>NC_141685.1:1194752086-1195431800 GCF_964263255.1 Lissotriton vulgaris
CCCAATTTTTAGTATTTGTTTCCCATTTAACTAACCAGTTACAGCTTATTACGTTATATAATTTAACCAATGGATACACATGTTTATTTAAGGTTTAATATGAGTTATTGACAATAAAATACATTCACAAAGTGGGATACGTTTCCAATCACAGAATGTCCCAAATACCCTTAAAAGTGGAACCGCAAGCCATTTGTCTCCCAGCCATGGAGTTTTTGTCATCAGCACTTCTCCTCCCTTTTTCTACAAGAGCAGTTCAAACATGAATGGCAAAATATCCTAGTTTGCAAATGTTTTCCACATAATTATGGCTCTGCCGTATTTGCCACATAATACATCATCTGCTGCATAATCTGACGATTTTAACTAATAAATTGTTTATTGCTCAAATGGATCAAAAGTTACTAACACATTTGACTTTTGCTGCTGTGAAGTGGAGGGCCCTTTGTAAAGGTTGACTGGTCACCGTTCTCACTGCTGCAGTCGTATGTTCCACTGGTAATAATAAGGAAAAATCTTTGCAGAGACTGTTAGCATGTGTAAAAATGTCAAAATAATAAGGAATCAGAAAATGTACAGCACCACTAATACCAGTGTAGGGTGTCAGAGCACTTTACATAACGCATATTAAACAGACAATAAATCATACATGTGTAAATCACTGTATAGGAAATGTTACATATGACAAAGGACTACAAGGTGTAGGAGTCACATGACACCAAAAATATCAACAAAGGGAGTGAAGAGGTGGTGCAACAAGGCACCGCGGTGGGCTAATCCTCCTCTTATGAACGTCTAAATAATCAACAAAGACCACCTGAAACAGACATACAATACATATTCCGATGGTGTTGGAATACACTCAGTGTGTTAAAATACCCCTCACACACCAAAAGGGCCCTTGGTGTCATGCTTCATCATCGGGGTCTTCCCGCCCCCGCTGCGGGACGGGGCAGTGCTGCGACAAGCGGCTACGCCGGAGCACCTTTTAATTGTGAGTACTATGTGAGTGATAATGGAGTGAGTGTCAGTGAGGTCAGAAGTGATGAACAGTGAAATTAAAGTTAAAAAATACCTGGCCTGGTGTTTAGAAAAAATTATTTAATAGGCACTGGCTGGTATCGTTAAAAGGGGTGAGGCGGAGTGCAAGATCGGGTTACTAGTCTTGCTCTCCTGTGTGGGTCAACATGTTTCGGGGCGACATGCCCCTTCGTCAGGACCGGGATGTATAGATCCCCCTGTCACTCACTAATGCGCTCCCACAGATAGAGAGTGTTGTGTTTGATCAATGTGTATAAATAATTTAAATACACGTGAAAGAAGCTCGGTCAGTAATACTGATGATGTAAGCCTGCAAGGATAAGAACACAGGATTTTAGAAAGAGCGCGGATCCCAATGCGCTTTACTAATGAATACCTGTAAGGAATGAAAATACACATAGGGGAAGAAAACACACTTTAGGCTGTTACATGTCACGCCAAAGACTTCTTAGGGGGACCTGGATAGCCGGATATGGAAAAGACAAAATATATAGAACTGTGGAGAAAAGCATTCATGGGCTTATTGCCTGGCTGGCCGAGGATTTCCCGGAGGGGCCAGGTAACTTCACAGGGTGCAAATGGGAAGGAAAAAACACACATAAAAATGTATACATACATACACACACCAATATAAAGCATCAAAAACTAGCAAAGAGATGCTTATTCACTTTTTATACATACTTATTGAATGATGAGACAATGCCCCATGAGCCAAGCTGGGCGAAGGGTATAGAGGGTCCAACTGTGGGGAGACATGGAGAGATAATGCCAGGACCTAGATTAGCTTTTTACCCTGAGTGAATTAAGGTAGTGTATACCAGGTCAGGACTGTCGGCTATGCCGTACTTACTCAACCCCCACACCTCAGTGCTTCCTCCTTCGTCAGTGGCTTCCGTGGTAATGGTAAGCCGGGGCAGGGCGGGTCTTATATAGTGAGGCCGTGGCTTGTTAGCAGAGCCTTAATTAATTAACTCGAAACCGATGTGCGTGTTCGGTCGAGTGGTTTGGGCGTGTGACCAGAGCGGCCATTGTTAAATGTCCGAGGTCGGCTGGGCCGGGATAGGTATTGGCAAGGGTCGGTTGCATTTCCCTTACGATAGGTAGTAGTTGGCGGAGGGGGTGGGTAGAATGCTAGGATACATCCCAGGTCCGCTCTGATGCTAGTATCTGCGTGTCAGGCGACACATGCGCCTGCGCGGTGAAGTGTCTACACTCCGCGCATGCGCAGTAGAGCTGCATAGTGACTATCTTGTCGCGCATGCGCGGGAGGGAGGTGTTCCTCCGCGCTGCTCATCAGGAGCCTGGGGGGGTTTTTTTCAATGGAAATACGGAGGGACGCTTATGAAGATGTATAAATCATTGTCAAAGCGGAACATGTGTTATTTATCAACTGTCCTGTAGGCAGAGGTTGTACATGGGTGAAGACTGATATTCTCAAATTATGTTCCACTTACTTATAGGTGGGAAAATAAAGAGGCTCTTGTTAGGTTACAGCTATTCAGAGCGAAAAACTCTTATTTTTTGCACACAGTTTGTAAAAAGGAATAAATAAAATAAAAATTCGAGATTTTCATACATATTTACACATCATGTCGGCCAGGACCACATTGCAGGTTTCTGTGATTGCTGGTGGGACACGATGGTGTTGAGTTTTATATTAGTACTGTATTAAGGTCCCGAACTATGGAACTCGCTTAGGTTTTAATCATGCCTTAAATTGCGACCAAGGAATATCGTCATTTAATCCTGTGAGATGCGTGCCCAAGCGATAGACCCAACGTTGCTCTTTTGCAAGAAGGTCCTTGTCACTCCCGTAGGCTTCTATGACTGTCCATTGCAGATCGTCTATACTGTGACCCATTGTGGCATAGTGGGTGGCCATTCTTGTGGTAGTTTTTTTGCAACGTACGTTGCTTCGATGTTCGCCCATTCGTATCTTGACCGGTCGTGTGGTCATGCCAATGTACTCTTTTTTACATGGGCAGGTGATCAAATAGACCAAATTCCGGCTATTACAGTTGGTAAAGGAACGTTGTTCCCATGTGGATTTGTTAGAAAAAGTTATGTTACGACTTTTTTTTGTATATTGACAGGATGTGCACGAGCCACATGGGTGGTGCCCTCCAATGGTTGAAATGGCAGAGGGTCTCTCGTTCGTGAGTTGTTTAGGTCTCGTGTGGACCAGCAGATCCTTCAGGTTCTTACCACGCCTGTGTGCAAACATTGGTTTTGGGAAATCTAGTTTTCCGCAATTCAAAATTTTCCAGTGTCTGTTCACAATTTTTGTGATCTGGTTCGAATTGGTGTTGTACGTTGTGACACAAATCGGGCGTTGGTCTTGTTCTTTTTCTGCTGTAGTTTCCAAAAGGGCATCTCGGTTGTTGTTCCGTGCTCTCTTAAAACCCTTGTTGACTACCTTGCTAGGATAGTTCCTGTTACTGAGCTTAGTTTTCAAATCAGCTGCTTGGGTTTTAAAATCTTGGATAGCGCTGCAATTACGCCTAAGGCGAAGGAACTGGCCATAGGGTAAATTGTCACGTAGATGTCGTGGATGGAAGCTACTATATAGTAACAGACTGTTTTTAGCCGTGGGCTTGAAATGAGTACATGTCTCTAGTTTGCCATTAGAGGGGTAGATATTCAAATCAAGGAAAACAAGGTTTTCATTAGAGGCTGTGTGGGTGAACTTGAGGAACCGATCTTGTTGGTTCAGCCAAGTCATGAATTGTACCACAGAGTTTTGATCACCCCTCCAGATGACTAATACGTCATCTATGTATCTTTTCCATGCGACCACATGGTTCTTATAGGGGTTCTGGTCGTTCAGGATTCTGGTGGCTTCGAGATGGTGCACATAGAGCCCTGCTAGGCTCGGCGCACAGGTGCTGCCCATACTCGTGCCGTGTTTTTGTAGGTAGTATGTGTTTTCATACATGAAGAAATTCTTTTTTAGGGTCATGGAGATGCATTCAAGGACCACTTGCCTCGGGGTGTGGTACGCCCATGGGGTTGAGAACAGGACTTCCTCAATAATTTCTAGAGTCTCTCGGTGGGGGAGACTCGTGTAGAGACTCTCTACATCCAGTCCCAACAGGAGGTCGTGTTCGGGGTCAAAAGGTATCTCTTTTACCAACTGTAGGACTGCTTTCGTGTCTTTTAGATAAGTACTCGTCTTCTGTACTATTGGTCTAAGGAAAGCGTCCGCAAATTTTGATAAGGGTTCAAGGATTGACTGGATTCCCGATACTATAGGGCGCCCAGGTGGATGTGGGGCGTCCTTATGAATCTTGGGGATGGTGTAGAAATACGGAGTTTTTGGATTCTTTTGAATCAGAAAATCGCTCTCTTGTTTTGTGAGCCAGTCGTGTGCCATTGCTTCCTCAATCATTATGAGGATACAGATCCTGACTTCTTCAGTCGGGTCTTCCCTCAGTATTTGATAATTGCGTCTGTCCTCAAGTAGTTTCCTACACTCCTTATCATAGTTGGTATATGTTTGTATCACCGTCGCTCCGCCCTTGTCGGCAGGCTTGATTACAATCGTTTCATCATTAGCCAGTTCATACAAGGCCGTTCTCTCAGCTGTGGAGGTGTTGTTAAAGACATCCCCACTGTCAGTGGTTAGTTTTTCCAGATCTGCCATAACTGCCTTTTCAAAGGTTAACAGTTCAACCGGTAGCGTAGAGTCTAGAGGTGTGAAAGAGGATTTGTTCTTCAGGCCTGTATCTGTTTGGACATTCATTTCATTGTTAGAGTCCTGAAAAAAAGCTTTTAGCTTAAGTTTTCGCGTAAACTCTTTCATCTCTTGGCAGAGTTTGAATTTATCCATTTTATGGGTAGGGACGAAGCCCAAGCCCTTACTTAGGACATTCTCCTGAGCTTCCGTTAGTAAGTGGTCAGACAAGTTTACAACTAAGTTCCTCGACTGGTTGACGCTGTTTGACTCCGGGTTGATACCCCTAGGGGTTGCGCTGGCTGTTGATTCCAGTGTACCTGTGTACCTTTCCGGTTGCGGCCCTTTCTTGTTCCTTGGCGCTGGCCTAAAAAAGGCGGTTGGCCATAGTGGTTAAAGGGGGGCATTTGTTGGTCCCACGGTGGGAATTGATTCCCCATGAAGACAGGCCCTGGTGGATATTGCATGAAGCCGGGAGGTCCTTGCATGAAGGGAGGTGGTCCTTGATATGGGCCCCAACCTCTTCCACCTCGTGGATAGCCTCTGCCAGAGAATTGTGTACCTCCTCGTGTGCTCTGGTTGCTGTTTCTACTGGAGTTTGACCCGTTAGAACTAGTATCGGACATGTCAGTGTCCTGGTCATTGTTCTGATTTTTGGATACATGGTCTTTTTTAATGTACGGGTAAATACGTTCATGCGTGAAGTTCTCTGTGTCTTTTTTGTGTTTTTTATACTTATTCTTTTTGAGGGTGCACTCAAACTCTGTCATTTCTTGATTTAGTTCCTCCAGTCTTTTTTTCAGAATGGCTGGGGCAAGGTAACTTTTTATCTTCACTTCTAACTGGGTTATCTCAATCTTGAGTTCTTGTGTTAGTTTGGTTGCAGTTTTTACTATAAGGACTAGCCAGTCCCTAGTACACTTCCAGCTTATAAGAGACCAATCCCTCTTAAATTCTAGATCGTGCGTGAAGATAAATGGTTCATTCTTCACTATTAGGCCGGGAGGGGCCGTCTTTGATTTCAAATATTCGGACATGAGTAGGCCGTGCAGGGCTGTCTTTATCTGCGTTCTCCTCAGGGCTGCCAACTCGTCCCAGTCACCTTCGTTGATGCCTGGTTCAGTGTTGCTCAGCCCTTCGAATGGGCGTAGGTTTGCTAGGATCCTGTCGACCTCCTCATCGTCAAATGCGAGGCCTCCAGCTTCCTCCATTGAGGCTGGTAAGGAGTATGTATATTAGGTGTGTGTGCGTGGAAGGTTGAGACTATGTGTGTAGGGAAGGGGTGCAAAAGGAAAAAGGAAAAGTAGAAAAAACCGAGTTGGCTGTTCTACTAAAGGCCAGAAGTTCTGGTAGGCTCTAAATGGAGCGGTAGAACTCCCACAGCTGCGCGCTGTCTCAAAAACCAAAAATATCAACAAAGGGAGTGAAGAGGTGGTGCAACAAGGCACCGCGGTGGGCTAATCCTCCTCTTATGAACGTCTAAATAATCAACAAAGACCACCTGAAACAGACATACAATACATATTCCGATGGTGTTGGAATACACTCAGTGTGTTAAAATACCCCTCACACACCAAAAGGGCCCTTGGTGTCATGCTTCATCATCGGGGTCTTCCCGCCCCCGCTGCGGGACGGGGCAGTGCTGCGACAAGCGGCTACGCCGGAGCACCTTTTAATTGTGAGTACTATGTGAGTGATAATGGAGTGAGTGTCAGTGAGGTCAGAAGTGATGAACAGTGAAATTAAAGTTAAAAAATACCTGGCCTGGTGTTTAGAAAAAATTATTTAATAGGCACTGGCTGGTATCGTTAAAAGGGGTGAGGCGGAGTGCAAGATCGGGTTACTAGTCTTGCTCTCCTGTGTGGGTCAACATGTTTCGGGGCGACATGCCCCTTCGTCAGGACCGGGATGTATAGATCCCCCTGTCACTCACTAATGCGCTCCCACAGATAGAGAGTGTTGTGTTTGATCAATGTGTATAAATAATTTAAATACACGTGAAAGAAGCTCGGTCAGTAATACTGATGATGTAAGCCTGCAAGGATAAGAACACAGGATTTTAGAAAGAGCGCGGATCCCAATGCGCTTTACTAATGAATACCTGTAAGGAATGAAAATACACATAGGGGAAGAAAACACACTTTAGGCTGTTACATGTCACGCCAAAGACTCAGGCTCCTGATGAGCAGCGCGGAGGAACACCTCCCTCCCGCGCATGCGCGACAAGATAGTCACTATGCAGCTCTACTGCGCATGCGCGGAGTGTAGACACTTCACCGCGCAGGCGCATGTGTCGCCTGACACGCAGATACTAGCATCAGAGCGGACCTGGGATGTATCCTAGCATTCTACCCACCCCCTCCGCCAACTACTACCTATCGTAAGGGAAATGCAACCGACCCTTGCCAATACCTATCCCGGCCCAGCCGACCTCGGACATTTAACAATGGCCGCTCTGGTCACACGCCCAAACCACTCGACCGAACACGCACATCGGTTTCGAGTTAATTAATTAAGGCTCTGCTAACAAGCCACGGCCTCACTATATAAGACCCGCCCTGCCCCGGCTTACCATTACCACGGAAGCCACTGACGAAGGAGGAAGCACTGAGGTGTGGGGGTTGAGTAAGTACGGCATAGCCGACAGTCCTGACCTGGTATACACTACCTTAATTCACTCAGGGTAAAAAGCTAATCTAGGTCCTGGCATTATCTCTCCATGTCTCCCCACAGTTGGACCCTCTATACCCTTCGCCCAGCTTGGCTCATGGGGCATTGTCTCATCATTCAATAAGTATGTATAAAAAGTGAATAAGCATCTCTTTGCTAGTTTTTGATGCTTTATATTGGTGTGTGTATGTATGTATACATTTTTATGTGTGTTTTTTCCTTCCCATTTGCACCCTGTGAAGTTACCTGGCCCCTCCGGGAAATCCTCGGCCAGCCAGGCAATAAGCCCATGAATGCTTTTCTCCACAGTTCTATATATTTTGTCTTTTCCATATCCGGCTATCCAGGTCCCCCTAAGAAGTCTTTGGCGTGACATGTAACAGCCTAAAGTGTGTTTTCTTCCCCTATGTGTATTTTCATTCCTTACAGGTATTCATTAGTAAAGCGCATTGGGATCCGCGCTCTTTCTAAAATCCTGTGTTCTTATCCTTGCAGGCTTACATCATCAGTATTACTGACCGAGCTTCTTTCACGTGTATTTAAATTATTTATACACATTGATCAAACACAACACTCTCTATCTGTGGGAGCGCATTAGTGAGTGACAGGGGGATCTATACATCCCGGTCCTGACGAAGGGGCATGTCGCCCCGAAACATGTTGACCCACACAGGAGAGCAAGACTAGTAACCCGATCTTGCACTCCGCCTCACCCCTTTTAACGATACCAGCCAGTGCCTATTAAATAATTTTTTCTAAACACCAGGCCAGGTATTTTTTAACTTTAATTTCACTGTTCATCACTTCTGACCTCACTGACACTCACTCCATTATCACTCACATAGTACTCACAATTAAAAGGTGCTCCGGCGTAGCCGCTTGTCGCAGCACTGCCCCGTCCCGCAGCGGGGGCGGGAAGACCCCGATGATGAAGCATGACACCAAGGGCCCTTTTGGTGTGTGAGGGGTATTTTAACACACTGAGTGGAGTCACATGACAACCATACTAGTAGACAGCATGGTTTAATAGTGATTGGTCTGGAGAAACACAAACTCAGAATTGAAAACGTAATACCATGGTTGGGGGTTCTTTTTAATAATCAGAATTGATTTCTACCCAAGTGAACATGAGGATAATCAAAGACTGGGGAAAAAATTATAACGCTCTAATTTATACCTTGCAATTTGCATGCAGCCCTTACATGACAGTTATTAGCTCATTGTTCTATGTTAGGATTTCAGGATTTTAACTTATTAACTGCAAGTAACAATAGGGTCTCTCTGACAAAAGCAGTAACCCACTGACCTATTTACATTATGCATACTTTGTGATCTGCATGTTATATGTTCTTAGCAGCAGGCATGTTAACCCTCTGCGTTTCCTTTTCATGAGTCAAAACGTCCACCAGACAAAACACCATGCCTCTCAATCACTGAAGTTATCATGACATTTTTGTTGTTGCCGAAAATTGTTGGAGGCCAAGAAGGAGGCAGTAAGTGCTGATAAAACCATATTATACTTGCAAACATGACGCCCCACCTGAAGTTAGCGCCAGCCGCGGTCCATGCAGGTAACTGCAGTGGGGCTAGTTAAGGGGGGACTTCGAGGGACGATGGCGAGGGAAAATTAATTATTTATTTATTTAATTTTCTCTCTGCATCGTCCCTCGAAATCCCCCATTAACTGGCCCCTCTGCCCCACCGTGGTTACCTGCACGGACCGCGGCTGGTCAGTGCCTGAAGCGGTCGCACTGCCCTGGAGCCACCCTGCTCAAGGGTCCTGTGACCTGAGCCACTGTCACTCTATGGTGCGCTTCTTCAAAGGCCTGCCTGAAAGACTGGAGGTGACCTTCAGAATGAATTGTGGCGGACAGGCCTTCAATGTTAACCCACACTTGCCACTGGTAGGGTCCATCTGCTGGTGCTAAGACACCAGGGCTTTTAAGATCTTGTGAGGCCTTCTAAGGTCTAGCATGGGAATGTGCTCCCTCAGGGGTAGTGGTCTGGTGGACTAGTCATGAAGGCTGAACCTGGTTCCCCAGTTCCAAATTCAGCAGCTCTGAACATATTGCCACATCCCCTCCCCCACTGAACACTATACTGCCCCACTGAGACAAACTTGCAATTCACTGACTTGCTATAAACACCTGGCTGTGACTCAATTCAAATGATGCACTACACAAGAGCAATATGCTGGCTACATTTTGTTTTCAACTTCCTAGAAAAAGCAAACACTCATAAGGAATGCAAGATTAAGTAAGGCATGTGAAATGTAAGCAGGAATAACAAGGTTACCTTTTTCTTTTTACACTTATTGTTCAGAAATTAGTGAGGGCTTTGCCTGAAAAGTTAAGTCCATGGGTACAGGGCCCGAAGGGACCAGTTTCAATGTCCATTGCTTATATCCTTACAAAACGTAAGCAGTATGGTTTAAAAAGCCCACATCCATACACACACAGCAGCAGAAGACATTTTGTTTTCCAATTCACCCAACAAGCAGGTATTTTAGTACCTCCAGGAATGGTGCACTTTCCCACCCAGGAGGATAAAGAAGGTAATACCCGTTTCTTGAAGACTCTGTTTTCACTAAATGAGGAGGAGCACGACAGAAAGAGAGGGAAGAACGGGATCAAAGGGTGGGGGGTGGGGGCCAGCTGCCAGCGGCAGGAGTACTTGACACTGTCCCTGTCTTCTCTGGGCACAAAGGAAAATACAAAGTCCTTTTTCTTCTCTGCCCGTCCCCAAAAGCCGAGCCTTAACTATCGGCCTTGGTGATTTTTGCCGTCCGGGAGGCATGTTTAATGTAAGAAACTAGGGGAATGGACTCTTTGAAATTTAGGAAGTAGGGGCACGCCGTGCCCTGCCGATCCCGCCCACTTCGACCACTGAGAACATCTGGTTCTTACCAGCTCAAGCTCTCTCGTCCGAACAAACCAGTAGGCCTTAAACAATAGCTCGCCCTGAGAAAACTGGACTCGTGATAGAACTGTTGGTGTCAATGTACGCTTACAAAGGGAAACGAAACAACACTCATCATGCAAAGCCAGTGGGCAGTAAAAGGTGCTTGTGTTGTCAGCCGTCACCTGCTGGATTGCAAGAAAGCACCCGCTCTTATCCAGAGCAATAACGTCTTCCTTCCTGGAAGTAGAGGTCTAGCAGTTATATTGAATGTGGACTGTAGTTGGTAACAATGGGTGTGCATTGCCTTTAAGAACAATATCTTTGTAATCTGTCAGTCAGTGCCTTCAGGAATTGCTTTCTGGTTCTCCTTTCTTGGTAAGCCTATGTGTGATTTCGTGTAGTGTAGTATTCATGACTATTGTGTGGCTGTCGCAAGTTTCCGCAGATGCGGCTGAACCTAAATAAGACAATAGAGGGTTCAGTTTTGGACACGATTTTTATGGGTTTCTCTAATTTACCCTTGAGAAGCAGCTCGCCCATTGTGAACTCTACCTTTTGCTGTTGTGGGCTTTGGCAGGACACTTAGTTAAAACATGACGTTCTGTGTTGGCCATAAAATGTTGATTCCTGAATTATAGCTTGTAACTGTAGAACAAACCCTACCTTTTGTCTTTTTAGACACGTACATTCAGAAAACGAAGAAGTCCTACATTGACAGCAGAGCTCGAAGAAACCTTGGCTCCATTAATACTGAATTGCAGGATGTACAACGAATCATGGTTGCAAATATTGAAGAGGTTCTACAAAGAGGAGAAGCTTTGTCAGGTAAACATCGTGCTTTACCTTTTTTTTTTTAATGAATTTCTAATGCTAGTCAAGTGCATAAATATTTGATGGTATGTTTATCCACCTTCAAACGGATAAGTCTGCAGGTAAACCCCTAAAAGACAGCAAATGTTAAAAAGAAATATAAATGTATTCATCTGTTTTCCAGATTTCGTATAATACAAAATATTTGTCATTTCTTCTCTACTTACGGTTTTGAGGCTTACATAGCTGAGATAGGAATTGCTTTCTTTATTTTATTTACAATAAAATATTTGCTAAATTGTCTTTTAAAAAAAATGGGAAACGGTATATCTAAGGGCTTGACACGTTAGAATCTTGTTCATTAACGTTCAAGTTAGGCAAGTGTAAAAGAAAACAACACTTGCGAAAGTGCGTAGTAGTCTAACATAAGTTTAGTTCAAAAAAGCCGTAAAGCATTCGAAATAAGCAAGGCAATTGCTGTTTCAAAGGACTAGAACTTTGCCCTCAATCCGCTGGAGCATGTTATGTCTTTGCGTATCAATGCTTCATGAATAAACTTCTTGGCAATTCAAGTGAATGAAGCCGAGAACATGTCATAGCATATAGATAGACACTAATGAACAGGTGCCAGGATCTTCTTGTGGGAAGAATGCAAGAAGACCATGGCTACCAGATTCATCCAAGAGCGGACTCTGCTATTCTCAGAAAATCCATGCTTTGCTCGGCCAAAGTCAGCTCATGGATACACTTTGCTAGAATGGTGCAGCGCAAATGTGCATTGTGCAACACAGAACGGCAACACTAAATTCGAATCGAAATGCATGTAAATGCCCGAAGATACTAAAGGTTCAGTGGTCTTTAAGTAGATTGAAAAATGAAACCGCAATTGATTAAAGAAAGTAGCAGCACACTTCCATGCGGGAATTTTCTATTTTTGTTGCATTTATGTTAGCATTGACTCGCATATGTAGGTAAATTAATTTGATCAGGCCCTCCCATTTTCCCCAGGAGGTAAAATCCCAACATCAATTCAATAGCAAACTAACGTATTGCTTCAGTTGTGATTTCTTCATGATCACGTTCTTCACCATCATCAAATGTACTCAGCGGATAAGCAGGTACGGCTCCTTTCGTGCAAGCATGGTGGAGGATGCCCTTTATCGGCTGATTTAAAGTAATTATGATCAGTATGATTGCAATCCCAATTTCAATTTCAGAATGTTCCTGACCACCAAGACCAGATGCCGCTAGTGTTCAAAAGTCCTTTTGAACATTGTGTAATTTCTTCATATTATTGTTAATATGGTCTGTATGATTTTGTATAATAAGTTAGGAGTTAAAGGAGGTGTGTACAACACTGAGAGCCTACAGATGTGTAGGCCCCCCTTTGGCTGACAAGAGCCATTCTATTTTGCAAGTGCATGGTTTTCATGTACATCTAAATGATGAGTTAACCCTAGAAAAATGGTGGTGCCATTGGCTACTACTTCCATTGTCTTGGCATTACGTCTAGGTCTTGGATCGCCTACACTGTAGTCAGAAAATAGAATGGAGAAGAATCTGTTCATTTCAGAGCTCTCATGGCTCTCTCACCATCTTTGGAGAGGGTGAACAACAGAAAATCTGTGGCATTTGGGGGGGGGGCAGTTGTGAAAGTAGTGCCATGACATGGATCTGAGTCCATTCCTCAACAAAAATACCCCTGGTGAAGTGTCCAAACAATACTATTTAAAGGTTATCTGGGCAGAATCTGGGAAACCTGAGTAGTTTACCCAGAATGCTACCTTCTCAAGTTAAGAAATCAATAAGCAAGGTGATGAGAGCCTAGTTGAGAGCAGATGTTGCTCTCCTTTGCTTGATCAGTACCTTTTAATTTTTAATCTGAATCTTCATTATTCCTGTAAATTCCTGTAGTGTGAATGTCATTAAGCTGCTAGGCTTCACTTTTATTGTTCTCGGGCCTTTGCTCCTCTTGCACTGCAGAATTGTATAGAACCACTGCAGAACCTCTGGTTTAATGGACATACACTACTTGTTAACTAAGGTCCTCACAGTCGGAATCCCAAAAAATCAATTAAACCTAAACTCTCTATCAATTTATTAATACATTTTAGTACAGAAGTCCCCAAAAATAGTACTCACACAGACTTGCCTTATAAGGTACTTTAAATACAGGAATAGATTTTTGGACATTGATGGGCACAGTTATTCACAAACATTATATTCCCAAGCATAGTTCTGGCCTTGGAAAACCTGTTATTTTTTGTAAGCATATATAATAGACTTTAAAGGTAATAAAAACTATGCGTGCATGTACATTGTTGGAAAAAAAAAGCTCTTAAAAAATACACATCATAAAAATAAATAATAAACACATGAATGAGAAAAGAAATGAAATCCAACAAGGGAGTACCAGTCTCTCGGCGTAGCTTCACATGTACGAGAACAAAATGTTGTCATTGACAGTGAGGAGAACAACCAAGCTTCCCCTGGTAGTTGCTGCACCTGACCCTTGCAGGCCTGTGTTCAAGGCCCTCCACCTGCAGGCACCCACCTGCGCCTCATCCCTGGTGGTCCAGTGGGAAGTATCTCTTCTCTGCTGCTGCTTTGCCCTCTGCTTTCTGCCTTTTTCTCCTCTGATCTATTTTACACTTTCCTTTCATCTTTTCTGCTTTTTGTCACTTTCTTTCATTTTTTCTTTTTTTGTGCCTTTTTCTCTCCGTGTTCCTGCTGCTGCTCAACCCTTACGACCCCGCTGCCCTCCAGCGCTGCTTTCCTGCCTCACAGCTGTCCAGCCCTCCCACTCACACTACTTAATGGTGGCCGTGCCACTGTCGTGCTGAAGTCACACCAATAGCAAGCCCTTCTGTGCCTAGACCGTGCGCAGTGCCAGGGACCCTAGTCCATCCACCGCTATGAGTCTAGCACCCTCCACGCCCTCAACACCGGGTGCCACTCCCCCTGCCAACCCTTTCTCCTGCACAACTGCGCTTTCGCCGGCCTCTGCACACTAGACCCACTAACAGCATGAACCACCCGACCACTTCAGATGTATCCTACTCAACACCCGCTCCCTTAAAAGACACACTGTGGAGATCTGGGACCTGCTTAACTTAATCTCCCCCAAAGTCACCTTCTTCACAGAAACCTGGTTGAACTCCAGCTCAGCCCCGGACATTGCAACCACCATCCCCGACTGATACAAACTCTTCCACAAGAACCACGTCAACCGACTGGGAGGAGGCATCAGCATTGTACACAAAGACTCTGTCCCCCCTCATAACCAGCTCTGACGACGACTCACCCAAAATGGAGCACCTCCACTTCCAGATCCAGACTAACACAAAATCCACCCTCTGCGGCACCCTCATCTACAGACCTCCCAGACCCGCCCCATCTTTTTCGAAGCCATAACCGACTTCATTGCTCACCACACTCTCGCCTTATTGGACTTCATCCAACTCAGTTCTAACCTAGACAACCCCGAAGACCACAACACTCATCCCTACTGGAGAACCTCGCCACCATCGGACTCAAACAACAGATTTCAACACCAACCCACTCAGCAGGAAACACACAACCCCATCTTCACCACAAGCAACATCTCCATCAGCCACACCTCCGAGCCACACAGGACCGACCACTTCTCCTTCACCAAACCCATCGTACGCCACCATGCCCACTTCAGTCCTCGCAGAAGTTGGACCAAGGTCACTGAAGACCAGCTCACCACCTCCCTCAGCAAGATCCCACCACAGACATCCACAGACACCAACACCTCTGTACACAACCTCCACCGCTGGATCTCTTGACTATGCCAACAAACTGCCCCCCCCCCCCTCAGAAAACCCTCAGGCAAGCAGCCTCCAAGATAGCTAGCTGGTTCTCCCCTGCCCTCCAAGAGTCCAGATACACCTGCAGACGGTTTGAGGAATGATGGAGGAGCAGCAAGATCCCAGCAGGGCATTCAGCCATCATACTCACCATCACTACACACCACAACCGCCCCAGCAGAAGAAGCAAAGAAAGAAGCCATCGAAGAACGCATCAATGCCAACGCACAAAACAACAAATAACTCTTTGCTGTGGTCAAAGAATTCGCAAAACCCAGCACAGAGATAGCTGACATCCCCCGTCTCAAGACCTCTGCAACAACCTCACCACCTTCTTCCACCGCAAGATCAAGGAAATCTATGACGGCTTTGCAACCCAAGACTCTCCTACCCCACCCGCAACCACCGCACTCAGTGGCTCCAGCCTGCAGCAGACCTTGACCAACTGGACTACCCTCACCTCTAAAGACACCCCCAGGATCATGAAGAGCATCCCCTACACAGCCCCCTCGGATCCCTGCACTCACAAAATTTTATAGAGAGCTAGCAACTCAATCCCACCCTAACTCTGCCACACTATCAACAGCTCCATCAAGTCTGCAACCTTCCCGGAAGACTGGTAGCACGCAGAGATCAACCCCCTGTAAAAGAAACTTTGTCGACACAATGGACCTCAAGAACTATAGACTCATCTCTCTGCTCACCATCCCAGCCACAGTCCTTGAGAAAGCTATCAACGCCCAACACTCAGACTTCATCAAAATGAACAACATTCTGGACCTCTGCCAATCGAGCTTCAGAAGCAACTACAGCACCAAGACCGCTATCCTCCCCGCCACAGACTACATCCGCACCCTCCTCGACCAATGCAAGACTGCTGTCCTCATCTTCCTGGATGCTTCTGCCGCCTTCTACACCGTATCCCACCACACTCTATGCGCAAGGCTCCACAACGCTGACATCAGTGACACAGCCCTAGAATGGATCTGCTCTTTCTCACTGTCCGAACGCAGAGTCAGACTTCCACCCTTGAACTCAGAACCCACAGAGATCAGCAGCAGAGTGCCTCAGGGATCCGCCCAGAGCCTCACCCTCTTTGTCATCAACATTGCCCCGCTTTCACGTATCGTCAGAAGCCATGGACTCTACATAGTCTCCTACGCCGATGACACCCAGCTGATTCTCTTCCTCACAGTCGAACCCTCAGCCTCCAAGAGCAACTTCCACAATGGGATAAAGGCAGTCGCCAGCCGGATAAAAGACAACTGCCTCAAGCTTAACTCATATAAGACCGAAGTCCTCATTCTGGGCTTCTCCCTCTCTCCGCCTGGGACGACTCTTGGTTGCCTGCAGCGATTGGAATCCAACCACGGACCACGCACAAAGCCTCTGCATAATCCTGGATTCCTCGTTCTCCATGAACAGCTAAAATTAACGCTGTTTTGGCCTCCTGCTTCCACAAGCTCCACCTCCTTTGTAAGATCTTTAAGTGGAACCCCACTGAGTCCAAGAAAAGTGTCACCCATGCAGCAGACTCAACGCACTCTATGCTGCCACCACCTTGAAACCCACCCAAAAAACTGCAGACTGCCTCTGCCAGACTCATCCTGACCATCCCACGTGGCAACCTCCTCACCAGCCACCTAAGAGACCTACGAGACCTACCTGTCAAAAAAAGAATCACCTTCAAGCTTCTCATGCACACCTACAAAGCTCTCCACTACGCCGGACCTGCATACCTCAACCACGGCCTTTCCTTCTACACTTACACCAGACATCTCAGCTCTGCCCAACAAGCCTGGCCACCATCTCTCGGATCCAGCCCTTTTGAGTCTGTGCAAACCTACTAAGGAGCTCGTTTAAATGTTTTTTTATGGAACTCTTTTATAATCTTTTCCTATTTTAGAAATGGTGCTAATGTACTCCTCATTTATCACAAGTGAGGGGAGAGGGTCAACAAATGAACTCCACCACCTCAAACCCCCTAATCAATAATGTAAACACATAAAGGGGTGGGGGAAAAAAGAAACTCGAAGCACACAAAGACACAGGGCTGTGAAAAATCAAAATTATTTGAAAAAACTGCCCTCACTCACACACAATGTGTGTTACATGCTTCATCATCGGGTCTGCTTACAATACGCTCCTGCGTAGCCACGCAGGGGGCGGAGCATAGGGAGGGGGTAACACAACTCGAAACAAGCAAAGATCAACACAACAGTGATCACAACAATAAGTGTTGTCCCAAATTTACTCCTTACAATGGCAGACCTAAACCTTCTTCCAGAGTTAGGAAAAAAGTGGTTGGGGGGAACGTGAACTTGCAAACACTCAGCTATTCGCATGAGCAAATCTACACATGCATATTTGCTCATGCTAAAATGCAGTTTACAAATGTTTTCTAGGAGTACTATTTCTTGTCCTGCTTCTGTAAATTCTTAGGAATTCACGAAAGCCGTATAGCTGCACTTAATCCAAGGACATATACTATGGGTGCACTTTTGAGACTTTTGTTTAATAATTGGGCCCCTAATTTGGCTGCCGTTGACAGTAACCTTTTGTGTTTATTAAAATTCTACCTCTCTCTGTGCATTGGCTGGCTTCACTGTGAGTGACAGCATTCTGCTCTTTCACAAGGAGCATATCTGCTCACAAGGTAGTTTTGTTCAGTGCCAGTAACTATGTGACAATGTGTGCTTTTTGAGACCCAAAAACCATTCTTTGCTTTTGCCAATGTTTGTTATAATGTTGAGGGCCCGGCAGCTCCCACACCAATAAGGTAAAAAACAAGTCACATTGACAAAACTAAAAAGCTGACCACCAATTTCAAACCTACTGGCTTTGCCAATGCTTGTTTATTTTTGTTTCACATTATCTTATTGAAACTGGTTACACTGATTTTCCATTATGAATATTTTTGGGAAATACTAGCATGCATCAACACCATACTTAATGATCCTTAAAAAAAAAAAGGGTACCTGAAATTTTGCAGTAGTTTAGAAAAATGTTTTTTCCTGCTTTTTATGAAGTCTTTATTTTGAAAGCAAAGAATCATCCATATTGCTTTCAAGCTTCTGCAAATATTTGCATAAAATCAGCGAGCTTTCTGGGAGCATTATACATAGCTCATATTGCTAAACTTTGAAATTATGTGTACACATTTTTATACTGGAACCACTGTCAGAAGTGCAGTTGGAGCTTACTACATTTACTTATGAGTGCTCACCTTGATAATAAAGGCTTTCAATCAAAGAACCATAAATACAAGTTTGAACAGAATTAACATAAGGGCAAAAATATTACCTTAACTGCAGACAGTGCCCTTCCCTGACCCATAATGTGGTACTGCAAACTGGCAGCCAAAGGGTTTGTGCTGGAGAGGGTTGGGCTTACTTGTCCCAAGGGCAAAATACACATGAAACTTGTTGCCCTCGACCCCAAACTATATGTCCTGGGCGTCGGGCTATTGGAATTCCACATCCCTGCCACAAGACCACAGCTGGAGGAAGATCCTTCTACCTCCCTCTGAAGATCTAGAACTCACTGCCTCTGCACCTCTGATAATCCCCATCACTGCCGCAATTCAGAAAGGACTTCAAGAACAAGCTATTCAACTGAACCGCAAACCCCCCTCCCAAGCCCCCCACTCCCGCCCTACCCCCTCCATTCAGCACATTGAGGCCCTCATGGGTGAATAATCCTGATTTGAGAGTACTGACTGATTGATATACATATATCCTACTGTCGGTCGTCAGTAGGTAGTTAACAGTTACCATAGGAAGAGCATTTTTTTGTTTTGCCAATAAATTTGGCTCCGCTTGATGAATCTTAACAACGTTTTCTAAACATATACTTTAGTTGGATCAGTGCTCTGTTGAAAGTTTCGAAGAGATCCGTCAAGCGGGGGCTGAAAAGAAAGGGGGATTCCAAAACGCAATTTTACATAGGGATTTTGAACATGAGCCCGAACTGCTGAACAGAAGTGCACCAAATTTGGCAGAAAGCTAGATATGCTTTTTGTGATTTGGTGTAAATCTGTTCAGTAGTTTTCAGATCTTAAAGGGCAAAAATATAGATATCTAGGGATGGAAATTGAAGAAAAAGATGTACCGTCTACTGCATGTCTTTTTCAGGAAGCCTCTGGGTGGGCCAATCCTGGAGACATGTAAAAAATATGAGGGGTTGCATGAGGCCCCCCTGCAATGGTTTATAAAACCCTGGGGACCACTTCCTCCTCGGGGTATTAATAATAAATTATGCTCGGGCCACACGGACCCCTCGCAGACCCGGGGACTGCCACCTCATAGAGGCTATATACAAACAAATGGGAGAGGGGCAGCATGGTACCCCCCAATGCCCATGGGACCGCCACCTCCCGGGGCTCCATATACAGAAAGGGGGGGGTGCATCTCGGTGCCCGAGGAACCGCCTCCTCCCCGGGGTTAAATTAAAAGCCATGTAGGGGCCTATGCAGACCCCCGTTGCCTGGGTACCACAACCCCCCCCCCCCCCCCCCCCCCGGGCATAGCTTTGAAAAGAGGGAGGGGGCCCCTTGCGGACCCCCTCACACACCATACATGGCCTTGGGGACCACCAGGTCCCCGGGGCGAGCCCAAAAGAAACTGGGGCTGCCCGGTCACCATCTTGGAGCCATACACGGCCCTGGGGACAGAACCCTCCCCTGCCCCCCTTCGGGCCTCCTCTTTCTATGTTCTGATGTGCCAACCCCCAGGACATAGCTGTTTATTATGGCTTGGCAGGGGCTTTACCACTCCTATCAAGCCATAGCTAACTCTCTGTTTCTAGCACACAAGAGCATAAAAATGCTCATGCTTGCTAGAAGGAGAGCAAAATTGCTTCCACAAATGGGAAGCTGCATGTTCAGCAGCTCCCTCTTTTTAAAAGCAGTGCCGGCTCCCATAGGAGGAAGGGAACCTGCAGTGACCGCGGGGAGCCTTCAGGCTCCCCCCGCGGTCCCCAATAGATCTGGGTGGGTGCCCTGGGTGGGACCAGGGCACACACAAGAGAGGCTGGGCCCCGTGGGATGGGGTCCCTGGGCCATAATCAGCCAGGAGGGGGACGCTTGTCCCCTCTCCCTTTAATTTTTAAAAGCAATAAATAAAAAAATGCCAGGCCTTGGGGGGGATGGGTTCCCTAGTGCTGAAACCAGCCTGGGGAAGCCACGCAGCCACCCTCTCCCATTCAAAAAAGGTCCTAGGGGATGTGGTCCCTGGGGTTGAAATTGGCCCTGGTAAGGAGATGCCACGTGCCTCACCTTCCCTAATGCTACGAAAGATTTTTTTTAAAGTGACAGCTCAGTAATTTGCTGGAGGACAGCCCCCTTGCACCACCACTTTGCAAAGTCTCTTCCTGGCACACTACTAGTTGGGGGATGAAGTCCCTTTCGATGCTGAGGGTCCTTGAAGGGGGCGGCAGCAAACCCTCCTGTTACCTCCAATAAGTCCCATACAGCAAGACTGCTGAGAGGTCTTTGGATGCCACTCCCCCCTTTCTCCACCACTCTGCAAATGCGCCTCCTGTCGCACTACTGGTTGGGGGAATGAAGTCCCCTTGGCTGCTGAGGGTCCTTGGGGGACAATAAGCCCTCCTGTTACCTCCAGTAAGTCTCACACATGGGATTGCTCATAGGCCTTCGGATGTCATTCCCCTTTAATCTATCACTTTCCAAATGTGCCTCCTGACACTACTGGAAGTGGAAGGAAGTCTCCTTAGATGCGGAGGGTCATTGGGGGCCAAGAACCCCTCCTATCCCCTCCAGTAAGTTCCACACAGCGCAATAGCTAAAAGCTGGTTGGAGGCCCTGCCCCCTTTCCCAACCACTTTGCAAATGCACCTCTTGGTGCACTACTGTTTGGGTGATGAGGTCCTCTTGGATGCTGAGGGTCCTTGGGGGCCAGAAGCCTTCCTGGTACCTCCAGTAAGTTCGGCACAGCAGGATTCCTGAGAGGCGGTCAGAGGCCCCACCCCTGCTCTCCACCACTCTGCAAACACGACTACTAGTTAAAAAACCATAGATCACCGAAAAAAAACAAAGGTTACAGGGACGTTATAGATACGCTTAGATTTCACTCATACAAAACCAATGGAATTCAGCAGTTCTAGTTACCTGAGCTGACTATACCTGACACACCCTCAATGCACTGCTTATGACCTTACATATTACATCACTCATGACATGGTCTAATGTCTCAAATGACTTCCCTGATGGCATCAAAAGATCCAAGACCTTACTTCTAAAAGCTCAGATATTCCACAAGAAGAAAATTTACAACTGATCTCTGGGATTGCCCCGAGAATTTGGAAAACATTGCTTCCTGAAGTCTGATTGAATCCCTCGAAGTCGAAGCTCTTTCTGAACAAGTTTCTTCCCTAGGTCCTGAGATACCTTTTTCCTCAACCACACGCATGACTACTTCTCACCGGCTACCTTAGTGTTCGACTTATTAGTTCTGACATTATCCTCCCTTTTCTCAACACTGCGTGATCCTGCAGTTTTCTGGACTATGATATTTTGTTTGCATTATTGTGTCTGCTATTCTCGCTGAACTAAATCTGCTGAGTTTCTATGGTTTTGTATAAGTGAAATCCGAGCATACCTATAACATCTCTAACCTATTTTTTTCCAGTGAGGTCAAAATATATAGAGATATTTTAAGTCAGTACAAAGTTTATGGTGTAGATTACTTAAAACCAAAACAATATAAAACATTAAAAAGGCATATTAGGCTAAGAAAAAATGAAGATTGATGGGTCCGTGCTGTGGGTGGCACGTGGAGCCCAAATATAACATTCAAGGTATGAGACAATTTAAATGTAAGATATTTGAGTATTTAAAAACTATCATAAGAAAGCTAGTTTCAATTATTTAAACAAGAGATAAAAGAATTATAAATGTTTTCAAATCAACCTCAAAGTAAAGTAAATGCATGACAGATGTTAAGCCTCAAGTGCAAGGAGGTCTAACATTACTATGCTTAATGTCCTAAGTGCAAGAGCTAAAATATAGAGATATGAATCTGTGTGTGTATGTATATATGTATATATATATATATATATATATATATATATATATATAGATATATATATATATATATATACTTTTTTTTTTAAACCCAAGACTGCCCTGGACAGTCCTGAAAAGGCAATTGGTGCGTTATGCTAAAGTTTCTGTACGTGAATGTTTCAAGGTAAACCTATGTGAGAATATAATCTTTATTCAGTGCATTAATTATGTTATAAACATGATATTGTGAGCCTTTCTTTAATGCGTTGCTCTGGATTGTTCAAAATATTTGCCTCCCTGGCTCTGGTGCTACCTAATGGTGTTCAGAATTATTGTTTCTTATTCACTGCAAAGGATTGTATTTGCACATTGATATTTTTGCTTCATATTTTAATAACTTACAAACATACATGTTTGCTTCTACAGCATTGGATTACAAAGCCAGCAACTTATCAAGTTTGTCCAAGAAGTACCGCCAAGATGCAAAGTACTTGAACATGCGTTCCACATACGCAAAACTTGCTGCCGTAGCTGTGTTTTTTATCATGTTAATAGTGTATGTTCGCTTCTGGTGGCTGTGAGTTCGATCTGCATTGCTTCATAGAGCAAAGATAAGGGCATATGGAGGGCTGGGCCAACGAAGAGATAGAGGCACGTCGGATTTAAATAAAACTACCAGCTACCCCGCTGTCACCGTGACTTCATTGAAACCTCAAACCATTGTATCGATTGGCTTAGTCCAAAAACGAGCTCATAAACTTGCCTTTCTTTCTTAAAGGTCTGACTCTTTGAAATTGTGAAGACTGTGTAAAAAAGAGTGTTGCTTTCCATCACCAATAATTGTCTATTAAAATAAGTTTCAACTAATGTTAAGAGTTACATGCAGCAGAAAAAGCTTTGCACCGAGGTAACCGTGGTTTGAGTGATTGTGTCTGGTGTGTCAAATATGCAATGTTCCTGTCAGTAACATCTACTGCAAAGTCTGCCGCAGGATTTCCTCTTGAAATGTATGTAATATACACACACAACTGCAGCTGTCAATCACGTTGTGTTCGTTTAATACGTGACCGCCTGATTTGCTTTAGAAAGCGCTGAGGTACAGCAGGACGACGGTGCCTTTTTTAACACTGCGCAGTGTCCTGCCTCTGTAAAGCTCCGTGGTATATAATTTGAACAATTACTTAACCAGCACGACTTTTCTTGCCCCTGTCATGCTTGAACCAGTAACCTGTTTTATAAATAAAAAAAAAATCAACTCTGGGAGCGAGGATAGACATTTTCAATCTGGCCCAAAATCTTTGTGCTTTGTAGCAACTAAAAATTTAAAGCAGCAGTTCTACCCGGTGCTTTATTAAAATGCCTGATCTTTTGCTTGTGTGTTGCTGTTTCTGCCTCTACGTTACAACCACTCTTCTTTTTACCATGTTCACTACGTGTATTTGTGCTTAGTAGTTTTGCACCTGACCGTTCAATAAAGGGCACATTCGTTATTTGGTCTACTCTCACCAATGTATTTAAAAACACTGGGAGGGTAAAGGATTGGAAATACTTATTGGTTTATTGAAAATTGTTGCAGGGCATTTGAAAATCTCCTAATTGCGGGCAACGGCGAAGCTGGAAAATTGTATTCATGGTCATTGTGGTGTTATAAACAGATGTTATTTGAATAGCTATAAGTAATTGAAGGTTCAGAGAGAAAGTTATTTTGTGTGCTCACCATCGGAACAGGGATGCTATTAGTGACAGTAGCATAGCTTACAATAAGTGAGTTGGAGCAGAAGATAACTACTGGAAAAATGTGAAACCATTGATGGGATACAAACGTTCATGGATCCATGCACGAAAAAAGAACGCCCACGTGTGAATGTACTACTTCTGAACATCTGTGACAAGGACTGAACTAGAATGCAGTCGTTCCTATGCACGGCAACCAATTCGGTGTCCCCTACAAGCTCTGTAGTCTTTGGATCACTCCATTTTGCACTTTGCAGGAAACACTAGAAATTGTAGTTTTAACCGTAGACATCATAGCTTGTACGTGCTTTATGTTTTTAAATATTTCTTGATCAAACCAATGGTGCTTTCCCTACAGCACTGTCTGATCACTGACACAAAAAAGTATACAAAACACAGAAGAACAATTTGGAACTATGTTATTGTCAGTACCCAGAGTTTGCTGAATTGAGGCGCAGCTGTGATTTGTATTTGAAGGAGAAACCAAAAGCAGTAATTAATTTGCAGGGATCGCACAGGTACATTTGCACTAAAGTGGCAGGAGTTGAAGTGAAATGAGATCATCCCTTCTTGGCATTTTACAGTCTGTTGCTTTTTTCTGTTGTAGACGAATGTAAATAATTTCCAGTAAATGTTGTAGTTGCTGAAGAAAATCTCAATCTCGAAATAAAAAATAGAAGCCAAGGCTTCCTTTATTACTTTTAAGTCTTAGTGTGCAGTTCATGCACCATGATCAGGAGACTGACTAGTACTGAAATAAACATAAAAAAAGAGTTACATCGTGGTGTTTGTTTTTTCAGCAGCACGTGAATTGGAGCTTTATTTCCCGAAAATTGTTTTGAAAGTCTTCAATGAATTTTACATGCTGAAAGCTTGAGTAAAACCTTGCTTTTTTTCTTACTTTTCCTTTGTTTGCACCAAGCTTTGATAATCGTCTTTATTTAAACTTTGTTGAAATGATTAATGCTACGGGCCTGCTCCCCCCCCCCCCTTACACTACTTCTCTGGGTGACATAGACTTGTGATTTTGATACTCCTCGAGCCTTTATTCGTAGGATACCCAATGTTTTCCTTTAAACTTTCCTCCCCACTTTCAATTTTGCGCTTCTTTCTGCTTCTCAGCGACCTGGCAGGGACATCTCTTCTCTTTTTAATTTCACAAACGTTTAAAGCTGGCATTGTAGGCTTTGTGCAATGGAGTCTGGAAAATAGACAATCTAACCCAATCCTTTTCTCGATCCCCATATCCCTCTGCCAGAAACCCTGAGTACTCTTAACTCATCCTGCAGCTGTTGGCATTCATCTCGACAACCGTAAGGGGTTCCAGTACAAAACATTTGCAAAATGTGACTTTATCATTCTTCCCCATAAAGCTTAATTCAGCACACTAGTTATGAGTAAAATCGAATTTTGCAACAGTCTCCTATTTAGCCTATCTTTTAACTTTTTTTCTGTGCTAGGCAAAGTTTTGAACCTTACCACATAAATTATCTGTAACATTTCTACACCATTGTCTGTCCCCTATGCTCTATGTTTTGCTCAACCCCCCGAAACTTGTTTTCAAAGGGGTCCATGGCACCTCTCCTTAGTAGTAATTTTCCGATGCTCGGCACCTGCACTTAATGGCCAGCACCGGCTCTAGTACGGTCCACCACATGGTGGCGCTGTCTGCTTAATTTTGAGGTGAGTACAACAGCATAAAAAATTAATGATAGCAAACTCTCACACCATTATTTTAGCCTTGTGTGGCTTGAAATACTCTAAATTGTCACACTATGTAGAGTGGGATGGTTAGGTGTTATGTTAATGGGAAGAGGGGTTGGGCAGTGGCCTGGGCTTCTGAGTCCGGACCACGGGTTCAGGGTGCGATCCCCGGTTAGTCCAGCACCATGTGACTCAATAGCTTGCCTAATCTTCCCGCCGGCCCCTAGTGCCTTGAGGCCCTCGGGGAATTGTGCGCTGTACAAATACTGGATTTCATTTTCATTTCGTTGATACTGTCATTTGTAGTGTTGGCAGGAGCAATGGGCGGTGCAGGTTGCAGTGGCCTTCCTAGAAGGGCCGTGGCACTTAATTTTTTTTTTCAAATTAAGCACTGCAAATACCTATCTTAAAACCTCTATTCCTCGTAAAGCTAGCCAACCCCTCCTTACAATTATCAATTCACCCTAAGCTGGGCCGAGATCAATGCCCTTTGATCTGCTTGGACCATTTTGAGTCGAACCCACTCACTGCCAGTTGTACAGCAGTCACCTTGGTCACTTGTTCCACATCGCCATCAAAACACACGGCCTCTGTCATCCCCAGGGAATGCCTAACGGCCTCCCCGCCACCCTTTGACATTCTTACCACTCCCCGGACACTCGCCATCCCACGGTCTCTCCAGTGATGAATGACCTGCTACATCAGTGCTTGTAGTATCTCGTTTTCAGTCTGGACTATTTTCTCCTGCCATCGGTGGGACAGCTCTGTGTAGCCACCCGCCTCATCATGACCTTGAGTTCTAGCTTAACTGTGCGGTCTTCCTTGTGGCAACTGCGCTAGTCATGAATAAATACTTATAAAATGGACTCTTGGTGGTGGTTTAAGTGTGTGGCCAGCCCAGCCCTTTTATTAAGATGGCGCCTGTCCACTGCTCAAGCGTGACGCTTTTCCTTTCAGTAGAAAATGAGAGGCTCCATCACAGTTTGTTGTGATGTCCCTTGCTTTCATGCAGTTGCCAACACTTCTGTTAATAAAGTGTTCCCCACTCAAAGATGCCATTGATTGAGACAAATCTGTCGAGTAGCCTCCACAGTGGAGAGTGGGTAAATCAGGCCAGTATGAACCGGTACAGCAGCACCAGCACATAGGCGCTACAACCTGGACCGCAGGAGCTGGCTAAAGATTGCAAAAACACGAGTCAGTGGGTCTCCTACCTTAATTCCTAATGCTGGTCACTGGAGACATAATGAATTATTTCGAGTAAAATAATAAATACATATATACTATGCATAAGAAATTCGTAGAGGGTATCCCCTCCCTGTGAAAAAGTCACATTCAATACAAAAATTAAGAAGAAAAAGTTGAATGTCGGAATGATTTGCATTCTGATGATAGGATGTTAAAGTAGATGTTATGTGGTTTTTGTTTTGGTCAATGAGGCCATCCATTGTAGATAGGAAACAATACAACTCTCCATAACTAACAATCATGAATAATGGGCATTCTAAAATCTGACTTTGATGATGTGAGCTGGTGTTTTGAGACTAGTGAGACATTCTTTGGAGACCCCTTTAATCAAAATCAGTCGTTATTAACCCATAATTGTGTTTAAGGAGTGTCCAGTATGTGAATCCTGGACAGGAGCGGTGACTCTGCTCTGCCGACTGCGAGTGAGAGAATAGAAGTGACAATCCGCCATTGTCTACTGGGTGTTTTACCAAGTGCTAAAAGTAAGACGCGGCACAGATTCCAGCATTGAAGCTGCAGCTGGTGAAACGCCACATATCCATTCAATTCAAATTTATTGTTTGGTTACTAAAAACCATACCAGAATGTTAAAACTGTATAGCTCATGTGTACACAGACAAAGTTTAAAAAAGAGGACCCAAGTTAATACAAAAACAGTGCAGTAATCTTACTGTAAAATGGGTTATGGTTAAAAAAAAATGTCCGAATGTGGAGGTGGTTTGCCTATATAGTTTGTGGTCTTTGGGAAGAAAACAGTCACAGCGTAGTTTTAAGAAGTTCTAAAAAGGAGACGAATGAACGTGACAAGTAGTTTTAAAAGCTAAAGGCTGTGTTCAGGTCTGCCACGCTGGATGAGCCGGAGGCCGCAAACTTTTATTGCGAAGAGATGGCGTGACCAACCGGCAGAAGATTCTCTGCATTATCTTTCCCCAGCGATTTAGCTGCTCTGATGACAAATTTGCTAAACCGAATGTTCAGCTTTGTATTTTCTGGGTTGTTTGCAGCGATTATGGCCAGACGACATATGCAGACACCTAGTTTGTTCCACTCCTCCGGCAATACAATGCTTCTGTCGTTGAGCAGAGCGGGATATGTGCAGGCTATATGCTCAATGCTTTCGGAGTGGTAGCTGCACTCCCTGCATTCGAGGCTGACATTGGGGCGCCACCATTATTGCAGATGCTTTAAAAAAGGCCACTTGCCCAACCTTAGGGCCATGAACTTGACCTTCCAAAAAAGTGAGTATGCACTTGCTAGGTAGGATGACTCAACCCCCAGTTTGAGATAGGAGATAACAGCCCAGGCGTGTTTCCTTCTGGATAGTTTTGCCCTTTCGGAATGAAAAGACCAAAGCCGGCACTTCGCTTGATTACGGTCTTCAATGCCTGTTGTGACGGGTTTTCTTTCCCAATATTCCGTAACACTGAGTAGCTGTAGGGAGTGGGCCCTATTTCATTCCAAAGTTTGGCCTCCAGACTGCCATCCCGGAAGTTGCCCAGCCTGTTGCAGCGCTTAATAAACGCGCCTGCCTCGACGCCGTTATGGTCTAGCAGGCCAAGTTCTAATCTAACCTGTGCTGGAGATTAAGACCTAGGCAGGCGCCATGCTAGTTTAAAGATTCTGGTGGTTGATTTGTTTAATAGGATGCTTGTTGCGCCCATCATAATCTCGTGTCCATATGATATAGAGTCGGTGATCTTAGCCTTCATCAACTTGAGCTGTGGAGTTAGGCTTGGCCCAAGTAGATGTTTTGAAAGTTTTGCTGGGGCAACCACCAGCGACAGTTGTTTAGCCTTAACAGCGTATTTTTGCTTAGTAAAGGAACCTCTGGAGTCAAGGAGGATTCACAGGAATTTATAGTATGGCACTGTGTTGATGCTTTTATTGTTGAAAAACCACCCACATTTCTGCTGCTTCTGTTTACCGAAAGGAATTATTTTTGTTTTTGACAGATTCAGTTTGAGAGCATTGTCAATTGTATAGGGGAGTAGTTCGTCGAGTAGCCTCTGTAGGCCTACCTTTTGTGTGGCTCAGTAACACAAGGTCGTTGGCGTTTAAAAGGTTGCTGATGCGGGTTCCATCTGGTTCAGGCGGGTGAGAATTAACTTTGTCAAGTGTGGAGGATAGGTCTGAGATTAACAGATTAAAAAAGTGTTGACAACACGCAGCCTTGTTTAACACTGTTACCTGTTGGGATCTTTTTTGAGACTTGAGAGCCTTCTCCCAACTTTATTCTTATTCAGGTTTGTGTATTGAGTTGGATTATGGCTTTTAAGAGAGTGGGGGGGTATGCCCCAGCTCTCTAATTTTTGCCATAGGTGGCTGCGTGGCACCCGATCAAAAGCCGCCGTGAAGTCGACGAAGCAGCAGTATGGTTGGATACGACGGACATCAGCCTTCTCCATCAAAACGGTTAGTGTCAGTAGATTACTGGTTGTGCCTGAATTAGCCACGAAGCTGGTCTGGTTGAAGGGGAGGCGCTGTGTTGATTCGGCCCAAGTTGAAAGCTATTCCAGTGCACTGCTTGCAGAGTATTTAGCTTCGATGTCAAGGAGTTCTATCATTCTATATTTTTTCAGGTCGTTTCTGTTACCGCTCTTGTAGATGAGATAGATGATCGCACCTTTCCAGGAATCCGGAATGTGGTGGTTGAGCCTTCAATATAAAAACGGGCGTGAGGAGACCTGACCACAATGTTACATCTGACTTGAACAAGGCCTGGGGTAGCCCATTAGGCCGGGTGCTCAGTCTGACCTGCCTTTCCTAATTATTCGAGCAATGGTGTTTCTTAAAACTCCTGGAGTCGTCGGCGTCTCTGGTGTTGGATCATTTCGTGCCTCCATTCTCGATTATTGTTGCATCCGGGGCATCTTCAACTGGGGTGATAGACCTGGTGTTACCTGTGAAGCGGGCTTCAGTGAGTGCTGACCAAGATTTGGATGTTGAATGGGCACGGGGATGCTGTATCCTGCCTGAATGTTTACCGAAGTGATTGTATAGAAACTCAGTCCAGTCGTCAGTGCTTATTTTTGCGCTGCTGTATCCTCTGCCTCCTAGTAGGCCTCTATTCACGAGAGACCAGAATAGCTTTGAGTTGGACTTCTTGCTGGTGTAGACTAACTTCAACCAGATCTGGTCAGACACTGATTGTTCGTCTCTATGCACGGATGCCTTGAAAGCTTTTTGAGCTTGCTGGTAGAGGTTGAATAGGATTGCATTTCCCGGCGTAGGGCCGAGTTTCTTTGAGATTATAACTTTTTTGTTGCAGGTGAAATGCGAGGTTGTGGTGTATCCTGCCAGGTGCAAGATTTGGACGAGAATTCATTTATTAAACTGTTTACAAGTGCTTCCCAGCCGTCGATGATGGGTGCGTCTTTTTCGTTTAGTAAACGTAGAAAAGCACTGCATATCCATTTACTGGTTGTAACTTATGAGCCCCACAAAAAACACATGGGGGAGAGATTTCCCCTAGCCGAAGAGCTTCGGACGAGGGCAGCTGGGAGTGATGAGGAATCAGAAAAGGCTCTATCGGATGGGGCTGAAAGATGTACACCTACCACAACTGCTGCAGGAAGGTAGTAGGGAAAAGAAAAGAGGTGGTGTGTGTTGGGAGCGGAGGGGATTGTGGAGATTTGTTGGGAGCTGATAATTGCAACTATGGAAGGCCAGGGACGTGCAGTTTCCTGTAATGAATGGAATATGGAGAATTTAGGAGATAATATATGAGCATTGCTTACATGTAAAGAGTGATAACCAATGATCATGTTCGACAGACCACAAAGCTGAGAAGTGCAGATCAAATTCACCATTTGCAAGAAATGAATGTTATTACTGTTGGTATGGTTTTTACATTGTTTAATTCAGAACTGAAAATAAAGATGTTAAATTAAAAAGGAGTATCCGATTTCTGAGAATGATCTCTTTTTTTCACCCAAGGTACAGATATGTTGTGAATTACCGCATCTTCATACCTGTTGGAAAGGAAGGAGATTATTTTGTGGCTCCCCAAATAGACCTAGATGATCAAACTGGGGGTACACTTGGAGTGTATTCCCCTTCGTGAGTGAAGCGTGACTTCTGTTCACTCACTAGGTTGGGGGAGGGGTAGTGGCTGATGATGGATAGTGGTATAGGTTTCTTTTTTTGAAAATATATTTAGAGCGCGTTCTGACCCTTTTTGGAAAAATCTGGGCACGTCTCTATTTACTGGGGCTCTCTCACTTCCCCAAGAACTAATTGGAAACTAGGAGCAATACGAATTGTTCCATTCCTAAGGATGTATTACATTCAGGATAGAATGCTGGTTCCCTGCACAAGCTGTCTATTTTTGGAGGGTTGTGATCAGAGATGTTGTACGAGTTTCACCTTTTTCTCTTTTTGCAGATTTATATAGCGCAAACTCGACCTGAAGGTATTGGAGCACTTTACATGAGCACCAGTTACTTTACGAAAGGACACTTTTTTTTGTCAGATGCCAGGTGATTAAGTGAATTGCACAGAATCTTAGGATGTGGAGTCGATCCCCCCCCCAACCCCCCCCCCCCCCCCCTCCCCCCTCGAACCTTGGTATCCCAGCTCCAAATTCGGCAGTCTAGCCGTAAGACCACATCCTCTACCCTTGCCTCATTTCTGTGTCGTTCCTGACACATGCCTGAGAACGAAAGGCAATCTGAAACCGACCTACCTCCTGGGCAGCTCATGTGACCATGTAGATAAATCAAGAGCAAATATCTGAACTCTGTATTCCATTACATATTACTGCATCAATCCGTGGCATTTCCATTGTACTGAGCTGGGATCTTGCTGGTGTTGTGTAATATCTGGTATCCCCTCGGGATCCGGTATCCCCTGCTCTTCGGCTCTCTTCAGAGCTCTGCCCGATTGGCCAGCTCTGACTCTTCTATAGCTACGCCCCCTCAAGGAGAGTGGCATGGCAGCTCAGGCCTGGCTCGGCATAAGCAGCAGCGCTCCGAGCCGAGGATGACTCGTAAAGAATCCTTTGGCAGTTTTATCAATTAAAGCCTGTCAGTAGCCAAGCGTGATAAATTAAGGAAAGAGACTTCAGGAGAGGCGCCTACCTAGAGCTTGTGCTCTGCAGAGGGGCACCTTAGCGTGTGCTCTGAGGCCGAGGGTGTAGCCAGGAAAATAAAATGGATCAAAGTGAACGATCTCAAATTTTGCTCTAAAAGCCAGTGAATATTGTTCACTCAAGGAAAATGTGTAAAATATTGCATTTTATAAACCTACATCTAAAGGAATTTGGTTAAAAAAATGCATTTTACTTGTATTGATTTTTTTCCTTTTTTTCTCTCGTTTTTTCTTTTATCCTGTCCTCCTTTCCATCCATCTTTAATTCTTTCTTTTAACATTTATTTATGTTTTTGCATTCATCTTTCATGTTGAGTGATGCTGTGCTGGCCTTGAGTGATGCTGTGGTGGTCCTGTGTGATGCTGACTGATGCTGTGGTGATGCAAATTGATGCTGTGGCGCTGCAGAGTGATTGTGTGGTAGCATATAGTGATGCTGTGGTGGTGCTGGGTGATGCTGCCGTGACGTTGAGTGATGCTGTGATGTCCCTGAGTGATGCTGTGGTGGTGCAGAGTAATGATGTGGTGGTGCTGACTGATGCTGTGGTGGTGCTGAGCGATGCTGTGCTGGCCCTGAGTGATGCTGTGGTGGTGCTGAGTGATGCTGTGGTGGTTCTGACTGATTCTGTGGTGCAGCAGAGTGATGGGGTTGGGTCCCTGAGTGATGCTGTGATTGTGCTGAGTGATGCTGTGATTGTGCTGAGTGATGCTGTGGTGGTGCTGAGTGATGCTGTGGTGGTGCTGAGTGATGCTGTGGTGGTGCTGAGTGATGCTGTGGTGGTGCTGAGTGATGCTGTGGTGGTGCTGAGTGATGCTGTGGTGGTGCTGAGTGATGCTGTGGTGGTGCTGAGTGATGCTGTGGTGGTGCTGAGTGATGCTGTGGTGGTGCTAAGTGATGCAGTGTTGGCCCTGAGTGATAATGTGGTGGTGCTGAGTGTTACTGTGGAGGCGTTGAGTGTTACTGTAGTGGCGTTCAGTGTTACTGTGGTGGCTTAGAGAGATGCTGTGGTGGCGTAGAGAGACACTATGGTGGCGCTATATGCACTATATTATCTCTTCTGCTTGTCCGTTCAGGGAGTTGGGATTCCCTTTTTTAATGGTTGCTGTAAAAGTGTTGTTTTAAATTTCACAGTACACAATATTCTGCATAGTCTTCCAAAGAGAGTGATCTGTCTTCAGTGTAGTCCTGATTGGTGTAGTGATATCACATTCTGCTGTCTTTGTACAGAGTCCATTCTATATTTTTCTAGCAACGTGACTCGGACTGTGACACTTCTCGATGTGCATGGCAGCAAACAATGACATCACTGTATGAAAGTAACATCAAACTGTGATGTCACTCTGTGTATGACATCAAAAAGTCACATCACTGCAGTAAATTATCAATAGAGTGTGATACCACTTCCTCTGCGTGACATCAAACTGTGGCATGACCCATGTGTATGTATCATGTCAGACTGTGACATCAGTGCTGAAAATTAACATCCGAGTGCAAACAGGTTGTGAAACATGTTTGGCACTTGACGTCATACTGTAACATTGTTGCTCTGAAAACCTTTTATGCAATACTGAACAAATCAAGCATCAGACAGAATCACAGCATGACCTCAAATTGGAACAAAACTCCAGGAATCCAAAAGCACACTTTAACGTCACTCTATAGTCCTGAGATCACCCTTTGGTAACACGAGAATCTTGTGGCATGTCAGGAATTACATGATTCTGACGTCAAACTGTAACAAAACTTCAGGAACCAGACTGCACACTGAGAAGTCGCTCTAAGAATACGAGATGAAACTGTGATGTCATTGCAGAATCTGATGTCAGCCTTTAACATAACTGCAGGAACCCCCTGTCAGACTAACATCGCTCTGGAAGTGTTGCGTCACTCCAAGAACCGGCTGTTATGGTGTGACATTGATAGAGCGCGCAGGTCACCCGACAAGTTTTACCATACTCACCTGGGCCCATAAACAAAAACACAATATTTCATAGAAATAACAATAATCAAATCAGGTAACCTGTGCGTTTACTCTACTCCGTGATTACGTTTAGGACCTATACCTTTGACTTACCAATCCTTGTCATCGGTACCTATAGTCCTAAGGGATCAAGGGAGTTAGCAAGAAATCTGAAAGAGACACGTTAGTGATAGATTCCTTACCTTAGAATATCCCCAGGCGTCAGACTGGATCCAGAAACTTTTGCGTAGCAGTACCCTTGCGCGTCGGTAGGCGTCGTCTGCGGCTCCGCGTCCGTCGTCGGCGTCGTGGGTGCCGTGATGACATCTTCGGAGTATATAGACGCCGCCTCCGCGTGCTGACGTCAGTTCTTCTTTTTTCCGCGCCAGCCAGCGCAGATCTGGAAAGAGCAGTACTCTAGTCACCCCCGGCGCCGTCTTCGGGCGGCGCCATCCCCGATGCCTCCTTTACTTCGGTTCCGACGTCGGAGCGGCGCCGCTGGGCGTCGCATCTGACGCCGGTTGGAGATTTCGTCTTCTATGAACCGACCCCATCGTTTTACGACCCTGAGTCTCAGGAGATGGGTGAAGGGGAGGATTGGGAGGGATCTGAGGACCCTCTGACCAGGGAGTGTCAGTCTAATATGGACTGGACAGGAGACCTTGGGGATGCCAGTGGCCTGGACACCTCTCCAGACACTGGATTTGTCTCTCCTCCTACCGTGGCTTCGGAGGAGGGAGCTACGTATGGTGTGGTGTTGACGAGGGCGGCTAAGGCCTTGGGCCTTCAGCTCCCCGTCGCGGCCGTGAGGACTAACCTCCTCACAGAGGTCCTTAAACCGCAGTCATGCTCGGCTGAGCCTCTGCTGCCTTTTAATGAGGCCTTGTCGGACATTCTTCTGGGCACTTGGTCCAGGCCCGCTACGGGTTCTCACGTAGATAGGAACGTGGCCAGACGCCACCGCCCGGCTCCGGGCGACCCATGTTTCCTGTCCACCCACCCCACCCCCGAGAGCCTGGTCATCCAGGCCTCTAATTCCCAGACCGCATTCCCGACGGCCCCGCCGGATCGGTAATCCAAGAGGCATGAGAACTATGGCAAGAAGATGTTCTCCTCCCTAAGTTTGGGACTGCGGTCTTGCAACACCGCATGCCTCTTGGGCCGCTACACCCACTCTCTGTGGGAGACGGTGGCGGAAGTGCTGCCAGAGTGCCCGTTGGAGGTACGGGCCAAACTCGGCCAAGCCCTTGTGGAAGGCCGAGATGCAGCCAAATATTCCATTAGGTGTGGGCTGGATACCACCGATTCGCTAGGCAGAGCGATGGCTACGACAGTGGCGGTGAGACGCCACGCCTGGCTGAGAACCGCCAATTTTTCGGCAGATGTCCAGAACACTCTGATGGACATGCCGTTCGATGGCCGTCGCCTCTTTGGCGACAAAGCGGACCACGCGCTTGAGCGCTTTAAGGACTCCAGGGCCACGGCCAAGTCCTTGGGTCTCTTGGCCCTGCGCCAGCAGACGGGTTCGTTTCGCTCATTTCGTGGCCAAGGAAGGGGTGTCCCCACACGTGCCGCCAGCCACTCGCCGCAGACTGTCGTCCAGCGTGGCGGCGACCATGGAAACCGCCGCGGCGGTGGTCGGGGAAAAAGGCGAGGTCAGTCCACACCTTCCCCCGCAGCATCCGCCTCTAAACCCTCCTAGTCCGTGCTTTTCGGCCCATGGGACGCCAGTGGGAGGCAGGGTTCGCCATCACCACTCTCACTGGCGCACCGTCACTTCGGACAGGTGGGTGCTGCAGATCGTCCGATGGGGCTACACCCTCCCCTTCGAGACGACTCCTCAAGCCATGCCACCGCAACACCACCGCGTATCGGGGGATCACTTGCGGCTCCTGCAGGAGGAAGTTTCGGCCCTCTTGGCCAAGGGGGCCATCGAGTGCGTTCCTGGGCCAGAAGTAGGACGTGGTTGCTACTCCCAATACTTTCTGGTACCCAAGAAGGGCAAAGGGGGCCTACACCCTATCTTGGATCTGAGGAACATCAACGGCTTCCTCCGGAAGGAGAAGTTCAAAATGCTGACACTGGCTCAGGTCTTAGCTGCCCTGGACCCAGGAGACTGGATGGTAGCGTTGGACTTGCAGCACGCATATTTCCACATCCCCGTCCTGCTGGCCCACCGGCGTTACCTGCGGTTCACAGTAGGCCACGAGCACTTTCAGTTTACCGTGCTCCCCTTCGGCCTTACCAGCGCCCCATGGGTGTTCACGAAGGTGATGGCGGTGGTCACAGCTCATCTGCGCAGGTTAGGGGTCTCAGTCTTCCCCTACCTCGACGACTGGTTGTTGAAGGCGGGCTCGCCCCAGACAGTCGTCAGCCACCTCCAGACTACGGCTGGGATTTTCTATCAATGTGCCGAAGTCACACCTGTGCCCCTCTCAGAAGCTCCTTTTCATCGGAGCAGTTCTCGACTCGGCGCAGTTTCGGGTTTACCCGCCCGAACAGCGGGTTCGGGATATACAGGCTCTGATTCCGATCTTCGGGCCTTTATCCCGAGTTTCGGTCAGGTTGACGCTGCGGCTTCTGGGGCTGATGGCCTCCTGCATCCTTCTGGTGCATCACACAAGGTGGCGGATGCGGGCTCTGCAGTGGGACCTGAAGTTTCAGTGGGCCCAGCATCAGGGCAACCTGTCCGACCATGTCCTGATCTCGGAGGGCACTGCGAGACAGCTGCAGTGTTGGCTCACGGACCGCGATTGGGTCAACGGCAGATCCCTCTCCCTTCCCCAACCGGAGCACGTAGTTGTGACGGACGCGTCCCTCCAGGGCTGGGGAGGCCACTTGGGAGAGGCGGAGATCTGAGGCCTCTGGTCTCCGGCGGAGTCCCGGCTCCATATCAACATGTTGGAGCTGCGGGCGATTCGTCTGGCACTGAAGGCATTCCTCCCGTCTGTCCGAGGGAGTGCAGTGCAGGTGTTCATGGACAACACCACCGCCATGTGGTACTGCAACAAACAGGGCGGGGTGGGGTCGTGGACCCTCTGCCAGGAGGCTCTGCGCCTCTGGCAATGGCTGGAACATCAGGGCGTGACTCTGATGGTTCAACACCTGGCAGGTTCTCTGAACGCCAGGGCGGACGAACTCAGCCGACGGTGCTCGATGGATCATGAATGGCGTCTGAACTCAGACGTGGCGCAAGATCTCTTTCTGCAGTGGGGAGAGCCTTGGTTAGATCTATTCGCCACCGAAGAGAACGCGCAATGTCATCAGTTCTGCGCGTTGGAATTTCCAAGGCGGCACTTGCTCGGAGACGCTTTTCGTCGCGAGTGGATTTGCGGTCTGTTGTATGCCTTTCCGCCTATACCACTTCTGCCCAGAGTGCTGAAGAAGATCAAGCGCGACCGGGCACAAGTCATCCTTGTGGCTCCGGACTGGGCACGAAGGTACTGGTATCCCGAGCTACTCAGTATGTCAGTCGATCCCCTGGTTCGTCTGCCTCTTCAGGAGGACCTTCTGTCGCAGCAGCAGGGGACGGTCCTCCACCCGAACCTGTCCAGCCTCCACCTCCATGCGTGGAGATTGAGCGGCGACAGTTGAGGCCATTTGACTTGCCTCCTGAAGTCTGTGATGTGATTCTGGCAGCCAGGCGTTCCTCCACAAAGTCGGCATACGCCTGTCGGTGGAACGAATTTGTGGCATGGTGCACAGCAAAGGCTGTGGATCCTCTCTCTGCCCCTCTTTCTGAGGTTCTTCTCTTCCTTCTTTCTCTTGCCCAGCAGGGCTCTGCTCTGGGCACTATCAAGGGCTACCTTTCTGCCCTTTCGGCCTTTGAGGCTGCCTGATCAACCTTCTTTTTTCAAGTCCCCCATTGTAACAAGATTCTTGAAGGGCATCACACACATGTATCCACCTGTTCCGTTTGTGATGCCTCAGTGGGACTTGAACCTGGTTCTCACCTTCTTGATGTGTGCTCCCTTTGAGCCACTTCATTCCTGTCCTCTCCGTCTCCTGACTTTAAAGACGGCTTTCCTGGTTGCCATCACTTCTGCCAGGAGAGTAAGTGAGCTCCAGGCTCTTTCTGTCAAACCTCCTTTCTTGTCCATTCATCCCGACAAGGTGGTTTTCCGAACTAGACCTCCTTCCTGCCCAAAGTAGTCTCTGCTTTTCACATCGGGCAGTCCATCACCTTACCCTCCTTCTTCCCGCCTCCGCATCCTTCAAAGGATGAAGAGCGGCTCCATTGTCTGGACCCAAAACGTGTGCTTTCATTTTATGTGGATCGCACATGCCAGTTCCGGGTGGATGACCAACTGTTTGTTGACTACGTGGGTGCGAAGAAGGGGCGAGCGGTACATAAACGACCATCTCTCGGTGGGTCGTTCTGTGCATCAAAGCGTGCTACTCTTTGGCTCGGAAGGAGCCTCCTGTTGGGCTGAGGGCCCATTCCACTCGGGCCACGGCGGCTACTACTGCCCTGGGCGTCCCCTTACAGGACATTTGCCAGGCGGCTACGTGGGACTCGCTGCACACTTTTGCGAGGCACTGCTGCCTGGACAGTCAAGTCCGGAGGGATGGCTTCTTTGGCCGTTCTGTCCTCCAGGACTTTCTGGTGTAAGATGGTATTGGTTCGCAGACCCACCACCGGGGTTGGTATTGCTGGGGTATCTATTCTAAGGTAAGGAATCTAATACTAACCTGTTTCTTTCAGATGAACAAGTTACTTACCTTCGGTAACGATATATCTGTAAGAAACAGTAGTTAGTATTAGATTCCTTACCGCCCCACCCATCCTCCCTGTTCTGCGAACTGATACCTAGGGTTAGGGACATACCTTTCAGGGCCCTAGTTTCAAATAATGGCACCAGTGTTGGTTCTCACATGGCTCTGCGTGTTCTGGCGCGGAAAATCTGTGTGCAAAGAACTGATGTCAGCGCACGGAGGCGGCGTCTATATACTCCAGCGACGTCATCGCGGCGCACGACGCCTCTGACGGACACGGAGCCGCAGGGGACGCCTGCAGACGACGCCTACCGACGCGCAGGGGTACTGCTACGCAAAAGTTTCCGGATCCAGACTAACGCCTGGGGATATTCTAAGGGAAGAATCTAATACTAACTACTGTTTCTTACAGATATATCGTTACCGAAGGTAAGTAACTTGTTCATTAGTACACAAAACATGTTTGTTAATACATTATATATTATTTTGAGGGGGTTGATGCCAAGCAAGTCGCTTTACATGTGCAACCTTGCTCCATCAACATCACTGTAGGGACGCACTGTTTGATTGTGACATCAGTACAAGACCTACCAACAGACCACAACATCACTCAAGAAACCTATTAACCTGCCCTCTTCCATGACAACCATTTCCGTTGTCATGTTACTAATAAATTTGGAAAATACATAACGCTTCAGTGTTGAAACACAAAACCGACTTCGCCAGTGATGTAAAAAGCAAATCAAATAATGCATAGCTTAAAAAGTAAATACAAAAGTCCATATAGGTACGGGCATCTATCCTGGGCAATAAAGAGCGGAAAAAGTGTGTACACCAGAGGCAGGCCAGCGCATCTTGGTGTTGTGTTTTCTGGGCTTTTGCCACGGTGCAGATGCTACACGCAGTGCGCGTAGACGTTTGCATCTAAATCTGTTGTTACAATATTTGGAGAGTGTTAAACTTCCGATCAATGAATGAGTCTAGGACTGTCGTTAGAGTGGTGAAGAACCCTGCTCGTCGTGAGCAATGCGTTTACAGCCCTGGGAGCCCTGCTGAAGGAAAGCAACTGTAGAGATGGTAAGGGCGACCTGCCCCGTCACAGCGATGCCCCAGTGACGGAAAATGTAGAATCTGCTCTCATCACACGCTTCCCTATTTTGAAAAGATTGGACTCATTGTTAATTAAGAATGTTACCTAATTTAAATATATATGCAGGATTTGACATGCCTACACACTCCATGTTGTATTTCTATATCATTAAGTGTGGGTACATGTGATAGTATTGTCTACGGCATCTCGGGGATGAGGCTGTGTAACAGAAAAGGGTATGATGATGCCACAGCAACAATGACCCATGGGCAAGAGAGGAGGAGGGGCAGTGGGAGGAGGGCTGGACTTCTATCCTCCTGTCACACTCTCGAAGATGTGTAGCGATATAAACTCCAAGCCACAGATATTCGTAAACATAATGGGGAGCAGGAGGTGCCTCAACCTATTAGAATTTAGTCCTGATGTATTAGAGAAAAAAATCTCATTTAGCCTGTAATGATGTCACCGACTTCCATACCATCAGACTGCCTAATAAAAACATTCATATTATTACAAATAACAAAATCAGAATTAGAGGATGCTATTGAGAATAAAAAGTCAAATTAATCCCGAACACCAGTTTTATTTTAAACGTGCCCTTCAATCAAGAGAGACCTGCGGAATATCACCTGTGTTTGAGGAACAGCAGAGACACAAACCACGACTCTTCGTCTGCGCTTGTCAAGAGCGACGACATCCCCCCGGGGCGAGGTTGGTCTGTTCGAGCCGGTTTTGCATTTTTATGTGCAGTAGAACACCCATACTTACCTATGCTCATTACTTCATAAATAAATACGAAATACCATGACAAAGGGGTGTGGGCGCAGAGAAAGAAAGGAACGAGAGAAAGGAAAATGATGAACAAACAGGACAACACAGAGTGAAAGGGAAAGAGAAAAAGTGTGCAAGGGAGCGAAAGATAATAAAGACAAGCAATGGCCGCTTGGCCGTGAAAGTTTCAAAACTGAAAGTAATGGCGAGGAAAAGATAAGAAAGGCAGATGGCGGCTGTGCGCATTCACTCGCACATGCACACACACTTTAGGCCAGGAAAAGCTTATGGGTAGCACTTTTATTTACCCTCCACCAAAAGTGGAGCAGCAGCACATGCGCTGCTCTAGGCTCGACCTAAAAAGGGGCCATAAACAATGTATTCGGCCCTACTGGCAACCTCGCTTAAGCTGATATTCACTACGCCCTTCCTCTGGGCGCTTCTTTATGTGCACGTTGTTGGAATTGTTCACTGCAGGTCTTAGTCATGCATTGCAGGACTCGTTTTCAGAAGTATTGCAGGATTGTTCACACATGCATTGCAGGAATTGTTTATGGTTTGCATAAGTATTGCAGGAAATGTACACACAGCCATTAGGTGAATTGTTTATGGAGGCATTGCAGGGATTGTTTATTTTTTTGCACAAGCATTGCAGGAATCATTTACACAGGCATTGCTGGAATTATATATTGCTTGCATAAGCATTGAAGCAAATGTACACACAGCCATTGCAAAAATGATTTATGGTGGCATAGCAGGAATTGCTTATTGCTTGTATAGACATTGCAGGATTTGCTCACACAGGCATTGCAGGAGTGATTTATTATTTGCATAATCATTGCAAAAAATTAAGCATTGCTCATTGTTAGCATAAGTATTGCAGAAAATATGTATGTATATATCACCCCTTCTGTGCACAAGCACTTCAAATTCACGTACATGCATATGGGATGTCTAGTTCACAAGTGACATATCATATGGCCTTTTCACACATAGTACGGATCTTTATTTAATTGAGCTTTGCACAATGTGCTACTTTGATGACCACTTAGAAGCATTCTTAAAATCTTGCGAGGGAAAAGGGGTGGGGACTGTTAATTGGTCAGTCAAAGGTGACCAGCGACTGTAGGCTGAAAGAAGTAGGTGGCCCTTCACAACTTTGATTAATGTTGTGTAATTGGCTTCAGAATTGCGCCTTGTAGTGCATGGCTGTCCCTCTGGGCATTTATACTCCCCTTGTAGAGAGGATGCTGTTTCAGGGAGGCCTTATCATTTTGTGGACTGGTGCGGATGGAAGGGTTATAGGTCCACTTATTTAAGGGCTTCTGAGCTAGGGCAGGCGACTTCAAGGCTCTTTATGGTGGAGTCAAACCAGGGATGTTATGGCTAACTTTAGGTTGAAGTGAGGAGAGCCTCGTTTGTCGGCAAACCCTGAAATTTAGAGATGGTTTTGCATAAGTCCTCCATGTATTTGTTGTTACAATAGTTGAGGTAGGAAACCACCACCACAATGACCAATCCAATTCTTCTTGGTGTTTTGTCCACCATGATGACTGTAGAGCGCATATATGCCATCATGCCCCTTTACACCATAATGAAGAGAGGATGGTATCGCCCATGCTCTAGCAATGAGCACCACTATGCAGAAGTAGTGTGCTAACCCACAAGGGAGTGGTGAATAAACTACTTGATGCTTTTACATGTTGAAGAGAATACAACCTAATGCAATTGAACGTATCAGTCTCTCTCTCAATTTAGTACGGCCTTAAAAATCTTTCTTTTGAACTCGTAGTTCATCATGAACAGTAGTTCTTTTCAGTACCAAGAACCATTTCCAGCTGAAAGTTACTCTCTGTGAATACCTACTGCCACTGATACTGTCTTCTGTACATGAAATGACGTGATCAATTATCTTTGGGAATATTATGAATGCAGCCTCTGATTCTTTGAAGTTGATATACAGGAAGCAAATTAACATATAGACTCTCACTTTTAAATTATATAGCCTTCATTGTTAAGTAAGAAGCTACAATAAAAATTCACTATTGATTCCTATTTTTCAAATCAAATCTTTAGGAAAAGGAACGATAAAGGTAATCTGGTCAATGATCTGCCTTCATATATTTCAATAGCTCACTTTTACAGTGGTACTTTTTGAGAAGGATTTTAACAGCACAGGTGTTGGTAGAATCAGTGATCCAACCAGTTGCAATATAAGATGATGGTAACTACACACCACACTAAAGCTAGATTTTCAGCTTGGCTTGTAATGTCCATGCAAACCTTCAACAAATTTGTCAGTAAAAGAACTACTGCTCCTTAGAGGTTTACTTTCCCTTATTATTCTGAAGGTGGATAATGGAGTTCAGAAAGCAGAAACTATGTCAAAGAGTTTTGCAGAGTGAAATGAAGAACCCATGCAGTGCAAAGAGCGGAGTCAGTAATGTATTACCAGATAGATTAGGAGCCAACATGGTCTCCCCTTTCCTTCATGTCTAGGAGAATTGATGGAAAATCTGATTCATCTTATTGCAATGTTATTGCACCGGACTCTAAAGGTGATCTTTTAGAGTGTCCATTTCTGACCTGTGATTACCAATTACTTCCTTTAAAATCCAGTTCAATTTGCCTTTACTAGGAAATTCGAGGGTCCCCCTACTGGGAGGGGAACAATCCGATGCACAGCATGTGGACCGTAGTCTTATTCCATAGACATATTACTCAAGAGTCTAAATGGGTGATTTCAAGATTTTTAATCTTCACGTAGTGAATATTTTAGCATATTCATGTTCACTATGGTTATACAAGCCAAAAGTGTGTCACTACACAGTCTATAGTTCGACCATTGTAATCCTCAAAAAAAGATCCCGATGCATTTCGGGCAAAAGCCCTTTCTCAAGGGAATGCTCTACAAAAGAAAACAAACATAACCAGAGTAAATCAACTATAGGACGCTGGAAGTATACGATCGAAAGGGCTCATGCATTAGCCGAATCTTAAGTGGCTATACAGATGGTGGCGGAGACTAAAACAAAGTGACGAATTTGCGAAAAGACTACTAAGTGATGTGGCAATATCCAAGGTTGTTCATACAAAAGAGGAACGTGGTTGAAAACACACAGTGACGGAAAGCGGTAGGAATAAAGAGTCAACACGGAGGCATTGAATCTATTGAAGACACTTTAGCCTCATCTGATTTAGATGCTGACCTTAAATTGTTTCTAATGCAACTGACCATATTCACACTTTATCACAGCTATTTCTCAGTTAAAGACAAATGGATTCTCCAACTCAACGGCACTGCCATGGGAAATTCGGCAGCTCCATGCTATGCCAACATCTATATGAAGCTATTTGAGGAGTCCTACATCCTGTGTCAAAACAGTTGGCAAGAACATGCCCGTCTGTATCTACGCTTCATTGATGACATTTTCCTCCTATGGGAGGGCAACGCAGACACTTTGAATGCCTTTCTGGAAACATGGAATCAATTCAACCAGAGAATACAGTTTACATGGCAATATAATGAAAGACTAATACATTATCTAGACGTGGAAATCCACAGGAGTCAAGGAGATTGGTCCACCACTGTATATCGCAAACCTACAGACAGAAACTCCACTCTCCACTACAGTAGTTTCCACCGCCCTGGTCTCAAGAACAATTTACCCTACGCCCAACTTCTACGGATAAAACGCATAGTTTCAGAAGAAGATGAATGCAAGACACAAATGAAACACACTCTCGACAGGTTGAAAGCAAGAGGATACCCTACACCCATATTGGATCTTGCCATTGCAAGAAGTGACAAGAAAAGCAGGTCCGCCTTGCTGCAACCCAAATTTAAAGTCCAATCAGAACGCTTGGTTGTTGTATCCAAATATTCCAAGACGCCCAATCGCTTTCAAGCCATCATCCGAAAACATTGGTCCATCATGACCCTGGAACCAGACTTCAGGGGTTTGTTTAACCAACCTCCAATTTTTGCGTTTACACGAGGCAGAAACTTAAAAGAAATCCTATCGAAACCCAACTATGACGATACACAGAAGGTGTATAAAGGACTGAAACCCTGTTATAACTGCTCCAATTGTAACAACTGCATCACTGGCAATGTTATCTGTCACCCCATGAAAGGAAATCCTATCAAACTTAAAGTGAATGCTACATGCAACTCGAACAATGTCATTTATCTCTTGAAGTGTCCGTGCGGCAAATGTTATGTGGGGCACACTGAAAGAAAAATCCGTACCAGGATTTTAGAGCATAAAAGCAATATCCGCACCAACAATCTAAAATCCACAGTAGCTTCTCACTTTGCTGAATTCAGACATACTGTAGCCCAACTTAAATTTCAGATTTTGGAACAAGTACCAGCAACTTACAATAACAAGAACACTTTGCTTAAACGTGAAAACTTTTGGATCCGTTTCCTTTCCACGATGGCGCCCAACGGGCTGAACGATCGAATTGAATTCCTTTGCTATTTATAATGTTGTCACACTGTTATTGTATATATTATCTGCCATTATTGTTTTACACTACCTCTCTTATTGCACTAGGTTTTTCCGACCCTTCCAATATGGCGCCCGTATTTTTGTCTTTCTGATTTAACACCTTGGTCCTTCTTTTCTGTTTACTAACCCCTTGCACTGCACCCCTCGTTTGTGTCTATTCCTGTTGTTATACTCCCGTGAGACCCCTCATTCACTGTATCACTACTTCACTGGCATGCCGCGAGGCACTCTGTAAACCTGATCATGTAAGTAATCTCGGGAGAACTCTCCCGCGCACCTTGGCACGCTCGCGTCTTGCACACTACAACCTGGGTTTGGCACTGTGGTTGACTCTTTATTCCTACCGCTTTCCGTCACTGTGTGTTTTCAACCACGTTCCTCTTTTGTATGAACAACCTTGGATATTGCCACATCACTTAGTAGTCTTTTCGCAAATTCGTCACTTTGTTTTAGTCTCCGCCACCATCTGTATAGCCACTTAAGATTCGGCTAATGCATGAGCCCTTTCGATCGTATACTTCCAGCGTCCTATAGTTGATTTACTCTGGTTATGTTTGTTTTCTTTTGTAGAGCATTCCCTTGAGAAAGGGCTTTTGCCCGAAATGCATCGGGATCTTTTTTTGAGGATTACAATGGTCGAGTTATAGACTGTGTAGTGACACACTTTTGGCTTGTATAACCATAGTGAACATGAATATGCTAAAATATTCACTACGTGAAGATTAAAAATCTTGAAATCACCCATTTAGACTCTTGAGTAATATGTCTATGGAATAAGACTACGGTCCACATGCTGTGCATCGGATTGTTCCCCTCCCAGTAGGGGGACCCTCGAATTTCCTAGCTTTGTGCCCACACTGTTTGGCCAGACAGTGTTATAACCCGGCTGCACGCTACAATCCATTACCAAAATACAAACTCAGTTTATCCACGCTGTGCGAGTTCCCACTCATTTTCAATTTACCTTTACATCAGATTGGCCCCAGCCTCATGGTTGCCCTTCTTCATAGTATCTTCACATACACCTCAGCTTTACATCAACTTCATCTAAATCTCACATTCTCAGCTCAACCTTGCATCAGGATAATCTCACACAATCCATCTATATATCAATGTTGGCTCAAATTCACCTAAACATATCTTCCTTGACATCCAGTTAGTGTTACCTCAGTGACATCACCGCCTCATGCTTGCCTTACATCAAGCTCATCATCACCTTAACATCAACCTCAGCCTCTTCCAGACCCCCCAGGCCACAACCTCACCTAAACCTTAGCACATCCTCACACTAATGCCCCGGTCACTTACTGCAACGTTCCTCTTAACTAAGCCTGACTTGAACCTCACCTGAATTGTATCTTCTCTTCAACAACACCTCAAGATATTTTAACCTTAATTTCATCCATCTTCACACCCTCACCTATTTCTCATCTTTGCTTCATGCCTGCTAACATTCATTTATTGAGGTTTCTTCTTTCAAAACTTTGCCATAATAATTTGATTTCCTGTTTAATTTGCACTTGTCTAACATGTACAGTTCTTCTCATGTGCATTACTCAGTACCTCGCATTTATGACTTAAGAAATTAAGGTTACAATGTGTCGGGCAGTGGGAATAATTAAAAAGACAATGTTGGGGTGGGAAAGTATTCTGCATGGTTAGACAGGTACCCCTGCCTTCAGTAACCAACTCTTCTGTTGTCTGGATCCCTATTGCTGATTTGTTTCTCTTAGATAACAGGGATAATGTGTGTGTGCCATGACATAGGCCTGTCTCACAGATCGCAGTCTTGTTGGACCAAAAGTGGTGTCCAAAGAACTACCCTCAAAGTGGTGAAAGGCTATTTGCATCACCAAGAGTTAAACTGCAAAAACGTGGTGGTGGCAGCACACGGTGTAGTGATCAGTAGTACTGAACAGGTAGTCTTTACCCTTTGTCAGTGGAGTGAGGCCTACAATCTCACTCACCTTTTTAAACATTTGGCTGCTTACCTAAGGTGTACTCCCCTTGTACTCACCCATGGCACATGTCCGGTAGATGTGGAGTACTACACAGTGTAAGAATAGTAACTCTGCCCTGAATTTATGTGTGCCTGGAAAAGGTACAGTATAGGGATAGAGTAATACCGTACAGTATATGTGTGGTTAGTGCATGTGGTGAGTGTATTTTTGGCTGTGGGGAATTCATCAAATGAGAGATGTAACACTGTGCAGTGCATGCGCAATCAAAGCATGTGCTGAGTGTATGTGTGCTTGCATGAAGTACAACACATGAAGGGTGATTTTTGCGGTGTGCACATGGTGAGTTTGTGTGCTGGCAGTGCATGTGTTTGCAAACAGCACACCTCGGAACAATACAGAAAAGCTTAAGTACTGAACAGTGCACACAGACTGAGTGTGTGTGCTGAATGTATGTGTAGCTGTAATGGCACAATGCATGGAGGTAATAGTGCTGGCCAATAAGTGTGCTGTCAATGTGTACTAGGTGTATGTGTGCCTGCAATGGTACCCTACATGGAAGACATTAGGTGCCATTTTGAGAAGCCCAGGCCTGCCTGGTGAAGACATAAGCTTTTCTGTATTGTTCCGAGGTGTGCTGTTTGCAAACACATGCACTGCCAGCACACAAACTCACAGATTTGTGTATTTCGAATTTTTCAGAGATAGGTGGAAAACATACTGAAGAAAGGGAGGAATAGACTGGCCATTTACAATTCAAAAGGTTACTCGTTTATTCAGTGATAGATCACAAGGAAGTGGCCTCAACACATCTCAGAAGGAGAGGGGGTTAATAAGGGAATCATAATGAGTAGTGCCTGGAGACAGGATTAACCTTTTGATGCACATATCACTGTGGCTGACATCCAGGTGTGAACCCTGGTCAATTTTATGAACTGTGTGGTGGGTCTATCAACTTCAGAGTCTTTCCTGCTGTGACAGAGAGCCTTTCAAGAGGGAAGAAGATGCAAAACCCCAACATTAAACTTCAAAGACTCCGGGGGGGTCATTAGGATGTCAGACCGACTTGAGTCTGTCCGCCATCCTGTAGCAAACCGGGAATGTCCGCATACCAAATCAGGATGTGACCACCACCAGGGCAGTCGTATTTTGGTTGTTAACATTGCGGCGGATGCTGCTCACAGCAGCACCCGCCTCGAAGAAAAACGCCATGTTGTGCATTTCACTGCACTATGTGGCGGGCTCTACAAAGTGCCTGCCAAGTAGTGCTGTGAAATGTAGGGGGTACCCCCCAAGTGCACCCTCACCTCCCCAAAACATGGGGGCCATCAACGGGTACCCCCTAAGTAATCCCCACATGCCTTTCCATGGTGGCCTTGCCACCATGGAAAGGCATGACATTTCCCTCATCATAATTTGGTGGACGGTACCTCCTAGGCACCACCACCATTTTATGATCCTTATATCTGAATAATTGCATCTGGCGGACAAGTGGCAGACTATCTTGTGGTGGGTCTATCAACTTCAGAGTCTTTCCTGCTGTGACAGAGAGCCTTTCAAGAGGGAAGAAGAAAATAAAAAATGTACACTTCAAAAGATGCAAAACCCCAACATTAAACTTCAAAGACTCCGGGGGGTCATTAGGATGTCAGACCGACTTGAGTCTGTCCGCCATCCTGTGGCAAACCGGGAATGTCCGCATACCAAATCAGGATGTGACCACCACCAGGGCAGTCGTATTTTGGTTGTTAACATTGCGGCGGATGCTGCTCACAGCAGCACCCGCCTCGAAGAAAAACGCCATGTTGTGCATTTCACTGCACTATGTGGCGGGCACTACAAAGTGCCTGCCAAGTAGTGCTGTGAAATGTAGGGGGTACCCCCCAAGTGCACCCTCACCTCCCCAACACATGGGGGCCATCAACGGGTACCCCCTAAGTAATCCCCACATGCCTTTCCATGGTGGCCTTGCCACCATGGAAAGGCATGACATTTCCCTCATCATAATTTGGTGGACGGTACCTCTTAGGCACCGCCACCATTTTATGATCCTTATATCTGAATAATTGCATCTGGCGGACAAGTGGCAGACTATCTTTTTATACGCCGCAGTCAGAAAACGATTCCCCCGCCATCCTAATTTGGGGGGAGAACTCCCAGTCGGGGGACGGAAGGATTGCCACTGCATGTCTGGCGGTGGGGGTCCTTCCACCATCCTAATCGACCCCTATGAATTTAAATCACATTTGGTGTCTGGGAATGGACTAGAAGAAGGGGAGGTTGAGACCCCAAAATTTGCTGTCTGCCAAGCAGCCGGCTGGGCTGTTTGAGAAGGGGAAGCTGTGCAGGACTTCTGCCTGTCACCAGGACTAGAGACATAGGTCGGCTAGTCTCCCTGCTGGGTGAGTGGATATCACCCAGGGAAAACCAAGATCACCTCCTCTGGAGCATAGAGCACCAGTGCCTGCCTGCTTGCCAAGACCCGAGTGCCCTGTGAGTAAGAGGAGAACGTTGGACGGAGCAAAGTCCAGTGAGAAGCCCTACTGCGGGAGCCCTGCATGCTGGAAGAGGCTGTCTGTACCAATATTGGTAGAAGTGTAGGTTGTTATCTGCACAGAATATTATAGTTGTGACTTGCTGGTCATGCCCGCACACTAATATCTGCACCTTACTAATTTCCCCACAAACTTAAAGGACTCTACCGGAGATGTTTTACAGTTGCTTGGCTCCAGTCAGGAGCTGGAGGATCAAATACCCCAGTGAGGCAAAGAGTGACTTGCCTCAACTTCGCAGAGCAGTGGCTGCTCCTTTGGGATAAGCTGGCACTGCTACTTGAGGGAGATTGCCTGTGCCTGTATGGTGCTGCTGCATGTAGCGCGAGCAGCCTGTCTCCACAGAACAGGATCATGACTTGTGAGCATCCACAGAGAGAGCACTCACTGGACCACTGAATGGTTCCATAGAGCCAGAGCAGGTACGATTAGAACTGGGTCTGTGGAGCCCGGGGGGGGGGGGACGCTGTTGACACTGCTGACACTGCTACCGCATTATAGACACTTTTTACGAATTCCTACTCTTGAGTATGGCCTATTAGTGAGCATTCCCTAGATGCGGTCAAGATTGAATGGGGATAACCCTGACCATGTTAGAAGGTAGAAGGTGAGACAGGGATGTGCCTGAGAACTAATAGAGCCCCAACCTAAAGGGGATTGTGTTCTTGCCCATGAATGTTGTTATGTGTAGAGTTAGAAATAAAATACTTATTTTTCTTATAAAATGAAAGATTTGTCTGGACATTGATTTATTGTTAGTACTGTATGCACTTTGAGTTATGAGTCATGTTCACTCATCAGTATCTATATTCCCCCATTCCATCTCCCCCCTCCCCGAGGGAGCCTTTGACTGCTTGTCCACAGCTTCCACTGAGAATCAAGTACAGAAGGGGTATTTGGCCGAGTTGCTCAGGATCTATAGAAGGTCGGGTCCCAGGACATCAGGGGTAAAAGGCCACAACCCCAACGATTGTGCCCAGTAACCCCTGCATGTCCCCAGGTCCTCTGAAAGGGGTTCTGACAGGCAACTTTAAGGGCAGAGTCATGTTATAACTTCTCTACTTCGAAAGTAGCTCTTTGTCCTGTCCATTATCCTGTGAGCATCAAGAGTAAAGCGGGTGGTAAATGGAGGGCGACAGGATGCTGCACTCAGACTATTGCAAACAAGACTAATGAATGAAGCATATTTGTGCTTTCAATCTCAGGCTGCATGGCATTATGATAGTCATTGTTTAATGTATTTGAAGCCCCATCATCATCATCCAGTCCTTCACCCCCAAACGCAACCTACTTACGAACATCAGTTATGCAGTAGTGGTGAGCACAGCATCCAACCACAGTACAATACAATTATTAATCTACTGGGGACTCTTTTCTTCGGATTTTGCCAGCATACACACCCGACTGCTGCTGCTCCAGTTCACGGCCCTTCAGCCTCTGGGGTCACACACAGCAACTCGCCGGACCCGCTTCGCGGGTCCCGCTGCGCGGTCTAACCGCGGGAGCTGCTACAACAGGAGGGGCACTTCTACATCCGACCGGCAGGGCTGCGAGCAGAAGGCAGGGACTCCGTGGACCAGGAGTCCCTGCGTGCCTCAATAACATCAGCTGGGCTGCTCTCCCTGCCGGCCCCGCCCCCGCCAATCACGTTCCTCGTTACTTAAAGATCACTGTGTACCAGCAGCGCGGGAGCGTGCCCAGGAGAAGCCCGGGACAAGGGCGGGACCGTCTGTGGCCGTCAGGGGCCGTAGGAGGCCGGGCTGGGCCATTCCTCTTGGCCTTTGGACAAAGACCTGGTGATTATTACTACTTAGTGGTTAAGTGGCTTAGTCGCCCATACAGTCATAGTTATTGTTGGGTGTCCTCTGAGATTTCAATTTCTGTACTTTGGTTGTATAGCTTGTCTGTTTTTCAACATGCCCCTACGTTCGGGTAAAGATCGTTCTGTAGCACTTCAGACTTCAAAGGGGGTGGTATCAGTCCCATTAGATGCTTTTATAACCAAAGCTACGGGTATTTTAGAAAAAGAAATAGCTTTCGTTGAGAAAAGGTTGTCCCTAGACTTAATAAATGGGAAACGTTCTTCCTTGGGGCACATTGTTACAGTACCAAGCCCAACACCTAACCAACCACCTCCCCCTAATTTGGTTCTTGTACCAGTTGAGATACATAATGACACTGAAGGTTCCCCTCTACTGCATTATATTTCTGATAATAACATTGGTGATGCAGATTCATCTGTGAGTGGTGTAGAAGATAGCGTACTATCAGCTACACCCTCACTACTAGACTCCTCCTCTGAAGAGGAGACTCTGGAGATGAATCGCCCTGGTAAGAGGAAGCGCAGCAAAGGCCGGCAGAAAGGTGGAGTTTCAAAGGCACTAAAAACCGTTAGTCCATCGTTGTGCGTGTCTGAAACTCTCCTTTCAAGGGATGACCCATTACTTACTATATAAATGAAAGGATCTCGCACAGCTGGTGTAATCCAAGATGATAATTTCTTAAAAAATTTGTAGTGTGCAACGGGGAAACACTGTCTGGCCAGTCAGTGTTAGAAGGTGAACACTAAAGAGAAGCTCTCCCGCCTAGGGAGAGGGCGCCCCTATGCACAACTGAGGGAGGACCAAGAGGTCTGGTTCAATTCATCCAATATATCCAATGAGAGTGTTCACAGCGGAGATATTTACATATATCCAGTTTTATTGGGATATCATGTTTTGGGTATTTTCAGTTGTATAATGCTTTTCAAGATTGGTAATCCAAAACAACATGCATGATTCCAGGTATGTTCATAGTCACACAGCCCAATGCACTTATGGTATACTCCCGGGGGATCCCACCCGTGAATACACCAACGATTTGATCAACATCATTAATCAAGCCTTCGACAATGGAACCATCAATGAGAGAACGAAGAGGTATCTCATACCAATTAATCCCAAGCCTCCGACACTGTACATGTTACCTAAACTCCACAAGCATCCCACTAATCCGCCCTTCCGACCGATTGTGTCAACGAGAACAAGCATCCATGAGAATGTAGGGAAGTTCTTGGACAAATACTTCCAACCATTTGTCTCCACATCAGCTTCTTTTGTTAAAGATACTACAGATTTTTTACTCAAATTGGAACCCATCATGAATCTACTCAAAGAGTCCAACCTCATCATGTGTACTGTGGATGTCAGTTCCTTATATACTTCAATCCCACATGACGAAGGGATAGAAGCTGTTGAAAACACATTGGCTGAATCAGACCTTGACCAGGATCTAAAAATATTCTTGATGGAACTCACCTTATTCACACTATACCACAGCTACTTTACCATCTTTGACAAATGGTTCCTACAGCTCAATGGCACGGCCATGGGAAACTCGGCAGCTCCTTGCTACGCCAACATCTTCATGCGAATATTCGAAGAAACCCACATCCTAAACAAATCTGATTGGCAAGAACACGGCCGGTTATACCTCCGGTACATTGATGACATTTTTCTTTTATGGACTGGCACAGTTGAAACTCTGGTCACCTTCCTCAACACCTGGAACCAGGTTACACCAAGGATACAATTTACATGGGATTACAGCTCATCCTGCGTCCATTATTTGGACGTTAAAATATCAAGAGAACTGGGTGACTGGTCCACTTCCATCTTCAGAAAACCTACCGACAGAAACTCGACATTACACTACCAGAGCTTCCATCGCATGGGATTAAAAAACAATCTACCTTATGCCCAGATTCTGCGAGTTAAACGTATTGTTTCTAAACCCGAGGAAAGCAAGATTCAAATCCAAACAGTCCTAGAAAGGTTGAGAGCTCGGGGATATCCTACCCCGATACTAGATTTGGCCATACAGAGAAGTGAGAAATGCACCAGAGCCTCGCTGCTACTTCCTAAACAGAAGACACCTTCCGACCGGCTAGTAGTTGTATCCAAGCACTCTAAAGCATCTGCTCAATTTCAAAAAATCATCCGTAAACATTGGCCCATACTAACAATGGAAGCTGACTTCAAGGGTCTATTCGCAGAAACACCCATCTTTGCATTCACCAGGGGCAAAAATTTAAAAGAACTTTTGAACAACACCAGTACACCCAAGTCTAATGTCACATACTCTGGTCTCAAACCCTGCCACAATTGCAGCAATTGCAATAACTGTATCCTAGGGAACCTGATTAACCACCCCATGAAAGGCAACACCATTAAACTGAGAGTCAACGCTACATGTAACAGCAAGAATGTTATATATGTTTTGAAATGCCCTTGCGGCAAATGCTATGTGGGACACACGGAACGCAAGATCCGCACGAGGATCTTAGAACATAAGAGCAATATTCGCACTGGGAATTTAAAATCTACAGTTGCCACTCATTTTTTGGAAAATAGACATTCAGTAGCCCAACTGAAATACCAGATACTTGAACAAGTACCCATCACCTTGAACAATAAGAACTTACTCCTGAAAAGGGAAAATTTCTGGATCCGATATTTGTCCACGATGGCCCCCTTGGGGCTTAACGACCGCATTGAATTTTTGTGCTACCTTTAATTGTGAACCATATTTTTCATGTATGCATCATTGTTCCTACGTTATTTCTCATGTGTCACTTTTCCTTATGTTTATTCCTTCATCTATATTGTACATTGTTTGTCAGTTTCGCCTGTTACAAGATGGCGCTCACGCGTTTCTTCTATTCTGATCCCTTGGGCAGTTTTGCTTTACTCTAGTCCTTCTTTTCTGTTCACCTTTCGCTACTTGTTCTGCTAACTCCGCACACTGTCTCGTCTACTTCACGGAACTCCGCGTAGTCCGCTGACGCTGGTCACACGAGTAAATACGCTACCCTGCCTTGCTGTGCAGTATCATTTGAGCGTCTTAATCTTTTGGTAGTGCATTCACGGGGAAATCCATTCGGTTTATAGATACGGTGCAGCTTCGTCAGTTAAAAGATCACGTCTGGGTGAAGGCTGTCATCCCTCGAGAACACAGGTCCGCCTTTTTTCACCGGGTGTATTCAATTCTTGGTGTTTAGAACGTAACTCAGATACCCCTATTCTTTTTTTCTTTTGCTTGCTCACTTTTCATCATGTTATACACACCGTGTGTTTTCCGTTTTCATATTGTCAGTATTATTTAGTTTTCCGCTACGCAATTACAGCGAGCCATTCTGTTTTTTGTTGTTATAGAGTAACCCCCTGACGACGGGCTCCGCCCGAAATGCATTGGGCTGTGTGACTATGAACATACCTGGAATCATGCATGTTGTTTTGGATTACCAATCTTGAAAAGCATTATACAACTGAAAATACCCAAAACATGATATCCCAATAAAACTGGATATATGTAAATATCTCCGCTGTGAACACTCTCATTGGATATATTGGATGAATTGAACCAGACCTCTTGGTCCTCCCTCAGTTGTGCATAGGGGCGCCCTCTCCCTAGGCGGGAGAGCTTCTCTTTAGTGTCCATTACTTACTATCCCATCGGGTGGCCCTGTTACTTCTGCTTCTAATCCCACAAGGGTCCCCCTCACTAGCATAGTAAATATGAATGGAAATAATGCCGACCTGCTAGCACAAATGGAAATCTTAATTAAGACACTTTTGCTCCCGGTATTAGAGAGAACTAGACTTATGAATCTAAAAATTGACAACCTAGAGACCATCATTAAAGATAATTCTTGTCTACTAAAAAAACTCGTTAGCCATCAGGCTAAGCATTTGGTCTCTTCCAGTGGTTCTGGTCATCCTAACCCTAAATCTTCAGGCCATACTGATACAGTTACCAAGGCTATCCCACCTGGGGAACCGTCAAATGTTAGCGACACCAGACCGGTCCCAAAGGCTAGGACTTCGAAGCCATCTAGTGCACCAAATAAACCCTCCACCTGGGTTACCCAATCTGTTATACCTAAGAAGGCACGTTTTAAATCTCATGGGCTACCTCTGCTATCTACCTCCAAGTCTGTGAGCTCTGCACAGGCCTCTACTTCAGGGGTAGGCAGTTCCAAACCGACTTCCCATCAAAATGCTAGTGTTGCAGCTGGGTGTACACAACCTCCTAAAAGAGTTACTAGAAGAGGGCCCCCCCCCAGCAGATCTACCATTCGATGCCACTCCTTATACTATCGTCCTGACAGGAGTTGCACCCTTAAGGGACAGACAATCGGAATCACATGGTGACTTAATGAACAAAGTAGCCTTTTGGCTTAATAAAAATCGTCCCCTTCCACCTTCCTCTTCTACAAAGATTCTGACAGTCCGCAGAGTCGATTGGGTGGGTTATTGTCCAAAGGACTTGGAAGGCGATTGCATTTTAATAAACCTTCGGGATCCATGGGTGGTTGACTATATTCGCAGAGAGGCAAGATTCGGAAGAACAGTGGATGTACAATCCTTAAGCTTGTCTTACTTCTACCCTAAAAGGTATGGTCCGCCCCCTCCCAGAAATTTCCCATCACATAGACCGGTGGGGAGAAACGTGGTAGAGAGGTTTCCCAACTCGCCCTTTTACCCGTACCTCTCGAACAGGTTTGATCCACTGTCAGGGCTGGAATGTGTGGATTGACTGGGGTATGTTCATGGTCCGGATAGTTCTAATAGGGATACCATAGGTTGTATCCAACTCTCCATCTGCCCAGGAAATAATGCCACTGAGGAGGGTAATAGCAAGGACTATGCAGAATCATACCTTAAATCATCTCCCCTGAGATCTAGTCCCCTTTGGAGGGCGAATGCTGAATTAGAAGAGGATAAGTGTACCTTAGATGCAGCCCCATCTTGTAACCAGGTGGGGACAGCCAAAATAGTTTCCTGGAATATGGCAGGACTAAGGGGTCGTATGGATAGTGAAGATTGGGCTGATTTCATTGACTCCTTTGATATTGTAATTCTATAGGAAAGTTGGGCAGTTACCCCGATCCATAGGGCTGGGTACCTAAACTTTTTCAAGCCTGCTATACAGGGCCCAAAGGGCAGACCCTCAGGAGGGTTAGTAGTATGGATAAGACAGTCCATGGGGTTTAGTCTATTGGAGATTTCGGTAGACAATCCGGATCTCTTCTGTATTAAGTGTAGTCGAGGCAACAATAAGGACTTAGTCCTCATAAATATATAGCTAGAGGACGCCCTGGAGGTCGCAAACAGTCAGTTATAGACGATCTGGACTCTCTGCTGAGGAGAATAGGCAGTGACAGTTTTGTTCTGGTCGCTGGTGACTTGAACTGCTCATTTGAGCCTCTGAACAGTGTGGGGGAGGATCTGGGGGCTGATGAAGATGTGGCATGGGACATCCCGCCCTTATTAATAACAAGGGGCGTCAAGGGCACTGAGGCAGCACTTCACTGGCTGGGCTTATGTCTAGAGTGGGGGCTGCGTGCTGCTAATGGACGCACGCCCTCCGATAAATCAGGCCAACCGACCTTTAACAATGGAGTCAGTAAGAGTCGTATCGACTACTTCCTTGTTAAAAATGAGCTCTGGTCCCAGGTTATTGACATGGAGGTTGTGGAACGCCCAGAGAGCGACCATAACCCCCTTTCGTTGAGTCTCAAGCTTCTAGGCGTTGGAGATGGGCCTTCTATTACCACCTGCTCAACGTCAGAAGTTATATTGTGTAATGACAGGAAAAGAGTAAAATGGTCTAGGGTAGTTGCAGACCCCTCCATAATAAAAGGTATAGAAGAAGAAGTGGCAAAGACACTGGTTGCAATGGAAGTTGCATCGTCCTCCCAGGGGACTATCTCCCAGATTAGTGATCTTCACGACCAGTGCTTTGCGGAACTAAAAACCCTGTTAACAACCCCATTAATACCAAGGAAGGATAAAGTCCGGACCAAATGGTATAATAAAAGTTGTAGGGTAGCACACAGCAGACCGATCTTAGCGATTAAATCCAGAGACATTGCAGTTATTAGAACGGCCCGGCTCATCTATAAAAAAACGCTATGGGCCGCAAAGACATTGGTCAGAGCTCCTTTCAGCATGTTTAACATCAAACCAAATTAAGTTTTGGGAAATCGTTAAGTAGGGTGCGAACCAGGATTCCAAAACCCCCGTGAATCATGTCTCAGTGGAAGACTGGGTGGCTTTCTATTCATTGCAGTTCAGAGCTCCGGATGTGGATCAGGATTCTTATCAAGAGTTGGATGTAGTCTTGCCTACTAACCCTGATTGCCCGCTTGTTTTTAATACCTCTGATACGAAGTATGCTTTGGGTGCAGTCGACTCAGGTAGAGCATTTGGGTTCCCTACATAACCACGCTTGTAAATGCAATCGCTGCAGGGGCAAGGATTCCGGACTCCTGGAAAGGGGCGGAGATTCTACCAGTTTTTAAAAAAGGAGACCGCTCAGTCCCAGGGAACTATCGCCCTATAAGCTTGATAGATTCTATTCAAAAAATAGTTGCCAGGATGGTACTTGTGAGAATCCAGGGGTGGATGGAGCAAGAAAATATTTTGTCCCCTATGCAAGCTGGGTTTAGAGTAGGCACCAGCACCCTAGACCAGGTATTTAGACTCAACATGTTGTTTTGGAAGGTTGTCAAGCTGGGTGGTGGCGCCATCTATGCCGCTTTTGTGGACCTTAAATCGGCTTTCGATTTAGTACCAAGAGAGAAAATGTGGAAATCCCTTAGACTCATGGGTCTGCCTCCTGAACTTCTTGATTTAGTGGTTAGACTCCATAAAGAAAACTTCGCTAAAGTGAGATGGGGTAAACAAGGTCAGGTGACTGATAGTTTCCCAGTTACACGCGGGGTGCGTCAGGGATGCGTGTTGGCGCCCACCTTATTCCTTTTGTTTATTAATCAGGTTGTAAAATTCTTTTCTGATACCCCAACCGATGCACCATCTTTGGGCGGGTTTAAATACCCGATGTTGATTTTTGCAGATGATACCCTGCTTCTCTCAAAAACTCGTAGGGGGTTGCAATTAGCCCTCAACAGGTTCGCTGAGTTTTGCAGGGTTAATGATCTGCAGATCAACACAGATAAAACAAAATTTATGGTTTTTAGTAACAAAAGCCCTATTAAAACCTCTATTACTTTGAATGGTACCCTGATTGAACAAGTGGATTGTGAGAAGTTGGCCTGATATGTAGTGTTTCCAATTCTGGAACCACTTTGTATCAGTCCAAACAATCCCTTATGGTGTCTGGTTGTAAGTCAACCTTGTAGACAAGCTATCCTAGGGGTAGCATGGACTAAGCAGCCTTAAAGGCTCAACTCAAGAGGTCGTGTTAAGCGAGCTGTTTTACCACATACAATCCTGTAATACCAAATGAAAGGACACCACACAAGTATATATTATAAAAATATATGTGTTTATTTCTAAATTAATCCCCAGTACTCTTTATGAGCAAAGGGGCACAAGCGTTAAATCAAAAGCACAGTATAACATTCAAAGTTGCACAATTATGGATGAGGGCGGGTGGCCACTCAAACCATATATTAAAAAAGTGGTATAAGAGATACCAATCGAACAGTGGTTAGGCCTAGGGCCTAGAGAATCGCTGGGAGCAGTCAGGACTAGCAATGCTGAAGTCGGGAGAAGCCCGCAGGACTCGGGTGCAGCACGTAAAGTGCGGCTTGCACCAATGCAATGTCAATGGTGAGTAAAAGTTACACAAAGTTAGATTAAGGATACTTCCGCTGAACCTAGAGGAACAAAACTTAAGACACAGACCCTAGAGGTGTGTACCAACGTGGGCACACTGGCGTTGCAATGTTACCTCACCCACAGGAAGTGGGTGCACAGGGTCGAAGTGGCGTCGGGTTTTGACACGCAGGCTCTTGGAGCAGGAGATGCTGCAGGCGATGGGAAGCAGAAGTGTCCGGTGTGATCCAAGGGTGGATCGAAGTTGAGATGAATCTGAAAGCAGAGGAGACAGAGTCTGGGTCACTCAGCAGTGACCAGGGTGGAACCAGGACGGAATCAGGCAATGTCGGGCGCAATCAGATGGTTGTCGAGAGGCTTCTCTCCGCTGTCACGTTGGCTCTGGGGCATCTGCGATGTCCAGGAGCAGGTCATGATCTGTCCCACGCAGGCTCTCGCCGTCAGCACCGTCGGCTTCAAGATTGCAGCAAACAGCACTTGGCAAAAGCAATCCACGCGGAACCGGGAGATTGCTTCTCACTCAGACCAGGAGGGTCAGAGTGGGGGCTCCTTTTCACAGGAGCTGGTGCAGATCTGGAGCAACCAGAAAAGCAGGTCGTTTTCAAGTTTTTGTCGGCACAGGGGCCACAAGCCAGCTGGCAAGTGACCGGGCCAACGCGTCGAGCCAACACAAGCAGAAGGGCCCCACGCAGCACTCGTTGAGTGTGGAGGGGGTAGCTTTGGTGCAAGTGTAGCTCAGGGTTGGGGCTTCTCAAACCCCGGTGTACAGCTTCGAGGGTCACTCGTGGGCTGCACGGTCAGCGTCTCATGGCCTTTTCAAGATGGCGTGCCCCACGCTTCCGGTCGCCTCCACTGGTCTCAGCTCTGCAGGGACTGTGGATTGGGCTGGGAGAAGGCAGGCAAGCTTGATATCGTCGATCTCTGTTGCTCGAGTTCCGGCAGGAAACTGTAACATAGCAAGGGTCGAGGGCTGGATGGTAACTGTTTGCACAGGGTGGTCACTCTGAAGGACTGGGTTATTTAGAACCCAGCGGTGCCAGGGCACAACACCTGAAACCTTCGTGGGTAACCTGCTCCGGCGTACGAATCACAGAGACACGGGACACTTCCTTTCGACGTCAAAGATTCAAGGTTTATTTGCTGCAGGGAACACAGAAGTCACGACAAGTACAACACGTGCAACTTGGGGAGACTGCTTCAAATTGGTTCTGTGGATCGCTCCTTTTATACACGATTTTCCCATAGAGTTACATTGAACACAAAAGTTTATGACCCGGTTCCCATAATTATCCCCCAGAGGGGTCGCTTTGGTCACTTTGATACACACAAGGTCCGGGACATAAGTGCGGAAACATTTGGCGGTTCCCAACTGTAAAAACCCATCTTCCCACCATTAGCGCATTCCAATCAGTAGTAAAACAGATCGAAAATAGGAACAGGGACAGGTGCAGAGGAAGAGGGAAACAGTGGGGAGATCGAAAAGGGTGTAAAAGGGGAGGTATCAGGAAACACGAGATACAGGCATCAAAGGGACGTGCCTAATGAGATGCACGGCTGAGACAATAAGTCCGTGCGGCAAGATGAGCCTCGAGCGGCGCCATCTGCCTTACAGTATCATCCCCCTCATCATAAAAACACTTACAAAGGACATGTGTCTTCCGCAAATATCTTGGGAGTCCCAGGGTCGCGAAGCGGACAACGTCCGTTCGCTGGCTACTTGAGGGCAAGAGACAAAATGGATGCCGTATCTAAGATGGAACCCGTGGGTACAGATAGAAATACCCACGTAACAGACAAATGATTTAGGTTAGCACAGCGAAACTGCGTACACCCACTAAACTCGTCATTTGCGGTTCATAGATACCAGACTCGACTATATCCGTGCGAGTCGAAAGCACCACTTACAATTGTCACGGAACCTCAGACGCTCCTTTTGCCCTCATGTAGGCAAGCACTAGTCGGAATCATACTCGATATTCATCAGACCATCTAGATGTTGCTGTAGCATAGCTCTGTCCAACCGAGTTCCATTGGTAACAGGCGGCTGTCTCATACACGTTGTGGCACAAAGGCCACATAAGGCAGGACCGCACTGCACACAAAGGCAACACGTGAACAGGAACGCCACGACAACTCCGATAATCATCAGAATCTTCCAACCCCAAGTCGACATTAGGCCCCAAAACCATCCAAGTAGCGTCCAATCCCCTACATCCACGTGTATGGATTCAGAGATCTTATGCAACTTAGAGATGGCTTGATAGACAGTCGGAGCATTATCTGGAATGAAAATGCAGCAGCTCGAATGGATCACCTTACATACCCCACCTCGATCTGCTAAGATGACATCTAAAACCATACGGTTTTGTAACGTCATGAGTCTATCCGCCTGAAGTTCTGTGGTGATATTACCAAGGGCACTGGCAGTAATATTAGCTGTCGATTCTACCACTCGAGTCAACTGTCTCAGGTTCCTACTATTAACCATAGGTCCCCAAAACGGGAGGAAACCCTTGAAAAAGTCTCCTGCCTCTTGACCGGCAGTATCCTCTTCGCTAATTACGCCTCGCACAACTCTAGTCTTGTGATAATCGGCATCTACAGTGAACGTCGGAGGCAACAAATTTGCAATGAAACATGAGCCCATGAAGTCAGCGGGCAACCATGCGTATGCACGATCATGGCAGATAAAGTATGTACCCTTGGCAGCCAGGAACACAGGGGACGAGACCATCGGCAGAATGTAATTTTCAGTGCAAGCACTCTCTCCAAGTCGGGCTTTTGATCTTCGGCCACGACCCATCAGACAAAAATTACCAATGTGGGGTACGACCCATATCGGAGGTGAGCTTTTAAGCTGCTTTTCACTAGTGAACACACTATACTCGCCTCTACTCAGGACCCTGTAAGCTTGTACCTCTTCTTCGGGAATAAGCGAGGGATCATAGATATCGCTGTCTAAGTCCTCTATTGCTATCGACAAAGGTTTTTGATACGAGGTAGGACCAGAGTAGGGGGAACGTGGTTCCCGAATGGGGTGGAAACCTAGTGCGCTTCGAAACATTGTTTGAAATGCTCGAGCAGACCCTTGGGAACTATACGGTAATACCAGATATGGGATTCCCTTATCCGTAGTATGTGGCATCAACCCACACACCCAACAATTAGTAGTGTTAACCACTAACTGATGCTGATGAAGGAGCTGAATAAAGGAATTATTGCGGAATTCTGCACGTCTAGCCTGCTCGTGTTCGGGTAAGACATGAAAAGAATGGGGAGAGGCAACAGTAGTAAGTTTAGGATCAGGTGTAGGAGTAGGTAAAACAGGAGATAGAAAACCAGAGATCATATAATACACCCCACCCGCCAAGAATGCAGAAACAGTCAAGAATAACACAAACACTTGGAATATAAAACATTTCGTACGACTAAGTTGTTGCAGCTTGAATCTTTGTATCTGAGCTTCTTCCAAGTCCATCAGCTTCGAAAATGCCATTCCCTACGACCGTCCGCAACGTTTCTTGACACACTTCGTTCTGTGTAGCAATAGTCAATCCCTAGGAGTTCCCAGGAACCGACGGTCTTTAACCTAGCGTCAAGACCTACTATCCAGAAGGAAGTACGCGCGCGGCCCTACGGCCTTTATTTCACAATATATATATATGTGCGAAAACAATGTCTCTCGGCTGTGGAAGCAAAAAGTATAAGGAATGAAGCTCAATGTATATATATAGGAATAATCACAATAATATGAATGTTCAAAACTGATCACGGAAAACGGGATAATGCAGTTGTCAATACAGCAAAGCAGGATCTTTTATTAGTCTTTAGTGCTAGATCGCAAGAAGTATCGGGTTTTCCCAGGACGTGTCTGCTCGTCAAACAAAGGATCCGTTGGAGAGACAGCGTCCTGCTGATCAGTTGAGTGTTCTGGTCTTGAGTCTTTTGATGACAATTGTTCAACAGTGTCTTTCTGCTGCACTGAGGATTCTCCAACAGGCTGTGCGTCGCTAAAAGGTACGAACGCCGGCAATCCTTCGGTTTCGGTTGATGCAATGCCTCTCCTCACCCACGGGTCTGCCGGCAAAGGGATAGGGACCTTTTTGGTATGGGTGGCGTGCACCCAATTCTTCCGTCCCTCGAGACGAACAGCAGTCCTCGTGGCAAGGAGAACCTGGTAGGGTCCAGTGAACCTCGGATCCAAGTTGTTCTTGCGCGAAAAGTTCCGCGTCACCACCCAATCTCCGGGCTGGAGCTGGTGGCCTGGACCCTCCGTCTGCGTCGGCAGTGCGTCGTAAACCTGTTGGTGAATTAACCTCAGTTTAGCAGTCAAGTCATGAAGGTAATCGATCAACATTGGGTACTCAAGATCACAGAACACACCTGGCCTAGGAACCCCCCACACATTCGCAGGACGGCCGAACACTATTTCATAGGGACTAAGCCCTACTCGGGAGTGTACAGTCGCCCTAGTTGACAGTAATGCTAAAGGTAAAGCGTCAGGCCACGAAAGACCAGTCGTAGCCTGAATCTTTGCTAGTTTCAGTTTAAGGGTACCGTTATACCCTTCAACCAAACCAGCTGACTGGGGATGATTGGCGCTGTGGAATTTCTGATTAATTCCAAGGCCCTTACACACACTCTTCATCACACTTCCCACAAACTCACTTCCGTTATCTGACCACACGACTCTAGGCATTCCATACCGAGGAAAATATTCCTTCAGTAGGATTTTCGCAGTAGACAAAGCAGTATTGTCTTTGAGAGGATAGGCCTCGATCCATCGGGAGAATGCGCAAACCACAACTAAAACGTATTTCAGGTTATTGCATCGCTCCATATGGATGAAGTCCAATTGGATCACCTCAAAGGGACATGAAGGGGGAGCAAAACTGCCAGGAGGAGTTGGGGTTCCTTTGCCAGGATTGTACATCATGCACACCATACAATTCTTCACCAGACGTTCAGCACATTTCATGATACCGTCATTCTTCCACACAGGAGACAACAACTTACAAATACCTTTCGCACTAATATGTGCTAACCCATGCGCCATTGTCACAACGGCCAGCACATACGCATCGGGCAACAACCATCTTCTCTGATCCGACAAATCAATCCAACAACCATTCGCATCCAACTTTCCCGTGCTTTCTTTCCACTTCGCCTTTTCAGTCTCGGTGGCCTCATTCTGAATTTCTTTCACACTTTCAATAGTGTCTTCACACATGCTCGACTCTGTAGGCCACCTAACCGAACTCGTCACATACATTCGAGTGCTAAGGTTCCGGGCAGTTTCCTTAGCAATCTCATCCGCAAACGCATTACCACGACCAACGTCATCCGTCACCTTACGATGCGCACTACATTTAACAATCGCTACCTGCTTAGGCAACGTCAGTGCATCCAAAAGATCATTCACAAGCTGGCCATGCTGAATCTTCGTACCATGCGACGTCAAGAAACCTCTCTCTCTCCACAATCGTCCGAAGCTATGTGCAACACCAAACGCGTATTGGCTGTCGGTAAACACATTCACACGTTTCCCTTTTGCTAACACACACGCTCTAGTGAGAGCGATCAGCTCTGCAGCTTGGGCAGAATTCTGATTCAACCTTGCAGTCTCAACAACAGTATTCAACGTTACAACAGCATAAGCAGTAGTCACATCGCCATTCGGCAACTTAAAACATGACCCATCCACATACAGTGTTCCATCTGGGTCTTCCAATGGGGTGTTTTTAAGGTCCACTCGACCTTTTGTTTCCTCTTCCGTCCTCAAGTAACAATCATGTTCTGCTACTTCATCTGACTCTGCGCTAACTGGTAACAAAGTTGCCGGGTTCAGAACATTGCAACGTTTTATCTGAATATGACTTGCCAGCAACGTCAGCTCGTACCCAGACAACCTCGCACTCGTCAAGTGCTGAGTTTTTGTACGATTCAAAAGAGTATCGACTGCATGCGGAACCATCACCGTAAGCATATTATCCATGACCTATCCTGCTGATTGTCGGATGGAGACCGCAGCTGCCGCTGTTGCTCTCAAACAACTCGGCAATGCTCTAGCTACCGGGTCCAAGGTCGAGGAAAAATATGCACATGGACGTTGTTTACCACCAAAAGGTTGCGTTAAAACACTCAAAGCACAACCTTCCCTCTCGTGAACATATAATGTAAACGGCTTACTGTAGTCAGGAGTACCCAACACAGGAGCCGAACACAATGAATCACGCAATTCAGAAAAACTTTTCTGACATTCTTCCGTCCATGGTAAAGGAGTTGAAACATCCTTGCACGTAAGAGCCACCAATGGTTTCGCTAGCAATGAAAAATTAGGAATCCATTGCCTGCAGTACGACGTGATACCTAGAAAGGCACGCACATCTCTTTGAGTTTTTGGCACAGCCATTCGTGCAATTGCTGCAATTCTCTCTGGGGTCAACCTCCTTCCCTCCTTTGACAATAAGTGACCTAGATAGGTTACTTCTTGACAACAATATTGGAGTTTAGAAGGGGACACCTTATGATTCAACTCACAGAGATGTTGCAGCAAGGACACCGTAGCGATTTTGCAAATGTCCTGAGTATCAGCAGCTACCAATAGGTCATCGACGTATTGGATTAAGGCCGCACCGGCCGGCAATCGAAACGCATCCAGTTGACCCTTCAAGGCTTGACTGTAAATCGATGGACTTTCACAGTAGCCCTGAGGAGCGCGTTTAAACCGGAAGCTGCGTCCACCAAGAGAGAAGCCGAAAAGGTCTCTACTCTCCTCGGCAATCGGGATGCTGAAGAACGCATTCTTCAAGTCAATCACCGAAAACCACGACGCAGAAGCTGGAATCAGAGTCAGTAGCGCCGTGATGTCAGGCACAACGGGGAATTGAGGAACCACAATTTTATTCACCTCCCGTAAATCGATAACAAAGCGATAAACAGGCGGTTTTGAAGGATCAGTACGTTTAAGAATGGGCAGTACAGGGCTATTGCACACGTTTCCCCGAGTCTCTTCAATAACGTCTTTCTCGATCAGATCGTAAATGATCGCTAACAATGCTCGTTCACCATCAAGAGAGATACGGTACTGGGGAATACGTGGCAATCGCACATTAGATTTCAACTGAACAACATAAGGGGAGATGTCAAGCAGGCCCACATCATTGGGACCTGTTGCCCACAAAGACGCAGGAAGAGAACTCAATTCCGGTGGAAGCTTATCGAGAGACAAGTACATAGGAGAGACAACCCTCTCTCCTAACGTAAGCTTTACACCCGCAGGAGAACAATACAAAGTTGCATACAAACGTTTAAGCAAATCCAGGCCCAAAAGATTTTCACCACAACCAGTAGTCAAAATCAACGGAGCTTGAAGCTCACGTGGCCCAATTGTAAGGGGTAAAGGGCGCGAAACTGGATTGCTAACGGGGGCGCCAGAGAATCCAACGGAAACATTTGTTAAGCCAGACAAAGGTGCGCCAGGGAGTTTCGAATGCATAATAGAACTTTTAGCTGCACCAGTGTCCAACAGAAAAGGCTCAACGACGCCCGATGTAGCAACTGCGACGTAAGGCCCTCTCTGATCAACCGGAACTGATACCACTCCCTCTCCTTGTCTTTGGCTGTCCTAGTAATTACTGTCGTCAGTTCCCTGATCGACGTAATAATCGTCTACATTATACTGCGCAGATCGTCCTTGCGATGATCCACGTTGATCGAAACAGTTATTAGAATTAGATGAGTTATCAGAACGATCATTCTGAGCACCACGACCCCTACCGCGTGATACCTGATGAGAACCACCACGACCTCCTTTGGACGAATTACCACTATTACGATCATTCAGAACAGGGCAATTGAATTTAATGTGTCCCTCCTGTCTACAATAAGCACACTGATTGTACCCTAACGATGATCTTTGGGAGGAGGAGTCATTACGCATCTGCGATCGATTCGATTGCGACTGCGATCTATTCTGTTGGGGTGCATTCTGATTTGAACGCGGAGGATACGCTTGTTGCAGCAACACTTTAGTTTTGAGCTCTTTCGTCTTTTTATCAGCACGGTCGTTCTCCTCTTTCTCTCTATTCTCATAATACTGCGCTGTAGCCAATATCTGAGCTGAGGTAGAAACGGCCCATGCACTTTCTGAATTCTTTAATTTATTGCTCAAATCGGACAATAAGTTCGAAACAAATTTATCCACAAACAATCGCTGACCACCCTCGGTACCCATATCCTGTCCACTATGGTCAATGAATGCTTCCTCGAACCTTGTAAAGAAGTCGGAAACACTCTCGTCCTTCTTTTGCTTACAAGCTGACAATTTGTCCCAGTTCACCCTCATGGCTGGCATAAGAGTTTTCATTAACGTTATTATTCTTTGAGGAAGATCAACAATCAGCTGGTCGGGTTTAGCACCACCAATTTGCCCGGCATCTGCCGCTACAATGGCAGCCCAAGCACCACCTAATTCATTCGGATGGTTTTCCTGACGAATCTTAGCCCATACCGGTTGCGGTACGACATTGCCGAACAGCATGTCAATATCGGCAAGATTCATTATCGTAGCATCTACGAGCTGCGATAATTCCTTGTAATACCCTGTAGGATTTTTGCGAGGGTCAGGCAAAGATTGCTTCACCTGTAACACTTCCGAGCGTTTCCATGGGAGATGTATCCATACTCTCTGGAAGTGCCCCACTGTCGGAGGAGCAGCATTAGGATTACCTGGCATCCATACTGGTGGAACGTCGCGCATAGGAAATTGACCAGACTCATCCGGCTGTCTTTCAACATCCTCAACAAACAAGGCTTGGGGTATCGGAGTGGGACGGAAAGATAGCAACCGCTCTACAGCACGTCGAACGTTGGTATCCACTATCAGCCCGTTCGAGAACTGAAGCTGAAGATCAGACAAAGCGGTCAGCACCTCGTCAGGTGCATCGGCCGATATCTGATCGCGAAGGACCTTACACATTTCCTCGAACACAAATCTCTGGGTTGGTATATTGAATTGACAAAATGTGTCGAGCACAATACGGGGTGGATTTCTAAGAGGATGTGTCATCCAACCCATCGCCATATTATATAGCGAAGCGCGTTCTCTGTTACCAGGAAGCTGACTACGTCTCTGAGGACCATCTGAACCAGCGGACCCAAGAACAGGTCCGAGCGAATGAAAGAAGCTAGCCGCAAGAGGAGTAGTACGAGAACGAGTAGAGGGAGAAGTATAGGATACAGGACTAACAAGCGAAGGAGTAGAAACAGTAGCAACAGCAGGAGTTAACAGAACAGGAGCAGTAGCGGGAGCAGGAGTATGTGGAAGCGGAGGAGCAGTAGGGATAGCAGTAGGCAAAGGAGCAGGAACAGTCGGAAGAGCGGGTGCAGGTTGAGGAGCAGGCACAGGAAGAATAGGCGGAAGAATAGGTACAGCAGGAACCACAGGAACTGCGGTACCCTGTACATACGGAGGTGGCGACTTCATAAGATAAGACATTAAAGGATCCTCAACTGCCTCTTCCTTCTTTTCCGACTCCGTAGGCAAAGTAGGATAACATTTATCTATGGTCATACGCTGTAGTCTATCAAACACTTCCTTATCCTTAACCTCCTTGTCGCGCTGAAATTGCTCTGCTTTCTTCACTATGGTAGCAACATTATCTCGCTGATTTCGTTTAGTCTGTCTGATTTCTTTCTGTCGGGCTTCTTTACGCCACAACCGAAAGGCATCAAACATGGCCGGCCTTGACTTTCTTTCGAACAATTTAGCCTCTAGGTTATCTAAGATCGGGGCCTCAAAGCTACCATGAGGTGGCCAACGAAGGTCACCGTCCTTCTTCGTGTATCGGATCCAGTATTCATTAAAAGTAATCGGGCCTAGCCCATGTTTACTGTACAATTCATAAGTGGGAGTTCCAACCGGAGGTATCGGACACAAGTCCTCCAGTCGGGAATCCATACCACAAGGTCTGAAACAACTAAACAAAGTACTGCGACCAGGCATCTTGCACACTAGCCGAGTTTCACAAACTTCAAGGGTTACGGGATTTACCAAGTCCCAGCAAAGAACAAAACCCTCGGTTTTTGGCGGCTGCAGTCGTCAAACAACACAACAAAGTACCAAGAACTACAAATGCAATGGAACCATGCAACCACTAAGTAACCACAACCAAGAACTCTGGGAGCGACCCACAAATACTTAACTCAAAGATCGATGGCGTCACCAGGAAGGCCCGTCAATCGTCTCGCTCTACCAAGGTCTACGCCAGGCGCCAAAACAGGTCTACAGTCAGGGCAGCAGTCCGTCGCAGCCGTCAGGAGGCGGGAATCTTCGCGGGAAAAGTCTTCGGGCCACTTATTTCGACAACAGGATCGATGAAGCGGGGTGCACCTTCCCTCGGAGATTTCACACGAAGTTCCTCACGATCGTCGGGCTTGGACCGGTACCACTGATGCAGCCCCACGTTGGGCGCCAACTGAAGGACTGGGTTATTTAGAACCCAGCGGTGCCAGGGCACAACACCTGAAACCTTCGTGGGTAACCTGCTCCGGCGTACGAATCACAGAGACACGGGACACTTCCTTTCGACGTCAAAGATTCAAGGTTTATTTGCTGCAGGGAACACAGAAGTCACGACAAGTACAACACGTGCAACTTGGAGAGACTGCTTCAAATTGGTTCTGTGGATCGCTCCTTTTATACACGATTTTCCCATAGAGTTACATTGAACACAAAAGTTTATGACCCGGTTCCCATAATTATCCCCCAGAGGGGTCGCTTTGGTCACTTTGATACACACAAGGTCCGGGACATAAGTGCGGAAACATTTGGCGGTTCCCAACTGTAAAAACCCATCTTCCCACCATTAGCGCATTCCAATCAGTAGTAAAACAGATCGAAAATAGGAACAGGGACAGGTGCAGAGGAAGAGGGAAACAGTGGGGAGATCGAAAAGGGTGTAAAAGGGGAGGTATCAGGAAACACGAGATACAGGCATCAAAGGGACGTGCCTAATGAGATGCACGGCTGAGACAATAAGTCCGTGCGGCAAGATGAGCCTCGAGCGGCGCCATCTGCCTTACAGTATCATCCCCCTCATCATAAAAACACTTACATAGGACATGTGTCTTCCGCAAATATCTTGGGAGTCCCAGGGTCGCGAAGCGGACAACGTCCGTTCGCTGGCTACTTGAGGGCAAGAGACAAAATGGATGCCGTATCTAAGATGGAACCCGTGGGTACAAGAAGAAATACCCACGTAACAGACGAATGATTTAGGTTAGCACAGCGAAACTGCGTACACCCACTAAACTCGTCATTTGCGGTTCATAGATACCAGACTCGACTATATCCGTGCGAGTCGAAAGCACCACTTACAATTGTCACGGAACCTCAACTCCTTGACCACAAGGGAGATTCTTCAGTCTTCTACGTTGAGTAGGATGTCGAAGGGTCCAGAATTTGTTTCTTATGTTTCTTCAGGATGATCTGAGTTGCATTGGCACTGCTCCCACTCTTATTCAAATCTGGTGGGCTGGACATCCTGCTAGGTCCCGTCCTATGGGTGGGACCCAGGAAGGGGGTGGTTACACCCCTTTCCTTTGATCCAGGCCGCGCTGGGACTGGGGCTGGGATGCCCCAGAACTGGTTTGGCCGGATTATGCAAGGGGCAGCCTTGTGCTCCCCAGGCAGTGTCTGGTTTCTTTGAAACCTCCCTGCGACAATCCACTATCTCCTGTCTGGGGTGGTTTGACACCGCCCTGCGACAGGAAACCCTTTGTCCAGGCCACCATTTGCTGAGTTTCGGTCAGCAGCAGGAGGCCAGACCCGTGTCTGTGGCAGAGGCATCCATTTTGTGGATCTGAGGCTCATTTTAAATCAACCGCGTTTCAGTAAAGTAACATGTCTTCTCCCTCTAGAAGGGTGGAATGCTACCCCCGTCGCCAGAACTGGCGAGGGGGTAGTATTCCAATTCGTATGACACCTTACACGACATGTTTTGATAAAGCCAAACCAAAGTTGCTATATAACCGCGAGGATTATAAGGCACTTAAGAGTATATGGTATGGCATTATCCCGGATCAGCTTAGGGAGTTGTTCCCGACAGCTGCAGACAGGCTCAGCTCATGCCAGAGCTCCATCTCACATAAAACCACGCACTCTGCCTCCAGGATTGATAAGGCCTTCCATAGGAGTGACTCACAGGTTTATATGTGTCCAGATATAGGTTTAGATATAGGTATACTATATCTAAGCAAGGGGTGATTACACCCACTTGCCCCAGCTGAGTGATCAGCCAGTTGTGTCAATTTAAGAACCAGCCAGGGGTGGCAAAAGCTATGCTTCAGCCCCTGGTAGGCCTTGGTGGCACCTATGCCCTGAGCACCTATAGTGCATAGTACAGGGGCTGACAAGGAGTCCATTTCCAATTGTGGTATGTACCTATAGCACATGTATTACAAATTTAGAGAGAGAACAGCAGGCTGGGGGTCTGATTAGCAGGCCCACAGCCTCAGTAAGTCGAAAACCAGTGAAGCAAAAAGCAAAAATTGGGGTGACCATAGGATAGCAGACCCTACTCTCCTACATGGATACAATGATGTACCTGGGTGTGACCCTGGACTACCACTTTAGCTGGAAACCCGAGATTGAGGCTTTATATCTTAAGTTTGTCCGCCTCTCGGGATGCTTATTACAGGAGCAAAAAAAGTCCCTCACCAAACGTATTGCCCCGGTGATAAAAATTTACGAAGCGAAAATTAACACAGCCATATTATATGGCGCTGATGTGTGGGGGTATAAAGATTTGTCTCTCCTTGTTAAGGCACAAAATAAATTCCTGCGTAATTTGGTGGGTCTTCCTCAATCTACACCCACCAAACCACTGCTGTTAGATTTGGGTTGCAAACCCTTCAATGACTTGGCTCGGTTCCGTCTGGTGGCCCTATGGCGACGGCTCTGGACTACTCCAGAGCTTAGCCTATTTGCCAAGGAACTGGATGAAGTTAGGTCATTGTGGGGGGCTTCCCAAATCCCCTGGCTAAGGGAAGTAAAATCTGTGCTGGATGAGATGGGTCTCAACCACCTCTGGTCCAACCCGGGGGATTCCCTTTTTCCCTCTAAACAGGATTTCAAGGATTTATACTGGGCCACAGTAAAACACCTGGCAGTGGCCCAGTCGGATGCTTCTAACCTAACTGGGCATTTTCTGGTACATAAACTGACCCCTTCTCTAGAATCTTACTGGGACGTGATCACTAAAACCCTCGACTGGAAATTATACCACCAGTTCCGTGTCGGATCACTCCCAGTCAATTCCTTTGCCGGAAAATGGTCTGTGAATACAAATTATACCTGTCCTTGGTGCCCTAATCACCCGGAAAGCATGGGTCATTTTTTCTTTGCATGCCCAGCCTACCGTGTACCGCGGTTAAAATGGCTTAAACCCATATGTAATAATCTTGAAATCAAAGGGTTCTTAGAAGCCATGAGGATATTTCGCACTAACACATCTGAGATGGTGGTGGTTGGCGTGGCCAAGTATCTAGGCTGGGCCTGGATTATTCGAACTAGGAACTCCAATGTCTCATAATGCCTGTTTTTTACACATTTTATAAAGTCGATTGTTATTATAACTAGAAGTCTTTATTAAATTGTCTTACAAACTGTTTAATATCTTTTTAAATGAGGAAAACTTTTAGATGATTTTACAAAATACTGGTTTTTTTTTGTATTGTCTTTTATGAATTGATATTCGAAATAAAGACTTTTTGAACTTGAACTTGATTAATCTACTGCGCACAAGGGAAGCTCAAGAATAGACTACTGGCTGGTGTCTATGGGCCTGACATAATAGATTGGGCACATTGGCAATCTATGCCATTCCTTATCAGACCACTCCCCAATAGTTCTGGCACAGGACTGATACACTGTAACATGGATATCTAAACTAAAATCCTAATTAAATGCCTCTTTCATGAATGAGCTGCGGAAAACAATCACTGAATATTCAGACCTCAATCTGGTCTCTGTGCTGCGGATGACTATGTTTTGGCAGGCCCTTTTAAGTGTATGTTGTTGGGAAGGGCATAGCAAAGGAAGCAAAAACATTGAAATTGATGACTTAAATTTCTCTTAGGTAGCTGGAAAAGATTATACACGGGATCAAAATTATGCCACCCTTTCCTCAATAAATGAACCATTAAGCAAATACAGAGAGGTTGAAGAGCAGGAAGGGAGATTCTTAGGAAAGCAAGCTGAGGAATTTTGTATTAATAGATGTTAGAAATGGGGTTTCTGGTTGGCCAGGGTATGCACCTCAGCCCGGCAGAATCCACCACTCTGGTCAGAGTAAGGGAGTTACACTGCTTACCCCCTTGTTAGCTTGGCAGAGCAGTCAGGCTTATCCTTGGGGCAATGTGTAAAGCGGTTGCGCAACACACACACACCAGTAATACACTAGGCACACCACAAAAGGTACTCCACACAAGGATATATAAAAATATTCTTTGTATTATACATAAAACACAGACCACAATCACATAAACCCTTTTGCCATCTAGACAAGTGTCATGACATCACATAGATCATAATTACTGGATAGGCCTTTGAATAAAAGAGGTGGAGGAGTAGCGATTATTTTTAGAGAGTGCTTTGCAGTCACTGTTCATCGATTTCTCTCTCCCCGGTTGCGAAGCACTTCAATTCACTGCCAGACTTAGCGCTAACCTCTCTTTTAAGGGTATTCTTGTTTATCGTCCCCCTGGGACCAAAACTACATTTTTAGCAAATCTCGATGAGCTGCTAGAAACTGTATTATCCAACAAGGAATTTACAATTTTGGGTGATTTAAATTTTTATCTAGAGGACTTTGATAACAAAGAGACGGCTATGTTATTAGATACACTAGGCGAAGTTGGACTGCCCCAATTAGTTGGTGTTCCCACTCATGTGGCTGGGCACACGTTGGCTGGGATTTTCTCATCTTTTAAGAGGCTCAAATTTAAAGAAGGGATTCCACTTCTATGGTCGGATCACTCTTTCATTAGTTTTAACTTTCCCAGGAGTTACTCCGGTCAGGTCAGCAAGTTTATGCCACGGGCAGCCTCCTGTAAAGCTTGGAGCAAAGTGGATAAAGCAGTTCTTCAAACTACACTGGAGTGCTCCGTTCCCCTATGTTGCGATAATGTGGACAATGCAGTAAAAAACTGCAACAATTGGCTGTCTGACGTCATCAGTTTAGCGTTCCCCACAAAGATTATTTCCTGTAACCGGGCCGCTCCATCGGCACCCTGGTTTTCTGATCTCCTTCGTAAGGAGAAACAGAACTGTTGACGCATGGAACGCCGCTGGCGTTTGAATTATCTTGACTCTGACAAGCAGGTTTACAGGATAGCTTTTAGGTTGTACAAAAATCTTTTGATTGCAGAGAAAAGCAAGTATTTTAAAGCTCAGATTGATGCTGCAAAATATTCTTCGAAAGAACTATTCGCAGTCATCAATAAACTTACTGTTCCCAAAGCATTGGGTAAGTTGGGGAGTCAAAAATGTGTTAATGACATGGGTTCCACTTTTAAAACTAAAGTGTTGGACATCTTTAGCATTTTTAAGGACGGGCTAAGTCCCCAGTCGGCACTTAAGGTGCGGGTTCTGGACAACGGCATGAGTGGTTTTTCTGAGTTTTCTCCTGTGTCAGCAGCTATTGTTAGCCGCTACATACTGGACTCTAAAACAGGCTCACCATTGGACCCATGTTCATCAGCCTTCTTGAAAGAGCTGGTAGACCTGGTGAGTCCTGTGCTTTCAGACATTTTCAACAAGATGTTCACCTCAGGCATATTTCCTGTGAGTTGGAAGGAGACATCCACTCTCCCGTTATTAAAGAAGCCTACCCTAGATGCACAATTACGTTGAACTACCGCCCCATTTCCCATCTCCCCTTACCAGCAAAAATTGTTGACAAAATTATGAATGTTGAACTGACTCAGTTTATTGATGATAACGGGCTGTTGGATCATTCGCAGTTTGGCTTCCATAAGGAACACAGCACAGAGACAGCGCTTATTAAGGCGACCGAAGAAATCAGAGCGGTTATGGATGGAGGAGGTACTGCTGCATTAATATTCCTCGACCTCTCCGCCGCATTTGACACTGTTGATAATACTTTCCTGATTCACCGATTAAAAACCTTGGGTGTGGATGGCATGGCATTGGCACTGCTAGCCTCCTTTCTGCAGGAGAGGAGATCGACAGTGTCCCTTGATGTTTTCAATTCGGAGCCTTATGTGCTGCCTTGCGGAGTTCCGCAGGGAAGCTCGCTGAGTCCACTGTTATTTAAAGTTTACATTTCCGAACTTGCTTTGCTGGTCAGGGATTTAGTTTTTTTGTTAACATCTTATGCGGACGACTCGCAGATTGTGGTTGCAGCTCACAAAAAAGAGACTTCACCTGCTTCGCAGTTTCATAACTTCATGGCCACAATAAACACCTGGATTAGCAGCCATTGCCTTAAATTAAATTCTGATAAGACGGAAGATTTGATTTTCGTCAATTTACAACCTTCCTGGAGTAACCTTTGGTGGCCAGCAGAAATGGGCGTCCCGCACACTCCAACGGCAAAGACTAAAAACGTAGGTGTGTTGATTGACAACAGACTGACGCTTACTCAACAAACTAATGCCATTGTGTCTGCTTCCCACTTTCTTATAAAGAAAATCAGGAAGGTACTACCTTACATCCCAGTGGAGACCAAGAAAGTGGTGATCATCTCCCTCATATAGGCCAAGCTGGACTACTGCAATGGGCTTTTTTTGAATGCCCAGAAGAAGTGCCTGAAGAAACTCCAGGTAGTGCAGAACTCGGCAGCTTGCCTCTTGTTGAGTCTGCCTCGGCATAAGTCCGTCTCAGAGGAAATTTGGAAGTTGCATTGGCTTCCAGTGGTGCAACAAATTAAATTCAAGGCTCTCTGTGTGTCCTACAAAGCCCTGACAGAGAAGGGTCTGCTCTTTCTTCAGAAACGTTTTGTGTGGTATCAGCCAGCTAGACAGCTCTTTTCTACGGGTGCAGAATTACTGGCAGTGCCTAAAAGTAAACATGCACTGGGGTGGGCGGAGTTTTCAGTATGGTACATCGAAGCTGTGGAACTTGCTGCCTTCTGAGATCAGGAAGGCCAGTTCCCTTTTGAGCTTTGGAAAAAGCTTGAAAACTTGGCTGTTCCAGTGAGGGGTGTTCTGTAGGGCTGCTTGCTGTCCTTAGTGCCAAGACACCTTTTTGGTATTTGCGCGCTTTATAAATAACATTAACATTAATCACTTTGCCAACCAGACAATTATCATAACATCAGTTAGTGCCTAAAGTAAATACTTATAAGTGGCACACATCACAAAGACCTTATCTCTGTACATAATATGTAGATCTTGAAATGATACTCGTTATCCTGTCATTAAAAGGCCTAAAATGATATAAATCATAATATCAGGGCATAAAATGCATGTTAGGTCAGAAATCACTCATGGCCACTGGCCATACTATGCAAATCCTGGAAATGTAAGGGAACACAACCTACATCACAAAATCAGAGCATAAGTAAGAAGCAGCTGGGAAATGACAACAAACACAGGTTGGAACAGCTACATCAACCTTTTGGAGCTGGTATGGCAAAAAAAATAATTAAAGCACAGGAATTACCAATTTCCACCCTGAACACGAAAGGCACAAAGCACCTGCACTTCTTTGACATGGTATATGGTAATTCCTGAATGTCGCGTGTGTTCAGCACAATGGGGGCCTCCGTTGAGGTTTCACCCCATCAGGCGACAGAAAAATATCCCACAAGGTAAGTTCTGTCTAGAAAGGGGAGAAGGCACCAATGTAGGTAACGGTGTTGGGGAATCTTGCCTGCCACCCCCACTCCAGCATACTGAAATACCAGATAAAGCTGCCCGCGAACACGCGGTGCAGCTGCTGAAGACAATGGCAGCCCCCTGTAGTACATAAGAAACAATATCCCAACCGGTATTAGTTTAAGACAGTTTAACCATGTATGCAAACAGCATTACATAAGTATGAAACAAGGAGACTCGACTGATTTATATAAGGCTTGTAATTCACCAATTCTTAAAAGCAGTTGCACATGGAAATACAGTTAAAGCAGCACTGTACAGAGAGAATCATGTGACAACCCGGAGGCACTTGGTGAATCGTGATATATACAAGTAATAAAAAGTGACGACGCAAGTGATGAAAGTGAACAGCGTGAACGGCACAAGGTGACCAATATATGTACAGTGGTGGCTCAATGAGTGACAATTGAGATCAATCACAATCATAATTTTCCATATTTTTAACCAAACGCATGAAATACGCCAAATAATTGCGCTGTGATGTTGACGCCGTTTCGATCCTCGTTATTCAAGATTGTCTTCAGGACGGGGTTGTCGTATTTTATGGGTGCTGCAAAGGGAGGGGGAGAGGTCAGGGGAACAGGAGGGGAAAAGGCGCTGAACGGTAGCGTGAACCGTGTGCTCCATGCTGACAAAGCGGCGTGGCTCTAGGGTGCACTCAGCCGGGTGGAAATGGCACGCTGAAGTGGGGCGGGTGCGAGAAAGAGACTAACGGGTTAGGTCAGGGCGTCGGAGTGATCAAGCGCGTGTGGGAGCAATCAGTCAGATCAGGAGTGCAGCCGGGTGTTTCATGCAGCGTGGTACTGGGGTGCAATCAGCCGCGTGGAAGTAGCACGCTAATGTTGGCCGGGTGTCCATTAGAAGGATCAAGGCGTCTAGGTGATCCTGGACGGACAGGTACAGTACGTCTGATCAGGAGTGAAGGAGTGGAACCATGCATTTACAACACGCGAAAAGCAGCCAAGGTACTATGTGCAGACAAGGTGGGTAGCACATAGGGTGACAGTTAAAAGTGATAATGCGGGGAGCAAGGTGGCCGCGTGGAAGCATGCACGCATGCCGAAAGTCGGACATACCTAGAGAGGCACCGCCTAGTATGCCAGGTGCCTGCGGAGCCGGCCGGGATGGCGAGTACTCCAGGGGTAGCTGAAGGGAGAAAAGCGGAAATGTAAAACAAGAGTGGGGACTCGGGCGGGGACCAGGCGAAAGCGGAAAGTAAAGGGAACATACCTAATTGGTGAAGAGAGGCTCGTGGGTCAGAGCGTGTCGTCAATTAAAGCTCATCTAGTGGGAGAAAAACAAAGAGCATGTAGCAGCGAGCAATCTACTGATTGTATGACAGAGAGCGACAGGCCAGAAGGTGAGGCCGCAAGGTGTGGACAAAGTTACCTTGATAGATGCTGGGATGGGCATCTACGGTGGGAGAATACAGCGCCTGGCAAGGAAAAAACACACAAGTTGTGTCAATGAACGCCAATGGTGGGCGAGAGACCGCAAGTACGCCAGGGAGTGAGCATGGGGAGGGCACGTACCTGTATAACTCAAGGCTGCTGTCATGGGGTGAATCACGGGGCGAAGACGCGACTCGCTGGCGCGGTGGAGCACTTTGACAGCCCGGAAGGGGAAGCATCCTGTATAAATGCAGCGATTGGGCGCGAAGGGGGCGCGACGTTACGGGGCGGGCTGGAAGGAGGGTGTTGCGCTATTGAGACTGTAGTGCAAAACTTTATTGAGTGTGTGAGCGCTGGTAAAATACCTCTGGCAAAATACCGGGGAGTGTTATAATTACAGCTACAATAGAGGCGGCCCTTATTAATACATTGCAGGTGGCGAAGAATTAGCGCAGGCAAAGGACGGTTTATAAGCACAGTATAGAATCGTGGTCCTATGCATATGAACAGACAAGGAAATACAATTAGTGGGGAAGGTTATACAAGTGGGCATAAATAGTACATACCAAGCAGCAGAGAAATAGCGCTGACATAAGACAGATTACAAATACAGCATAGGATCATTGTCATATGGATATGAAGTTATACAGGAAGTAATCATAATGGCAAGAGACAGAGTTGCAACATGCTGGACAATGGGTAAAGGCCCGTAGAAATAAGAAGGACGCATGTCAAGCTGGGCAAGGGATGAATGGTATTACCACAGATTGGCAATGGAGCCATGGGTGTGTAAGGAGGAGGTGTAGACAGCTCATATGGGACACACTATAGTTAGGGTAACTACCTAACCGGGGAAGACTAAGCGGTGACAGTACTGTTCCACTCATCGAGTGTCTTCAGGCCATGATTAACAGAGTCAACAAGAGAAATCCATTTACATTCTGCTCTGTTCAATAGGCTGGTAATGTTGCCTCCTCTGATGGGCAGTGATGGTTTCTCGATGACCTGCCAGCGCAAGTCTGTGTCAAGATGATGGCGGTCAATGAAATGAGCTACCAACGAAGCGGTCAGGACTTTGCAGTTGATTCTGCTTTTATGTTGGATAATCCGCTGCTTGACCATCTGGGTAGTCTGGCCAATGTATAGTAGGTCACAGGGGCAGCAACTGGCGTAGATCACATTTTGTGTTCTGCAGTTGGTATGGTGGCTTAGTTTGTGGGTTCGTCCGTTGTAGATGAATTCTTTTGTGTTGGTGGTTAGGTCGCATACACTGCAGTTCTGGCACTTGTAGTGGCCGATCACTGGTTCAAGGCCCCAGGCGGCTGTGATGGTGTGTTTGTCCGTCAGTGGATTCTGCCAGGTGATCGCATGTACTAGATGACTGGCTATATTGTTTCCTCGTTGGTAAGAGAACAGGGGAGGGTTGTGGAGAAGTGTGGCTCACGGTGTAGAGCAGGCAGACCCGGAAGCTGAGGTCAGACCCGGGACCAGGGTTCAATTCCCGACGCGGCAGGGTCTTGAGCTCAAATGTCCACGGACTCGATAATTCTCGCTTCGGTGCCTGCTCTAATCATGGGTTCTCACTCTGCAACTCTGGGCATTAAGCTTGCTTAATCTCCACAACGGCCCCCCTGCGGCGGGATGCCTGGCTTTCACCTTGGGGATGCCCTGTAGGGGTTATCTCACAGGGAAAAGCCAGGACGGGTTCCCAAGGCAAGCGCCGGGAAACCTCCGGGTAGCTGTGCGCTCAATAAATGCAATAATAATAATAATAATAACTGTTCATGGGGACGCAGGAGAGACCAGTTTTTCTTGATTATTCTGCTTATCTTATTGCTGTCAGGACTGAAGGTAGATACACATGGAATCCTGGTCAGTGTCTTTTTGGTGTTGGGGGTCAAGAGGTGTTCGCGGTGGTTATACCAAGTACGTTTCTTAGCTCTAGTGACTAGGCAGCAGGGGTAGCCCCTATGTATCAGCTTGTTCACTAGTATGTTGGCTTCCTGGAAATAGTCTTTACGCCACTTACAGTTGTGGCGCATACGCAAAAATTGGCCATAAGGCAGTCCATCGCGTAGGCCTCTTGGGTGGTAACTGGAATATTGCAACAGTGTGTTTCTTTCTGTCGGCCTACGATACAGCGATGTGCCGAGAAAACCATCTTCTGCGTGAATAGTCACGTCAAGGAAGGGTAATGGTAATGGTAATGGCAATGGTAAAGGTATTTATAAAGCGCTAGCATTCATCCTGAAAGGATATCATGGCGCTAAAATAGACAATGTACATAAAGCTGGCATTGGTCAGTGGTAGTTTTGTAATTTTAGTGAGTGTTAGGGAACAGTGTGGTTTTAAGTTTTTTCCTAAAGGTAAGGTAGTCGTCGGTAAGTCTCAGGTCTGTCGGTAAATTGTTCCACAGGTTTGCAGCTAAGTGTGAGAAGGCACGGCCACCCGTCCTAGCCTTCTTTATTCGGGTGGTTATCGCTCTTGCTGTGTATTGGGATCGAAGATTTCTATTTGGTATATAGAAATTGGTTCTGTTTTTTAGGATGGTTGGGCCGGTTTGATGCCCAGTATTTTAAAAGTGGCTCTTTCTCTCATTGGCAGCCAGTGTAGGGCTCTCAAACAACTTGAAGCGGAGTCATATTTTCTTTTGTTGCATACGGCTTTTGCTGCCGCATTCTGAACAAGCTGTAATTTTGAAAATAGGTAATCCGCCATGCCAACGAATAGGGAATTCCCGTAGTCAAGTCTACTAATTAGTAGTGACTGTACTAAGATCTTTCTACATTCCAGGGGGAATCCATGGAAACACTCTTCGTAGCATTTTCAGTAGTGCAAAGCCTTTACCACAGATAGTTGTCACGTGGTTTTTCATTGACAGTGCATTGTCGATGTGAACTCCCAAATTCCTCGCGGTCTGAGTTGGTTTGGGGGGGTACCAAGGATGTTGGGCCACCAGGTGTCATCCCAAAGTTGTTGGGAACCGCCGAACAGTAAGATCTCCGATTTATTAGCATTTAGTTTTAGACAGTGATTATGCATCCATCTGGATAATTCAGAGAGGCAGTTAAGCAGTCTGTTTTTGGGATCTTCTTCACCATTTAAGGCAATCATTAGTTGTGTATCATCGGCATATGAGCAAATGTTAACGCCCCACTTCTTCCCGATAGTGGCCAGTGATGATACATAAACATTAAATAATGTTGGGCTTAATGATGCCCCCTGTGGTACACCATACTTGATCTTACAAGGTGTAGAGGTATAACTGCCTAATCGGACAGATTGCGATCTGTCGGATAAAAAAGGATTCAACCAGGTCAGGGCTTTTCCCTGTAGTCCTTTTGCGGCTAGCATTTGTATTAAAAGGTTGTGGGATACGGTATCAAAAGCCGCTGATAAATCCAATAATATCAGGGCCACCGTTTTACCTACATCAACCTGACTTCTGATATCATCCAGTACTGCCAAGAGAGTTGTCTCAGTACTGTTGTTTGACCTAAAGCCTGTCTGCGAGGCATCAAGCAGGTCATTAGTTTCCAGATAGTTGGATAATTGTTTGTTCACTAGTTTCTCCAATACTTTTGAAAGATATGGCAACTGCGAAATGGGCCGATAGTTGGCAGGATTGTTTATGTCCGCACCCGCTTTTTTAAGTAAGGGAGTCACTACTGCTGTTTTCCAGATAGCTGGAAATTCCGCTTGGTCTAATGACTGGTTTAGTACTTGCGTCACTATTGGACTAATTAAGGGAATTAGTTGTAAGAAAATGTGGTGTGGGCATGGGTCTAATGGGGAACCCAATTTAATTTCTGACATAACTTTATTTACTTCTTCCTCTGAAAAAGGGCCAAAGGCAGAGCAGGTGGCCAGTGGGAAAGGCTCTGCATCAGCATGGTGCTCGGTGGATTCCTGGTCATTACTGGTGAAGGATGAGTAAATTTTATCAATTTTGTCAAAAAAGTAATTGCTAATTTTATCACATCCCTCCTGTGAGGGTGATAAATTTGTTGTGAGGCTGGGGGGGTTGCAGAGTTCTCTAACAATTTAAAAAAGTTCTTTAGAGGAGTGTTTGTGCTCTAGTATTTGCCGTGAGAAGTAATCTTTTTTTGCTTTCCGCATGGCTGCATTATAGGCTTTCAGTTCTTTTTTATAAGTGGATCTATCAATCATGGTTTTACTTAACCTCCATTTGTGTTCCAGCGTAGTGCATTTTCTTTTGAGTGCCTTGAGATCTGGACCGTACCACTTCTCCGACATGGTTCGTCTGGTTTTACATTTTGTGGAGTTTGTTGAGCAATGTTCAAGAGCTTCACCAATACTTCTTTGTAGTTGGTGTATTTCTTGTTCAGTGGAGGAGCTTGCATTAGTATAATGAAAATGCTGTTGGAACTTCTCCAATGAGAATTTACTCCAGTTTTTAGTTGTAGCTGGAGTCTGTGTCATTGGTCTCGTATTTTTTATTGGTAGGCTGATATTAAAATCTATCCTATAATGATCGGTCCATGTAAGAGGCACAATATTGTTAATAGTAGTGGTCTCGATATTCGTAAATATCAGGTCCAGCCTGTGTCCCGCTCTGTGTGTCTCCTGGTTAACTAGTTGTGTTAGTTGTAGGATTTGCATGTTATCTGCAAGATGCCTAGTAAGTGAGTTAGTGTGTGACTCAAAATGTACATTAAAGACTCCTAATACTAGGATGTTTTTGTGTTTTAGACAAGCGGGAAGAATCTGAGAGAGAAGCTGGGTACTGAATTCAACTGTGCTCCCTGGAGGGTTATAAATGATAGCTCCTCCCATCAATAGATAGGTGCCTAAAGAGATTGAATAAATCATTACTTCATGTTTGCTATCCTGTTTGGGTGCTTCTTGGGTACAAGTGAACTTTTCTTTGAATAGCAAGGCTACCCCTCCACCCTTCTTTTTGGGTCTGTTAAGGTTTAATATTTTATACCCTATGGGGAGCGCTGTTGCAATGTCCGGAGTGCTGTGGGTGTCGAGCCAGGTCTTCGTGAGGAACACTAGATCCGGTTGCAATTGGTATAGAATATCCTAGTGTGCAATTGAATGTTTGGGGAGTGATCTTGTGTTCAAATACATACAAGATATTTCAAGATTAGAAAAGTTTCTTGGTGTTGGATCATCTTTAGGTTTGTTAACCCATCTGCATGTCCGGCAGCCAAACGGGCCCATGATGTTAGCAGGCTCCACTTTGGTACATAGAGGATGACCCTGTGGAGGTTTTGTATTGAGAAGCATAAGGTTGTCTTTTGAATAGGTCAGTCGCAATATGTCTGGTCTATCCCTGGCCGTTGAGGCAGAATCTTCACCCCCTAGTCCCGTGCAGGCGCGGACGGGCGCAGACGGGCTTGTCTTTGGCGCGTCTTCGACGCGCCGTCGACGCGCCCGCTGCGTTCGTCCGCTGCGCTTCCTGCGAGGGGTATTCATTTATAACCGTAGAGGTGGAAGGGGCCGAGCACTGTGCCGCTCGCCTGCTCCTCACCAAAGATGGTGGTTTAAGATTCTAGTCCCCGGCAGCACCAAGTCGGCTGTGGTAGGGCGGGCAGGGTTTGTGGGACGGGGACAGTGGGGGGAGTGAAACTTGCTGACTAAGCGAGCGTTCGCTCGGTTTTTAATCAAGTCGCAATTACGCTTTTAAAAATAGTTCTTTTAAAAGCTAAGTACACAATAAACACAGTAACACTTTTAAAATGTCAGTCTTTTAAAAGGTGATCAGAAATAATGCTATTTCATTCACTCACTCGAGCAGCATTCCCGGCTTCCGCCTCAGGACCTCAACAATCACATGCACACTTTCAGTCGTTGGTCGTGCAGTCGCTCGTGAACCTCAAGTGTTCTTGTGTGTTATTCAGCCATTCAATGAAGGGGTTTAAGGTGTCAGTGGAGCCGTTCCAGATGAGGAGGACGGCATCGATATATCGTCGCCAAAGACCGATATGTGGTAGGTATGGATTGACAGAGTTGAGGATGAGTGATTTCTCCATTTCATGGACGAATAGGATAGCAAAATTGGGGCAAAGCAAGCACCCATTGAGACACCCTTGATCTGTAGGTAATATGTGTCTCTGTATAGGAAGTAGTAGTTCTGTAGTGCAATGCGTAGTAGGTCCATGATGAAATCGGTGGGGATCTTGGTGAGTTGGGGTCTGGAAAGTAGAAGGTCCCTGATGACTTGTAGGCCTTCGCAATGGGGGATGTTGGTGTAGAGTGATTCTATGTCCATGCGCACCATCAGTTGTGTGGAAGTGTCAAAGGCCTTGTCCTCAATGGTGGTGATAAGGTCCATTTTGTCACGTATGAAGGTATCCGTGAGGGGGACAAATTTCTTGATGATGGCATCAATGTATTTTCCCAATGGTTCAAGTATTGAGCCGCAACCGGACACGATGGGATGCCCAGGTGGGTTTGTAGCGTCCTTATGTACCTTAGGCAGAACATATAAAACTGGTGTCCTGGGATGGGGTTTATTTAGGTATTCATATTCCTTCTTGGTGATGATATCGAGATCCCTGGCTGCCTTAGTGACTGCAAGTATTTTAGTTCTGATGTCGGTCAGAGGATCCTTGGCAAGAGGGCGGTTGTGGTCCGAGATGCCGTTTGATTTCCAAGTCATATTGGGCGATGTCCATGACAACGATACCGCCGCCCTTATCTGCAGGTTTAATGATGATTTCGCTATTGTTTTTGAGAGAGTTGAGGGCATTCTTCTCAGCTAAGGGAAGGTTGTAGGGGATGAACCGTGGTGTAGTTTTAAGGTCCATCGATGACATCCTCCTCATCTGGAACGGCTCCACTGACACCTTAAACCCCTTCATTGAGTGGCTGAATAACACACAAGAACACTTGAGGTTCACGAGCGACTGCAAGACCAACGACTTACCCTTCCTTGACGTGACAATTCACGCAAAAGATGGATTTCTCAGCACATCGCTGTATCATAAGCCGACAGAAAGAAACACACTGTTGCAATATTCCAGTTACCACCCAAGAGGCCTACGCGATGGACTGCCTTATGGCCAATTTTTGCGTATCCGTAATCAACAGGAGAGAAAGGGTCAATAGGCCACTCTTATACCCCTTTTGAAATACTGAATTCAAAACAACAGAAGAGTGACTAAAAAGACAAAAGCACATAGGAAAGGGGGGTAAAGAAATTCAGTTACTACCACCCAAGTAGGAATACTGCATAGAAAAAAGCAATCAGGTAGGTAATGCATGCACAGTGCAGAAAAAGAACCCTCAGGCACCAACTAAGAGTTGGTTGCCAGTTGTCTTCATTGGGCTCCTATTTGGAATACGTGAAGTGGTATCCAACAGTGATGAAAAGTGAGTTTAAAAGGAGTGTGGACTACTGTGAACCAAGAAGTCCTATACATAAAAATACAAAGGTCGACATGTTTCTGCTATGAGGAGCCACTAGTCAGCGAAGCATTCGTCAGGACCAAACAAATCCTCGCCTCGTGGGTGACGCACGCTAAGGCGCCACTACCACCTGGGACGAGAAAAACAAAGAGATTACAAACTTGAATGTAACCGGTGCACAGGTACTTCCTCGTGCATCCCCTCCAATGCGTGAGGGATGGTAAATCTGAAAAGAATCAATAACCATAGGAAAAAAGGTAAACTACTGAGACATTTCCAAGTTGACTGTTATTGCATAAAATCACAATTATTGTCAAAGTGCAAGAAGCAAAACCCACCAAGTAGTTAGTGATAGTGGTAACATCGTGACATTCAGTATGTCCCACCAAATAACGTTAATTAGGAAGTTAGACCCATTAACATTGACACAAATTATGTCACTATAATCACCACTGCATCAACTTTGCAGAGTGTCTGGCGGTATATTCACCTACAGGATATCTACCTCATCAATACAATCTCTTATGATTTGTAAGCCGTGAGGGATTCCCATCATCACAGTTGCAAAAGTGCCCGTTATAAAATAAATACATTAAAATACACCTTCAAAACACGGAACACTGAAAAAGGAAAAGCCTCAGGGTATTAAACTCACTCGTACGTGTTAGGAGCGGTGCCCCTTAGGCTCGTGGCAGGGGGAATTCTTCACGCCCGGAACATCTGCGAAACAGAGACCCGGGTCAAAATTACCGTGTATTCTCTCGCCAAAGGCTATCTCAGAGGCGTGTATGCCCGGGTTAAGCAGCGGGCGGCAATAGTGTAAACAAAACGCGCCGCCGTCTTACTTACTGCTCTCCCAGCGACTGCCCTCCAGGGAACCTAGTGTATCCACATTCACGGCCCGATACACAAGAGCCGTGGATGCGCTGGTTTTTGTGAATACGTGATTGACGTAGGTCGCGATCACGTGATCGTTATTTAGTAACCATTTCTTAAAGGAGCCATCCACATTAGACTACCATAGGGCGAGCAAGCAAAGCCTGCCTTCTTTGAAGCAAAACTTTATTGATTAAACAATATATGGAAGTGAGGCTACAAAAAATGACATGAAATTCTTGCCTCTTGCGCTCAGAAAACGTATCAGAACTTGGATCGCATAAGAACCTAGCTTGCTCTCGTCTTTTGATTGTGGGCATAGGGTGTTTGTGACGGGACAGATCATGTAACATATAGCGAAACCCTGGTAATTAATGCCAACTGAGGCTGCTAGTGCATGTAATAAGTATTAAGTCACATTCACAGAGCCCCCAATGTTATATACAGCTAGCAGCTCCTAACTTGCATACGTGTAGTTTGAAAATATCTATATGAATCGCATACAAAACGAGGCTGCTACTGGAACCAGGGGATATAACGTTCAGGAATCCCATCAACCTAGGGATAGAAAGTATCTGATATTTACAGTCCCTCAACTGGGGTGAAAGTATGGATGATTGACAAACCCGCTAAGAGAAATGGCTAATGGATTTACAACATGTAAAATCCAGATAGTTCTATCAGTAGTAAAGATATAATGGGCCATTCACCGCCGTATTACTGAACCCCAGGGTATTGCATCATTCAATCCCTGTGAATGCGTAGAGAGACGGTAGATCCATCTTTGTTCCTTTTCAAAGAAGCTACTTTCACTCCCTTGATTCAGTTGCTCTATTATTGTCCATCTGATGTCGTTCGGGCAGTGGCCATGTTCCAGAAAATGAGCAGTTATTTTTGTGGAGCTCTTTCGGCACCTCACATTACTGCGATGTTCGCAGATGCGCAATTTTATTTTCCTCATAGACATCCCTACGTATTTAAGATTGCAGGGACAGAGGAGGAGCTACGCGGGCATCCAAGATGGTCGCGTGAGCAGAGAGCTCCCGAGACCCGCGCCGCCCTTCTTTATCTATCCTACACTTATCCTGATCATTTTGACGGGCTTTTGAAGTACTACTCTCACTGATGCTGACGATCCTTTTTTGGTCGAAATCGGACCTTGTGGACCATTTTTCTGTCGTCTTCAACTTTTTGGCCTGCCCACGGACGCGACCGGGGACTCGGCTGCCTACTGTGGCCGACCTGTAATTCAACAACAACGGCTGCCTGGCATCTGGCCCACCGGAGGTGCACCACTTTCACTTTCGGTTTCCTGCCTCATTGTCTCTGTCTCCTCCTACTCTGTCTTCGCCTGCTGCCCTCACGGTGCACACTTTCCATCATTGGACTGGCAAGGAGGCCTGCGGTACTCCCTCTTCGAACTGCACCTCGGAGTTTCTGGATTTTCCTCCGTCTCACTGCTTCTCCTGGGTACTCGGCCGCCATCGAATGCGACATGGCGACAAAACCTGAGGCCGAAAAACGCAGGAAGACTGTAACCCGGGGGGGGGGTCGATCCAGTCCAATATGATCGAACGCTACACCCAGCCGAGAGGCTCCCCCGGTGTCACAAGCGTGGGCGCTGAAGGACCCCAAACGGATATGCCGTCTTCTTCGGAAGTATCGCTCCAAGACCTGTTGGCTGCCATTTCTGGACTTAAGGCCGATATGAGTCAGCAATACGAAGCCATCGTGTCCAAGATAGACACGGTGGCTGTGGATGTTACTCTTATTCGGGCCGATCTTGCCAAAACGAATGAGAGGGTGAAGGCACTAGATCTTAAGGCGCCAAGCCTGGTAACGGACATGGCGGAGGCGCAGTCTGAGATTGGAAATCTGAGTGCCTCGCATGATCTGCTGCTCAAGCGTATGGAGGACTACGACAACAGGGCCAGGCGGAATAACATACGCCTAGTTGGAGTGCCGGAAAGTGATGGTGCTGCCTCGATCGACTTATTGGTCGAGGAACTTATTGTTGCTAAACTTGCTCCGGTTGGACTCAGTAAGTTCTTTGCCGTAGAGCGCGCCTATCGTTTTCCAGGAGGACAAGTGAAACCAGAAGGCCCGCCGAGGCCTATCATTGCAAGACTATTTCACTATCGAGATAGAGACGCTATCCTCCAGGCCGCTCGTAAACACGGCCCGTTGAAATATGACAATAACTCTATCTCCATCTATCCTGATTTCACTCCCCAAGTGCAGCGACAGCGATCTGGGTTCCTCGGAGTGAAGCGTCGCCTGAGAGATCGGGGACTGAAGTACGCCATGTTGTTTCCAGCCCGACTGCGGATTGAATTTAGAGAACGTGCCTACTTTTTTGATCAGCCGGAGCGTGCTGCCGACTGGTTGAACTCGTTGCCGACAGATGACTCTGGGAGCGGAGGCCCTGGTGGTGCGGAAGGTGGTGCAACGGCCCAGGAGTAATATGGGGCCCCGGAGGTCCAGATTGAGACTACGTATTGAACTGAGTGAATTAACTGTGTGCTCTATGGTTCTGCCCGTGGCGGTGCGGGAACGGGTGATTTCTCCCTTCCTCCTCGGGGGGTTCTTTGTGTAGATAAGATGGGGCGACAGGCACACTGCAGTTGGGGGTGGCTTTTTAGTCAGCAGGGGTGCAGGGAGGGGGGTGTTGTAACGGGTTTCTGTTTGGGGGTTGGTTCCTGGGGACTTGGTTGTGTTTCGTTTAGTTTGTTATGTCTCTTTTTTCATGGTATTTCACAGATTGCAATTATTCCGAACTTGGGGTTGTGGAGGGGGACTGGGGTGGAATGCCTTTGTCGCAATGGGGGGGGGGTGAAATGCGGGTTCTTTCTTGGAACGTAAACGGGTTGGGTGACAGGATCAAGCGGGGCATTGTGTTACAATTTTTGAGGCGTCATGCCCCCGAGGTTGTGTTCCTTCAGGAGACCCACTTAATTGGAAATGCTTGTAAAGCCCTCGACCGCCGGGGTTATCGCCTGGTCGCACATGCTGGTTTCACTTCTGGGTCCCGTGGTGTGGGTATCATGGTGAAGTCTTCCCTTGCTCTCGCTATTGACGAGGTTATCCTTGACGACCGAGGGCGGTATGCTGCTGTCTCTGGGAGGTGGGAGGGTAAACAGATTGTGTTGGTTGTTGTCTATATTCCCCCGGGGCTGCAGGCTACCACCTATGCCGACCTTGGCAGGACTCTCCTTGGCCTTCCTGATGGATTGTTAATCTTGGGCGGGGACTTCAATTCTGTTATGTCTGGTGAATGTGATCGACTTCCCCCTAGAGTCTTGCTGCCGTCCCAGATGTGGCTCAATGAGATGGCTGATACTTTTGGCCTGGTGGATGTTTGGCGCTCATTACACCCCACACTCCAGCAGTATACTTTTCATTCTGGTGCGCATGGCAGCCTCTCCCGTATCGATTATTTCTTTATGTTAGCTTCCACTCTGTCCACTGTCCGGGAGGTACGACATCTTCCCCGGGGTATCTCGGACCATTCCCCCTTGCTTATTAGGATTTCTGTGGGTGGCCTCCTTGGTAACAGGGTCCCCCCGGTCCCTCCCTGGCATTTCCGAAGCCCCCGGCTCCGCTCAGATTTGGTTAAGGCAATTGATTGCTACTTCGGTGAGAATGTGGGCTCGGTCACCTCCCCTACTGTTCTTTGGGAGGCCTTCAAGACGGTTATCAGGGGTTCCGCCCTATCACTCATTGCTGCAGAGCGTAGGGTAAAGAGGGAGGCTGTTCTGGCTCTTGAAACTGAGATCACTGCGCTTGAAAGTGAGTTGGGTGGGGATGACACGCCTGCATTGCTGCACACTCTGGAACTAAAACAAGCTGACTATAAAGCTTGTGTCACTGATGCTGCTAAATTGATGCGAGCGAATCAACTAGGCCGACTGTATGATGTGGGTGACAAGGCTAGCAAGCTCCTGGCATGGCTGGATAAGGCTGAACGAGCGAGTCGTGTTGTGCCTGTCATTGTTCGCGAATCCGGTGAGAGTGTCTCCGATCCTGGTGAAATTGTTGATTGCTTTGTGGACCACTTCCGGAAGGTTTATACGCCTGTTAGTGATCGAGATGAGGCTGATTCCAGGCTGCTATTGCGAGATATTGCCCTGCCTACTGTTTCAGATGATGATGGTCTTGTCTTGGAGGCCCCTTTCACCGTTGATGAGATTGCCCTTGCTATCCGATCTTTGCGCTCGGGAGAGGCGATGGGCCCAAATGGACTGCCCATTGAACTTTACAAACTTTGTCCGGACAAGATGGCCGCCCATCTGCGCAACATGTTTCTCGAGGCGGTTGAGGCTGGGAGCCTCCCCCTCGAGCAGCGCCTTGCCACCATAGTGGTCATTTATAAGGATGGCAAGCCTCGTGACCGCTGCGCCTCATACCGCCCCATCTCTCTCCTGAACGCGGAACCCAAAATCCTGGCCAAGGTTCTGGCCAATCGGTTGCTTAAGGTGATTTGCGACCTGATCCATCCGGATCAATCCGGTTTCATCCCGCACAGGAACACGGCCCTTAATCTGCGTAGGCTCCACAGTGTTCTCGCGAGAGCTCCAATTCTCGCCGAGCCGGCAGTGGTCGCCTCCTTAGACGCCACTATGGCTTTCGACACTATCGAATGGCCCTACCTCTGGGCGGCTCTCGCTAAGTTTGGCTTTGGCCCTAATTTCATCGCATGGGTCAGGCTCCTTTACGAACGGCCATTGGCTCAGGTTGTGGTAAATGGTAGATGCTCTGACCCCTTCCCCTTAGGCCGTGGCACTCGTCAGGGCTGTCCATTCTCCCCGCTTCTATTCGCATTGGCGCTTGAGCCCCTTGCTGCGTGGCTTCGGTGGGAACCCTCTATTAAGGGGATCAGATGGTCTCCAGATCTTGAGGATCGCGTCTCCTTGTACGCGGATGATATCCTTCTTTACCTTACTTCCCCTCAAAAGTCGCTTAACGTCCTCTTTGACGTTCTCACATCCTTTGGTAAGAACTCGGGACTAGTCATCAACTGGACTAAGTCCTGTGTTTACGTCATAGCCGGGGCTATGCCGCCTCTGCCTCGCAGGTTTCCCATACTGGTAGCGACCGACGGCTTCAAGTATTTGGGGATCTATGTCTCTATGGTCTCTTCGGTCCGCTATGAGCGGAACTTGTATGCTCCGCTCCGTAGACTCAAGCAAGACGTTCGACGGTGGCGTGAATTGCCCTTATCCCCATTGGGCCGAGCGGCACTCTTTAAAATGATGTCGCTCCCCCGATTTCTTTACGCCCTGCAGAATTTTTTCGATCCTGTCCCTGCTCGCTACTTCCGTGAGGTTGAGAGTTTACAGCGACAACTGATTTGGGATGGCCGTGCCCGTATTGCATTGTCCAAGCTCACCCTCTCATGGTATGATGGTGGTATTGCGTTGCCGGATATTAGACGCTATTACTGGGCCTCGCACTTGAGCGCTATCAACCATGCGACGTACGCTCCGGAACCCGCTCCCGCCTTTGCTTTGGATAAACTATTATTACCCGGTGGCAACTTTAATAGGGCTCTGTACTCAAAGGCACCCTTTCGACTCCTTACGGGTCCGACGAAATGTGCAGTGCGGGCATGGAGAGATGCTACTGTGGCCACGGGCTGGGGTGGTAGGCTAACACGTATGACGCCATTGTATGACTCGGATCGGTTGGGCAATCTGTGGAAGACGAAAGGATTTGAGAAGTGGGACATGATTGGGATCAGTACGGTGGAGGATCTATGGGCACGGGGCGCTGTTAAATCCTTTGAGGTATTGAAACTGGAATACCGGCTCGATGATAGAGAGCACTTCCGATATATGCAGGTTCGACATGCCTTGTCCTCCGTCTTTCCATCTGGTACCGATATCCCGCAGTCCTCCCCTTTGGAGGATCGTGTTCTAGACGGCCACGTCCCCGATAGCACTATTTCCTTGATATACAAAAAGCTTGTCAACAACAGGGCTGACCAACTTGAGAAGCTTCGTGCTTCCTGGATGGCTGACGGGCTCGAACTCGACGACGAGGACTGGCAGTCAGCTGTATCCTCCCCTAAGGAGGTGGCTATCCCGGCTCGGCTTCGCTTTGTCCAGTTGAAGATCCTCCACTGTGTGTATCTGACTGGAATGCGTCTGGTGCGAATGGGTTTGGTTTCGGATGGACGATGCAGGCGTGGGTGTGGTATGGATGGTACCTTCCTTCATGTTCTGTGGGAATGCCCGATGATTGCAGCTTTTTGGTCCAGAGTGCATGATGTTATGGGTCGTGTCACCGTGATCCCACTCCTTCCCGAAGCACGACGTTGTCTGCTCAATGTGTGGGAACCGTCTGATTGTAATGCTGCCCAGACACTTTGGGTCACTCTGGGCAACATGGTCGCAAAGAGAGATATAGCGCAGCTCTGGGGCTCCCCTAGAATACCATTGCTCAGTGCCTGGAAAGAGAACATGGACTGGTGCATGTTCCGAGAAAAAACTGTGTATGAGGCGCGGGGGCGTCCTAAGAAATGGTCCAGGGTCTGGTCTCAGTGGAATTCGTACCGCGGAGACATTTGCTCTCCTCCGCTGGACTATTTCTCGTGCTCGCCCCCCCTCGCCATATGTGTTTCTTTATTTGTTAACCTCCTTCCCCCCTTCCCCCACTCCAGCGACCCTTGCCACTATGATACCATGTGTTTGTGTGTTGTTGTTCTTTTCGACAAAAACATAAAATTAAACCTTTCTTATCCTATTTATATTGCGCTATGTTTTATCCGATAATGTAGTCTCGAGAGATTGCTTTAACAACGTACTGTCTCCTAATTCACTTTTTAATCATCCTGTTTATGTCATAGCGGCCGGCCCTGCGGGGTTGTAGGCAGACGCTGTGTATTGTGCATTCATAAATAAAGGTTTTAAAAAAAAAATAAAAAAAAAAAAAAGATTGCAGGGACAAGTAACGAGGTAAATAACGTTACTTGAATTGCAATTTGTATGCCCTTTGAGATGCCAGAGTTTGCCATCCTCTAGGTTTAGTGTCTTCGTTGCTGTGGTAAGGTGGCAAACCTTGCACCCTCCGCATGGGAAATGGCCGTTAACAGGGGGCAAGCCCCATGTAGTTAGGACATTATTGTCCCGAGTTGTATCGTTAGTTCTTGGGCGGGTGTGAACAAGTGCATCTTGCAGACTCCTTTCACGTTTATAGGAAAACAGCGGTTTTTGCCATTTACGCCCATTGGTAGTCAGAATTCGCCAGTGTTTGCCTATGCAGCGACTCACGGCATTAGAGATGTTGCTGTAAGTCGTCACAAAGGTCAAAGGCGTCTCAGGTTTTCTGTCCTTGCTGTAGTCTTCCAACAGGGCCTCCCTATTTTGATTCTTAGCCCTCTTACGGCTTTTTTTCAGATTTTTTTTTGGATAACCTCTTGTAAGTAGCTTGTTGGTAAGATCCTCTGCCTGTGTGTTGAAATCAGTAAGGTTGCTACAATTTCTACAAATACGTAAGTATTGACCAAAAGGTAAATTCTCCCGCAATGGACATGGGTGAACGCTTGAAAAATGAAGCAGATTGTTTTTGCTGGTGGGCTTATAGTAAGTTTTGGTGGTTAGGTGGTCGCCTTTGCTGGTTATAATGACATCCAGAAAGACAATGGAACTAGGGTGGTACTGGTCGGTGAATTTAAGATGGGGGTCACATGTGTTCACCCAATCAAAAAATGCCAGGAGGCTTTCCTTAGAGCGTATTTTGCGTATCCGCCGCAATTGTAAGTGGCGCAAAGACTATTTCCGGGAAGCCGACATACTAGTGAACAAGCTGATACATAGGGGCTATTTTATTTTATTTATTTATTTATGGGATTTTTAATGCGCAACTAATACCCTAGGGTGTCTAGGCGCAATGAGATGCTCTAGGATACACAAAATTCAGGACAGGAACTTATTGATTAAATAGCCAAGTTTTCAGAGCCTTACGGAAGGCAATGAGTGTTGGTGCTGTTTTAATATACAAGGGGAGTGTGTTCCACAGTATGGGGGTCGCTACCAGGAAGCGTCTATCTCCCCATGTGGCCGTTCTTGTTCGGGGAACATGCAATAGGTGGCTTGCTGCTGATCTTAGATTCTTTCCAGGTATGTACACCTGAAAAGCTTCCTTTAAGAACTTTGGTCCAGTCTGATGAATGGCCTTGTAGGCGATGCAGAGAGCCTTGAATTTAATTCTGCTCTCCACTCTTAGCCAATGTAGATGGCGTATGGCTGCTGAAGTAGAGTGTCGCCAAGGAATATTAAGCAGAATCCGTGCTGCCACATTTTGCACGGACTGCAGTTTGTTCAGGATGTATTTGTGAGTGCCAAGGAAGAGGGCGTTTCCATTGTCCAGCTTCGAAAACACTAAGGTGGTGATCAGTGTTTTCCCTGCCGAAGCGGGTAGGTATGGCATGAGTTTTTTTATTTTCTTCAGCACAAAGAATGCAGCAGAGACCACCTTGTTGACATGATAACCAAAAGATAGCCTGTTATCAAAGATCACTCCCAAATTCCTAACCTTGACAGCTGGAATCGGGGGGGAGCCCATCTGACTGGGCCACCAAGTTGGGGACCATTCGGGGGAGATCTTGCCGAAAGTCATAACTTCGGTTTTCTCTGCATTAAGTTTCAGGCAGTTACTGTGCATCCATGATTGTACATCCAGTAAACCCTCCTGAAACTTAGCTGCTACCACTGGACCGTTCTTATGCACCGCCAGCACAAGCTGGGTGTCATCCGCGTAGGTAGTTAATCGCATCCCATGTGATTTAATAACCCTCGCCAAGTCCGCAACATAGATATTAAAAAGCGTGGGACTTAGCGAGGATCCTTGAGGGACTCCACAGGGCAGTTCAGAAGTGGGCGAGTAGTAGTTGCCCAGTTTGACTGCCTGTTTGCGATTAACAAGGAAGGAGGCTATAAGGTCTTTAGCCAGATGACTAATTCCAAGGGCTGCGACACGGTCGACCAAGATGACGTGGTCGACCGTGTCAAAAGCAGCTGACAGGTCCAATAAGATGAGCACTGCAGCACCTCCCGAATCCATGATCTCTCGAATTTCATCCGAGGCCTTTATCAATGCTGTCTCGGTTCCGTGTCCCTTCCGGAACCCGAACTGAGTGTCATCTAAGAGCTTATGTTGTTCAATAAACTCAGAGAGCTGTTTATTCATTATTGCCTCCACTATTTTGGCAGGAAATGGAAGGCAGGCAATTGGCCTGTAGTTGGAAGTGATGGTAGGGTCTAAAGATGGCTTCTTAATCAGAGGTTTAACAATAGCCTTCTTCCAGGTCTGTGGATAGACACCTGTCCTAAAGATGGAGTTGCATATGTTGGTCAGCGGCTGGGTAACCACATTGTGTAGTTGGTTCATTATGGTCGGAGGACATGGGTCCAACGGAGAGCCTGATTTAATTTTGCCAACAAGTGCGTTGACCTGTTCTTCGGTAGCTACCCCCGCCGCCTAGTCACTAGAGCTAAGAAACGTGCTTGGTATAACCACCGCGAACACCTCTTTACCCCCAACATCAAAAAGACACGGACCAGGATTCCTTTTGTATCTACCTTCAGTCCTGATAGCAATAAGATAAGCAGAATAATCAAGAAAAACTGGTATCTCTTGCGTCCCCATGAACAGTTCCACAACCCTCCCCTGTTCTCTTACCAATGAGGAAACAATATAGCCAGTCATCTAGTACATGCGATCACCTGGCAGAATCCACCTACGGACAAACACACCATCACAGCCGCCTGGGGCCTTGAACCAGTGATCGGCCACTACAAGTACCAGAACTGCAGTGTATGCGACCTAACCACCAGCACGAAAGAATTCATCTACAACGGACGAACCCACAAACTAAGCCACCATACCAACTGCAGAACAAAAAATGTGATCTACGCCATTCACTGCCTCTGTGACCTACTATACATCGACCAGACTACCCAGATGGTCAAGCAGCGGATTATCCAACATAAAAGCAGAATCAACTGCAAAGTCCTGACCGCTCCGTTGGTAGCTCATTTCATTGACCGCCATCATCTTGACAAAGACTAGCGCTGGCAGGTCATTGAGAAACCATCACTGCCCATCAGAGGAGGCAACATTACCAGCCTATTGAACAGAGCAGAATGTAAATGGATTTCTCTTGTGGACTCGGTTAATCATGGCCTGAACACACTCGATGAGTGGAACAGTACTGTCACCACTTATTCTCTCCCGGTTAGGTAGTTACCCTAACTATAGTGTGTCCCATATGAGCTGTCTACAACTCATCCTTACACACCCATGGCTCCATTACCAATCTGTGGTAATACCATTCATCCCTTGCCCAGCTTGACATGTGTCCTTCTTATTTCTACAGGCCTTTACCCGTTGTCCAGCATGTTGCAACTCTGTCTCTTGCCATTACGATTACTTCCTGTATAACTTCATAAACATATGACAATGAAACTATGCTGTATTTGTAATCTGTCTTATGTCAGCGCTATTTCTCCGGTGCGTGGTATGTACTATTTATGCTCACTTGTATAAATTAATAGGGAATAGAAGGATGACAGTTCTAGGTGGTTTTGGCGCTTAACACTATATAGGCAAAACAATACCAGATTCACTATTATTTTTGATTGTTGGGTGCCTAGGTATGGGTTGTCATCCTTTCCCACCAGTAATCCGTAGATTCAAGTATATGTACAATCCTATCACACCTACTTAGATATTTCACAAGAAACAATGTCACAAATTTCAGTTCACAAAATTAATACAAATTGAATTATATATGGTTCATTTAATCTTGAAGGCTTTCTCCAAGTCCAGCCAACACGTGTTTCGTCGAATGGGCAGGAACCCACGACTTCATCAGGGCTGGGAAAGAAAATATAATACAAACAATACTGGAGTTACGAGATACATTGTCTCGTGTTCACAATTTGTACATGTTATTACTTTTTGGATATTTACTTGTCATGCAAGTGAGAATGTTTATATTTAGGGACATATAGCATTTCCCGTACACGACAGATATATTGTATATCTCTTGTCATTATGAGAGAGAAACTTTCTAGGAAAAAGAGGTGGGAGAGAGAGGATATCTCCCATAGAAAGGGTGAAAGTTGCCTCATTTATAGAGACATGACGATGCCCCACAGTTCGTGAAGTTATTCACTTCATAGGTTGTGTCAGAATTCCATTCCCTCACCGGCGGTGTGTTTCCACAGTCGAGTATTACCGTTTTCGTGCCATATTACGTGATTTATATAGGTGCCCGTGCCGGATCTAGTTCTTCGCAATATCGGTGTGTATTTCTACAATTGTGAAGTGCCTAACCTAGTTATTGAGGCTGATACCTGATATTCGTTAGTGGTGTATTTTATGCCTGTAAATTATCAAAGGTTGTACGTATAATGAATTTCATATCAAGATTCATGATCAGCATTACAGTGACGGATTGATAGTGTCATTAAGTAAATCAGTCCAGAGACGCACCTTCTGGCTGGTTATATTTCTGACCAAGCCTCACGTGGCATGGGTTAATTATCTCTTTTGACCCCGATTATTTATCCTTTGTTTCGAGCTGTAGAGAGATATATATTGTATATATTGTGCATTATCCAGGTGAAATACTATTGCATTTAAAGTACAGCTAGTGTATTCTTAAGTTCATATCATTAATAGGGTGACGAGCTTACCTTCTAACTAATGGTAAGTCCGTAATTCTCCAACGTGATCGAGATATTTTGGAGTTCCGATCCAATCATTAGAGGGATCGATGTTCACCTTAATTATTTATCATCCTCACCCCAGCTGTCGATCATTTCAAGGAAAGAAAATTACATAAACGGAAATTCGTTAGTGTTCCGTAATACCGTAGATCCCTAACTAAAACATCATTATTTATCCTATTCCGATATCTTACCTTCCTATTTCGAAGTCTGAAGGCGGTAATGCGGCTCCGTGTCGAGCAGGTTCTTCCGTATTTTGGGAAGCCCGCGTCTATTACCCGGAAGTATATATTCCTCGGGTTTGCCTTCCTGCGTATAGATACTAGACGGTCTATGTTAGACCCGTCGCGTCGTTTTTGTCCGCCATATTGGGACGGTATCTGTTGTGTATATACACCGTGATATTAAAAGTATTCAAAACTGGTGCCCGTGATTCTGTTTATGAAATCGAGTGCGGGGCGAAGCGCCAGGTGTTACTTACGAATTGCGTTTTGTACTGTTAAGGTGTGATCCTATATATTTGACAAGTGCTCGTCACCTAGTGATAGCCGATTTCCAAACTATGGGGCCAAGTACATGTAAATAATAGAGTAGACAGACATTTATAGTGTGCCAAATTGACAGTTTTGTCATATTAACATATCATTAATCAGTATACAGTTATACAGAGTACTGTGAGGCAAGCATTGTACTGTATAATATCTGAGTTGAATTATTATATCAGATAAAAAAACATTTCTTATTTTGTTTGTTATTCTAAATACGTTTGAGGGCACATTTACATATATTGCAGTTTTTGATTCATTGCATTACAGGTTCATATTTAGTACATGAATTCCTATCTGGATGAGCAGTGTAATATAAGGCTGTGTCTTAGTCACCTAGATAATAATGCAGTTCCTGGTCTGAGTTCATCCCATATTCTACCGCTCGCATAGTTAGTATCCATGACGCCTCTCTGCGTCGCAACATCAATTCCCTGTTTCCCCCTCTGGGATCATTTCTTACCTGGTCAATTGCACAAAAGCTAATTGTTTTATTCTTGCTTTGTTTGGGGCATTGATTTACATGTGTGGCAGTATTGTATCTTGCATCCTGATGTCTGATTGCTCTTACATGTTCAAAAATTCTATCTTTAAGAGCTCTTTTTGTGCTACCTATGTAGAAACTACCACATTTGCAAGTGATCATGTAAACTACAAAGCAGCTGCTACAGTTAAGTAGTTGTTTGATCTTAAATTCCCTGCCCATGTAGTTGCAAAATGTCTTAGACTTATTCATGGCCATGGGGCATAATTTACATGTCCCACATTTGTGGAAGCCAATACTCTTTTGGGTTAACCAATCTGGAACTATCTTGGGTCGTGGTGGGTAGGTGGGACTCACCCAGGATTTAATATTCCTCCCCTTTCTGTATGTGATGAGGGGATATTTCGTGATATGTTGGTTCAAGGATTTGTCATTATTTAAAATCCACCAGTGTTTCCTCATACTGTTTCTTAATATGACTGCTGCATCGTCATAATTCGTGATTAGTCTAATTTTAGTGTTGTTGTTGTCCTCTTTGTGTTTTTGGCGTAGAGTTACTTCTCTGGGTGTGCTATCAATTCTCTGCTCAGCCTTGGTAATAATATCTGCATTGTACCCTCTGGCTCTGGACCTTGTTCTCATGTTGATCTTACATTCTGAGAAATCATCATCTTTGCTACAGTTCCTTCTTGCACGAGTTAATTCTCCGAAGGGAATGGATTGGATCTGATGTTTGGGATGTGAGCTACCAGCATGCAAAATAGCATTACATGATGTTGGTTTTCTGTATAGTTTACTCTGTATTTTGTTGTCTTCAATGAATAGTGTTAGATCTAGGAATTCTATTTGGGTTTTACTTAGAGAGTGAGTTAGATGTATTCCCATCAGGTTTGAGTTCAGGTATTCACAAAATTCTTTAAGATTATTCATATCTCCAGCCCAAATTAAAAGACAGTCGTCAATGTAACGCCCCAGTATATGATGAATTCACTCCACCGTGTGCCACCCGGGCCCCAGATCCACTCCTCCTCGAACCTGCCCATGAACAGGTTCGCATATGAAGGTGAAAACCTGGAGCCCATGGCTACACCTTGTTTTTGTCTATACCAAGTAGACTCAAATAGAAAAACATTATTCTGTAATATGAGATCCATCATGTCGATCAACATCTCAGTGTGAGCCCACTGAGATGCTGGTCTTTTGTTAAATTTTCTGGCTGCCAAGAGACCCAGATCTGTCCTAATGTTTGTGTACAGGGAGGTGACATCTAAACTGGCCATAATCATACCATCCTCCCATGGTACATCTGAGAGAATACTTAAGATATGCTTGGTGTCCTTAATATATGCTGGTAGGTTTCGTACTAGTGGTTGTAGATAATTGTCTACATATTGAGACAATCTCTCAGTAGGGCCCCCTATACTGGAAATAATAGGTATTCCAGGCGGGAATTGGGCGTTTTTATGTATCTTGGGAAGAGTATAAATACACGGGAACCTTGGTTTATCTACTTTTAGATATGTAAATTCTTCCCTGCTGATAAGACCATCACGCCACCATTTTTCTAAGTGGGTGTTGATGTTAACCTTTAGTGAACCCATTGGATTATCTGTGAGTTTCTCATAACAGATCCTGTCTGTCAATTGTGTTTGTATTTCTGCATTATAAGTTTCAGTGTTCATTACAACTATGTTGCCACCCTTATCCGCCTCCTTAATTGTAACATCGGGTAACTTACTCAAATCCAGTAGTGCTTGACGTTCATGTTTACTGAGGTTGTCCGAAATTGTCCTCCTGTGTTTTAAGTTGTGTTTTAAGTGGTTGTATAGATCCTCAGTGACTAATTTGTGAAACATATCCACACTGTTCCCACTTGGTAAAGTCGGGGTCCATCGTGATTTATTGTGTAGACCACTTGAGATGGTGTTGTCTGGTTCTATATCATGTTCAAACAATAGTTCATCTATAGACATATGGTCTCTGTCATCATCCACAATAGATAAGAGTATCTCACAATCTCTAATATCTTGTATTGTTGGTATTACACGAGTCACACTTTCAGTTTCTGTTTCTATGCTTTTATTTGTAGTTTGCATACAGTCAAAATGTTTCTTCAATTTAAATTTTCTCGTGAATTTGAATAAATCAACCATAGATGTGTGTATATCTCCCTGTTCTTTAGGGCAAAAACCCATACCCCGTTCTAGTACAGAAATCATATCTGGTGATAATGTTTTGTCACTGAGATTCACCACTTGCACACCCCTCCATTCACTCGTATCATCAACTATTTCCTCCAAGATCTCAATCTCATTCCCTGTCTTCCTGCATTTGGTTCCTCCTCTTTTTCCCCTCCTTGTCCTTTTGTTGTATTTGCCTTTTGTCTTGATTGATCCCTGTTTCCCCGTTTCATTCTTTTTACCTCCCTTAAAAAAGCACTTGCTTGTGTGGTGTCATCAGATGAGATTTCCTCATTTTCACTAGGAAGGGTCTCCAGAGATGTGGAGACGGAACTCGCTGGAGTTAAATTCTGAGCCTGTTGTGTAGTTCCCTTTGTCCCTTTATCTACCAGATGGTCATATTTCCGTGCGTAAGTAAAGACCCTACCCTGTTTGCAATCTATCTCATCTCTCTTTATTTTGCGAGCTTTACGTTGTTTAATCTCAGTCTGATGTTTGTCTAATATCCCTTTTAATATCTCATAGTTTTTTTCGGTGGCTTCTGTAAGGTTAAGTTCCTTAATTTCCAATTCCAATTGTGCAATTTCCTCCTGAAGTTTCTTTACTTTACGGGACGAAACAAAGGATAAATAATCGGGGTCAAAAGAGATAATTAACCCATGCCACGTGAGGCTGGGTCGGAAATATAACCAGCCAGAAGGTACGTCTCTGGACTGATTTACTTAATGACACTATCAATCCGTCACTGTAATGCTGATCATGAATCTTGATATGAAATTCATTATACGTACAACCTTTGATAATTTACAGGCATAAAATACACCACTAACGAATATCAGGTAAGCCTGAGTATTCATACTCAGCCTCAATAACTAGGTTAGGCACTTCACAATTGTAGAAATACACACCGATATTGCGAAGAACTAGATCCGGCACGGGCATCTATATAAATCATGTAATATGGCACGAAAACGGTACTACTCGACTGTGGAAACACACCGCCGGTGAGGGAATGGAATTCTGGCACAACCTATGAAGTGAATAACTTCACGAACTGTGGGGCATCGTCATGTCTCTATAAATGAGGCAACTTTCACCCTTTCTATGGGAGATATCCTCTCTCTCCCACCTCTTTTTCCTAGAAAGTTTCTCTCACATAATGATAAGAGATATACAATATATCTGTCGTGTACGGGAAATGCTATATGTCCCTAAATATAAACATTCTCACTTGCATGACAAGTAAATATCCAAAAAGTAATAACATGTACAAATTGTGAACACGAGACAATGTATCTCGTAACTCCAATATTGTTTGTATTATATTTTCTTTCCCAGCCCTGATGAAGTCGTGGGTTCCTGCCCATTCGACGAAACACGTGTTGGCTGGACTTGGAGAAAGCCTTAAAGATTAAATGAACCATATATATAATTCAATTTGTATTAATTTTGTGAACTGAAATTTGTGACATTGTTTCTTGTGAAATATCTAAGTTGGTGTGATAGGATTGTACATATACTTGTATAACCTTCCCCACTAATTGTATTTCCTTGTCTGTTCATATGCATAGGACCACGATTCTATACTGTGCTTATAAACCGTCCTTTGCCTGCGCTAATTCTCCGTCACCTGCAATGTATTAATAAAGGCCACCTCTATTGTAGCTGTAATTATAACACTCCCCGGTATTTTGCCAGCGGTATTTTACCAGCGCTCACACACTCAATAAAGTTTTGCACTACAGTCTCAATAGCGCAACACCCTCCTTTCGGCCCGCCCCTTAACAACGTCACGCCCAATCGCTGCATTTATACAGGATGCTCCCCCTTCCGGGTTGTCGAAGTGCTCCACCGCGCCAGCGAGTCGCGTCTTCGTCCCGTGATTCACCCCATGACAGCAGCCTTTAGTTATACAGGTACGTGCCCTCCCCTTGCTCACTCCCTGGTGTACTTGTGGTCTCTCGCCCACCATTGGCGTTCATTGACACAACTTGTGTGTTTTTTCCTTGCCAGGCGCTGTATTCTCCCACCGTAGATGCCCATCCCAGCATCTATCAAGGTAACTTTGTCCATGCCTTTGCGGCTTCGCCTTCTGGCCCGTCGCTCTCTGTCATACAATCAGCAGATTGCTCGCTGCTACATGCTCTTTGTTTTTCTCCCACTAGATGAGCTTTAATTGACGACGCGCTCGGACCCACGAGCCACGCGTCTATCTTCACCAATTAGGTATGTTCCCTTTACTTTTCGCTTTCGCCTGGTCCCTGCCCGAGTCCCCACTCTTGTTTTACATTTCCGCTTTTCTCCCTTCAGCTACCCCTGGAGTACTCGCCATCCCGGCTGGCTCCACAGGCACCTGGCATACTAGGCGGTGCCCCTCTAGGTATGTCCGACTTTCGGCATGCGTGCATGCTTCCACGCGGCCACCTTGCTCCCCGCATTATCACTTTCAACTGTCACCCTATGTGCTATCCACCTAGTCTGCACATAGTACCTTGGCTGCCTTTCGCGTGTTGTAAATGCATGATTCTACTCCTTCACTCCTGATCAGACATACTGTACCTGTCCGCCCAGCATCACCTAGACGCCTTGATCCTTTTAATGGACACCCGGCCAACATTAGCGTGCTACTTCCACCCGGCTGATTGCACCCCAGTACCAAGCGGCATGAAACACCCGGCTGCACTCCTGACCTGACTGATTGCTCCCACACGCGCTTGATCACTCCGACGCCCTGACCTAACCCGTTAGTCTCTTTCTCGCACCCGCCCCACTTCAGCGCGCCATTTCCACCCGGCTGAGTGCACCCTAGAGCCACGCCGCTTTGTCAGCATGGAGCACATGGTTCACGCTACAGTTCATTGCCTTTTCCCCTCCTGTTCCCCTGACCTCTCCCCCTCCCTTTGCAGCACCCAGAAAATACGACAACCCTGTCCTGAAGATGATCCCGAATACCGAGGATCGAAACGCGTCGACATCACTGCGCAATTATTTAGCGTATTTCATGCGTTTGGCTCAAAAATATGGAAAAATTTGATTGTGATTGATCTCAATTGTCACTCATTGAACCACCACTGTACATATATTGGTCACCTTACGCCGTTCACGCTGTTCACTTTCATCACTTGCGTCGTCACTTTTTATTACTTGTATATATCACTATTCACCAAGTGCCTCCAGGTTGTCACATGATTCTCTCTGTACAGTGCTGCTTTAACTGTATTTCCATGTGCAACTGCTTTTAAGAATTGGTGAATTACAAGCCTTATATAAATCAGTTGAGTCTCCTTGTTTCGTACTTATGTAATGCTGTTTGCATACATGGTTAAACTGTCTTAAACTGACACCGGTTGGGATATTGTTTTTTATGTACATTCTATACCCAATCCCAACGTGGTTTATGGGTCCCACTCCTGTTCTTTCTCACTAACCCCCTGTAGTGACCGGATAATTTGTACCCATTGGGCTGGTGGTGACCGTTGTCCACTGCCATCTCAGTATATAATGATAAGTCCGTTATTTCTGACTTTACCACACCTATTTGCAAGGCTTACCTACTTGCTTTGACATGATTCTATGTCTCTTATTCCTTTTTCTGGGCCTCGAGACCCATACTAGAGAGACGCCATATTTCTTCCTGCCCTGACCCTCTGAGGCGCTTGTAGGTGAAGGGTGGTCTTTTAGCTATAACTTGTTATTCGCTACCTAGACACCAGTGAGGACCGGCTCTTATCAGAGGAATGTGCCTATTTTCTGTGCTCCAGACGCAACAGCAGCTGGCCACTGGAGGTGCGTAGGGAGCACGGAGCTTGGTACAGGAATCTGGTGGGAGGTAGGTTGCTTGCTGGAAATTTCCATGAGAGAGAGCCTTCCATATTAACGAAGAGCAGTGAACCAGTTGGAAGTGAGTTGGAAGTCAGATGGAGTTACGGGAGAGTTGGAATTGAGTTGTTTTGGAGTTATGGCGGAGTTCAGTGCAGTCCAGTTCAGTTGGAGCCAGTGGAGTGCAAAGGCCATAAGGAACATCAGAGGTTGGTCTGTTGGTGATGGTGGTTTGGTGATAACAGAGTCCTGATCCAACCAGAGAGGAACAGAGAGTTGGACCCTTCTTAATATGGTGAGGTGTTCTAAGAATGTTTTCATTATATCTGTTTGTGCTTAAACACTTTTTCTTTCAGCTTCCTATATGTATGTATGTGTTGGTGATTGCTATTCTATTATTGTGTAATAAAGATTCTTTCTTGTCATTCTATCATTATGTAATAAAGAGACCCCAGTGTGCATTAGTTCCATTTGTATGTTATTTCTAAGAAGGAGCCCCAGTGTCTTTTTAGCCAGGTGCTAACGTATAGAAGGATGTGCGATTCCCTTCTTGCAGGTAACTGATGACAGAAAGGTGCATGACTCATGATTAGCGATAATTGCAGATGGGAGTGATTTGGCTTAACAGTTCTTGCTTGGGAAGGTCGGACCCCTTTTCAATGTGGAAGGGAAATCGGCTCTCATCAGGGATACCCAAATTATAGGGACAGTCGGAAGACTATAAATAGGGACAGTCGGGAGACTATAAATAGGGACAGTCGGGAGACTATAAATAGGGACAGTCGGGAGACCATAAAGAAGTCGTAAGACGGTAAATGTGACAGTCGGAAGACTATAAATAGGGACAGTTGGGAGACTATAAAGAAGTCGTAAGACGGTAAATGTGACAGTCGGAAGACTATAAATAGGGACAGTCGGGAGACTTTAAATAAGTGCAGGAGACTCTAAACCAGTGCAGTGTGGTAATCATAAGATATCGTATGGATTTCCCCAGATTCTAGTAGTATTTCTAACTGTGCAAGCCTGTTTATTGCTATTTTCCCCATTCTCAGGTAGGTATTTTAGATATTGTGTCCTATAGGTCCTGAGAAGGGTTGTGGTACGTAGTGGCTGGATGTGCTATAACTGATAAACTGATAACTTGGTATAAAAATCAGGTCATTACACCCCCCAGGGCAGGAGTTTCAGCTGGACACAGGTCCACTCACAGAGGTAGCGCAGCATGATGGCACTACTCCCAGGCATGTCGCAAGTACTCGTAGGAGCATTGTTGCACTCTGGGTAATAAAGGCAGAAGTGGGAGCACCGATGCGCTCGGATTCTGGGATCTATGGTAACAGCGGTGCCCTCCGAGCTTTGGTAATTGATTGTCTGGTGTACGAGTGGAGCACAACAATGACCCCTCAGGGCATTCATCCACGGGAGGTCTTGCTCTATCCCTCTGGATGTTGAAGACTCTACTCCTGCTGCCTGCGTAAGACTTGGATAAAGCCACCAGAGTGCCATACTTACCTACTGACCGAGGATTGTGGCATCACACCGGTTACTCTGGTCGCCCCGGGGTGGGAGCTGCTTCGGGGACTGGATGTTGGTGGTCCATCCCCATGAGGGAAGGCACCACATTGGTCAGCCCCGTGCTGACTTAGGGACAGGAACCCACCGCTACTCATGCGCCGACTTGGGGCTAGGGCACAAAGAGCAAACCTACGATTAGCACAAATCCAGCTCTCTCCATACGCTGGGTTGCAGCAACATTACCTGGAAGCGCCCTCATTCCCTGCTCAGAGCACGCTATTGCCAGACTCATGGAGACACGAGTTCCATGGCAGAGTTGCTCAAGGTGCCACCTTCGTAGGCCCCCTTGAGAGCACTGGGGGCACACGCACAGCAACAGCAGGCAGAAAGACCAGCACAGTTAGTCAGCTTGCAGAGGATAAGTCCCTCCAGAACAACAAGCAGACAGTCCAAATGGTGGTTCGTCCTAGCAGCACAATAGTTCCTTCTTTCAGGTGCAGTCTGTAGAGGCAGCAGAGTCTGGTTACTAGTCCCCCACAGTGTGGTCACATCCCCTGTACTTATACCCACAAAGTCTTTGTTCTAGGGGCACTTTGAACAACTTTAGAAGTGCACAACACCCCCATTTAATCCTCAGCCCTGCTCCAGACACACTACTGGGGGCGGAGACAGCATTGTCAAAGGCAGGCACATCCCTATTCAGGTGCTAGTACAATTCCTCCCACCACTCTAAATGCAGACCAGACCTATTCAGCCCAACTAAGAGTCACCCAGGAAAGGCAGGACACACCTCAACCCCCTTGTGACTGTGTAAAGTGAATGCCCATCCCCAGCCCCTGTCACTCCAGAACCAGACAGTGAATACACAATCAGGCAGGGCACAAAGAGTCCTAAGCACACAGAAATGGCCACTTCTAAAAGTGGCATTTCTAAAATAGTAGTAACAAATCCACTTTCACCAAAAAACAGGATGTATCGCTACTATTCCAAACATACTAAACATGGCCACGATACCCCTTTCATATCTGAAATTACCATTGAAATACATATCAGGAAATTCCCAAGGCAAACCTATAAGAGGAGCAGCCTCACAGCAGTGACAAGCCAAATAGGCTGTTTGTCACTACCAGGACATGCAACACAACAAAGGCACATGTCCTACCTTTTACCTACACTGCACCCTGCCCATAGGGCTACCTTAGGCTTGCCTTAGTGGTGACCTATATGTAGTAAAGGAGAGTTTCTGACTTGGCAAACACTTTAAATGCCACTTCACTGTGACAGTAAACTGCGCACACAGGCCCTGCAGTGGCAGAGGCCTGAGACAGGTTAGAAAGGCTACATCTGTGGATGTCTCAAGCAGCGCTGCAGGACAACTAGATGCATTTAATTTCAGGCCCGGGGTGTATAGGATACCACTGAACAAGGGACTTACAGGTACATTAAATATGCAAAACAGGTGTAGACCAATCTTGGGGGAGTGGCCAAGCAGGCCAAGATGGCGGCAGTGCTTCTGTAGAGCTCCGCTCCGCGGCCCGCGATTTTCCGGCCAAATATGCTGAAATAACATTCCTACCTGCCGGAAACTGCCGCCGAGCCTCAGCGGATGTTGGGAAGTTCCGGCAAGCGTAAGGGCACGGTCGCGGGGGTCCACGCGACGGTGCGGAGAGCTGCGCCAGGGCTGCGACCGCATTTGCAAAATGGCGGTGCCCGGCGGGCTCTGAAAGCTCCCGCGATTGAGCCAGTGCAGATGAGGGAGACTGCGGGGTCACACAGTTACATTTGGAAATCAGCTGCCGACCCCCAGACGCCAGCGAGGGACATCAGTCAAGCCCGAGGACACAGCCGCAAAGATATACACAACGATGCCCGGGGTTCTGCCGGGGCTACAGCCACGTTGACAATATGGCGGCACCCGGTGAGCTCTGAGAGTTTCCGTGGAAGGGCCGGAGCATCTGGTGGAGTCTGAGAGGCGATCCCACCTGGGCCGTCTGTGGAGTTCCTGCCCCGGTGAATTGTGGCGGCGGAGGTGGAGAGTGCAGAGTTACTGGCTACTCCGAGGGGGTCGCGGCTGTGCCTACATCATGGTGGCAGCCGGCGGGCCCTGAGTGAACCCAAGGTGGTGGAGAAAGCGCCGTGGGGGACGCCCGAGCGTAGACACTGGGGCATGGTGGTGCCCAGACGAGGACCCAGTGGCTCCCAAGCAGACAGAGAGGAGAAGTTGTGAGGTGAGGGCACAGCAGTGACTTTTGTCGAGCCCCCCCTGACACAGGGAGCTTCGCACGAGGGGGGACCCCAACCATCTGAGACAGCGGGCCCACGCGGAGGTGCACAACGGGATCCTACCCCCTCACCAGACACGGCGCTGGGCCTTGAGGCATGCTGGGGAGGGTGTGAGAGGCGTCCAGGCATGGTGGCCAGCTGCACGAGGGGGGTCTGGCAGGATAAGCACAACGGGAATATTGATTATAGCCCCTCTACAACTGGGACCTCCCCAATTTAACTGGTGCAGCGAGACACTATATGGGAGCGCATCAGCGATCTGGATAGTGAAAAGCATTTGGACACACCTGAACTGTGGGCGGTCTGCATTACTGGTGGTAGCCCTGATCCCCATTGAACCTAGGTGGGGTGCGGACTTGGTGTGGAGCACGGAGGGAGTGCGCAAGATATACATACGAACAAGGTTGAAAGATCCCTTCAGGTTAAGGGGGGAGCCTGAATGAGCCGCAAGCGTTCAGAAGGCTGGTAGTGAAGAGAGACGTAGAGGATCCCCCAGCAGTGGCCGGCACGAGACTTGCCCAACATGGGGCGACGTGTGACGGGCACAGCGCAGACTCCAGGACCCCCAAGAACAATGTCCCCGGTTCTAGCCAGCACGCAACCCGGCGGAGAGGCCACATGCCCAGACTCAATGTCGAGCAAACTCGACAAAGTCTTAGCGGCAATTGAGCAATCAAGAGTCACCATTGAACAGAAGTTCGGGGAGCTAGCCACGGACATCAACCTGCTCAGAGACAACCACAGGAAGATTGCAGACAAAGTAAAGCAAGGTGAACAAGTGCTGCACACTATGGAACCTCAAATACAACAACAACTAGACACCCTAAAAGACAGGCGCGGGTGAAGATCCTGGAGACCAGAACAGATGATTTGGAGGGGCGGTCTCGGAGGAGTAATATCCGTATCATCAATCTTCCGGAAGGAGTGGAAGGGACCGACCCTCTCAGCTACATAGCAACATGGATCGCGAAGTTCACGCCGGCAAGAAACTTGACCCCATTTTTCTCAATCGAAACGGCGCATCGGGTGCCGGCCTGTAGACCACCCCCAGGGTCGTCACTCAGACCATTCCTCCTAAAACTGCTTCACGTTCAAGATAGAGATGCGATCCTTCGAGCAGCAAGATATCAAGGAGTACTTCGAGTGGAGGACAAGCAGGTTATGATATTCCCAGATTACTCGCGGGCGGTTGCTGCATCAGCGAGCCACGTTCTTGGCGGTCAAACACACTCTCACCAGAAAAATGTTCAATACGCTTTTCTATTTCCGGCTCGCCTCAAGATCATGCATGGCGGGACCACATACTTTTTCTCCGACCCTGGGTAAGCTAGTGGCTGGATCGAACAGCATCTGTCGGGTGTGAATAACCTCAGGAAAGCGCAAACCTCGGGGTCGGCGGGTCGCCGTCGCCGACAACAGAAAAAAATCACACTTACTCAGCTCAGCTCGTGATCGGACTCCTCCACTAACATCTCACCTGATCTTACGCAAATCATCGCGGAACGTCGGAGGGCTCTTCTGGCAGTGGCGGAGCTGGGGCCCCCGGGAGACAGCTTGGATGGTGAGAGGGGCCCATACATCTTCACCTCAGAGGAGGAGGGTAGTGACATCAACACCTTGGGGGACGGCTCAGCGACGACGCCGGTGGTGACTCCTCAGAAGGCAGATACCTTGATTTGACACTCAAAAAGCTGCAACAGTATACACACCAGTGGGGAATTCTTCAGAGCCCGCATACCTCCTGGAACAGAGGACACCGACCAGATATTCAAAGGGTACCCGATGATTACTACTGAACTTGTGGGCCTGAGTGCCAGACTGGCTAATAGACCACACCAGTAGGCGGCGACTACCCAGAAAGCAAATAAGGACCATTTCTACGTAGGCAATATGCGGGCCACGGTGGCTACGGCGGCAGAAGGCGCTGGCAACCCCCTCCTCTTTACGGAATGAACTAGAGTTAGCACATGATGTGCAGTTTGGACGTATCTCCCAGAGGGATAGGTCCTGTTAGTTGGGAAAGTTTCCTGTGGATTCTAGTTATCCCCCCATTTCCTTGTTACTTAACTTCCCCAGGGGAAGATACTGGCCGATCGATATACCCAGGTTCTACCTCAACTGATCCACCCAAACCAGAATGGGTTCCTCCCTAGGCGAAGCGTGTCACAAAATATATGTAGGCTCTTTCATATACAGGATAGCGCATGGGAATACTTCCCCTGAGCTGCATGCCTTATATTGGACCTCGAAAAGGCCTTTGATACATTGTTATGGCCATATCTCTTCGCGGTTCGCTGTAAAGTGTGTGCTGGCCCGTACCTACTGGCATACACACAACTTCTCTACAGGGGCCTTATCACCAGGGTGAGAGTGGGGAAGTACTTCTCAAATCCGATTCGGGTGGAGCGTGGGACGAGACAGGGTTGCCCCCTCTCCCCCCCTCCTCTTTGCCCTGGCGGTGGAACCATTGGCCATTAGGTTGAGACAGGGAGGGAGGCCTGGGGCATTCCAATTGCAGAAATGGTACATAGCGTATTGTTATATGCTGATGACCTCCTGATATATGTGAAGGATATCACAAGTGATCTAATGCCGATCTGGGAAATATTGCAAAGCTTCGCCGAAGTCTCAGGACTTAAGGTCAACTGGGAAAAATCGACGGCCTTTCCCCTGAGCCCCACCTGGCCCGTTGGACATAATGATAAGACCCCAAATCATCAGATGGAGCACAGCTGCACCTTGATATCTAGGGGTGAGATTATACCATTCACCTGAGAACCTGTACGAGGGAAACCACTGCAAAACCTTAGCTGGGTTACTAGCAGCAGTTTCCATTTGGAAGACCTTACCCTTGGCCCCCATAGGACGTGTGGCCCTAGCGAAGATGATTATGGTTCCCAGACTGTTGTACTCCTTCGCTAATCTTCAAGTGATACCGCCCGCTCTTATTTTCACAAATTGGAAACACTACTTGCCTCTTTGATATGGGGTGGCGGCAGGCACAGAGTAGCCCTTCATACCCTCTACTTACCCACCACGCAGGGGGGGTTTGGGGGCCCTCTCCTTTGAGGCCTGTTTCCTGGCAGCGCAGCTTCAATGGTTGTCTCATTGGACGGCAGACAGGCATGCAGAGGAAACATACACTAATGAAGTTAGGGTACCGCTCCCGGCTATCCGGAGACTGTTGATGCTGGGCACTAAGCCTTTGTGTACACACCCCCTACAGGTATCCATCGCCCGCAAATGCATGATGCGCATACACCGCATGTCCAAGGGTTGACCTCTCTATTCTCCGCTGCTCCTGTTAGTCGGTTTGCCGCTCCAGGAGCAATATTATACCGCAGGAGCCCTCCGGGTGTGGACGGAATGCGAGGTGACGGAAATGGAATCCCTGTTTGAAGATGGGCAACTGAAAACATATGCCCAAATGATGGAAAATTACGATCTCCCTCCAGGCCAATTCCTAGTGCATAGGAGTTTAGTAGACAACGTCCGTCAATGTTGGGACCTCACAGAGGGTGAACCACTGACACATCCGGTTTTACATACAAGCCTGCGCATGGGGTTGGGCAGACACTTAGTCACGTGGAATTACCGGGCGATAAAGAAACTGATCACGACCCCATTACACACCCTACGTCAGAAATGGGAGGATGAGATAGGAAGAGTACTCAATGACAAGGAGTGGGACAAGGCTTTAGAATACCCCAAAAAGGTTTCCAGAAATGCGCGATTTAAAAACATTCAATTCAATAGCCTTAATCGTGCATATTTAACGCTGCATCGACTTCACCGATTTTTCCCGGATACACATTTTACCTGCCCCAGATGTCATACCCACGAGGCGAACTTCAAACACATGTTCTGGGACTCTTCCATAATCCAATCTTTTTGGGAGAGGGTGCATCAGAAGCTGGAGGCGACGGTACACCTCACGAATATTGACACATGGGAGGCATGTGCCCTGGAAGTCTTCCGCAGGCAGAAGACAGAAAAGGAGCAATGCAGATTTGCGTCCCTGGCCATACTACTGGCGAAGCGGGGAATAGCCATGCACTGGAGGCCTCCGGCAGGGCCCCTGGAAGCTGCCTGGACTGGCGCCGTTAAAAAATGGGGGGCAGCGGAAGAAGAAGCAATAAGGGATGGGGAAGTGAAGGGGATCCGTAAACATCCCATCTCCATGGAGTGGGCACAACTAATTTTTCAATTCACACAGGAAATTACGCAAGCTGACTCCCCCGAAGCAGCACAATCTCAATCCCTAACCCCACCCCTGTCCCCATGCACACAAGACAACGCAGGCATGTTATAGCTGGAAGAGGAAGAAGGCCGACTCTCTACTATGATCTCCCCAGACAGGGACCCTGACTCAGTGTGCAGGAGATAGTGTCCATAGGATGTCGCACGCCTTGATCAACCGATGTCACAGATACCCCACATAAGACATAAAATCACCATAGAGCGCCCCTGACCTCCCCTCTATTCCCTATCTTTCCACTAGTTAATGGTTATATGTTTACCCCTCTGCCACTTCAGGCAGAGGCTCTTTAGTATTGGGAACTCAGGCAGGAGTATACAATGCAGAAGTGCACAGTGATAGAGTGGGGGACTACTGCTTCATTTGCTCCCGTGCCAAAACCAACACATGCAGTCACCGGCCACTTATCAGTCCATCCTCCTATACACTAGTTGGCTGGAGATGCAGTATCCATGTAATTGTGCTTTCCTGAACCGGAACAATATGTTATATGGTAGAATGGATATGTTACACAATGTTGATATGGACTTTTTTTTGTATGCATTAACACAAAACGTATGCCAATGTAACATGAACTTCAAAATTCCCAATAAAAGAAATTTAAACGAAAAAAAATGCACATGACAGGAACTGTGGTGCTGAGGCTGTAACTAGGGCTTAACCACAAAAAAGAATTTACTATTGCCAAAAAACAAAAAAAACAAAAACAGGTGTAGACCAATCTTACCAAGTTTACAGGAGCGAGCACATGCACTTTAGCACTGATCACCAGTGGTAAAGTGCCCAGAGTCAGACAACCAACAAAAACATGTCAGAAAAAGATACAAGAGGAAGGAAAGAAATTCTGGGATAACCCTGCAAAAAGGGCCAGGTCCAACATTAAAAAATAGTGCATTACTAAGAACCTGCAGAATCTTAATCTACACTTGAATTCACACGTGTATAGTGACCAGATGCTATTGCATTTTAAACTATTTTTAAATGACCTGTTAAAGTGGGTTATCCTGGCTTATGAGTAACTTGTACTTAATTAGGTTTTATCATCTGTCAAAAATGTATGTCACATTCACTGTTTATTTCTGCTGCACTTAGTCAAGCAAGTCATCTTTGTTTATTTCTGAATGACACTCTTCTTCAAGTAAATTCTTTGGCATAAACTTAGAACGTAACATTTTTACAAGGCTCTTGCATGCGGTATTGAATTTATTCACAATAGTTTACTGTTGGTTATGTAACTAGTTTGTTCTGACACCTCCAGATTACATTAGGTCAGGGGGTTGGGGGTATTCATTATTCATGTAGAAGGTTAGTGCTTAGGTAGTAAGGCTGGATAACGTTATTAGTCTGTATTCTGATTTGTTGAAAATGTATTTCCTTCCTCATACCACAATGCAGCATTTTTCATACTGTTCTATGGGGAGATTTACTTCACAAATGCCTGATTTTGGGGGTGGTACATTGGAACATTGGTCCCAGTAGACATTAAGTGAACACACAAAGTATATCAGTGAAAGACAATTATTCACAAAACACATATTGTAATTAGCACACAGTGCTATTAAATCACACTGAGCATACATCGGTTTATAATATTATCAAAACTTTTCAGAGTGCCCCTAGAGGAGAAAAGGGAGAAGGGGAAATGAGGTGTTGGAAATTCAAGTGAGGATAAAGAAGTGAGTAGGAAGTGCAAATCACAAAATACGTTGTTTAGAAAACACAAAGGCTCATATCTTAAGCCAAAAGATTTGCAGTGTAACAGAACAGTAAATAGCCATGATTTGTAACAATATCACAGTGATGAATCGCTGTTGGTAAAGCTGGCTAGTAACACAGATGTCACCGTTCCGACCCCTAAATAAGTAGGTTATTATATCCCTTACGCTGGGGTCTTCATCAGGACAGGGGGGAGGGGAAGGGGCGGATTCCTAGGGATAGAGCATAAAAATACCTTAGAATTTGATTTTTCATTCAAAATCAAGAACCAATTACTGAGCCTCGGAATTTACCATGAAATAGCCCTCCACTGAGCACAGGAGAAGGAGTGTGGGCAAGTAGGCTCCAAATTGGCGAGAGCACCTGCAAAAATAAGGTGCAGATTCAGAAAGACCCTCCTGTAAATGCAGTTAAATGGGAAAGGGATGGACTGGATAACATCACTGATTTACATGAAAATTAATCCATAGAAAGACAAGCCAGATGAACCAGCTGGGCCCTGTATTATGTCTGGTTCTAAAAGGGAAAAGATTAAAAAGGGCTCAGCTTTTAGGGGTGAACCAGAAGACCTTTTTCTATGCTACTAGTAGTGATGCTGTCTGAGTTCTTACTGTTTTTCCTGCATATTTGGAACTTGGTCTTTTATGGATTTAGCCTTTTGTTCTGTATTGGTTTTTTAAAGAGAGCCTTGACTGCAATGACTTTATGCATATAAATGAGATTCGTTTTTATTTGCAGTTCACTATTTGTACATTTAGCATTTTTGTAATAAATCTTCACTAAACTTCTAATTCTGCCCTTCATCCCACTCATTGAGTCAACCTTTTCTTATTTGACTGTATTTTGATATGCTGCTTTGTACATTATCTTGGGACACATTGCCTCATGAAATTGAGGTTAACACTATTGTCGATCCACCCAACCAGTACTGAGACTAGCGAGAGACAAAAAGAACATTAGGGAAGTTGCCTTTTATCCAGACTTCATAATAGCTGTACAAATAGCACACACAGAATTTGCAAATGCAAAAGAAAAGCTCCGCATCTCAAACATTCTATATGCAATGATGTACATGCCGCGCCTCCGAGTCTTGCATGAGGGCAGACCCAGATTTTTCACGACGCCAGGCGCAGCCATGGATTTCCTGAAGCAGATGCAGCGGAACCAGCTGGGATCACCGCGCTCAGTCACATCTGAACACTCGGAATGATACCAGGACCGATCAGCCAGTGCACAATCTCCAGAACAATTAAAAAGAAAGATGGATGGTGCGCCATGAACGACCTAACAGTGGGAACATGAACAATCAGCTCTCACGGCTGCATAATAAGGACTGACTGGAGGTCGTATGCTGCAACATCATTGTAATGGCAGTAAGCAGTATGGTAAATATACATGTGAAAATAGCAGTTGCAGAAAGAACTAATATTGTACACAGAACATGAATGCAATGCAATTTTAGTGATATTGTAAGGTTATTAAAAAACTCTGAGGGGATTCACACCAGGTTTAAAGACATGCGGGTAGATAAAGAACTCAAACTGCTACAGCATATACAGAGAAGATGGCACCCTACAGCGTGTAAATTGCAACAACCCAGGTGCATCGCTATAGAATGGGTATGATTACTACAATATGTCATGATGACGCTTGCCCAATATAAAGTGTCTGCCCCCCATACACCAGGGACCACCCTCACATCTAAGCAACTCATAGACAAGAGGGGAACGTAGCTTTATCCGGAAAATGTCATGTTTTGTTGTATTGCTTATTTGGGAATTTCTTTGGCATGATTGGGATGCTGAAGCGGGAGGGGCAATGGGGGACTTTTTGTTGTTCATACTTAGTGCGGTGCATCACAAATATGACTGCCGAAGCGTAGTGCACATGGGGTGGTTGGAGAACCAGAGTAAGACACAAAGGCAATATTATGTAGAATACCATCAAGGCTGAAAAAAAATTACATTTTTGACTTGGAATGTCAGAGGATTGAATAATCCCAAAAGGTTTGACAGGTGTTTGCATATTTAGATAGGCATCATGTTGAAATAGCCCTGATGCAAGAGACTCATTCCAACAAATTACGGGATACATCCTTAGGGCATTGGCGAGGGCAGCTGCTTCGTACTCCTCCGGGGGAGTTATTATACTAATTAAAAAGGGTACTTCTTTCACACTCACCCACACTATATCCAATGATAAGGGCTGCTATACGATGGTACAGGGTAAACTAACAGGCACAGAAATTACCATTGTAAATACGTATGGACCTAACGTCGATAACCCTGATTTTTATCAACAGTTGGAGAGCAGTCTATATGCTCTGCAACCCACAATAATCCGATGGGGAGAAGATCTGAATACTTACTTAGACCCTAATCTGGATCACAGTGCCAATGCAGAATGCCACTGGATTCAAACTAGCCTGGCTGATAAGGGGTGATGCCCCGAAACCATTCCCAGAATGCTTGTTTCTGGTCCAGGGAGGACCTGGCTTGGCAGTTAGGGCTGGACTGTTCCCTTAAGGTATAGGCATAGGTTCAAGACCGATTTGCATATGGCTGGGACTAAACTAGGGTGGCATGGTGCGCAAGAGAGCCATGGATTTAACTCAGATCTATTGACTGGGGTGTGAATGTTTGAATTGCTCTGCATTCCTTCCATCATCTGTGTGACTTATGATCCCAGCGAGGGCAGGACAAAGTACTCCACAAAGTGCTCCACAAAGTGGCGGTTATTCCGTGACTTCACCCCAGACCTGCTGCATCACCGGGCATTCCCAAATCATGAGGTAAAAAACTCTCTACTGCTCTACATCTGGGGCATGCAGAGGATGACTTAGGAAACATGCCCTTGAATCATTTCAGTCCGAGGTGTGCCTGATGCGAATAGTTAAATTACGTGTAACAGAAGCATGGATTATGTCAAACCTCTTTAACATGTTGTAACTCCCAGGACCAGAGACGGTCTGTGAATTGCATTTCAAGATCTGCCATCCATCCGTCTTTAGCCCTGTTGTCCGACTTGCAGTGGGAAGAGAGCAACAAAACCTAAAGGGTTGCAATAATTTATAGTCTGCTTCTGTGTGACAGGATTGCATGCAGTGGTGGTGTAGTGTAGGGATTGCATGCTGTGCAGAGTGATACATCAGGAAATCCCCTGCCACAATGCTATAAGTGTCCATAATCTACTGTAAGGGCATTAGTGCACCCGCCAGGAAAAGGTCCCTCATTTAGTCAATCTCTGCCTTTCTCCAAGACAAAATGTCATGGTGTTGGGTCACCTCCTGGAGTGTCAGGAACCGCCAAACGGGGATCAGTCGGGAGGACGGAGGATAGTGCCCCTTGCTTTTCTCATATGCATGCCAGCAATAATGTACTATATTCATCTGATCCACTTCTCTTTCAACAAACCCACCACACACCTCCACTTCCAACGTTTACCCTGTAGAAGCTGGAACAGAGTCACAGAAGATCAACTCACCACCTTCCTCAATCACACATCACCACCGACATCCTCAGACATCAACATCACAGCACGCAACCTTTACCAGTGGATTGCAAAGTGCGCCAACACCATTGCCCCCCTCAAGAAAGCCACTGACAAACAACATGTCAAGAAAGCAAGCTGGTTCACCCCCACACTTCAAGACTCCAGGCGCACCTGTAGATGGCCCGAGAAGACATGGATGAACAACAAAACCCTGGAAGCACAAGCTGCCTTCAAAGCAGCTACCACTGCACACCATCACCTCATCAAAACCACAAAGTAGAAGTCCCTCCAAGACAGAATCACCAACAATGCACCCAATAGCAAAGAACTCTTCAGCATCTTCAAGGAGGTTGCCAAACCCAATAGTGAGGCCACTGACGATCTACCCTCCCAAGACCTCTGTAGCAGACTCAGCACCTGCTTCTACCACAAGATCATGATTATCTATGATAACTTCGACACCTAGGACCACCGGGCCAGCAACCACTAAAGCTGATCCCCACTCACCACGGACGACACCATAAAGACCATGAAAAGCATCCACTCCGGAGCACCTTTGGACCCCTGCCAGCACCGCATCTCCCACAGAGACACCTCCGCAATTGCACCCGAGCTATGCCGAACCATCAACTACTCACCCGAGACCGCCACCTTCCCCCGACGACTATAAACACTCTGTTCTCAACCACCTCCTGAAGAAACCCTCAGCGGACCCGACGAACCTCAAGAACTTCAAGAACTTCAGGACCATCAAAAGTCATCGAAACAGCTATCAACACCCAACTCACCGACTTTATCGAAACCAACCATGTCCTGGACATCTCCCATTCTGGATTCTAGGCAATCATAGGACTGAGACCACTCTACTAGCTGCCATTGACAACATCTGCTCCCACCTCGAACAGGGCTACACCGCGGCCCTCGTCCTACTGGACCTCTCATCAGCCTTCAACACCGTCTCCCACCGCACCCTAGCCACAAGACTCCACAATGCTGGTATCCGAGACAAGGCCCTCAACTGGGTCCGCTCCTTCCTCACTGGCAGAACACAACGGTTTAGATTCCCACCATACCTCTTGAAACTGACAGAGATCAGCTCCCTCAGCCTCACATTCTTCAATGTCCACATGGCCCCAATCGCAGCCATCGTCAGGAAACCACGGGCTGAACATTGTCACCTATGCCGACGACACCCAGCTGATCCTCTCCCTCACCATAGAACTGACTGTCGCCAGGAACAACTTCCATGAAGGAATGAAAGCTGTTGCCGCCTGAGTGAAGGACAGCTACCTGAAGCTCAAATCTTATAAGACAGAAGTCCTCATCCCGGGAGCCTCCTACTCCACCTGGAATGACTCCTGGTGCCCCTCTGCTCTAGGAAGTCCCCATATCCACACAAACCACTCACAAAACTTTAACATTGTAGTAGACTCCTCACTTACAATAGACCGCCAGATAAACACTGTCTCCTTGGCCTGCTTCAACACACTCTGCCTGCTTTGAAAGACCTTCAGATGGATCCCCACAGAGTCCAGGAAGACTGTCCCCTTGCCCTCATCAGCAGCAGACTCGACTACAGCAATGCACTCTACGCCGGCGTCACCCAGAAAGTCCTCTGAAGACTACAGAATGTCTAGAACATCGCACAAAGACTACTCCTCAACATCCCCCGTCACAGCCACGTCACTCAACACCTCTGTGTCCTCCACTGGCTCCTGGTCGACGGAAGAATAACCTTCAAACGCCTCACTCACGCATACAAAGCCCTTCACAACACCTGAACCACCGCCTCACATTCGACATACCGCACAGACATCTTCGCTCTACCCAGCTTTCCCTGTCTACCGTCCCACAAATCTGCAAGACCAGAACCGGAGGAATTTCCTTCTTCTACCTCTCCCCCAAGACATGGAACACCCTCTGATCAACCTCAGGAAATCACCCTCGCTGATGCACTTTAGGAAGAACCTCAAGACCTGACTCTTTGGATGATCTCAGCACTGATCCATTGGGTCCCCTGCCCCCATAGCACCTCAAGCCCCTCACGGGTGAGTAGCCGTGCTTTACAAACCCTGATTGATTGATTGATGTGATGCATCTCATGCGGTGGGCGAGCTAAGGGGTCCAACAGCCACATATGTGTGTCCACCCGAGGAGCCTGCAAATGGTTGCCCTCTCCTGTCAATGGGCTGTGCCCAACCAGCACACCAGCCACTGCAGCTGAGCTGCTGCATATTACAACTCATAATTGGGGGTGCCAAGACCACCCTCAAGAAGCAGGCCCTGGAGTATGGAGAGCTCCACCCACCTCCGGCCTAAGCCCCATATCAGCTCCAGCAGGAGACCATGGAGGTCCCGAAAGAAGTACATGGCAAGTGAAAGTGGTAACGCTCCAAAGTAGTACAGGAGTTGTGACAGGATAGGTATCTTGGAGATTGCCAGCCGGCCCAGCAAGGACAACCAGAAAGGGAGGGATTTATGGATCGAGTCCAGGACCCTACCCATGTTATCATTACTCTCCACAAGGTCCTTGTCCAAGTGGTAGATCTGTACACCAAAGGGAACAAGCAAGAATTAGACCAATTTACTCTGAGGCCTGACACGATTCCAATTCCTCCAGTATCTCCATAAGGGCTAGAAGTGTGGCAGTGGCATCACACAGATGCCACTGGTGACAGGGGACATGACCCAAACTTCTTGACCAGGCTGAAGTTCGACCAGAGGGGCATTCCGGTCGTACCACCGCTTCATCTCTTCCTGGCTGGCCTCCAGATTTGCCTGAACAAGATCTCTGAAGCGCCGAGTCTGGTTCCTAAAGGCCAGCATGTAACTGTATGCATCCTGGGGAGGTTTCCTGGGAGATTGCTCCCAGCCTTCTTTGACCAGACTCAAAGGTCCTCTTACCGGGTGACCATACAAAAGCTCAAAGGGGCTGAACCCTAGAGACTTCTGTGGCACCTCACGGTAAGCAAACAGCAGGCATGGCAAGAGGACGTCCCATTTACGCCTCATTGGTTCTTCAAGACCCATGATCATGCCTTTAAGGGTCCGGTTGAATCTCTCAACCAGCCCATTACCTTGAGGGTGGTAAGGAGTGGTGAACTTGTAGGTTACCCCACACTCCTTCCACAGAGACTTCATATAATTGGAAATGAAGTTGGTGCCCCGGTCTGACACCACCTCTCTGTGGAACCCCATGCGGGAGAAAACAACCATCAGTGCCCGTCCCACCACGGGGGCCGTCATTGTTCGAAGAGGGATGGCTTCCGGGTACTGTGTGGCATAGTCCACCAAGACCAGGATGAACCTGTTGCCCAGGGCTGTCTTATGGTCCAGGGGCCCAACAATGTCAATCCCCACCCGGTCAAAGGGGGTACTGACAACCGGAAAAGGTTGGAGGGGAGCCTTCTGCTTCCTTCCGCTTTTCCCACTTGCCTGGCAAGTGTGACAGGTTTTACAATGGATGTCTACATTCCTTCTCATCTGAGGCCAATAAAAATGGGTGACAAGCCTGTCATAGGTCTTGTCCTGCCCCAGATGTCCAGCTAACGGAACGTCATGAGCCAAACCCAGTAGGAAGGCTCTGAAGCGCTGGGGTACCACCAGCACACGGGCTGACCCAAGCTCAGCAGCCTTAGGCTCGCTATACAGGAGGTCGTTCTCCCAGTAGACAAAATGTGTCCCTGACTGATCACCTGCGGTTTGGGCTGAGGCCTGCTGCCTCATACCCACAAGAGAAGGGCACACTTTCTGTTCTGCACAAAATTCTTCCCTGGAGGGACCACCATCCTGCTGCCAGTGGGTCAGTTCGGGCAGGTCTCCCAGTTCAGCAACTTGTTCCCCTGCGGGCTCCAGGGCATCCCCCTCAGGGTCTACTTCTTCCTGGACCACAGGAACAGTGGGGGCCGGTTTCCCACGCCTCCTGCCTCTTCTCCACAGCTGGGTCCTGGGCCATACTTTCAGGCTCCGGGACCCCATCAACAACCATACTTGCTGTCATCGATCGAGTGGTTGCACACACCAACTCTGGCACACCCAACATTTTCAAATGTGTCTCTCGCTCCACCTTAGCCCAAGGGGAGTCTTCCAAATCATTGCCCAGGAGACAAACAGGCATGGCGGGCCTCACAGCAACTTGAAGAGTACCTGAAACTCCCCCCACTCAAAGGGAACCTGAGCTACCTCACACTCTTTCTGGGAGTTGTCAGCAGCTATCACAGGGTAGAATTTGTGGGGAACCACCTGCTCTCTGGACACCAAGTGACACTTGACAGCTGTGACACTCGCTCCGGTGTCTCTGAGAGCTTCCACTCTATGGCCATTAATGGTCACCTACTGCCTATATTTATTAGTTTTACTAGGCAGAGGGGGTGGAGGGGCCATTTCCATGTCTCCTAGCGAGACCAGGGACATCTCTGCGGGACCCCTCCCACCAGGGGCAACCATCTCCTCCCCTCCCAGGGCTACACTCGCCAACTGACGGGGGGTGCACGTGGTGGTGCATTAGAGTCCCTCATGGGACACTGGGGATCATAAAAACGATGTCCTACCTGCTTACAAACATAGCAGGTCATTGGGCCCCTATGAACAGGTTTACCTGTTGGGCCCCTGGCTTCTTCACAGGGGGAGGCTGGGAACCTTTCCCTTGGTTCCCTTGGGGATTACTTTGGGGCCCTTTCTGGGACTCCTTTTGTTTACCCTTGCCCCCCCACTCTTCTGCTGGGGACCCTGCCCACCTTTGGCTGAGTCTACCACTGGACCCTTGTGGACCCTGGTACTGACCCAGCGGTCCGCCTCCTCAGCAAGTTTTCTAGGGTTAGATATCTTGCTATCAATAAGGTGCTGGCGCAGCTCTGGAAAACAGTTATTAGACAAATGCTCCTAAGCAAACAAATCATAAAGAGCTTCATAACTTTCCACTTTGCTGCCCTTTACCCAACCATCCATGGCTCTGCAAAAAAATGACACATATTCAACCCACGTCGTACCAGGCAATTTCTTACATTCTCTAAAGGCTTGTCTGTTCTTTTCTGGGGGTAGGCCATACCTCAACATTAAAGCATCTTTCATATGAGCATAAGACATCCTATCCTCAACAGGCATGTCTAACAGGGTATCTTTCCCTCATTCACAAAGTGACCCCACAACCCCGCTCCCCAATCTTTCTCAGGGACCCGGTGGGCCAACAATGCTAACTCATATGCTTTAAACCATTGACCAATATCTTCATTCTTATGATAATCTTTGATCACATCTTTAGGAAAATAAAACCTACTTTCTGCAGGCACAGATGGGATGCTGCCACCAGAGGGATTCGCTTCTAAACTCTTAGCTTGGAGCTCTATCTCCCTCAACCTTGTGTCATGCTCCAAAGCTAACTTTTCTCTTTCAAACTCCAACCTTTTGATCTCCAGATCAGCTTCTCTCCTACCTCTTGCATTTTCTGACTCCAACTGCCCATTTATCTTAAGTTTTGCCATTTCCATGTTGTATGCACGCTCCTTCGCCCTTTCTTCTCTTTCTTCAGGGGAAAGACCTTTAGAGGAAACACTGCTACCAGGAGGAGACACGGGCCCATTCACTGGTACCTCCTCTTCCCCTTCTACTGGCGGTACCACCACCGGATCAGTGGGATTTCTGGCCTCTAACCAGGCTTCCAATGCTTTGAGATATTCCTCCTTCAATGAGATGCCTGTGGTAGGAACTTTAAACTTCTTGCAAAAGGATTTCAGCTCCTTTAATTTGTAGTCGTTTATCTTTGCTCTATCAAATTCCTCCACAACAACAACAGGGGTAGTGACTCCGGCATCACTCATGGTCAAAACTGGCAGTGTTCAAAAAATCAAGCTTCAGAAAAGCGGAGAACAAAAATAGAATCCTACCAAAAATAGATTGTGGCTGTGCTATGGTCTGCTTTCACTATGTAGCGCACACTAATCACTGCACATGGGTCATAAATGCAAAGTTCAAATCCTCACCGCTGACCCACCAATGTTAGACTTGGCTGTTTCTAGTTGGCAGAGGTATACACTTCTGACAAATAGGGACTCACCTCCTCTTGTCAGGGCAAGGGGATCACACACTTAGATAACCCCTGCTCACTCCCTTGGTAGCTTGTCAAAGAAGACAGGCTTATCTCAGAGGCAGTGCGTTAAGCATTTGTGACCACATACAGTGATAAAGTGAATACACTACAAATGGACACGACACAGTAGTATTATAAAAATAAGGATTTTTATATAAGGCTTAGCACAAGACCAAATAACGACAAAAATATACCACAATCTTAATAAATACTCTTGGAAGGAAAAAATAATAGTTAAAGTGTAGTTTCTTAGCACAAAGTCTTTAGTAACAAAAGCAACTCTTCTTCTTTAAAACACCGTTCTTGGCAACAATGTAACCCACACATGAGTCACACGACGTCGAGGCAAAGTTAATCCAAAGGTTCGGCGTCGACCGCGAGGAGCGCTACGTCGAGCACGGAGTCGCACAGACCCCCACAACACAGTACCTTGGAAAAGCAAAGCACACAATGATCAGCGGCGTCGAGATGTCCGGCGTCGCATCTTCGGCGTCGATCGAGCCTCGGAGCCGAGGCGACCTGCAGCGGCATGACAGATGTCAGGCAGGAGCAGCGCTCACGAGGCGAAGCAGGATACGGCGTCGTCGTCGATGTCGATGATGATGTTGCAAGAGTGAGCAGCGCTCACGGCGTCGAGAGGGCTCGGAGTCGATGCGATCAGCGGCGATGCAGACACGGGGTCACTTGGAGCTGGAGCCGAACTCACTACTCACTGGCGTCGCTGCTGGCGTCGATCGGGCCCGGCGGCCGGCGTCGAGGAAGCGGGACACTGGAGCCGTTACTCACGATGTCGAGCTGGATTCGGCGGCGTCCGTCGGCGTCGAGATTGCTGGTTTCTTTCAGAGGTGCTGGATTCTCAGGTTCCAGCAATAAGCACTTTTAGCAAATAGATGAAGTCCTTTAGCCCTGTGACTTCAACAGGAGGCTGGCACTCTTCCAGCCCTTGGAGATTTTCTTTAGCAAAGCTTGAGAGTACACACTCAGTTCCTCTCTCCTGGTTCCTTGGCAAAAATAAAGAAGCACTGCAGGATTCCCCCCAGCAAACAGCACACTGGCAGAGGGGGTAGGCAAGTCCTTGGATCAACAGGCTTCTTGTCCTTGGTTCAGGTTTCCTTGTCAGAAGTGATCTAAATTCTTGGTTCAGGGGTCCTTCTCTTATACCCCTTTTTGGTTTTGATCCCTTTGTCCATGCAGGGGAATTCCCCTCATCCTGGTTTTGTTGTGGGTGTAGCCAGGCAGAGGCACCTGGCCTATTCACTGTGCAGGGCTGGGTCCTCAGACGCCCAGCAGGAGGTGGAGCCAGTATTGTCACTGGCAGGAGCAGAGCTATCAGTCGCCCGGCAGGAGGTGGAGCCAGCATTGTATCAGGCAGGGCAGGCTATCAGGAACTACTCTCCCCTACTCCCAATGCAAATGCACCACTCACCCCACACTGACTCATTCAGAACTCTGGAGCCACCCAGCCCCTGTCACACACACACCAAACCAGCAGAAACCAGAAATAGTTAGACAAGAAAATAGCCACTTTCTAAAAGTGCTATTTTCAAACCCAGAGTCCAAAAACCATCCACACAAACGGATGCGTTATCAAACCCCGAGTTCAGGAATACCAAACTCGACATTGCACCATGCTCCCCGAGCCATCTAGGATTATAGCATTAATAACCCTGGGAGCCCATTCTAACTAATGGAGAGCAGGTAACCTTACAATAGTGAAAAACTAATATGGCTGTAATTCACTATTAGGACATGCCAACTTGGTCAGGCTTGTCCTACCTTATGCTTACAATGCACCCTGCCCGTGGGCCTACCATAGGGGTGACTAACACGAAGTTAAGGGAAGGTTTAGGGACTGGCAAGTAGGTGTACTTGCGCAGTCAGCGTGACAGTACCAGACTGCACGTAGGTCTAGCAATGGCAGACCTTCAGACATACTTTTATTAGGCCTCTCTTGTGGGTGGCACAACATGTGCTGCAAGCCCACGAGAAGCATTTGTATTTACAAGCCCTGGCACTCCGGGTGCACTCCACTAGGGACTGACAGTAAACCAAATAATGAAAAAGGACACTTGTTACACCTTACAACCTTAGGTTTAAGGAAGAAGAGTACCCTCAAAAAAACTCAATGCAATTCGGAGTGCGGTATATATGTTTCATCCGCCCCGCATTGTAGTTATGGCAGTTATCATTGGGATTTCTTCTGTGCGTTAACTGCCAGCCTCAAACCGGAGGCACCTCTGGGTTATTTGGTGCAGTGTCCAGAGATATGAGGGTTTCCCCACTCACACAGTGCAAAAAAGGAAGAAAAGAAAATGAAAAGTGGTGTGCATAGAATTGTTTTAAAAATTGGAAAGTAACCCCAAGGATTTATTGAGGGGTATGTTTCCACTTAGTTTTAAAAAAGCATGGTACTTATTGTAGACCGAGTTACTAGGTCTATAAGTATTAAAGTTGTTGTGGATTCGTCGACATGTTTCAGCTCCTTGGGCCCTAGGGGTCTGTGGAGCTTTCGTCAGGACTTACAAAAAACATAAAAAGTATACTCACACTATTTGTGCAGTATCGGTTTTGTATTTTCAAGGTCTAGACATTTTGTCCAATTTCTGAAAAAGAATTGCATGTTAGTACAGAAATACAGACTTTATGTTCAAAGGTCAATTTCTTCCCACTGGGGGAAAATTAATAGACATTGTCCTATTGTGGGACAAGGCTGAGTAGTACTCTATTTGCAAATCAGAGTGTGGGAGGGAACGGGAGGTTTTTATTGGGTTCAGTTGTTGCAAGTGCAGGGAGATTTCTAATTTGCTGGGAAAATGTTATAGACTAGATGTTTGTCATTGGGTAGAATTTTATTGAGTGCCTCATGTGTCAAAATATTGATTGGTACTCAACGAAGGGTTTTGAGTAGACAGCTGAGTCTGTTTTTTCAAATTAAAGTTCTTACTTAGCTGAAGTTCAGTAAGAAAAAGGGGACCCATTTTTGAAAAAAGGTCCCGTTTATATAGGGAGGAATAGACCACCCCTGGAACGTTAATACGTTTATACATACTGAGCATAATGCTTATAGTTCACATATGGAAAGCATAGGTGGCATAGGTCACAGTTGTAAAGTGCCGATTTTGAAAAAGAGACTGAGGGATGGAAAATTACCTCTGGGACATTAATACGTTTCTACACAATGCCCACAGTTATGAAATGATATAAACAAATGGCGCCGGCTAATGCTCAAAGGTAGGGAACAGAAACATAAGCATAAACATACAAGGCAAAACGCTAGACGGCAAACGCTTACATAGCGGAAATTCTTATTAGAAGGAAAAGCATTTTTAGAAATATCCAAGCCTATCTCTTAATGAAATAAACAGGCTCCTTTAAATGCAGTTGACCGCTGTAACACTGCCTCTTTAAAAAAGAGCAACCGGAACACCACTGGTATCCGGGGGCAGAGTCAGCACAAGTTAGGATACTCTCCACACGCGGGTAATGGCGCCTGAAAGAGTAAGCCTGCAACTTTTTCGGTAAGATGCAGCGTCCTATGACCCCCCTTTTTCTAAAGCCCTTTTCTCACCAACCCCAATAGCTCTGCGCTTACCAAGCGAATTCCCCCGCTGTCGCAACAAGCTCGGCTAATACAGGTAGGACGCTTTTCCTTCTAATAAATAAATAATTTTTTTATTTCTCCATTTTCCTATCCTGCTTTTCCCATTGCCTTTTTTCTATCCCTCACACTTTAATATTCCTCCCATATTGATGGGTTTTACCCTTTTAGGTTTTTTTTGTTTTTTTTTTTTAAATTTTTGGAAGACCTTTATTGATAGAAAATCGCACATACAGTCCACAAGGAGCCCGAGGGCTCGCAGATATAGTACATTGCAACATAGAAAGGCGCAAAGGATATGGTACAGAGATACTAAGGTCTAATTTTTAAAAGTTTTTTCTGAAGGATAGACAGGAGCAGAATATCGCAGAACAACGAGTTGGTTCCGGCGTCGTAGGAGCAGGATAGACAAATACACAACGTAATAAAATGCCAGAATCGCTGCTTACCACACATGTAGAAACGTCTAAACCCAGAAAAGAAAGAAAAAGAAAAAGAATAGAAGGCCCTTAGAACCAAAAAGAATAAAACAAACCCCCCCCCGTCCACCCCCCCCCGTCCACCCCCCACCCTGCACCCCTGCAGCTGGCTACGGCCTACCCCCCCCAGCAGTGTGCCTGTCGCCCAGTAAAAGGAGTCCCGAAATATAGAGAGTAAGAAAAGAGCCCTAATCTATAACTCTCAGTAAATAAAGAAAGGCGGGGAGGAGCCCACCACCCGTCCCCCGGCTACACCATCCCACAAGTCCAGTAACAGCACAAAGTAGAAAGCCCGGTGATGTTAAGCATTACAATCAGAGTGAGTTGGATGCACAGAATCGACACACAGCGCAGTCAAAGGCAGCAACACACCACCCACATGCCCAGGTCAGCAACAGGAAACCACCAAACCATAAGAATAAGTGTTCACCCCTGGCCCGTTCTCTCATTACTACCACTGCGAACCATGGAAACCCAGAGAGTCCAGGAAGACGTGCACGACAGTCCAAACGGGGAACATTGACTTAAGCACTCAACCATGTCGTGTATACACAGGACCAATGTTATCATGCTGGGCCAAAAGTACACCACTCTCGTGGCACAGAGCGAAACCGATCCAGGGAAGAAAGTCTCAATGTCCAGCCCCTTCTGGAGCGATCTCCGGGTAGAGGGAGACACGGTGCGGGGAGAGAACTCCCGTCGTGATTGCAGTCCATGGTTTTCACTTCGGCCCGGGCAATAACCATCAGCGGCCAGAGTTACCTCGGGGCCTGGGGTCTCTGAGCCATCACCGCTGCGCAAAGCCGCCATCTTGTCGTAGTCAGACGTGGAACAAAGAATACCGCTACAGTCCGGCGAGGCAGCCATTTTCAAGCATCCCTGAGCATTTAGCATAACGTCCACTTTGCTGATCAGGGTTCGTGCAGAGTGTAACACATCGTGATGAAGGGAGACAATAGCCGCCAATAGGTCGCCATAGCCCCGAACAGTTCCACGCTCCCTTCCGATCGAGTCCCCTTGCACCACACGTCCACGATCGCTCCATGACACAGGCTCCCCAAGGCTGTCCTCCATTATGCGCTTCGCGATCACCAATGGAAACACCTCGAGTAATGCAGGGCTGCTGACAATGGGCCTCAGGTTTACACATCAAGAAGAAACGTTAAACAGGTCCGAAGAGTGGCCGTAGGCATTGTCCCTTAAACAAGCCGCCCTGCTCGATATTGAAGGGGTAGAAAATTCGGGAGCCTCCCGCTGCTAGCGGGGCTATGTTCGGGCATTCCTCAGCAGTCGCAGTGTGGGTTTCTACACTCGTGCAATCCCCCCGGATAACTCGCCAGGCACATCCAACTCAGTACCTGCAGTCCAGTGGGGCGCGCGTTCCAGATTCGGTCGCGTCTAATGGGAGTGGTCCGACCGGTTCCAAACAGCTGCTGACGCCCGGTGTTGTTCACCCGGCAGCCGGCCCCAGCATCCACTCGAGGCCCCGGTCTCGGGTCCGCTGCGGGCCGCAAACTTCAGTTGGACATTACCCCCGCTTGCAAGGGGTCGCAAGCCTCAGAATTTCCCCGCGGGCCGCTGGAGCACATCGGCTTCCTCAATGTGCCTTCTAAAAGCAGGATCGCCGGCAGGATAGACACAAAGAAGGAGACGGTCCCCGGAGCCGAGGGACTACACGGTCGCCATCTTGGCTCCTCCCCCCTTTTAGGTTTTTTAATCTCTGCCACTGTTTCCCTCAGCTCTGCCATGTACCACACATCAGGTGTTAGACTAACGCATTTTAGTGTGGTGGTACGCATCACTGCACTGAAATGGAAAGTCATGTATTTGTAGTGCCTCAGTATCAATCCAGAGTGCTATTAGTGCTCTGTTAGAAACTGCGGTAAGAGGTAGTGGCAGTACCTGGAACCGCTTGCTCGCCCAGGCTATAGCGCTGAGCCTGCGCTTTGATTTCTGTTGTGACTGAAATATTTTAATCGTTTTATTCACCTGTACCGAAAACGGAATTTTTAACTTAAAATTGATCTCCGCATTGCCCACACTCACCATCACAACACCCTGCTGATTGGTGCAAGCCAGCAGAGGACACGCTCTCTGATTCGTCCTCCCGCGGAAGCTAGAGGGAGGACACCACTTCCTGTTCCCAAACTGCTGGGCGGTTAGCGCTCTAGCAGCTGGGGCTCTCGGGGCTACTTAGGCGGAGCCTGACTTCCTGGCGCTGCGGTAAGAGGTAGTGGCAGTACCTGGAACCGCTTGCTCGCCCAGGCTATAGCGCTGAGCCTGCGCTTTGATTTCTGTTGTGACTGAAATATTTTAATCGTTTTATTCACCTGTACCGAAAACGGAATTTTTAACTTAAAATTGATCTCCGCATTGCCCACACTCACCATCACAACACCCTGCTGATTGGTGCAAGCCAGCAGAGGACACGCTCTCTGATTCGTCCTCCCGCGGAAGCTAGAGGGAGGACACCACTTCCTGTTCCCAAACTGCTGGGCGGTTAGCGCTCTAGCAGCTGGGGCTCTCGGGGCTACTTAGGCGGAGCCTGACTTCCTGGCGCTGCGGTAAGAGGTAGTGGCAGTACCTGGAACCGCTTGCTCGCCCAGGCTATAGCGCTGAGCCTGCGCTTTGATTTCTGTTGTGACTGAAATATTTTAATCGTTTTATTCACCTGTACCGAAAACGGAATTTTTAACTTAAAATTGATCTCCGCATTGCCCACACTCACCATCACAACACCCTGCTGATTGGTGCAAGCCAGCAGAGGACACGCTCTCTGATTCGTCCTCCCGCGGAAGCTAGAGGGAGGACACCACTTCCTGTTCCCAAACTGCTGGGCGGTTAGCGCTCTAGCAGCTGGGGCTCTCGGGGCTACTTAGGCGGAGCCTGACTTCCTGGCGCTGCGGTAAGAGGTAGTGGCAGTACCTGGAACCGCTTGCTCGCCCAGGCTATAGCGCTGAGCCTGCGCTTTGATTTCTGTTGTGACTGAAATATTTTAATCGTTTTATTCACCTGTACCGAAAACGGAATTTTTAACTTAAAATTGATCTCCGCATTGCCCACACTCACCATCACAACACCCTGCTGATTGGTGCAAGCCAGCAGAGGACACGCTCTCTGATTCGTCCTCCCGCGGAAGCTAGAGGGAGGACACCACTTCCTGTTCCCAAACTGCTGGGCGGTTAGCGCTCTAGCAGCTGGGGCTCTCGGGGCTACTTAGCCCTCGCCCTCCCCTGAGCGCGCAGCGATCGCGCGCAGTGGAGCCGAAGCTACGCCGAAGAGTAGCCAAAGAGTAGCCCGTCTGCGCCCGTCCGCGACAGGACGGGACCAGGGGCCGCCCACCCTGCTCACATGTCCTCCCACCCCTCCCCCGTCCCGGTCTCCTCTACAGACTCTCTTATCAGGTACTCTTCTGATTTCCTACACTCGCTTCGCCCACAGGATCACTACCAATGTTTAGATAGTGGCTGGCCCTACCCAGAAGGACCTTTCTCATGTCGTGAGTGCGGTTTCCAAACCACTTGTAATACAATCATACCAGGGCACGCTTCTACTCCTAAAGCCACACATAAAGGCTGGAAAAGTTTCCTGCTTAATGTTCGATCCCTTCCACGTCACTGCATTGAAATATGGGATACCATTTGCTGCCACCAACCGGAAATATGTTTCCTAACGGAAACCTGGCTAAAGCCCCACACTATTCCATCTGTTATGACAGGAATCCCCACAGGATATAAAATCCTGAGGCAAGACCGCCCGATAAAAACTGGTGGCGGCACCGCCATAATACATAAAGACAGTCTCCGTATCTCCATATTAGAACAAGCTCTACTTCCCTCTATGGAAATTATGATTTTTAAAATAAATACTAGTAACAAACACCACTGGAAGGGCGCTTTAGTCTACCGCCCCCCTGGCACCGACACTAGTTTTACCCTGGCTCTCACTGAAATTCTTGCTCCTCACATGAAAGCTAAAGAACATTTCATTCTACTTGGTGACTTTAATATCCATGCAGATACACCAGAGGATCCTGATACTAAGCTCCTACTGGAGGACCTTGCTCTACTTGGCCTACATCTACGAAATAGTGGTCCCACCCACAGAGGTGGCCATACCTTAGACCTCATTTTCACTAACGATCCTTCAATTTACTGTCACCCCCCCAAATCAGTATACTGGTCTGACCACAGCATGCTGGAGTTTTCCTTCATGCAACTCACCAAACCTCCCGAACCTTCTGCTACCAGGAGCATTAAACGTAGACCATGGCACAAGATATCCCCGGAAGCATTCGTAGAAACATGGAAAACTCCAACCTTTTCCGACTCTGATACCCCTGACTCGGCCCTGGCCAAACTTAACAACTCCCTCCTCGACACAATAAACCTCTTAGCTCCTCAAAAACTGGTCAAATTACCTACCACTAATAACAAAAAAGAAATCTGGTACACTGAAGCTCTAAAAACTGAAAAACAAAAGTGTAGAAAGCTAGAGAAACAATGGAGGAAGAACCACTCCAGTGAAAGTAAAGAGCTCTATCAACAAGCTGCCTCCTCCTACTACAATAACATAAAAAAGGCAAGGAAAACTAGCTTACAGTCCCAAATAGACGAAGCAGACAATTCTACCAGAGAACTTTATAAAATCCTAAGAAGCTTCACAAATCCCACAGCCTGCGAAAGTCCTGATACTTTTTCGCAGGATCTGTGCAACAAAATATCTCTATACTTCGAGGAAAAAATTTACACCATCTACAATAAAATACTGGCCAAACACCCCAACAACACAGAGACGCTTGACGTTCTCTGTTCACAAACCAATGCTGAAACTTTCACTGAGATTCCTGAAATTTCTCAGGACGAGATAAAATCCTTACTAAATACCACAAAAACAGGGTCCCCCCTCGATCTCCTCCCCCCCAGAGTGATGAACATGCTCTGCACTGAGCTCTGCCCCTCTATCCAAAGAGTTTTGAACCTTTCCTATATAGAAGGTAAACTCCCCCAGCAATGGAAAGAGGCAGTGGTGAATCCCATTCGGAAAAATGCCACCTCCCCATGGACAGAGCTCTCTAACCTCCGTCCCATCTCTTTGTTGCCCCTCCTGAGTAAACTGGCCGAAAAGCATGTTAACATCCACTTGTCCAGGTTCATTGAGGCGACAGGGGGCCTGGACCACTCCCAATCTGGGTTCAGGCCCAACTACAGCACCGAATCTGCTCTCCTCACCGTGACCGATAACATCAAGATGTCATGCTCTGCACTGAGCTCTGCCCCTCTATCCAAAGAGTTTTGAACCTTTCCTATATAGAAGGTAAACTCCCCCAGCAATGGAAAGAGGCAGTGGTGAATCCCATTCGGAAAAATGCCACCTCCCCATGGACAGAGCTCTCTAACCTCCGTCCCATCTCTTTGTTGCCCCTCCTGAGTAAACTGGCCGAAAAGCATGTTAACATCCACTTGTCCAGGTTCATTGAGGCGACAGGGGGCCTGGACCACTCCCAATCTGGGTTCAGGCCCAACTACAGCACCGAATCTGCTCTCCTCACCGTGACCGATAACATCAAGATGTCACAGGACAGAGGAGGCTCAATGATTCTGGTGCTGTTAGACCTGTCGGCCGCATTTGATACTGTGTCCCATAAGATCCTCATGAGCCGTTTACAGAGAGTGGGCATAGGAGGTCAAGCCCTCTCCTGGCTGGAGAGTTTTCTGTCCGGGCGCTCACAATCTGTCAGCCTGGGACCATATCGCTCCTCTTCCAGGATGCTCACGAAGGGGGTGCCACAGGGCTCATGCCTAAGCCCCACATTGTTTAATGTGTACGTGGCCCCCCTTGCTGAGATTGTGAGAAAATATGGATTCACCCCGGTGTCCTACGCTGACGACACCCAGCTTCTTTACCCTTTCCATTCCTTCAACTCCAACGTTAGGGACAACTTTGCGGAAGGAATGAGGGCCATCTCCAACTGGATGGCTGCCAACCGCCTCCAATGCAACGTTGGAAAAAAGGAGCTAATGCTTTTTGGAAAAGCGTCCTTACTGTGGTCTCCCGACTGGTGGCCCCTTGACTTGGGACCAGTACCCACCCCAAAACTAACAGTAAAAAATCTGGGGGTGAAGCTGGATCGGGATCTTACCTTGAAGGAACATGTGAATGCAGTCGCTGGGGCATGCTTTCACACCATCGGTCTGTTAAGAAGAGTCTTCCCCTACCTTTCAGACAACTATAGAAAGACCCTAGTGCAGACTATGGTGATAAGCAAAATTGACTACTGCAACGGACTCCTTATTCAAGCCAACGAGAGTGCTATTAATCGCCTCCAGGTAGTCCAAAACACAGCAGCAAGACTGGTCCTGAACGCCCCCCCCAGAACCCCTTCCAAACCCCTGCTGCGAGAACTGCATTGGCTGCCAATACGACAACGGACCAAGTTCAAGATCTGTTGCATTGTCCACAAGTGCTTGTTCGGGAAAGGCCCTGACTATCTGTCCCAAAAGCTACCTTTCTATAAACCTGACAGAGCCTTACGGTCAAGCAACCAACTGCTACTTAAAACCCCTCTTGTCAAAAAAACCAGACAAGGTGGCAGAGCCTTTTCTCTGGTAGGGCCCAAGCTCTGGAATAATCTTCCAACTGACCTCAGACAAACCCATAATCACTCCTCTTTCAGGAAGAAACTAAAAACCGTCTTATTCCAGGAAGAATAAAAATTTCCAAACATCAGTCTATAACCTCAATCACTGTTCTATAGCAGCCATTCCATTCTGCGAGCAAAGCGCGGAGATACCTCGTAAGGGGTCGATTCTTGCGCTATACAAGAATATAAAATAAATAAAATAAAATAAATAATCCAGGTTGGAGCCCACGGTTTGCTCTGCTCGCGCAGGCTTGGGGCGGCTGGTTTAGCTCATGACTGGGCTGGCTTAGGAAGGCTGAGAGCAGAGGCTACAATGTAACAATGTTTATTCACTACCCCTTGACACCGGCAATCCATTCAGGTTAACCGTGTGACTCACTGTGAGACTCATCACATGATGGCACCTCACACAGTCAGTGTTAAAATTATGGCCAAGCGCTTCTATCAAGAGACTTGCTCTCCTTATATATTGGCGAGCAGGCATGTGCGAGTGGAAAACGCGACAGTAATGGAATAATGTGACAGTCGTTTGGCACGTGGCCAGTCCCATCCCAGTCCAGACAGCTGCAGGATTGGTGGTGTCTGACAGGCAGCAGTGAGCTCATCTCAGAATGCATGCTGTGGTGCAGCCGGCAAGGAGTTGTCAACTCGACTCCTGGAGGAGCGTGGCTGCAGCTGACTCCGAAGACAGCAGCACCTAGGAGGGAGAGAGTGTGCCTACACCGGCAGCAGGTAAGGGAACCTGCCCCCCCCCCCCCACCTTGAAACGCAATCTCGCTCCACGTGGGCCAGTACTAGCTTCCCCAGTTTGTTTGGTCTTGAATTCCCACAGGGCAGGCCAGAAAAACAAGTGAGGGATTATACTCATGCACTCAGCAGGTAATGGGCGCCACAGGGATGAAGGGGTCTGCACTTAGCACCTAACTCCGAAAATGGCATGCTGCCCTACCGGCGCTTCACAGAAGATAAACAGCAGTTATCTGCAGCATCACAAGAAGTAAGGGACCCTGCATGAGACACCTGTCTACACCGAGAATCTTTCGCCCACACCCTCAAAAAACACCAGCGAAACCTGTTGGAGAGTAGGATCTGCTCTTATGGTTATTCCCACTTTTTGCTGATGTTTCATTGTTTTACGACTTTATTCTGGCTGGGGCCCTGCTATCCAGGACCCCAGCCTAGCTGCTTCCTCTCTAAATTGATTGCAAGTACTTTAGGTACACTCCAGTTTGGTTACTGGGGTATCCTTGTGAGTCCCTAGTATATGGTACACCAGGTACTAATGGCATGGGTACCCCAGAGGCCTACCAGGGGCTGCAGCATGTATTATGCCTCCCCTGGGAAGACCTCCAAAATGACACCATAGCACTGCTACTGCAGCCTGGGTAAGGTAGTGCAAGCACCCCTTGCTTAGATATAGGTTACCCATATCTACCTTAAATCACTGCATATAGAAACCTAATAGTCACCCCTATGGCAGGCTTATAAATCCCGAAGGCAGGGTGCTTGGTTTCATGTGAGAGGGTGCCTATTCATGAGCAGAACCCCTCTGCAGCCTTCGGAATCTATTCTCTGGGGCTGTTCTGTGATGCAGCAAGACCATACACTCTTAAGTGCATTATAACCTAGCGGTAAATGCTAACTTTGGAATGGCTGCATGGAAACATGTTGTGTTTGGTGTCAAACACTTTGGAATCCACAATCGCCACCGACGACATCAGGACCCTGCTGGACAATGGCGAGACCGCAGCACTAATCCTCCTAGACCTCTCCGCCACCTTTGACACCGTCTGCCACCGCACACTACACGCACGCCTCCACGCCGCAGGGATCTGAGACAAGGCGCTAGAATGGACCACCTCCTTCCTCTCCGTCAGAACCCAGAGCGTCCGCCTCCCCCATTCCGGTCCAATGCCTCCGAGATCTTCTGCAGCGTACCCCAGGGATCCTCCCTCAGCCCGACACTGTTCAACATTTACATGGCCCCTCTCGCACACGTCGTCCAACAGCACGACCTCAACAAACTCTCCTACGCCGACAACACTCAACTGATCCTCTCCCTCACCAAGGACCCCATCACCACCAAAGCCAACCTCCATGAAGGAATGAAGGCCATCACCGACTGGATGAAGACCAGCTGTCTGAAGCTGATCTCGGTCAAGACGGAGGTCCTCATCCTCGGCTCCAACCCTTCAGCCTGGGACGACTCCTGGTGGCCGACGGCACTGGAGCAGCCCCTACACCCACCGACCACGCACTCAACCTGGGAATCATCCTCGACTCAACGCTCTCAATCACCAAGCAGGTCAATGCCGTTTACTCCTCCTCCTTCACCCCCTCCGCATGCTCCGCAAGATCTACAGATGGATCCCGATAGATACAAGAAAGACAGTCACCCAGGCCCTCGTCAGCAGCAGACTCGACTACGGAAATGCACTCTACACGGGAGCCCCGACCAAGCTCATCAAACGACTACAACGCATCCAAAATGCCTCAGCACGACTCATCCTCGACGTACCACGCCACTTCCACATCACCCCCCACCTGAGGGACCTGCACTGGCTCCCCATTAGCACAAGGAAAAAGCTAATTTGGAAAAAGAATCGCACTGGGCAAAAGTGCTACTGTTACATGTGTGCAGTCAGCTGTAACACAAATATACAAACAATGGAAAAATTAATCTAAACACACAGTGTACAACAAATATATATTTTGTTTATTTTTTTTATAAAAGATTTTTTGTTTACTTTTATGTTTCACTGGTTTGTCATTACTTTCAAAAATATATTTTTAAAATACATTACACATGATAGATCATTAATGAAGTTAATAAAAGACAGAACATAGCTTAACTATCCCTATGATTTGATGTAACAGTTTGAATAATGAGGTATGACCACAAAAAAGAAAAGAAAATCAAACAGAAAAAAGAAAAGGACAATAATATGATGACAATGACAACAGAGTATCAGCAGATCCTGGGATGTGAAATTAGAAATCGATATTGATATCCAGAGTTCATATAGAGAAAACACCGGTTGAAAGACATATAATTATTCAAACTGTTACATCAAATCATAGGGATAGTTAAGCTATGTTCTGTCTTTGATTAACTTCATTAATGATCTATCATGTGAAATGTATTTTAAAAATATCTTTTTGAAAGTAATGACAAACCAGTGAAACATAAAAGTAAACAAAAAATCTTTTATAAAAATAATAAACAAAATATATATTTTTGTACACTATGTGTGTTTAGATTAATTTTTCAATTGTTTGTATATTTGTGTTACAGCTGACTGCACACATGTAACAGTAGCACTTTTGCCCAGTGCGATTCTTTTTCCAAATTAGCTTTTTCCTTGTTAGGGTATCATCCTTTATCACAGGGGCCCCGTCCTTATTTCCAGAAAACTACCTTGGGTGGTTATTGAGGGCCCAGCGAGTCTACAGGCTCTAGGCCGTGTGTCTAGTCAAGTAGTGGTTCTTATACCACTTTCTTAATATATGGTTTGGTATGCCCTTAAGGCTCAACGTATATTATGCTAATTTACTGTGTGATATTAAGTATAATATATGTGCTTTTACCTCTAGCCTCATAAAGAGACTAGTAGGGTGTGTTTAGAATAAATACATATATTATATATATATATACCTGGTGTGGTTCTCCTTTCATTTGGTCATTCATGAGATTATAGACTGGTAAAACAATCTGTTTCACATTCCTTCAAGACTTAGTCTGAAGGCTGCTCTCCATAGCTACCACTAGGATAGCTTTCACTAAAGGTTGTCTTTAACCTATTACCTCTAAGCGGCTGTTTGGACTGGTGCAAGGTGCCCACTATAACTAGTGGACAGCATATGCCAGGCCACCTTCTCCCAAAACCCATACACTTTCTCCAAGCATCACCGCTTCCATACTTCCCTTCCACATAGGACTACCCGGGCACATCCCCTGCACACAAGACTGCCGCAGGTGAGTAGGCCTACACATAAACAAGCTGGAAGCTGAGCCCTAGGGAGCAATCACCAGGATGGATGCAGCCTCCCTAGAGCCTTCGTCTGTTGGCGTCTGCCTAGTGGAGTGAGTCCGGCCCCTAGAATCGACAACTTGATATCTGGTCATGGTAATGAGGAGCAGCGGTAATGGTGCCGGTCCAACTTTCAGCATGGCCAGCAGCTGTGTCACTTATGAGCCTGGTGTTTTCAATAGCTCTTGTACAGCTGTAGCCTGCTGGTGTAATCTTGTGCTGCGGGGTGGGGCAGGTAGTGGTGTGCCAAGCGGGCTAACACCGCTCAGCTGCACTCCTCAGTTATCATTTTCATTTGGATTGATGAAACCGTACTGTCTTTGAAACAAACAGCATCCTGGCTTATCTATAAGGCTTGCGCCTCACTCTCCTGATCCTTCTCAATGCCCGTGCTGCTGTCTGGGACGGCTCGCGAGTACTAGGTCAGTGCCCTTCTAGAGCTGGTGCTTTGCAGCAATTTTAAGAACTTCTTAGAGTTTCTCTTTGGTGAAATGGGTGTGATTTCTGATATTTATATGTGTCCCTCATCTTTATTACTTGACTTTGCTTGCAAGAAAGAGTCACTCATAGTTGCTGAAATGTCACTCATATTTACACAAAATTTATGAGAATGTCACACATAGCAATCTAAAACCTTGGCAGCTATGTTCCCTGCTCTGTCAGTCTCTCTCCTCATGTTTTAATTTACAATGTGATTCCATCTCAAAAATGAAAATTCCATTCTTTCACTACGACTCTGTGCATATCTTTAATGTTCACTTATTTCACGATTCCTTCTTTGTACTACTTGCGATTAGTTTAAAAAATAAAGGGGTAGATGTATCAAAATACCTATTTGCGATTCTCAAGTAGAGATTTTTTGAGAATCGCTATTAGAGAATTGCAAAACGGTATGTTTATAAAAATTCACTATTTTTTAGCGATTTCTTAAAATTCCTTAATTGCGATTAGCAAATTGCTAATCGCAATTAAGGAATAATTTCCCATTAATTTCTATGGGCCAGGAGGCCCCTAGGAAGGAATGGGAATTTTATTCTCAATTTGCGATTCGCAATTTGCTAATCGCAAATTGAGAATCATTTCAAGTGTGTCTTAAGGACACCCTTCTGCACCCCTGAAATGTACATGTGTGCGCATATGGCACACATACATGCCCTAAGGACATGTATGCGTGCCACATGGCACCTTTACAAATGCCAAAAAGTGCATTTGTAAAAGAATTCGCAAATTACCACCAACTGCAAGTTGGTGGTAATTTGCAATTTCTTAGTGTAAATTCTCAAAACTTAATTGCTTCTTACATAGCATTTAAGGAATCGCAATTTGCGATTCCTTAAATGCTTACTCAATATTATAAGGAATGGCAAAATTTGCGATTCCTTAATATTGCGATGCGTTTTAGATGATACATTGCATTTTCACGTTTTTTTGTCGCAAACGCTGCTTTTTACCGAATCGCCGGGTTTGCGACAAAAAAATCGTTTGATACATCTGCCCCAAAAATTCTATTCTTCCACTCCGACTCTGTGCATGTTTAATTTTCATTTATTTCACGCTTCCTTCTTTGTACTACTTGCAACTTGCTTAAAAAATAAAACTCCATTCTTTCACTCTGACTTCGTGCATGGATTTATTTAATTTTAATTTATTTCACGGTTTCCTTCTTTGTACTACTTGCCACTTGCTTAAAAAAAACAATTCTTTCACTGTGACTCCGTGCGTGCATTTATTTAATTTTCCATTAATTTCACCTTTCTTTCTTTGTACTTGTTGCGATTTGCATGGCAAATAAGCATACCATTCTTTCACTTCGACTCTGTGTACGCATTTAATGTTCATTTATTTAACCTTTCGTTCTTTGTACTGCTTTCAATTTGCTTCCTGTCTCTTGTGCAGCAGTGGCTCCAGTATTCAGAGAAACGTCAGATAATTTATAGCGTGAGCCTGTCTGGTATCCCATGAAATCGTGTATCCCTGCGCTCAGCCCGAGCAGAGATCGACTGCTTCTGTCTGATCCTGCTGGGTTAATTCTCCGAAGACGGCCGAAGTGAAGGGGATACACGATTCTGCGAGGGCGAGATTTTGATCGCTACCTTATCACTCTTGATCTAAAACCCCGTTCTGGCCGTCTGAACCTTTGTTGCCTGTCATTGAGGGAAGAAAGTGTATCTCTTACCAGATTAGTCACCCAACAATGGACTCCGCTCTGAAGGATCACAAACAACTTCTAGCTTTCAAAGATTTATTATAAAGTTAGAATTAGCTGCAAGTACAGGCATCTCAAAATGAGATTCACAAGATACACGGGCCCAACTACATACATGTGCTCTCTGAAAACCCTCAGACGAGCAAAGAAGACTACAAGTACAAGTTCTAAAAATAACAAGGCTGCGAGCATAGACACGTATTGTGATCTCTCCGTCATTTAGGGCTAGAGGGAAAATACAGGTTAGGCTGTCCCTACCCTGCCCTGGATGGTATCCCTACTTAACAAAGTCTCAACCTATCAAAAGGTGTCAGCTGTGAATGACTTCCTAGGAAGATCATCCACTCTTAGTCTCTTGGTGAAAACCTATAGTCCTCCAGTCTTGACCCCTCTCTGCCTACCCATCCGCTCTCTAAAGGGTCCTCAGGCATCTGCTCTAACTCCACCCAGGGGTGCTGTCCCTAATACAAAACATACAACAACATTTGAGACGCCCCTCGTGAGACGCCCCTCACGTGGTGTAGCTTCTGGCTTTTTCCATGATGAGGCCTCGTGCGTTAGAGTTGACCTTGCTTCTCAGACTCTTCTCCGGCCCGCTGATACCCCTTAAAACATTCCTGAACCCTCCTCCGTGTCTGCGCCGGCTCCTGAACAAACCTTTATTCATTTCATTTATAATTGGATCCCCCCTTTCTCTTGCAGACAGACATCTGCAGCCAGGATCCCAATTCTCATAGACTTCTAACAAAAGGTTGCAACATTATTTTCAGCACAGACTAATACGTATGAATCAGTGTCTTTAAACATTTCAGGCCTACAACATTTCTCATAATGATTATACCCTTCGAATCCTTCATTAATTAATAGCATGTTAATACTCTACTCTATGATTAGGTAAACACATCTATAAAATATGACCCATTACTACTAAATGACATTAGTGCAATCCATGTCGTGCAAACGTGCACCTTTCCCAACCCTTTCGGCTCTGGCCCTGAGGCCTACTCCGTCTTGTACATCCCTTCATTTAGCAGCTACACGACATGGATTCAGGATTAATCACGTCTAATAAGGTTATACATTTTCACACATTTCTGCATTAGTTCCACTTCTACATAACTCTCTAGCTTAACTACACATTTCAGAATATAGATGCATACAATGTCAGCACTCATGGCATTTCTCTTCATGACTTGTGCTTACTACGTGTAAATGTGATGTACTTATACAATTAGGTCAGTTTGCGCTCTCTCAGTTCCCCCCTTTGATGACCTCTCGGGGTCATCACTAACATTTAAACTGACGTAATTGCTAGTGTTCCTCGTTTCTGCGTTTCTAGAGCCCTCAGACTCCTGTACTGATTGTCCTGTATGGCAGCTAATCTCTGTAGCTGTTCTCTCTGGGCCCTCTCCAATCTCCTTGCTCTGTACCATTTGAATGCCCTCACCAATCCCCACAACATGATCCCACAGATCAATATTATGATGATAGGTTTCAGCACATACCACACGAAGCTTTTGCCTAATGTGGTGAACCAACCTCCAGCTTCACTCATTCCATGGCCCACTTTTTCCCAGACATTTTCTCTACTCAGGTCTTCGATCTCTTTGTGAATATCAGTTATGTTCATAATAACTTTCTCAAGGGGCTTTGAATTGTCTGGAATGTAAGTACAACATTCCTGGACCTTCAAAGCCTTACAGACTCCGCCCTCTTTTGCTAGTAGGACGTCTAATGCAAGACGGTTTTGAAGAACCATGGCCCTTATCGATTGCATCTCTCCTTCTACCAGCATTAAGGACTGAGCAGTGCTGGCAGACAACCTGTCTACGACTGTTGCCAGTCGTCTAATTTTAACATCATTAAGGATTAGTCCTAACAGAGGAAATACAGCTCCAAATACATCTCCAACCATTTCTGCATCTCCTAGATCTCTTCTCCCTCTTGCTGAAGCCTTGCCCTCGATGATCTCTAAGTCTTGGGCATGATATATTTTGGGGAAGACAATTGCCAAGTAACATGATCCATACCAGTTATCAGGTAGTCTCACGTAGGCATTTCTTCCACATACAAAATATACATTTGGAATCACTTGCATTCCCTTCAGGAAATCCTTGGTATAATATTCTAAATTGAAAGCATGTTCACAGCTGACTTCTCCTACGTATACATTTTCATAATACGTTTTGGCTCGGTGAAGACATAGCTTTCCTCTCTGCGTTCTATCTAAAGCTATTGGACCACTACTACCCTTCCTTTTGTGTGCCTTCTCTTCCTCGGTCCAATCTGTTTTCCATTGTCCTGATTTTTTCAAAATCTTTTGCCTCCTGTATCGATCATCCACCTGCCCTATAAACTTCTTCTCGACTTCTGACACCTTGCATGTCAGGTTATTTCTGCGGGCATGTGAAGTATCTAAGGTAATCCACGGAATGAAGAACTTGGCCAATCTGTCTTCACTCTTCCAGTAGTCCCATTTGTTCATCTGTTTGTAATTTGGGACTTCTGGTAACACTGAATCATAATTGGAGAAATAGTATTCAAAACTATCTCTCCCATAAAATATACTAAGCAATAAGCTACATGTAATGCCATATGTCAGCGGGAGGTGATGATATCTAATGCCTTCATCAACAGACGCCGGCAACTGCATGCAGACGTAACAGTCCTTAACCTCCATGGCATCCACGTATTCATACAAAAGTTTAGCATAAGCATTTGACCTAAAGTCGCCTTGGGACTCATCCACGTGTAACCTACGGGCCTCTGCTGCTGATAACGCTTTCTCCTGTGTGTTTTCCCCTTTCTTACCAGCAACAGTTGGTTTAGGTGTCACTACAGATTTCTCATCGGTTACCTTTGCCTCATCCTCATGTCCCTTTACATATGAAACTGTTACCACTAAAGCTATCAAAAATATCACTCCTACTATTAGTGTGCCTATTATACATTTGGCCCTGCGATTCGGGGTGCCGGCCTCCATTTCGTCAGACAGTATGGCTCTCTCTTTTCTCAGCACAAAGTTCGTTTCTTTTCGTTCCTTTACAGTCCTTTTTGCTCCTCTTGTCCTTAAAACCACACAACTGGAAGCTGACAACCTCCTTAGCAAAAGTCTTTAAAAGCTTTAACACAGACAACCCTAGCCCTTCTCCGTCAACTCAAAGGAAGGTCCCTAAGATTCTCTGCTTCCTGGGCGCTAGGTAATCTTCTTTTTCTTGCTTATTTACAAAGTCTCTAAGCATCCACAATCAGGTTTGAGCCTGCAGCTTGAACAGCATAGTTCAATATTTCCAAACGAAGAACGTGCTCTTCATGGCTTGTTATCTTTGTACCAAAGTCGGGGAATTGCAATTCTGTGAAAAACATGTGCTTTAACTTGCTGAGGCGGGGAGGGTTGGGGAGTGTGAACGTTAATGACCCTTCTGCTTCGACTCCGGGTACTAACAGCTGTACTTCTACTGTGATGATGGGTTCAGAGCTGGACACCAGCACCGCTCTGGTCCTCCCTGTCGCTCGTTCCCAAGACATTTGTCGCCAGATATGTCCACTCAGGGGTGGCGTATCTTCTGCTAGGCACACGCACTCTTCTTGACCTTCTTGGATCTGGTGCCTCAGCGCCCTGAGCACCTTCCTCCAGGTCTGAATCTTCGGATATCGGGGGAAGGGTTCTCTCTGGAGTTGACCTCAGGCTTGAACTCCTTCTTTGAGGCCAGCTGGCTTCTCCACGTCTAACCCTTCTGCTTCTTGTCCTTCTGGCTTGCTCTCGCTCTCTTTCAGCCTGGTCAGTGTCTGATTCGTATTCCCAGCTACTTCCTCCTTCAGTAGCGTCGTCCGTTTCGCTGTTGTACTGACCGTCCTCAGGCTGGTCAGACTCGTTCCCTCCTTCTTCTGGCACCTCTACAGCTTGGCTGGCCCCCTCTATGGATTCTCGGTCCGCAGCTGGACTTCTATCCGAGAGAGGAGCTGTTTCTTCCAGAGGTGCTGGAACCCTCCGCGTATGCGACGCGTGGATCCAATTGGGCAGGCCTCCCACCTTGACTGCAGTGTTAGTGATCAGGATGATCTGGAAGGGCCCACGCCAACGAACATCGAGGCAGCTTCTTCTCACGTGCTTTCGTACAAGCACCCAGTCTCCAGGGCACAGGTCATGACACAGGTCCTGGCACGATGGAACTTCGGCAGCCTGCACCTGAAGGGACACAGAATGAATGGCGTCAGACAGCCCCTTACAATAGTCCAGGATCATATCATCTGTGATGTTCAACAGTGCAGCAGTTGGTACAGATGGCAACCTCATTGCTCTCCCCATCAACACCTCGTGAGGTGACAGTCCCGTTCTTCTGTCTGGGGTACTACGGAGGCTCATAAGGACCAACGGCAGAGCGTCAGGCCAACTCAAGGACGTTGATGAACACACTTTTGCAATTCTGGCCTTAATGGTGCTATTTATCTGCTCCACAATTCCTGAGGCCTCTGGTCGGTAACTGCAATGCAATTTCTGATCTATGTTCAGAGCCGCACAAATCATCTTCACAAGCTCGCTGTTGAAATGCGTTCCCCTATCTGATTCCAAAGAGGCCGGTACCCCGAAGCGCGGAATGAGTTCCCTAAGCAGTAACTTGGCTACTGTGAGGGTGTCACACCTACGTGTAGGGTATGCCTCAACCCATCTGGAGAATACGCAAACAACCACCAGGACATAACGAAGGCGGTTGCACCTTGGCAGTTCAATGAACTCCAACTGCATACGGTTGAATGGACCCCCAGACCTCCCTATATGGCTCAGTGCAACTGGTGTCCTTTTTCCTACATTCAACTGCTGACAGGTCACACAACGCTGGCACACTGCTTCGGCTGCGACTCTGAATTTAGGGTTGTACCAGGTTTGCCTAAATACTCTCAGCATGGCATCTCTCCCTAGGTGTACGGGACCATGGATTTGTCTAGCCATTGGGCTCACAATCTCATTGGGTAACACTGCTCTTCCATCTGCTGAGACCCAGAAATGAGCCTCACCCACCACACATCCTGCCTTTTCCCATGTTTGCTTTTCAAAATCAGGAGCATTTTCTTGCATGCATTTCAGTTCGTCCCAAGTATCAACAGTTTCTAATATCATGGCTAATTCAGTTCTTACATTTATTCCACCCACTTCCACCTCCGTGAAAGAGTACCCTTGTTCCGCGCAATACCTCGCAACTTCGTCGGCATATCTATTGCCTTGTGACACGAAGTCCATGTTTCTGGTATGTGCGGTGCACTTCACAACTGCGATACCTGCTGGACATTGCAACGCCTCTAACAACAAGCGCACAAACTCTCCATTGTGAATGGGAGAGCCTGAAGAGGTCATGAAACCTCTTTGAGACCACAACTGCCCGTAATCATGAACTACCCCGTAACCATATTGGCTGTCGGTGTATATGGTGACTCGAATTTGGTTGCTTGCCAAGCAAGCACGCGTTAAGGCAATAATCTCGGCTACCTGAGCGGAGTGTACTCCTTCCAGGCATCCAGCTTCCACAACTCCAGTAATTGTACAAACAGCGTAAGCTGCTCTCAACTGCCCAACTTCGTCTCTTACACATGAGCCATCGACAAAGAAAACTTCATCGGGGTCAGTCAGTGGCTCATCCACGATGTCGGGCCTAGGTTTGGTGCATAGTTCAGTCACATCGAGGCAGTCATGGTCTGTACATTCATCATCATCGATATCATTTTTGGGAGTGGCATCAAAGTGGCAGGGTTCAAAACAGAGCATCTCCTGAGGGTCACGTTCTCTGCAGCAAGAATGACTTGCTCATAGCGCGTGAGCCTGCTATTGGTCAGATGCTGTGTTTTGGTCCTGGTCATCAACAGTTCAACAGAATGGGGCACGTACACCTCTAACGGATGCCCCATCACAATGTTCTCACACCTCTCGATACTGACACCGGTTGCAGCAACGGATTTGAGACATCCGGGCAACGCTGCGGCTACTGGGTCTAAAGTAGCCGAGAAGTAAGCGACTGGTCTACGGGCATTCCCATGAATTTGGGCCAACACAGACAGCGCACAACCCTCTCTCTCACAACAGTAAAGCAAGAATGGTTTATCGTAATCAGGCATTCCCAGAGCAGGAGCACGGCACAGGTCCTCTCTCAGCTGTAGGAACGCCATCAAACAGTCTTTGTCCCATGGTACCGGATCGCTCACCTCCTTGTGCGTCAGTTTTTGCAAGGGTTTTGCTTTCAGTGAAAAGTTCGCGATCCACTGTCGGCAATAACCCACTATCCCTAGAAACATCCTGACTTCTCTCTGTGTTTTAGGCGCATTCATCTTCATGATCGCCTCTATCCTGTCTGGTGACACTTTTCGTTTGCCTTTCTCAATTCTGTGTCCCAAGTACTGCATTTCTGTCAGGCAGTACTGTAATTTTCCCGGGGACACCTTGTGCCCATTTGCAGCTAGGTGATTTAGCAAAGCAATGGAGTCCTCCCTGCAAGCCTCTTCTGTTTCTGACGCCACAAGGAGGTCGTCTATGTACTGGACCAGAACTGACTTCTGGGGCAGCACTAGACTTTCAAGATTTTTCTTCAGAAGCTGGTTGAAGATCGATGGGCTCTCTGTATACCCCTGAGGAATACGACACCATGTTAGGACGCGACCTTCCAGCTTAAATGCGAAAAGGTAATGGCTCTCTTCGTCCAGAGGGATCGAAAAGAAAGCCTGACAAAGATCTATCACAGTGAACCATTCGGCTTGAAACGGTATCTGAAACAGTATCACTGATGGATTCGGTACCACTGGACAACATGAGACAACTATGTTATTAATCTTTCGGAGGTCCTGCACTATCCGGAATTTCCCATTTGGTTTTTGCAAACCCATAATCGGGGAGTTACATGGACTACCCACGATTTCCTTCAGTATTCCCTGCTTAATCATGGACTCGATCACGGGCTTTATACCTGCAATCGTTTCTGGAGTCAATTTATATTGGGGTGTTCTCGGAAACTCAGCATGTGGTTTCACTACAATTTTCACTGGGTCCACCCCCTTTACCAATCCAATCTCTTCCCCAGTGAAATCCCACACTTCTGGTGCCACTGTCTCTCTCAGATCCCAGGGGAGCTCATCTACTGTCAGAGTGGGGTACAGCTCCACACATATTCTTGAATTTGCAACTTTGAAGTCAGCATCATCGTCATTGGTCAATACTTCCACTCCTTGTGGTGTGCAGTATATTGTACAATTTAACTTGCACAAAAGGTCTCTTCCTAGCAGACATACAGGACTAGAATCGCAAACCACAAACTGTTGCTCATCGCTGTACTTCCCTATTTTCACCTGCACTGGTTCAGTCAATGGGCTGGTTATTCTCCTGTTTGCGACCCCCACCACTTGTATTGTCTCTCCAGACATGGGCAGGCCTGGAACTGCGGCTGATCTGATCGTGGATCGAGTGGCTCCTGTGTCCACTAGGAATGTCGTGGGGCACCCCGCCACTTCGGCCTCAACATAGGGTCCCCTTTGATCCACTTCCAAGGCTGCCCCAAGAGTACAGTCTTCCCTTTCCACCCTCTGTCCAGTTAGCGGATCTACGTAATAGCATTCCTCGCCTCCTACAAACAGAGGCATCTGCCTATATGTCTTACCCATAGTCCCTACTCTGGGTGGCTGAGGGAACTGGGCTCGTGGAGGAGGGGTCCCCCCTTTGAGCACCTTTCCCTGGTATTGCGTTACCCCTCTCGCAGGCGTACTCTGGACCTCTTCCTCCTCTACTTCCTGTTCCCCTATCTCAACATTGTAGGGACACTCGCGTTTCCAATGCCCCTCCTCGTTACACTGGTGGCACCGAGTCGTTTTCTTCAAGGCAGCTATGTCTATTCTGGGTCTAAAGGTGGAGTTCTCCTCTTTGCCCTTGTTCTGGCTATACTGTTTCTTCCCCCCAGTTCCTGTTCCTTGTTGCTGTTGCTGCTGCCCCCCCTTTCCAGCTGCCTGCATCTGCACCACCATCAGTTTCTCTTTTAGCTTCTTGGCCTTGGAGTCTATCTCATCACAGCAGTACCTGGCATATCTCAGGATTTCATCTAAAGGTTTATTTTGCCAACAAATCAAGTGTTGCTGAATCATTAAACTGATATCCGGTCTCAGGCCCAAAACGAACTTAGACACAAATTGCCCTATGTCCTTCGGATCCATTACGTCCAGACCGCTATATTGTTTGAACGCCTTTAGCAATCTCTCGTAGTATTCGTGAACTGTCTCTTTGGGCTCCTGTCTAGTTCGATCTATTTTGACTCAATCTATGTCCTGCATTGGCACTTTTTCTTTCAGCCAAGTCATCACTCTCTCGTATTTTGCCATTACGGTCTCGGACGGCCCATTAGTCTTAGCATCTCTCTCTGGCTCTGCTGTGGGCCACTCGGCGCTAACCTTGCATGCTGTCCACAAATCTCCTGGTACTACAATGTCAAACAGCGTGTTCAGATCTATCCATAGGACCTTTGAGATTTTTACGAATCTCTCGACTTGCTTGTACCACTCGACTGGGTTCTCCCGCAATTTGGGGAAGGAAGTGGTAAAAGCAGCTAAATCTCCCCTACTCCATGGCACATGCACATAGTTCCCGTTTGCGACCTCACGCAAAGGATATGCCTCTATTCTCTGCAGCCCTCCTGGTGTCATACCAAGCACGCTTCTCCTGACGGTCCCTTTCTTGGACCACCTTTCTTCCCATTTATCTAGTGCCCTCCACGTCCTTATTCCAGTGATCAATTCCCTTATGTGCGTTTTCAATCCGATTGTTCTCCTCTCATCTAGGTCTCGATCTGAATAATGCAGCCTGTGGTTACCCTGTAATGCTTTGGTCCTTGACAGGTCCACCATATATTTGCCTGCTAGTTCGACTAACTTCTCATGGATTGTTCTCGCCTTTCGAGTGATGTCCTTTGCCATGAACAGTATTTCGTCCTGCTCATACATTTCCATTCTTTCTAAAGGCAGGGTACCATCTACCATGTCATCCAGATCTGACTTTAAGCTGGCGACATCGAGCCTCTTGGCTTTTATTTCAGCTCGCAATATGTCTTTCGAAGGGGGTTCACAGGTCTCCCTCCCATCCCAACTCCGAGCCCTACGTTTGGGTTCGGGAGAGTTAAGGAGTGTTCTCCCTTGCTCCCATCTCTCCAGGTCCCATGCTCGGCCATCCGATCTTGGAAGGTGATGGAACACGGGCCTGTTACCCCCGATCTTACTTTGTCCATTCTCTCTTTCTTCTCTCTTTTCACAGTAGGACTCTCTGCTATTCTCCCTCCGGTCGCCATTCTCTCTCTGTCTAGTATCACTCAGTATCCGATATGATCCTTCTCGGTTACCCATATCTCCTGGACTGCGCTCTTGTCCGTCATCACAGGGGCTGTGGCGTGGCCTCTCGCAACTCCCATTCTGTTCTCTGTTGCCGGGCACACAGTGGGTACACTTAAAGCTGTCTCTGTACTCCTGCGTTCTCCTTTCTCCTTCACTGTGTATTGGGAGAGACACCCCCTCACTCCCGGGGCCCCTGTTTTCCAGGTCTGATCTACCTCCACTCCGGGCCCAATGGGTGACTCCCTACTGTCCTTCTGCCTCCCGTCCCGCTCCGGACTGCTTTCATCAGCCCCGCAGTGGGTCCGGGTCCTGCTATCCTGACTTTCCCTTCCAGCTTCCGCAGCTATGATGCTCTTGTGAGCCTCTACTGCCTCATCCCACTTCTTCATGTACTCATTTAACTCCTGAAAGGATTTCCGTCCTGATCCCCTCATATCCACTGGCCATCTATGGCCCCCCGGATCCCCTACTGGATCCTCTGCTGTATGTACCGGGGTGCTCCACTCTCTTGGTATCGGCAACTGACTCGGGGAGTTGATCGTATCGTTCCTCCTTGCCAGCTCTGCTCTTTCTCTGTCCCTCCGTACCTGTTCCTCCTCTCTAGCTCTTTCTGGGTCATAAATCGATACTATAGGACCTATAGTAACAGGTACTTGCAGGGCATCTGGCAGTGCGTAGGATGTGGCACACTCCGTTTCCGGCACTCTTTGTACCACAAACCTCCCGACCACCTGCTGCACCGGACTAGGCTGGGACAGTTCTTTCTTTGCAGCGGGATCCCAATCGTAACTGGGAAGCGGTCCATGCTCTCCTATGTTGCCCCCCCCCCTCTCACTATGCTCGACATCTCCTGTCCCTTTGTTATACGGGGGTGGCCTATCTGTCAGTAACCTGTTTATCAGGCTGTCCTCCGTTTCACTCTCATCATCTTCTTCTAGGGGGCTTTTGTTTCTGGGCGCTTCTAACACTGGGTACAATTTATTTACTTCCATGTTATGCACCCTCCATCTTTTAGCATCCGTATCCCATTTGGCATCCTGCACTGCTCTTACCGATCGTTTCACCCTTTCTTGTCGTCTATTCAGGTTCTTCTCGTGCGCTGCCCTAATCCAGGCATTGAGAGCTTCAAACTGGGTCGGTCTAGGCATAGGTCTCATTGAGGTCATAACTGCTTTTAATCGGTGTAGCACCTCTAATCTGAACGTCCCGTACTTCGGAAACGTCAGTTCCTCATTTCCCTCTGTAATCTTACTCCACTCCGAAATCCACAATATTGTATGCAGCCCAACATTTGCCGCCATATAACGAGCCGGCGTACCCTCCGGCGGGGCTTCTTCCCCTTCATAAGATCCCCGCCTCTCTTTTTTAAACGCCGCTCTTATCCATTTAAAACACTTCATAATTATATGCACAATTTCCAGCCTCGATACTCTGTTTACTTCCTGATGACAATCCACCAATCCTAGCGCGGCTTTGCTAGCTGGCCTATCGCAGCGCGGTCTCACTCCGGCCGGCCAATCCCAGCGCGGCACCTTTTGACGTCACTCGTCTCCGCTTCGCAGCAGCACCCCTCCTTTCTCAGCTCGTCTCCCGGTCATGCATGCGTCCCATTCATACACTGAAAAATGACTACTTCCGACCAAGCCGTCACTTCTCTCGACTGTACGTCCACAGTCTATCTGTAATTGTCAACACAACTGACGAAATGTCTATCGTCTCTCTGATAGGTTGCTTACACACACAGTAACTTCCGACCAGCGTCCGTTACTCACGCACTCATTCTTACGTTCCCCCTATCTCGGACCTGCGGGCGATCAATGGTACCTCATGACCCCCTTCACACTGGTTGACAATTACTCTGGATGTCCGATACGCCCGAACCACTTAAGCCCTCCTTGAACTTAAGATTTCCACCGGTTGCGCGCGCTCACAACCTGTTCCACAGTCACTCTACAAGCATTCAACTCCGCCAGACATTACAACATGGATACAATACAAAAACACCGCAATCTAACACGCATGACCCTTTATACTCACTCTCGACCGATACTGCTGCTTTTCTGTCTCACGTCATCCGGACCTTCTTCGGCGGGCGGCTCTTCCGATCATCGATCTCTAGGGGCCTTGGGGTAATCTAACCTGGCCTAGATCACCTTCCTCAAGAAGGCAACCATCCTCTATAGCTACCAACTGCGAGGGCGAGATTTTGATCGCTACCTTATCACTCTTGATCTAAAACCCCGTTCTGGCAGTCTGAACCTTTGTTGCCTGTCATTGAGGGAAGAAAGTGTATCTCTTACCAGATTAGTCACCCAACAATGGACTCCGCTCTGAAGGATCACAAACAACTTCTAGCGTTCAAAGATTTATTATAAAGTTAGAATTAGCTGCAAGTACAGGCATCTCAAAATGAGATTCACAAGATACACGGGCCCAACTACATACATGTGCTCTCTGAAAACCCTCAGACGAGCAAAGAAGACTACAAGTACAAGTTCTAAAAATAACAAGGCTGCGAGCATAGACACGTATTGTGATCTCTCCGTCATTTAGGGCTAGAGGGAAAATACAGGTTAGGCTGTCCCTACCCTGCCCTGGATGGTATCCCTACTTAACAAAGTCTCAACCTATCAAAAGGTGTCAGCTGTGAATGACTTCCTAGGAAGATCATCCACTCTTAGTCTCTTGGTGAAAACCTATAGTCCTCCAGTCTTGACCCCTCTCTGCCTACCCATCCGCTCTCTAAAGGGTCCTCAGGCATCTGCTTTAACTCCACCCAGGGGTGCTGTCCCTAATACAAAACATACAACAACATTTGAGACGCCCCTCGTGAGACGCCCCTCACGTGGTGTAGCTTCTGGCTTTTTCCATGATGAGGCCTCGTGCGTTAGAGTTGACCTTGCTTCTCAGACTCTTCTCCGGCCCGCTGATACCCCTTAAAACATTCCTGAACCCTCCTCCGTGTCTGCGCCGGCTCCTGAACAAACCTTTATTCATTTCATTTATAATTGGATCCCCCCTTTCTCTTGCAGACAGACATCTGCAGCCAGGATCCCAATTCTCATAGACTTCTAACAAAAGGTTGCAACATTATTTTCAGCACAGACTAATACGTATGAATCAGTGTCTTTAAACATTTCAGGCCTACAACATTTCTCATAATGATTATACCCTTCGAATCCTTCATTAATTAATAGCATGTTAATACTCTACTCTATGATTAGGTAAACACATCTATAAAATATGACCCATTACTACTAAATGACATTAGTGCAATCCATGTCGTGCAAACGTGCACCTTTCCCAACCCTTTCGGCTCTGGCCCTGAGGCCTACTCCGTCTTGTACATCCCTTCATTTAGCAGCTACACGACATGGATTCAGGATTAATCACGTCTAATAAGGTTATACATTTTCACACATTTCTGCATTAGTTCCACTTCTACATAACTCTCTAGCTTAACTACACATTTCAGAATATAGATGCATACAATGTCAGCACTCATGGCATTTCTCTTCATGACTTGTGCTTACTACGTGTAAATGTGATGTACTTATACAATTAGGTCAGTTTGCGCTCTCTCAATTCCAAGGGGATACCAGATATTATACAACACCGGCGCAAGGGGAAAGCCTACTCAAGGCATTTGAAATGCCGGTCCAGTCGTAGAAATTCGTATTGCTTCTGTGTCTGTTTATTGTGTAGCATGGCCTGGAAAGACTTGCCCTGTTATGACTTTTGAAGGTAGCACACCTTTGACCTGGCATTCCCATCGTAGCAAGCTTCTACTGTTTGCTTTGAGCTTAAGGGCTCTGGGTTCCAGCTAAGAAAAGGCATCTGAACAGGTCAGGCCTTTTGTGTGTTTTTTTTCCTCAGTGCTACAGTCTACTTAAGTGTGTCTGGATATTCTCCACCACATTATAAATTGTAATTAAACCAGTGCTATCAGTTGTACAATTCATGTTTTTGGTCCAAGCTAGGGACACAATCTTCCCTTTAGACAGTGACCTGGGAATGAATGCTTTTGGGGTTTACAAGTAGCAGGATAGTTGTGTACGATACCAGGGTCAGAAACCCAGGGAGAAATGCGAATGGTGTCTAATTCTTGACTGAATGGATATTTTCCTTTGGTAGAGGCAAAACTGCGAGGAGTACTGGATACCATCTTTGAGTAGACAGTATAGTGCAAAAGTAAATGAGCTAGGAAATTGTTGATGACCAGCTTCTCTACTCTTTTTCCTTTTCATATAAAAACCTTTCTAGAATAGACGTCTAACTGAAGATTCCTTACCTTAATATATTCCCTAGAATTCAGACTGAGTCCAGAAAATCTTGAGCAGTCCCTCTGTGTTCCGGTAGGGGGCACAGACTGCTCCGCATCAACCTCGTCCACGCCAGATGTGAGGTGTGCGGTGCCTATATAGGTGCCACCCCGGCGTACTGACATCAGTTTCTTTCGGCGCCATCATACGGGGATCCTGAGAGCTACCTCAGTCACTTTTTGACTAAATTTTTCTCAACATTTATTGTGTCATTTTCTCTTTTTTCCGGTGGGCTTTGAACATGTCCCCTCCAAAGTCTGTGTTTTAAGCCTAGCGGGGAATGTAAAAGTGAGATGTCTGCTACTTATCCCCACTTGGTCTGTCTCTGGTGCTTGGGGTTGGACCATGACTCCATGTCTTGCTCTGACTGTTGATCTAGCGGGACACCAACTCGCGGACAATTATCACTAAATACTCATTCGGGCCCATGAACCACAAACACACACAATCTGGACGAGGAAACCCCGCTGGGGATCAATTTTAGGGCTAAATCTATAGGTCCGTTTGCCTCTTCGCTTTGAGCCTATTTAATACTAAGCCCTTTTCTTTACAAATGGATCTATATTAGTTGATTATGATGGTAATTATAACCATTTATGTGTTTACCTGTTCTGTTCATTATTAACCATCGACTCGTATAAAGTTAAAAAGTTTTATCTGAATTTTCTTTTTGTAAATCAAAGACAAATTACAGTGTTAAGGAAGAGAGGATAGAGAGAAAAAGCATATTGACACAATACACAGATTTATCTTTACCTAGGATGGTGCAAGATCGGGCCCCTCTGGCAAAGAGTTATGGACTCCTTGGAAATTCAGGTGAAAGGTTCAGGACAGGTACCCTCTTCTGGATTAGACGCCTGTGTCTCACCCCTCTCTGATGCTAATTTCTTCCTCGATTCTTCCGCAACCTCCTTTCTAATTAATTTCCTCCTCGATTCTTCTACGACCTCCTTTCTAATTCTATTACCTCCTCGATTCTTCCGCGACATCCTTCCTAATTCTGTTTGCTTGAAATTTCTAAGTCTGCTTCTTCAGGTAATTTTCAATCAGCAATCGGACAGCATCTCTACCTCTCAGCATTCTGGCAGCAATTGAGCAGCGATTGGGCTAACTAATTTTACTAACTACCCCAATTATACCTTTTTTTGTGGCATGTGCCCCCCTAAATGTTTCAACCTTATGAAATTCCGAATTCTGATTGGACTAGCCGAGGGGATGATCATCACACCATGCTAAGTTTAATACTTTTTTTCTTAAGACCTTTGTCTTATGTTCCTGTCCATTAATCTGTTTCTCCCAAGCTTTATTCCCACCCATGTTTATAATGCATTATCAACAATGTATACAGTTGTCCTTTGAGTCTTCGGGATGTTCAGCTGGTTGCCAGGACATGTAGTAAGGATGTATGACGATACATCGCAAACTAAAACAGCGCGTGCTTTTACAACGCGGTTTTTAGTTCGCATGTACCGTCACAACTCATGTCTTTACATAACATGGCATTAGTTCGCATTTCCTTTGAAATGCATACTAAATGCCTTTACAACGGACCCAAGTTTCCCGCATGTATGTAAAACGCAAAATATCCCCCAAACACTAACAAACTACCCTACATAACACACAGTCCACAGTAATACCCTACAGTACAAAACAGTAAAGCACTCAAAACACGACCCTACCCCTAAACACAGTCTGTCCCCTTTACATGAAACACTACCATACCGGATCTGCTTACACAACCCTAAACCAATACCATACACTAAAACCCCCTGACACTACCCTAAGCCCTAAAGCCTCAAACACTAGATTACACTACAACCCCCTGAGACTACCCGAAACCCTAAAACACTAGCATATTCTACAAACCCCTGACACTACACGAAGTCCTAAGCCCTAAAGCCTAAAATACTTGCATACACTACAACCCCCTGACACTAACCTAAGCCCTAAACCCTAAAACACTAGATTACACTACAACCCCCTGAGACTACCCTATACCCTAAATCCTAAAACAATAGCATATACTACAACCCCCTGACACTACACGAAGCCCTAAGCCCTAAAGCCTAAAATACTTGCATACACTACAACCCCCTGACACTACCCTAAGCCCTATAGCATAAAACACTAGATTACACTACAACCTCCTGAGACTACCCTAAGCCCTAAAGCCTACACGACTACGACCTGAGACTACCCTAACCCTAATCCCCCTTACCTCTCTCTCCTCGTGGTCCTCTCTGCTCCTGTTTCCTGTGTTCCGGTCCCGTTCCCAGCATCGCTGTCTGTGCTCCGACGCCATTTCATCACATGCGATTTAAAAGCGCATGCGATGTAATGGCCCGCGTCGTAATGTGTAAGCGTTGTTACGTCGCATGCGTTGTAACGCATGCGACGTAACAGCATGCGTAGTAACAGCCGCATTGTAGTGGCTGTTTCCCGTAGTAAGGGTGTCCTTGATCGGGTTCCAAGACTTGAGCTCATGACTCCGGAGTTGTCTCTCCTTTGCATGCGGATGAGTGTCACATGATTGTCAGCCCTTAGTTCTCTTTAAGGCCCAAATACAAACTAACAGAGAAGTCAAAAAGACAAGATGTTCGATTCAAATAAAATGATTTCACTGTATACCACTTATCTCTACTCTAATCCCATTTACTAATAAAGACCATTTATGCATTAGTACTTAGTATATAATGTGATTTAGTTTCAGCAGAGCAGCTGCTTAGCATGGGAGCTCTTAAGCGGCCATTTTAACGGTCATTGCGCAGAAGCAAAGCTTTCCCTTCAAGCGAGCATTAAGACGTCATGCAGTTAATGCATGCGCAGTGCATTTTCCCTTGTTAGCAACCATCTTTCGTTACACTTGGGTTACTTGTTAGTAAAACACATAGGCAAGCTTCCCCTTTCTCTAGTCAGTGTAAAAATGTTGTGTAAAATTAGTATTACAAACATTATTAGTAATTTATTACGAGGCTATATGAGAGGATTACATCCGAGCAAGTTGCTTATTTGCGAAACCTTGCTCCATCAATCCCCTCTGTGATGGCATTTATGCCATCAAAAACTACCCATACCCAAATCAAAGGCCAACTTTAGCATATCTCCATTCCCTTCTCTATCTTATCCATTTCTGTTTCAACTTTTCCTTTCATGTTCTTTATTTTCCTATATATTTCTCCTTTTAATTCTTCAAATCTAACTTCTCTGTATTTCTTTTTCTTTCCCTGTTTATTTACTTCATATTTTCTTCTCCTTTTAACAAATTTGCACCAGATCATTATTACCAAACTTATCATAGTTATTCTAAGTATAGGTAGTATTACTTTAGCTACAACTCATTTACCAATATTAGCAAACCATGACCCTATTGATGTTAGACTATTTGTTAATTTCTTCCATACACTGTCAACTTCCAGTGGTTTTAATTCTTCTTCCAAGTTTGTAATATTTTTAATGTATTTCCCAATTTCTATACTTTTGCCAGGTATATAAGTGCAACAATGTTGCGCTTTCAGCATTTTACAGTCTCCACCCTCTTTTGCCAGTAGAATATCAAGGGCAAGTCGATTCTGCAAAACCATTGATCTGATCGCAACCAATTAGTATTGATCATTAGAAACCCTCCAGCAGTATCAGTCGATAAGCGATCAACTACTGTGGCCGATTGACAAATTCTATTTCTGCAAAACTCGCTCTTTTACTACGTATTAGTTCATTATTGTTTTCATTGCTTCCAGTGATTCTTTTCTCATGATAGACTTTAGAGAATACTCTCGCCACCGACGCTAAATATCCTGTGATTCTGGGCAAATCACTTAATCTCCCCGTGCCTAACAAAAATGAATGTGTCCTTCTGTAACAAAACTGATGGTCTTGTAAAGCGCTCTGATACCAGATTCGGGTCTAGTTCGTGCTATATAAAACTCTTTTAAAAATAAAAATAGCAACTCCCATACCATCTTGCTGGTAGCTTAAAGTAAGCCTTGTTCCCACATATATAGTAGATTCCGGGAAATACTGGATCAGTTCCCCCTTTTAGTCCCCATCCTCCAAAAACCAAGAAATTATGTTCACGTTCACTGGAACCAATAAATACATTGTTATAGTCAGTTTTTAACCTATGGAGATAGATTTTCCCTTTCTTCTCAAAATTTAGTGCCAATGCAGCCTGAGCATTGCCAGGTGTAAAAATTATTTTTTTCTCAGCCCATGGTGGAATTTGGTTTTTCTGTTTGTTGGCTTTCTTTTGCAAATCTTGTCTCCCCTCTTCTATTAAATTCAAAAATATATTTTCTTCTATTGAACATGTTAAATTATGCTTGTGAGCTTCTGCTATATCTATTGCATTTTGTGCTAAGAAAAATTCTCCCATAAACTGTACAGCTAAACTAGTGAGTACTGGATTCATAGGGGCAGATTTATGATAACTGGGGCATCCCCAGGGATGCGCCAGTTATTTTGCGCCGCTGCTCCGCCACCCATGGTGCGCCGCATTTACAATGCGGCGCCCCATGGGGCAAAAACGGATCAGATGCGTGACGCATCTGTGCCGTAAAGATTGCGCATTGCTGGAGTTGCGTTGCAAGCGCGACGCAGCTCCAGCAAGGCTCGGGGTGCCCCATCTTTACAATGCTGCGTCAAGACCTACGCCTGCTTCAAGCAGGCGCAGGGTTTTGACGCAGCATTGGCCTGAAAGTGACTGAGTGCAATCTTATAGATTTCACTCAGCCACTTTTGCGAGGCGCACCTGCCCCGGAACGCCCACCCTGCGCCGGAACGCCTACAAGTGGCGCAGGGCTTTACAACGTGACGCATCTGCCTAGATGCGTCATGTTGTAAATGGGTCATAGGGATGCGCCACGTTTACGCCGCAGTTGTGTGACGCAAACGTGGCGCATTCCCAACATAAATCTGCCCCACATTCTTTCAAACAGGAACCTCTGGAAATATCACATCTAAGTTTGAGTAATAATACTGCAATTTCCCTGTTTTATAGAACAGACTTGCTAATACACTAATACATATGTTAGCAGTAAATGATGATATGTAACACCTTCTGCTACTGAATCTGGTAATTTTATACATACATAGCAATCACTAATCTCCATAGTATCTACATATTCAATCAATAACTGGTCAAAACATATAAATCTGTGCTATTATCTGTTACTGTGTGATGTATTTCTAACTCTTCTGATGCTTTTCGTTCTACCCTATTTCCCTTTATGTTAGCTAGTTTTCCATTTGTGTCTGTATTATTTTTCTTATCTATACTCATCAAATATGGTATCGCTATGGTTAAACCTAACCATACTATAATCACTAATAGGATGCTACATATACATATTCTACATTTCTTCAAACAATTTTGTTTTGGTCTTTCAGTAACTCTATTTTTAGCCATTTTAAGAAGATCCCATTTTAAGAAGATCACTCTTCTTTCTTCACTTTATTTCAGAAAATTTTAAGTTTTCTTGGTTCGTTTTCAAGGAGGTCTCACCTCTCCTTTGTCAGTTTGATCTGCAATTATTTCTTCATCACTTTCTTCATTTAAATCAAAATTTTCAAGTTCTTCGAGAATCACATAAGTCTATTCAGGTCCTCTGAACTTATTGTGTTATATTCTTAATCTTTGACTCCTTCGTTTGTGTTTCTCGTTTGGGCTGTCCTGGTTGACTAGTGACCTCGTTCACCTGGTCAGGTTCTTAATCAATTGTCTTTAGATGGTACCTTCGTCTTTTGACATATCTGGGCCAATTATCACCTTTCCTCACCCTTTTGGGTTGCACTGTACTTTCTTCTTCTTCATCACTTTCGAGTATTCTTTTATTTGTATTATGTTGTGCTACAATTTGATTTTCTTTGTCTTCTGAATCCCACTCTAGTTGACCAAGTTCAGGACTTCTTGAAGTACTACCATTCACCTGAACATCTGCAGCGTACGCCAGGGCTCTTCCCTCAGCCCAACGCTGTTCAACATCTACATGGCACTCCTCGCCCACGTCGCCCGACAGCACGACCTCAACATCATCTCCTACGTCGACGGCACCAAGCTGATTATCACTAAAGACCCTCACACCGCCAAAACCAACCTCCACGAAGGAATGAAGGGCGTCGCTGAATGGATGAAGAACAGCTGACTGAAGCTGAACTCAGATAAGACGGAGGTTCTCATTCTCAGCCCCACCCCCTCAGCCTGGGAAGAATCCTGGTGGCCGGAAACACTGGGAATAGCACTGACACCCACCGACCGCGCACGAAACCTATGGGTCATCCTGGACGCCACCTTCTCCTTTACTAAGCAGATCAATGCTGTCTCCTCATCCTGCTTCAACACCCTCCTAATGCTCCACAGGATCTTCAAGTGGATCCCCACCGAAACGAGAAAAACAGTCACCCAGGCCCTCGTCACCAGCAGGCTGGACTACGGAAACGCCCACTACGCAGGAACGTCGGCCAAGCTCCTAAGACGGCTGCAACGCATCCAGAACGCCTCGGCACGCCTGATCCTCGACATCCCCTGCCGCAGCCACATCACCCCCCACCTGAGAGACCTGCACTGGCTCCCCGTCAACAAGAGGGTTACCTTCAAGCTCTTCCTCCACGCGCACAAAGCTCTCCACAACACCGGCCCAGCATACCTCAACAGAAGACTCAGCTTCTACACCCCCACCTGCCAGCTCCGCTCCGCAGGCCTTGCCCTCGCCACAGTCCCTCGCATCCGAAGAACGACCACCGGCGGCAGATCCTTCTCGCACCTCGCCGCCAAGACCTGGAACACCCTCCCCACAAAACTACGGCAGACCCAAGACCTACTGGCCTTCGGAAGACTCCTCAAGACCTGGCTCTTCGCATCAACCCCCCCCCCCCCCAGCGCCTTGAGACCCTGATGGGTATGTAGTGTGCTTTATAAGTGTCTTGATTGATTGAACATGTTCTGCATTATCTATCTGTTTCTGTTCTGCTCCCTGAATTTGTTTCTCTATTCCTAACTGGTTCTGCTCAGTTCTTATTGCACTTGACTGTTTTGCTACCTGAACTTGTTATTCTACACCTATCTGTCCCTCCTCAGATTCGTGAAAATCCTTGCTCACCTCGGTCTGAGTGTATTTTTCTTTCCCTATCTGTTCCTGCTCAGGGTCTTCATCAATCTCTAATTTTGTTTCTGGTGCCTGATCTTCTATACCTGTCTGGTCCTTGCTATGTTTTAATTTCTCTAATTTTGTTTTGCTTCTCGTTCTTATTTCCACAACAGGTATGTAAATTGCTGGTACCCAATCCTCCTGACTAGTGTTTGTTTGTTCTTGATCAGCTACTTCAGAGTTGGTTATTCTAGGCTCTTCAGCTGCACAACTTTCTGCACCCTCTACTTCGATTTCTTGTTTCTTCATCAGGAGCTGGTACTCTTTTCGTATGTCTGGCATGTATCCAGTTAGGCAATCCTGCACATTTCACTGCTATTGTTTTAATCAGTATGACTTGTTTTGGGGTACTCCACCTGGGTGCCAGACATTTCTCTCGGGTGTGATTCTTTATCACCACCCAGTCTCCAGGATTTAGATCATGTGCTTGATCCGGCTGCCTGTCTTCTCTAACCTGGTGAGAGACAGAACGCACTAAGTCAGCCAATCTTTTACAATAGTCCAATACCAGATCATCAGTTATGCTTAACAGTCTGGGTCCAGGTATGAAGGCTAATCTCATTGTTCTTCCCATGAGTACTTCATGGTGACTCTACCCTGTGTTTCTGTCAGGATTGTTTCTGAGTCCCATCAGAACAAGAGGCAATGCATCTGGCCAGCACAGTGCTGTAGATGTGCAAACCTTAGCCGATCTTGATTTTATTGTGCCATTCAGTTGTTCCACCACCCCAGAAGCCTCTGGGCGGTAAGCACAGTGCAATTTTTGTTCAATCTTGAATGCTTCACAGATCAATCGAATTATTTCATTTTTAAAATGTGATCCTCTATCTGATTCCACAGTTACTGGGAAATCAAAACGTGGTATGAGTTCCTTCAATAATGATTCGGCAACTGTTATGCTGTCATTTCTCCTTTACGGATACGCCTCCACCCACCGTGAGAAAATTAACACTCTATATCAAGAATGTACTTCAATCCTCTATATGGTGGTATATGATGAAATCAACCTGGAGCCTTACAAATGGCCCTTCTGCCCTTCCTATTCTTCCCCAGCTGACCACTGTCTTTCTACCTGGGTTATTCAGTTGACAAATTAAGCACCTCTGCCACAGGCTCTCTGCGACAGCCCAAAACTTCGGATTAAACCAGTCCTGTCTAAAAAGTCTGATCCTAGCATCTCTACCTATGTGGGGGGAACATCACTTACAACGCATTTATTACAACGCACTACCATTACATCGCAACCATTACAACGCAAACCATTACAACGCATTGCGCTGGGGGGCGCTCTAGGATAGGGAATATATTTAATTTACTATCCAACACCTTCCCTACTATCCACGGGGACTGGAGTTGGAATAGTAAATTAAAGAATTCACTATCCAGCGCTTAAAAGCACTATGCGTTGTAATGGTATGCGGTGTAAAAACCGCGTTGTAACAGCAGGCGTTGTAATAGCCTGCGTTGTAGTGACACCAATCCCTATGTGGGTATCTCCATGGTACATGCTTGCTAGTTGTGGGAGTAAACAGTCTGGCATGACTGGCCTGCTATCTAGATAAATCCAAACACCATCTTCTTCCCTCTTTTGACATCCTGTTGTAATACACCCTTCCTTTTCACTTACGTCTACCTCATCTTGTAAATGTTTCACTTCATCCCAAGTTTCTATGGCAGAGATAAGCATAAGTTGGCATCTGATTCCTGTTTCAATTTTCTTGTTTACAGCCAATTTAGTTTAGGCACAATACTGAGAAACTTGGTCAGCAGAACGAGAACCAGCAGTCACATAGTCATTTCCTGACTGATGTGCAGCACATTTGACCACACCACTTCCTTTGGCAATTGTATTGCTTCTAAAAGCTCTTTCACATATTTTCTGTTTTTGATAGGGGTTCCTGAAGAAGTCATGAAATCCCTTTGCATCCAAAGTTGGCCAAAATCATGCACAACCCCGTAACCATACTGGCTATCAGTGTAAATGGTTACTCTCCTATTTTCCACAATTTTATATGCTTTAATTAAAGCAATCAATTAGCCTATTTATGCAGATTTGACTCCAGGTAAATAGGATGCTTCGACTATCCCAGCCAATGTACAAACAGCATAAGCACCACTCAACCCTCCTTCCTCGTGCATCATGCACAAGCCATCTACAAATAGTTCATTTTCACAATTGTACAGGGGCTCTTCCTGTATGTCCGGCAGGGTTTGGTACAAATTTAGTAACATCTAGGCAGTCATGTTCAACATCATCTCTCTTTTCTTCTCCATACACATCAGGTAATAAGGTAGCTGGATTCAGAATCGTACACCTGATTACTGTTAAGTTTTCTGCTCCTAAAATAATTATTTCAGTAATTTGTCATTCGGCTTGGGGTAGGATACTGAGTTTGGGTTCTGGTTAGAAGTATTTCAATTGAACGAGGGACATAGACTTTCACAGGATGTCCCATCACAATAGATTCACTCTGTTCAAGACTGGTGCAAGCAGCAGCTACTGCTTTCAAACAACCAGGTAATGCAGAGGCTACAGGGTCCAAAGTAGCAGAAAAATATGCCACTGGATATCACATCAAACCAGGTCTCAGGGTTAGCACTGATAGAGCACAATTATCTTGTTCAGATCAAAATAATGCAAATTATTTCGTGTAATCTAGCATTCCAAGAGCAGGGGCTTCGCACAGACAATTTCTTAATATTACAACAGCTCCCATGCTTTCATCATCCCATTCTACAGGGTCTTTTGCTTGTTTCCTTGTCATTTGTATCAATGGTTTAGCCAGCAAGGTAAAACCTACAATCAATTGCCTACAATATTCTACAATGCCAAGAAACAGTCTGATATCTTTCTGGGTCTGAGGTAACTTCATTTGTTTTATTATTTTAATCCTTTCAGGTGTCACTTTCCTCACTCCTCTTTCTAATTGATGTCCAAAATATTTAACAAGGTTTTGATAAAATTGTAGTTTTTCTGGTGACACCTTATGCCCTCCATTGGCCAAATGGTTTAACAATGCAATAAAATCTAGGACACAGTCTTCTCGTGTTTTTGAGGCGACTAATAAATCATCTATATATTGGACCAAAACTGAACTTCTGGATCACTAATGTTTCTAGACACTTTTTCAAAATCTGGTTAAAGATTGAAGGGCTTTCTGTGTACCCTTGAGGAACTTAATAACACACATAAATACGATTTTCAAATTTAAATGAAAAGAGATATTGACTGTCTGGGTGTAACGGAATAGAGAAAAATGCATGACACAAATCAATACTGTAAACCATCCTGCATTCCATGGTATTTGATACAGAATTACTGCTGGGTTCGGCACTACAGGACAATAAGGTACCACTATTTTATTTATTTTTCTCAGGTCCAGCACTATCTGATATTTCCCGTTAGGTTTCTTAATGCCAATTATGGGCGAATTACAAGGACTGCTCATTCTTTCTTTTAAAATGCCTTGTTGGATCATTCGCTCTATTTCTGCTATGACGCCTGATTTAATTTCTGGGCTCATCTTATACTGTCTAGTATTTGGAAAAATAGCACCTTCCTTTACGGTCACTTTTACTGGGTCTACACCTGACATCAACCCTACTTCTTTTCCAGTATAATGCCACACTTCTGAGTTTACTGTCAGTTTTAATTCATCAGGTATGTCATCCTTTGTCATAATTCGTTTGTTTATTATATTTTTATTTGGCATATATAGCCATAAAAAGAAAGAGCTACAATACATACTATTAAAATCTGCTTTGTACAATCCCTATAACTTTAAAACAGTATAAAACACAATAAAATCCTGATAAATTTGAACAAAGAATCTCATGCAAACCGTAGGTGGTACCTAATTCATCATCGGCGAGGGGATCACTTATATTGGGTACACATTTGTGCATCCGCCATATGAAACAGGGTCCCGGAATATCCCCTAGCATAGGTAACGTCACGTTTCAACCCCACTCGTTATAAATTATATAACCAGGTCCTTCAATGAATGCTGTATGGCAATTAAAATCTTCCCATTGCACATGTTACATTAAAGAGCTCATATTTATCAACAAGCTAAGCGCTTGATCCTACTAAAAATTTCATAGACAATAAAAAAGGTTTCCGTTCTTCTAAGAACCACAAGCAGTCCAACAAAATATGTGGGCCATTGCATTTTACTTGCAATCCACATGTACACAGACCTTGCTCATTCGTCATAGCAGATTTTATAATCCGATCCGTGTTGCATGGGTTCAGGCCCACTCTAAATCTCAAGATTGTATTTCTAAGTTTTGGATTAGGCATGGCCTCGATATAGGGGAATGTTTGGTCATTGGTCCACCCGTTTATCAAAAACTGGGAGGACGATTTGCTCCTCAAATAACCCAAATCTTCCTCTCGGGCCTTCAAGTTAATGATAGCACGCAACGCCGACTTAGGGATCTGCTGCCCCGACCTCCATTGGTCTTAATCTAAGGATAGTGTGACACACAACTTATCTAGCCTGGTTCTAGCTTGGGACGCCCAATTTAGTTCACTAGCCTCTATTTCTTTTTTGCAGAGTTTTGCTATTTTGACAGGCCCCTCCCCATTCATTCTCTGCCAAAAATTCGATACTGCTTGCATCCCCGGAAATTCCAGGATGCAAGGTGGCATTCTACTCATACAGCCTGTATCATTGTTGCCGCGGGGAGTGCTAGCAGCTGTTTGACACATTTACCCTCTTCTAAGTTCCAATCCAATTTACCTCCCATATATAATACCTCTACACCATATTGGAACTGCGGGCGTACCAATGCATTAAAAGCCGATAAAATTGGCTGCAGAGAGGGACCTCCATATTTATGTTTAAATTGTTGAAGGCCCCATACTGAAGCAAGCGCCTTTGTTTTTAGTGGCTGTATGTGATCCTTCCAATTTAACCCGTTGGCTGCTGCCGTCGGCCCACTACCTCACTGGTGCTGCCGTCAGCCAATGGACGACGCGACCGCGCCCATTTTTAAAAACGGCTGCACTGCCGCAAAAAAGCGGAAGCAGCCAACGGGTTAACTTATTGTCAAACCACATACCCAAATATTTATATCTATCCACTTCTTCCACTCTAACCTCTCCCAATGTCCAATACAGGGAGGACTTTTTTCCCCAGTACCATTATTTTGGTCTTTTCAAAGTTGACCGTGAGGCGTTTGTTTTAGGCAATATTCGTGAAAAGTATCCCGTTTTTTTTGCAAGCCCCGCTCTGTCATGTCCATTATCACTAAGTCATCTGCATATCACAGACAAGATATATGAGATCCGCCCATCTTAGGGCTTACCCCACCTGCTCTACTCAATATGTTGGGTAGATCTGATAAAAATAAAGAAAATAACAATGGAGCTAGGACACAGCCCTGCCGCAAACCATTCATTATCTGGATTTTGTTAGATAGGGTTCCCTGGGTGTCCTTTGTCATACTTGAATACATTTCATCTACCTCCGTACCTTGTTTTGCTAACATTAATTTGTAAATACTATCTTCATCAGGGGTTTGAATTGTCACACCATCCGGTGTACTGTAGATTGTACAGTTCAACTTACATAGTAAATCTCTGCCTAACAAGTTTACATTACTGGAGTGACAGACCACAAATTTGTGCATTTCTTTAAAGTTACCAATGCACACCTCCATGGGTTCTGTAACTGGAGTTCTAAACTGTCTATTAGAAACACCAACTACTTGGATGGCTTCACCTGAGAGGGGTGGGTTTGGGATGTCTGCTGTTCTCACAGTAGAATGGGTAGCACCAGCATCCAATAAAAAAGGAAATATTTTTTCCTTCTACGTTTCTATCAATATGTGGACCTGACTGATCTACCAGTAAGGATGCGCCAATTACGCATTCCTCTTCCCCCCTCCTCAGGCACCGTCATAATTCATCCTACGATGAACTACTGTTCTGAAAAGAGATTGTGAAGTTACTGAATTTCCTTGAAAGCAGGATTCCACACTGTACTTTGCTCTGTGGTGGTAACTGACTCTGTGGATTTACAACCAGTTGTGGTTTACTCAATATCACCTCATTCTGCGTCTGTGAATTTAAATTTTGATTTGGGCCATTATTAGTTTGAATACTTTTACACATTTTTCCAATGCCCCAATTTTCCGCAGCCATGACAAGGAAACTTTTTTTATGCTTCTTCTCTACTCATTTTTCCTCTTGACTTTCCTCCATTATTTTCATTCTGTCCTGATCCTCTATTTTGTTCGTTATTCATTTTAAGTTCTTGCTGTTCTGCCAATTTTACTTGTGCCGACATTACTTTTTCTACTAACATTTTTTGTCTATTATCTATCTACCTCATCTCCACAGTATTTTGCATACTTTAAGACTTCATCTACGGGTTTCACTTGCCAACACAACATGTGTTTGTATCATCTGACAAATCTCTGGTCTTAATCCGGATACAAATCGATATACAAAATGTCCCATACCTTTGTCACCAATATTCTCAAAACCACTATACTGCTTGAATACCTGTAGCAGACGCTCATAGTAAACATGTACAGTCTAATTTATCTCTTGTGTAGTTCTGTCTATTTTTATCCAATCTGTCTCCCTTTGGGGAATTTTCCCTTTCAAGAAAGTAATACCTGGTTATATTTCTTCATTACTTCTTCTGAAGGTGCACCTGTTTTCTCATCTCTTATGTATTCATCACTAGGCCAATCAACTGTGATCAGCAGGTACCACTATGTCAAACAGACCATCCAAATCTTTCAATAAAACTTTAGAAACGTTCACAAACCTTTCAACTTGTCTATACCATTCAAGTGGTTTCTCTCTTAATTTTGGGAAATCATTTGAAAATGATCAAATATCATGCCTAGTCCAGGGAACATGTACATAGCCTCCTCCTGGTACTTCTCTCATATAACATAATCTTTCTGTCTTTTTTAGGTTCTCTTAATACATATTCTGTTGCAGTTTTGTTTGCCTGAGCTTCCTCCTTTTTCTTAGTCCACCTTGTTTTCCACCTGTCTAATTCTCCCCATTTTTGTAAAATTGTCATTAGTTCTCTAATATGTAATTTCCTTCCTGACACATTCATATTTTCTAAATCTTTGTCAGTAAATTCTGCTCTGTAAGGTTTCTGTAATACTTTGGATTTCCCTATTTCAATTCCCATTTCTGAAGCAAGCACTGTTAATTACTCATGAAATATTTTTACATTTCTGGTTATACCTCTACGTATGAATAATAGTTCTTCTTCGTAGTACGTATTTAGTCTGTCTAGTCCCACATTCCCAGCTATCATTTCTTCCAACTCTTCCTTTAATTTATAAATGTCCAAAATCTTTGGTTGTAGAATTGCTTTGTCCATTCCTTTGTGCCCACCTTCCTAATTCTTCTGGTGACTCAATTGTAGCACTTTTAGTTCCTGTGGAGGTTTCCATTCGTATTTCTTTTGAACAACTAGGTGTAACTCTTCTTGGGGTTTCATTTATCTGTTCTCTTATAGGTAGATCCATTAGTGATATTACTGACTCGCATTCACTATCTTGATCCTCAATTATTACGTTCTCTTTTCTTGGTTTTATTATAGGAGTGCCTATAACTGGTGGGTTTGTACAGCTTCTTTTATCCCCATATAGTGGGACAACATGACCTATTGTCACTGGTATGGTTAATGCTTCAGGGTGTACACTCAATTGGTTTATTTTCTGGATTAGTTCATCTTTATTTCTATTTATCGCTTCTTTTTCCTTTCCCTGTAATACTCTTTCAATTAATGAATCATGCAAAATGAATTTGGGTAACTAATGGGATCTCTAAGGCAGGAGCACTCGATATATTTCTATTGGGTTCTTCCTGATATGATGGAGGATTCTTTGTTACTATATCTTCCATAAATTCATCGTCTGATTCTCCACAACCTGTCATATTTATAGTCTTCCTAGTACAATTGCCTCCAGACTGCTCCTCTGACATTAATGCAGGATACAGTCCTTCTGAAACCATTGCTTGTCTCCATTGTTTCATCTGATCTTCATGTGTATCATTCATTCCTTTGGGATAGAACCCTCTATAACCCCTAGTTCTTCTCGATCTGTCTCGACCAAAGGCCTCCATTTCCCATTCTTCCAAAGCTTCATACTGAGTTAATCTAGGTCTGGGCTCTAACGCATTCATTTTTGTCCTTAAATTCTGAAGAATTCTCCCATTAGATGTACCATTTTCTGAGAAAGCTAATATTCTGTCACCTTTTGTTTATTCAATCCAATTTTCTAACCATACACAGGTATAATAACGTCTTTCCATCATCATAAATGAGGCAGGAGTTTTTGGCGGTGGGATAAGAATCTCCTCTCTAGTTTTTATGGGGTTATCTTTCTTGAAGTAATTTTTTATTCTTTGCATAAACGGCATTTTTCTTTTTTCTCTGTACATTTTAGGATTATAACCTCTTATGTATTATTGTCTAGCAAAACCTAAATATCTTCTATCTGGGTGATTCCCTATTAAAGTTGGATCTTGTTTCCACATACAACCTTTACTGTCTATTATTATTACCACTTCTATTTTATTAACCAATTAATCATTTTGTTTAGACTTGGGGTTCTTCAATCCTATTGCAGCTTTTATACTTTTATCCAATAAAACTATCATTTGTAAAATTCAGTTAGCCTATACTAGCGCAGCTATATTGTGACGTCAGTATTCACACCTCAAAACTGACCCCTCCTTTACAATCTTCCGTAAATTGCACCCCACTGTTTCGACCAATCCCAGCGCGGCACCTGATGAGGTCAACGTGACAACTGACCCCTCCTTTACAATTCCCTATCTTTGTTACACACCCGATGCTTTAACCAATCCCAGCGAGGCACTCTGTGACATTAGCGCAACTCCGGCAGCTGACCCTCCCTTTACAAGGTATTACAAAACTTAAATTTTCTTTAAATTTTCACCAAAAATCTCATTAATACCATACAATATTTGCTACTCTGTTGATCCTCATGAACCAGAAGATTCTCGGACTACGATTAAAACTTTTCCCGCTTACCCCTCATACACTGCAAGTAAAACCTTTCCGTTGACCCCTCATACACTGCGAGTAAAACCTTTCCGTTTATCCCTCATACCCTTACTCAGTAAAACCTGTTACTCTTCCAGTGTTACCCTTTCTAGGTGTAATAACAAACACCAACATTTCACCAGCGAACTCCTTACTACAGTTACTTACATTTATTCACAACTTAATCTCTAGAACCGACGAGTAACCTCACAGCAGTGTGATTTCCATTCATCACCTGCTATACACTTCCCGGGAATTTCCAGACAACATAAAACAATATACAAATGGGTTTGTTAATACACTAATCTATAACCAATAATTACCAACCAATCAATAATAACCATGCCTCTGCTACCAGCAAACTGATCCAGCGGGACACCAACCTGCGTACAATTATCACTAAATACTCATTCGGGCCCATGAACCACACACACACACACAAAATCTGGTCGATGAAACCCCGTTGGGGATCAATTTTAGGGCTAAATCTATATGTTTGTGTACCTCTCAGCTTTGAGCCTATTTAATACTAAGCCCTTTTCTTTACAAATGGATCTATATTAGTTGATTATGATGGTAACTATAACCATTTATACATTTACCTGTTCTGTTCATTAATAACCACAGACTCGTATTAAGTTTAAGAGTTTTACCTGAATTTTATTTTTGTAAATCATAGACAAATTACAGTGTGAACTCCATCATTCTGAAGAGGTAAGATTTGATTTATCTAAATTAATTATAAATGTCAATGACAAGTATCTCAGGAAGAGAGGATAGAGAGAAAAGGCACATTGACACAATACACAGATTTATATTTACCTAGGTTGGTGCAAGATGGGACCCCTCTGGCTTCTTCAGGTAATTTTCGATCAGCAATCGGACAGCATCTCTATCTCTCAGCGTTCTGGCAGCAATTGAGCTGCAATTGGGCTAACTAATTTTACTAACTACCCCAATTATACCTCTTTTTGTGGCATGCTCCACTCCTAAATGTTTCAACTTTATGAAATTCCGAATTCTGATTGGACAAGCCGAGGGGATGATCATCACACCATGCTAAGTTTAAAACTTTTTTTCTTAAGACCTTTGTCTTATGTTCCCACCCAATAATTTGTTTCTCCCAAGTTTTTTTCCCACCCATATTTATAATGCATTATCAACAATGTATACAGTTTGTACAGTTGTCCATTGAGTCTTCAGGAGGTTCAGCTGGTTCCCAGGACATGTAGTAAGGGTGTCCTTGATCGGGTTCCAAGACTTGAGCTCATGACTTCGGAGTTGTACCTACCCTGCATGCGGATGAGGGTCACATGATTATCAGCCCTTAGTTCTCTTTAAGGCCCAAATACGAACTAACAGATAAGTCAAAAAGAAATTATGTTAGATTCAAATAAAATGATTTCACTGTACACCACTTATCTCTACTCTAATCCCATTTACTAATAAAGACTATTTATGTATTAGTACTTAGTATATAATGCGATTTCGTTTCAGCAGAGCAGATCCTTAGCATGTGAGTTCTTAAGCGGCCCTTTTAACGGTCATTGCGCAGAAGCAAATCTTTCCCTCCAAGTGTTAAGATGTCATGCAATTGACGCATGCGCAATGCATTTTCCCACGTTAGCAGCCATCTTTAGTTGCACTCAGGGTACATGTTAGCAAAACACATAGGCAAGCTTCTCCTTTCTCTAGTAAGTGCAAAAATGTTGTGTAAATTTAGTATTACAAACATTATTAGTAATTGGTTACAAGGTTATATGAGAGGATTACATCTGAGCAAGTTGCTTATTTTCGAAACCCTGCTCCATCACTGTCTCTCGGTGCACCCAAAGGCAATTTGGCAGAGGGTGATGATGTTTCTTGTGGTACAACACGAAAAACCCCACATCGCTCCCGCTCCTCGGGATGGTCTCAGTTCATAAGATGATCTTGGGGCCCCCTTTGAGAGCTGTTCCTGTGACAAGTCGTTCTTGAAGTCAGTCTTTGTCGGGAGGTCAAAGAAAAAGTGGGAGCTCCACTCTACTTCACCACACCCTTTCAAGTCCCCAGAAGAGGCACAGGGGCATCCTCAAGCCTCTAGGCCTATTTCCACACATCACCTGCAGAACTGGCACAGACTCCTCCACACCTCCTAGAGTTTTCTTTTACCGAAGCAACTACTGGCCAACCTTGAGAGTTTTAGGAGGCGATTGCCCTTATCTTTGGGCAATAGGTTCACTCTGGTGTGCCTCCTGGCCCAAAGGAGCCAAGAGCTGCCGTTGATGATTCTCCCCTGATACCGCTTGAACGCGCTGGATCTGTTCCTAGTTCGGGACCGACTTTGATCCCACGCCCCAATCCTGCTCCACAACCCTCGCTGGAGTTCGGTCCATTGAAACTACACGATGAGGGCACCTCTGTTGTTCCCTCAAACTCTGAGACAAGGGCCTGTTCAAAGTAGAAACTGATGCTGCCTGGGTCACAGCGGACTGATACCCTGCCCCTGTCTTCTGACGGATCTGAGTTTGAGGAAGAAGCAGAATACAGGGCCCTTGATCCCATTGATGACATTACTCAGGCCTTCCCTGAGAACTGGTACTAGGGGAGTTCAGGGCTGTGCTCGCGGGAGGAACATGGTGCCAGGTTAGGTGTCAGTCGCGGTTGCCCCTCTCCCTCCTTCTATGAGGTAAATAGAAAAGTGATGCGGATTGCCTCACGAATGTGCACTAGCCAAATAGCACCCCTGTGAGGTGGACAGGAAAGCAGGCTGGAGGATTTCTTTCCAATACATTTTCAGCAATGCCAGCACTAGTGCAGCCAGAAACTCGGCCCTGGAGGATGTGGGGTGCCAGGGATGTCAGCTGTGAAGTCCATTCCCCTCCAGAGCGGAAACCGAACTTGGAGCCAGAAAGGACAAAATGAAGATGAATTCAGGTAATAGCAATTCCCCTACTTTGAATAAAGCTAGCAGTTTGCTTAAAAGTACTTGAATGTCGGGTTGAGAGGGCCATGTCTTAAATAAACCTATAGACATGGATAAGAATTGTAACACTGCATAAGTGAACTTGGCAACACCTTTCTCACTAGTGAAGTCCTTTCATAAAGAAGCTGGTACAGAAACACAGAGAGTAGTTAGCAGATACCAACTGAGTTCTGGCCTTTCAAAACAAAGTGGGCTAACGTCTAGTGTAACTACTAAGGCCCTTAAACCGCGTTTTCAAAATAAAGAGTATAGGCACACTCTCTATAGTAAAAATAAAATCCTATCTACTCTGACTGTCGACAAAATTAAAGGGTGCTCTGCAGGGCAGATTTAGTTGCAACATTAAAGCAGGGGGTAGAGCGTAGACAGGCCCAATAATAACCCAGAAAAGTGGAGAAGTGTCTAACCTCCCCATAAGACACTGAAAGCGACTCCATTGCGAAGGTCCTTTTTCAGACCCTCTACTTACAGTCTTAGTTATGGTGGAGAGAGATCTGTGCAGCTCGGTCACACGAACTCAATCAGTAACATCAGCGACTCTGGTAGTCTACCTAGCTTCCATAGACTCAATACCAGCAGGTACTCCAAAATGGCATATAAATAGCTCAATGGGCCCCAAGTACCCTTCGGCAAAGATAGGAAGTGAAAGTCATCCTCTAATCCCCCTATCTAATAGATACTCTTTATTAAGAGGTTTGGAAGGAGAGGTGACAGAGCACAACACGGAGCTCATGCTTCTGGGAAACAACTTTACTAATCAGGCACCGTTTTCCTGGCCAGACTGTCTAGGTAATACACTTAGCCCCAAAAATCCTATAAAGAGCCTGGATGGACAACACGCTTACAATGGAATCACAGGCCAAGAATTTGTCAACAAGTTGTTATGACACACTAAGAATGCCTGGGAAAGTGTTTGATCTTCTCCCTTTCCTTTCCGGAAGGCTTATTGTACAGGCACTGGTAATATCTTGGTTAGACTACGGGAGTTCCTTGTACCTGGAGTCCCCAAACTAGGTAATAAAAAGGCTACAGTTTATTGAAAACATGGCAGTCTGCCTTCTTAATATTCCAAGGCACTAGTCCGCAAAAAGGGCACAGGCAGAACTTCACTGGCTCCCGATTGAGCAGCGGGTGCAGTTCAAATCACTTTGTATTGCTCATAGGACCTGTTATAACAAAGGCCTGCAGCTACTACAAGCTCTTATTGAGCCATAAGCCCCTGGAGGGGCTCTGAGCTCAGCTAATGCACATCTCGTAACGGTAGCTAAGATCCGCATGGCTAGATGAGAAGGCTGTTCGTTTAAGTATCTGGCCCCCAGGTTGCAGAATTCTTTGCTGATTAGACTGCACCAAATAGATTCAGACTCCAGCTTCAAGAAATCTCAGAAAACGTGGCTGTTTGTGAACTAATTGTCCTTTGGACCCTCTATGCAGCTGCGGTTGAGGTTGTGCTTGTTGGTTTAAATGCTGGGAGTCTCCGGGTAACAAATTCATATCTAATGCACTCAGTAGAAGTGCCTTCCAGGGATCTTACACAGTTTGAAGCTGTGTCCTCTCTGTCATCTGCTTCAGTAGTCCTGTTAGAGATGCCCCTCTTTTGCAGTAGTACGTCTCAAGTCGGAGGCCATATCATTTTTTAACCACGGAGACGAGAACAGAGTCACCACATCAAAAGGAAGTCCGAGAGTTTCAGGATAATTGCCTAAAGTTAGCACCTAAAATTGACGATCTGGTGCTCCAAACTACTGTGCTAGACACATTTGCTAAGACTACAACAGAGGTGATAAAATGTGCGATTGGCTTCCCTCAAAGCTCAGGCTATAGAAACCCAGGCAACTCTAGAAAGGCTGGGACACCTGAGAAGACGTAACAACCTTAAGATCATGAATGTTCCAGAAAGAGCAGAAGGGACCAACATCAAAAACTTTATTGGAAAACTGATCCGAGAGGGCCTTTTTCCGAGCTATTTTCAGGGAGACCTTGACTCTGAAATCAAGAGTTTATAGGAACCCTCTCTGGTTGAACTCCAATTGAAGAAAGCCTAGGAAAATTTGGTAAACTTTCTTATTTGTCTGACAAAAGAGTCCAATCTTTCCATGTCACTGAGAACCAAGCAGATTGAGTTTCAGAGTTTTACTTGCCCGATAAAATCTGACCTGTGCTATGAGGACAAAGCAGATGATTAAATACAGAAAATAAGGTCGGCATAATTCCCTGGATGACAGTGTAGCTTAAGGGAGATGGGGTGTACAAATAGTCAGTAAAAAGCACGGGTGGTAGGAAATAGTCTGATGGTAAGGTAGAGGGAAGGTAGGAGAGAAAGCATGCTCAAAAAGGCCATTGGGCTTGTAAGTACCATGAAGGGTTCCTACAAGTAGGTTCACTGTGGATGGGGCGCATCAGGGATTCAAAGGGAAACAAGCATTTGCAATGCAATAGGTCTCGCATCAATTAAGTTTGAGCTAATGGCATTGCTAAATATTGCAACACCAATTGCAACAAAAGTCTATAAATTGTAGGCCAAAGAAATGTGTATTTATTTTCGTAGCAATGGTGGCATGCTGCGCTTTAGATGAATATGTTTAAAAGTAAAGTGTGGCATACTGCGATTGCTACAATACTTAATTGTGGATGCTTAACAATTGATGTGTGCACTGATGGCTGGTGGTGAGTGTGCCTGTAGAAATTGTGCACTGATGGCTGGTGGTGTGTGTGCCTGGTGGAAGCGTGCACTGCAGGCTGTTGGTGTGTGTGCCTGGCGGTAGTGTGCACTGACGGCTGGTGGTGTGTGTGCCTGGTGAAAGCGTGCACTAACAGCTGGTGGTGTGTGTGTGTGCCTGGTGAAAGCGTGCACTGACGGCTGGTGGTGTGTGTGTGCCTGGTGAAAGCATACACTGACGTCTGGTGGTATGTGCCTGGTGGAAGTGTGCACTGATGGCTGGTGGGGTTTGTGCCCGTTAAAAGCGTGGACTGATGAAAGAGTGCACTGACAACTGATGGTGTCTGTGCCTGGTGAAAGTGTGCACTGACAGTGTGGTTGTGTGTGTGTGTGTGTGTGTGATTGTGTGTGTGTGTGGTTGTATGTGGTTTTATGTGTGGGTGTGTGTGTGTGTGTGGTTGTGTGTGTGGTTTTGTGGTTGTGTGTGGTTGTGTGTGTGCTTGTGTGTGTGGTGTGTAACACACACACGCGAGAAGAGATAGGATGATATGCGCAAACAATGGCAAAAAAATGCCAATAGCTAAAAGTTTTGTAAATGCGAAACCTATTGTATTGCATTTACACGAGTGTGAGCTCATTTTCCATGTGGAGGGGTTGGTTAAAATTGAGCATTTGGCAGATCTTTATCTAGTGTTTGCCATGGGCAGCTCTTCTGTTGCTGCTTAGTAGATGCTATGGGATGTGCTTTGTGTACTGAACACAAAGAACCCTCCCTGAAGCGAGGTTCATTTTGTCTGCATTGTGTGATAATTAGGGGCAGGGCCTTAAGTTTGCCGGGTCCTGCCGGTGCTCAGCACTGGCAGTTCTATAAAGCAGGTGCTGAGACAGGGCTCTCTATTTTTGCCCTCACCCTCAGAGTTAAAAAAAATACTCTTAACTCAGCAGCAGTGCCACCCTTCACTGCCTTTGATGTAACTTTGAAGAGATTTGTTGTAGGTCTTTCACAGTCTCATCTTTTCAGAACGGAAGCATTTTCAATAGTCTACACAACGATGCCATAGTTGTTGCTTATTGAACAGAAGCATTGTAAATAGTCTATACAATAAAGCCACAGTTGTTGCCAATTTATCTTATGCATCTAATAGCCATTGAGAAAGCCAATAGTCCTGGCTTGTTTTAGATGTAAAGTGACTTGTTGTGTTCTGTATCTGGAAGCAACGACCAAAGCAGCAAAATACCATTTCAGCGAGACACTATGATAAGCACAGATTTTTAGCTTGTGTGTTTTTTTTGGAGCCAGTCCCTTAATTACATTGTCCACGCTCCTTTGAGAGCCCCACCCCCCGTATTTGATCTATAAAGAAGTGCCTGGAGGCTTCGAGAGCTTCTTAGCGCACGTTTAATGTTACTGGTGCATACTATAGCAGACAGTAACGTAATGTCCGCTCTGTATTTAATGTAAAAACACAACATTAATTATTGATACACTAACTCATGTGTAAAGATTGCTACTGCGGATAGTTGGCAAAACTTACATATGGTGGAGGCTGCCTGATTGTTTTATTGGCAGCTTAAACACCGCTTATGTGAAGCAACACACCCAAATGAAAGAGCCTACAGACGTGGAGAAGGGGCAGCGTGGAGTCCGGGCGCGCGCACACCTCAGACCCGAGGGTCAGTTGGGGGAGGGGTGTTTAAAAGGACAATAAAGATGGTAACAAGCGAGAGGGGAAACTTGCTGAAATGGGGGTAAGAAAGGGAGGAGGAGAAAGGAGGATAAGTGGTGGGTCTAACGTGAGGGGGGAGCAGACAAGGAGGGGGTGTAAGAGGACTGCGAGCGAGATGTAAATATGTGATGGCAGAAATTTGTGCCTGGGGCATGTGTGAGAGGAGACCGAAGAGGTTGAAGAATACATATAGTAGATTACAAAGTACCCCATACGCTGCGAATCACGTAGTGGTAAGCGGATACAGGGGAACTAATTCTGAATGCACGCTACGCAAAAGTAAAAGAAGGGCAAATGTAACGATAGTTTTGGTTTTTACTCACAATTGGTGTATGCTAGCGAATGGCCTGAATCCCAGGAAGATAGGGGGGGGGGGATGCCACCCTTAGTATCGCTCATCTGAAGCGAGACACCGAAATGAAAGAACCGACAGACCTGGAGCAAGGGCAGCGCCGAGTCCGGTCGCACTTGTTGTGTTTGTGGTTGTGCTTGTGTGTGTACTTGTGGTTTTGTGTGCGTGGTTGGTGAATGTCTTGACAGGTTACACTTTCGCACACCAGCTCCAAGCCTTTGGCACACGTACTCACGTGCCACATACATAAACTTTCCATCATATCTTTGGCGAGCACTATCACTACGATGACCAGAATCCTCTAGTCCATGGTTAATGCGCCTGCTGCTGTGTGACATTACATGTTGATTACAGCATTCCACCTCGGGGAGATGCGCGAGGGATAGCGGATACGTGGAGCCTTTCTTGCGTCTGGGAGCCTTCTGAACTAAAACAAACGAGTCACGCTTTATGCTGATAAACATGCTGCGTTTGTCTTTCTAGGACACCGCGCTCCGTTCTCGAGCTGCCAGCTTTATGTCTACCTCCCCTGCCAGGCTGCATAGCAGACCCTTTTCCCACATCACTGTAAACAGTGAAAAGTGGCACCTGCCTCGCGTTACTGCAGGTGTCGCACTCGCATACAAAAAAGCTAAAAAGCCCCCACCAGAGAAACACGGGGCGGCGGGTGATGGACGTGAACTACACAAGCAGACCCGCTCCAAACTGCAGACACGCAGGACAACCATTCAGCTTAACAAAATGCATGTGGCTTTGTGGATGGGGGCGGCTTCACCTCTAAACACAAGTGGCGCGGTCGTCACGCCTGTGTCGGCACAATCATAGCTCCAGCCACGGCCTATTGGTGTCTAACACGCGCTTGGTGCGCGTAATGGACACCAATAGGCCATGGGAGGAGCTATGCACGTGCTTCGGGCCAATTGCGTGCAGTCTTTTACAATAACACGCACGCAAAGGCCAATGGGGAAGCTGAAAAGGAAACGCAACCGTACGAGCGTGTGCGATTCCTAGGTCAGCTTGGATTTCCCCGTTTTTACTTACTATAGCTCACGCGACTTGCGCGAGCACTGCTTCGCAGTGCACCGCAGGTCGCGAGACCTAAAAAGGACCCTTAATTGATGCAGGGATTTCATAGATTTGTTTTTTAAGCTCTCGATGGACTGCCCCGCATGTACGAGGTCTAAATTATTTTTCTGGGATGCACTGTAACATTTTTATTTCACAACATAATTTTATGGTTGACAGCCAATACAACGAGGGATGGAGTGTGGGCCGGGGAGGGATGGAGTGTGGGCCGGGGGAGGGATGGAGTGTGGGCCGGGGGAGGGATGGAGTGTGGGCCGGGGGAGGGATGGAGGAGTGTGGGCCGGGGGAGGGATGGAGGAGTGTGGGCGAGGAGGGATGGAGTGTGGGCCGGGGGAGGGATGGAGTGTGGGGCGGGGGAGGGATGGAGTGTGGGGCGGGGGAGGGATGGAGTGTGGGGCGGGGGAGGGATGGAGTGTGGGGCGGGGGAGGGATGGAGTGTGGGGCGGGGAGGGATGGATGGAGTCGGGGGAATGGATGGATGGATGGAGTGCGGGGATGGATGGATGGAGTGGGGGGATGGATGGATGGAGTGGGGGGATGGATGGATGCTGTTGGGGGATGGATGGATGGAGTGGGGGGATGGATGGATGGAGTGGGGGGATGGATGGATAGAGTGGGGGGATGGATGGATGGAGTGGGATGGATGGATGGATGGAGATGGATGGAGTGGGATGGATGGATGGATGGAGTGGGATGGATGGATGGAGTGGGATGGATGGATGGAGTGGGATGGATGGATGGAGTGGGATGGATGGATGGAGTAGGATAGATGGAGATGGATGGATGAATGGAGATGGATGGATGGAGTGGGGGGATGGATGGAGTGGGGGGATGGATGGAGTGGGGGGATGGATGGGATGGATGGATGGAGTGGGGGATGGATGGATGGAGTGGGGGATGGATGGATGGATGGAGTGGGGGATGGATGGATGGAGTGGGGGATGGATGGATGGAGTGGGGGATGGATGGATGGAGTGGGGGATGGGATGGATGGAGTGGGATGGATGGAGTGGGATGGATGGATGGATCGAGTGGGATGGATGGATCGAGTGGGATGGATGGATCGAGTGGGATATATGGTGTGGGGAGGTGGATGGAGCGGGGGGATGGATGGAGTGGGGGGATGGATGGAGTGGGGGGATGGATGGATGGAGTGGGATGGATGGATGGAGTGGGATGGATGGAGTGGGGGGATGGATTGATGTAGTGGGGGGATGGATGGAGTGGGGGGATGGATGGATGGAGTGGGGGGATGGATGGATGGAGTGGGGGAATGGATGGATGGAGTGGGGGGATGGATGGATGGAGTGGGGGGATGGATGGATGGAGTGGGGGGATGGATGGATGGATGGAGTGGGGGGATGGATGGATGGAGTGGGGGGATGGATGGATGGAGTGGGGAATGATGGATGGATGGATGGAGTGGGATGGGTGGAGTGGGATGGATGGAGTGGGATGGATGGAGTGGGATGGATGGAGTGGGATGGATGGAGAGGGCTGGATGGAGAGGGCTGGATGGAGGTAGCGCATAGTGATGTTGTGGTGCCCCTGAATGGTGCTGAGTGGTGCTGTGGTGATGCTGAGTGGTGCTGAGTGATACTGTGGTGGTGCTGAGTGGTGCTGTGGTGGTGCTGAGTGGTGCTGTGGTGGTGCTGAGTGATGCTGTGGTGGTGCTGAGTGATGCTGTGGTAGTGCTGAGTGGTGCTGTGGTGGTGGTAAATGGTGCTGCTGAGTGGTGCTGCTGAGTGGTGCTGCTGAGTGGTGCTGCTGAGTGGTGCTGTGGTGGTGCTGAGTGGTGCTGAGGTGCTGCTGAGTGGTGCTGCTGAGTGGTGCTGTGGTGGTGCTAAGTGATGCTGTGGTGGTGCTGAGTGATGCTGTGGTGGTGCTGAGTGGGGCTGTGGTGGTGCTGAGTGGGGCTGTGGTGGTGCTGAGTGGGGCTGTGGTGGTGCTGAGTGGGGCTGTGGTGGTGCTGAGTGGGGCTGTGGTGGTGCTGAGTGGGGCTGTGGTGGTGCTGAGTGGTGCTGTGGTGGTGCTGAGTGATATAATGTGGTGGAGCTGAGTGATAATGTGGTGGTGCTGAGGGGGTGAGAGTGTGTGTGAGGGTGAGAGGGTGAGAGGGTGTGTGAGGGTGGGGGTGTGAGGGTAAGGGAGGGTGAGAGAGGGTGAGGGGGTGTGTGAGGGGGTGTGAGGGTGAGGGGGTGTGAGGTTGAGGGGGTTTGAGGGTGTGTGAGGGTGAGGGTGTGTGAGGGTGAGGGTGTGTGAGAGTGGGGTGTGTGAGGGTGTGAGGGTGAGTGGGGGTGTGTGGGGGTGTGAGGGTGAGGGGGGTGAGGGTGAGTGAAGGTGTGTGAGGGGGTGAGAGGGTGTGTGAGGTTGAGGGGGTGAGAGGGTGTGTGAGGGTGAGGGGGTGAGAGGGTGTGTGAGGGTGTGTGAGGGTGAGTGGGTGTGTGAGGGTGAGAGGGTGTGTGAGGGTGAGCAGGTGGGAGAGGGGGTAAGTGAGGGTGAGTGGGGGTAAGTGAGGGTGAGAGGGTGGGAGAGGGTCAGGGGTGCGAGGGGGTGTGTGAGGGTGAGAGGGGGTGTGAGGGTGAAAGGGGGTGTGAAGGTGAGAGGGTGTGTGAGGGGTGTGAGGGTGTGTGAGGGTGTGGGGGTGTGAGGGGATGTGAGGGTGAGGGGTTGTGAGGTTGAGGGGGTGTGAGGTTGAGGGGGTGTGAGAGTGGGATGTGTGAGGGTGAGTGAGGGTGTGTGGGTGAGTGAGGGTGTTTGAGGGAGGGTGAGGGTTGTGCACAGAGGAGACGAGTAGGGTGAAAAACTGAGCCATTGCTGGGACTTTTCTGGTAAAATACTTGATGAGAACCCAGGCCAGTATAATGCTGTCTTCTGCGTGCAAGTCTGGGAAGTCATGGTGTATTCGGCAGTGGTGCAAGTACGGTGAAAACGGGGGAATGGATGGATGGGCAGGGAGGGATGGGTGGAGTTGGGGAAATGGATGGATGGATGGAGTGCGGGGATGGATGGATGGAGTGCAGGGATGGATGGATGGAGTGCAGGGATGGATGGATGGAGTGGGTGGGAGGGATGGATAGATGGATGGAGTGGTGGGGATGGATGGATGGAGTGGGGGGGATGGATGGATGGATGGAGTGGGATGGATGGATGGAGTGAGATGGATGGAGTGGGATGGATGGAGTGGGATGGATGGATGGATGGAGTGGGGGGATGGATGGATGGATGGAGTGGGGGATGGAAGGAGTGGGATGGATGGATGGAGTGGGGTGGATGGATGGATGGAGTGGGATGGATGGAGTGGGGTGGATGGATGGAGTGGGGTGGATGGATGGATGGAGTGGGGTGGATGGATGGATGGAGTGGGACGGACGGATGGATGGAGTGTGGGGATGGATGGATGGAGTGCAGGGATGGATGGATGGATGGAGTGGGGGGATTGATGGATGGAGTGGGGGATGGATGGAGTGGGAGGGATGGATAGATCGATGGAGTGGGGGGATGGATGGATGGAGTGGGGGGATGGATGGATGGATGGATGGAGTGGGGGGGTGGATGGATGGAGTGGGATGGATGGATGGAGTGGGATGGATGGATCGAGTGGGATGGATGGATCGAGTGGGATGGATGGATGGATGGATGGAGTGTATGGATGGATGGAGTGGGGGATGGATGGAGTGGAGTGGATGGGGTGGGGTGGATGGATGGAGTGGGGGGATGGATGGATGAAGTGGGACGGACGGATGGATGGATGGAGTGCGGGGATGGATGAATGGAGTGGGGGGATGGATGGATGGAGTGGGGGGATGGATGGATGGAGTGGGATGGATGGATGGATGGATGGAGTGGGGGAGATGGATGGATGGAGTGGGATGGATGGATGGATGGATGGAGTGGGGGGATGGATGGGTGGATGGAGTGGAGTGGGGGATGGATGGAGTGGGGGGTGGATGGATGGAGTGGGGGGATGGATGGAGTGGGGGGATGGATGGATGGAGTGGGGGGATGGATGGATGGAGTGGGGGATGGATGGATGGAGTGGGGGATGGATGGATGGAAGGAGTGGGGGGATGGATGGATTGGGGGGATGGATGGATTGGGGGGATGGATGGAGTGGGGGGTATGGATGTATGGATGGATGGATGGAGTGGGAGGGTGGATGGATGGATGGAGTGGGATGGATGGATGGAAGGAGTGGGATGGATGGATGGAGTGGGGGGGAAGGATGGATGGAGTGGGGGGATGGATGTAGTGGGGGGGATGGATGGATGGATGGAGTGGAGGAGCCGAAGGCAAGAAAAACGAGTACAATCAGGGAAGCAGAAGACAAGAAAAAACAAGTGCAATCAGGGGAGCAGAAGGCACGAAAAATGAGTACAACCAGGGGAGCAGAAGGCAAGACTAGTATGACCAACTAAGCCCAGAGAGAGTGCAACCACAACTAGTAACAATCCAAAAACATAACATTGTGCACGCAGATACAATCCATGCCTGTGATACTAACAGCTCTGAATATCCGTGACAGCGTTACAGGCGGATGAGAGAAGGGGCAGAGGAAACAGACTAAGAAGTGTGGAAATCTAAAGCCGAGCTGGAGAGTGAGAGCGCACGCACTAAGGCTGGTCTGTCTGTGAGAAAAAGGCAGGCTGCAGTATTAAGTTACATCAAGAGAGGAGCTGGGAAAGAAACTGCAGACAGAAGGTTTAACAGAAGTGCACAGAGCCACTTCACAGAGAAGGAATAGCAGAGGAGGTATTGGTAGCAGTAATGAATACCAACGGGTGATACTAAGAGGCAGACAGCAAAGAGTAAAGCTAGGAGAGAAAGAGTCCTGAAACAAGGAAAGCAGAAGTAAATGGGAAATCTAAAGCGGAGCTGGAGAGTGAGAGCGCATGCACTAAGGCTGGTCTGTCTGTAAGAGAAAGGCAGGCTGCAGTATTAAGGTATATCAAGAGAGGAAAACTGAAAGTAAACTGAAAGCAGAGCGCAAAGCAGAGCGTGGCCGTGAAAGAAGTGAAAACAAGGGAGGAAGGGTGACAAGACGCATGGGGAGCAGCAGCCTTTGATGTGCCGGCAGGCCATGCAGTGAATAAATTAGGGGAGGAGAAATGCAGTTCTGAGGCCGAGCAGCAAAGCAACAGATGGCTTTGATGTGCAGGCAGGCGGCTCGGACGGATAGAAGCGCGTTCACAAGACATCATCGAGGTCTCATGCACTTCTGGATATCCGCATTTTCAAGAGCTTAGTTTAGCTCTTAGTTTAGCCACAATAGGGCGGTCCTATTCATTCCTTGCGGAATGGAATAGGACGAGCCCTAAAAAGGGGGTTCTCATCACTTCACATATAGAGGTGTAGGGAGAAAACAAAGCAAGAGCTGGAATAAAGAGCAGTCAGCTACAAGAGAATATAGAAAGGAGTACAGTTACATCTTTATCACGGAACAAATAGGACGAAATCAAGGAAAAGGCAAAGTAGAATTTTTCAGCTTCTGAAGGAGTCGGGCTGATATGATTATTTTGCAGGAAACGCATCTTAACTGCATTTGAACTGAGGACCTTAACCGTACAAGAGGGATGTCTCCAGGCTAACATATGCACAACACAAACGTCTATAACTAAAGGAGTTGCAATTTTTATTTGAACCAACTCAAGTTTACATGTTTTGAACTCTGAGGTAGATGACAAGGCAAGATGGGTTGGTGTAATCCGCTTAGATATTCTGCGTTTGATGTATGCTGGTTTTTACTGGTCTAATGTAGACACCTTAGAACACCTTTATTTATTTATTTGACATTTGTATGGCGCAAATGAAGCAGCACAAAAACAGACCTCTCGCTCAGCCTGGGACCCTAGAACAGCCAGGTTTTTAGACTCTTCTTAAAGTGACCCAGTGATGTACATTCACGCTTTGCTTTCGGTAACCTGTTCCAATGGAAGGGGGCCAGATATGAAAAGACGGGCCCTCCCATTCTGGACTTGTTTATTTTACAAGGGGCTAGGAGATTTTGATTACTGGATCTCAGCTGGTGCCCCGGGATGTACGCTCTCACCTTCTTTTTTAGATATCCCGGGCCCAGGCCTTGCCTTGAACACCAAAATAAGAAGCTTAAAGATAGCTCTCTTCCTCCCAGGTAGCCAGTGCAAGGCTTGTAGCAAGGTACGGGACGGGGTGCGTCTAGGCTTGTGCAAAGCCATTCTTGCAGCAGTGCCTTTGATTTTGGGACTGATTAGGTATACAGTTGGGGAAGTCTTGGTTGAGAGACATTGCTTTTGTGTAGTGTTACTGGCCTCTGAATGAGGTTGTAGTTTAGTCTGGGGGTTCTGACCAGGAAAGTCTCTGGAACTTGGTTATTTGCTGGCTTATGTACCTGGGCAAATACTGGAAAAAGCATGTATCACTCAATCTACCCTGCCCAGATTTTCCGATGCCTGGAGCTGGTATTCTATTTTTTATTTACGGTTTTCAAACAGTGCAGACATCATCACAGCAATGTCAGCATAACAGTATCAGTATAGCAATGGTAAGACTTCGCCATGTATACGGAAGGATGAAAAATGAAAAAAATAAAGGATAAAAGAGCACAAATAAGGAAGGAAAGGCATAGATTGAACAGTGCGTTCTACACAACCTATTGAGATTGTATCCATAAAATAGTATAACATGGTGGATGCAGCTAGGAGAAAGCGTTACAAAGCCATGAGGGGTGAGCACATACAGGCCACATTGGAGGCTCAGCTATGTCAGGGAAAATAAAGTCTGCATGTTCCATCATGTGCCATTCACTGCAGATATGTGTAGAGGTTGCCGAATGTCCTGTGGGCAGGATGTAAGCCGTTGCATTGAAGCACATAGTTCACTGGTAGTGTTGCAAACAATTATACTGTTGTGAGCCATGTAGCAGAAGTGAGACATCGACAGCCCCCCCTTCTGCAGATTGCAACTTAATGCTTGGCCAATAATAAAGATAGCGCTGCGAAGCGGCGGACATTCTTAAGGACATTGCGAACATATCCCAGCAACGCCACCAATGGATCCAGTACCAGGGTCATCGCCACCATCTGGGATACTGGTGTAAAAATTGCTGTCCAATAATTACAAAAGGGTGTGCAGACTCACGCCAGAAGGAAACAAGCATTTGCAATGCAATAGGTCTCGCACTAGGAAAGTTTGAGCTATTGGTCTTGTAAATGACAATTTTTTAATTTATGTGTTGTTTTTGAAAATAGCTAAATTAATAGCTTTGTCATTTACAATGCCAATAGTTATATTTTTCGCAAATGTGACACTTATAGCATTTGTAATGCAACATGTTTTGTATTTACGTGACTTAGATGTATTGATATTAAAACAACAATGGCTTTTAATTTTTTAAAATAATTAATACTTAAATAAAAGTGATTGTAATTTATAATGGCAATAGCTTAAACTTTTGTAAATAACTTTTGTGAAGATTAGGTTCAGTGTATTTTATTGTGACGAAAATCCAAGAACAGAAGTGAAATATTAACATCTTTTTGTGACATTTGTAATAAAGCTTGAAACATTGAGAGAACATATTTGAACCAGTGATGTTGTGGTTGCGCTGAGTGATGCTGTGGTTGCGCTGAGTGATGCTGTGGTTGCGCTGAGTAATGCTGTGGTTGCGCTGAGTGATGCTGTGGTTGCGCTGAGTGGTGCTGTGGTGGTGCTGAGTAGTGCTGTGGTGGTGCTGAGTGGTGCTGTGGTGGTGCTGAGTGGTGCTGTGGTGGTGCTGAGTGGTGCTGTGGTGGTGCTGAGTGGTGCTGAGTGATAATGTGGTGGTGCTGAGTGGTGCTGTGGTGGTGCAGAGTGGTGCTGTGCTGGTGCTGAGTGATAATGTGGTGGTGCTGAGTGATAATGTGGTGGTGCTGAGTGGTGCTGCTGAGTGATGTTGTGGTGGTGCTGAGTGGTGCTGTGGTGGTGGTGCTGAGTGGTGCTGTGGTGGTGGTGCTGAGTGATAATGTGGTGGTGCTGAGTGATAATGTGGTGGTGCTGAGTGATGCTGGGGTAGCGCTGAGTGATGATGTGGTGATACAGAAGGCAGAAAGGCACAAAAAACGAGTCTAACAGGGGGCAGAAAGGCACACACAACGAGTCTAACAGAGGGCAGAAAGGCACAAAAACCGAGTCTAACAGAGGGCAGAAAGGCACAAAAACCGAGTCTAACATGGGGCACAAAGGCACAAAAAACGAGTCTAACAGAGGGCATAAGAGCAGAAAAACATGGGAAACCCGAGTCTAACAGAGGGTAGAAAGGCACAAAAAAACGAGTCTAACAGAGGGCAGAAAGGCACAAACAAGCATTAGTGAAGCAAAGAGGTCTTGTCTTGCAGGCTGCTGCAGTAGATAAATGTAAAAAAAATTCATTGCAAGCCGATGCAACAAAAGTAAAGACCTAGCTGCTTATCCTTGCAATTAAATACATTTAAAAAATGAACCTTCACATAGAATTTTAACTGAACAGTAGGAGTGCTTATTAGCAGGAACGTGTACAAAGAACAGGTATAGAAACTTTTTAATTTTAATGCACATAGCAGGAGAGTACGATTCATATTACCACAACAAAGGTACTAATAGCTTTGTATTTCTGTAAAGTGAAGACGTATCATAAGCACACAAAAAAAATACAAGCAGCAATCTCGAGAGGTTGTGGGGCAGGGTGAAGGGTTAAGGGGTAGGAAGAGATGGCACAGGCTGGGCAGGCTGCGATCTGGGTGGGGGCTGTGGGGAAGGGGTGAAAGAAGAGACGGCACAGGGTGAGCAGGCTGCCTCAAGCAGGAAACAGGACGCTTTGATGTGGTGTGCGAGGCGGATGGGGGTGGGAGGCAGGGGAGCAAGCGATTGGGAGGGAACCTGCGACAGACTTCAGAACAGCCGCCTTTTCATCTCTAATTAACGCCAAGGAGCCAGAAGAACAGTGTAAGGCTGCGCTTAAGGACAGCTCGCCGTTCACAACGCAACCCAATATATTGCACACATTTAGCTAATCGCAAAGAAGCGAAGTTGCTTCCATTTGTTTGCAGATGGACAATCAATGTAGTCAACAGAAAGCCGTGTGCCGCACTGACCCATTTCAAAGTACGCCTGAGGAGGAGCACTTACGCATAGTCGATTGTACATTTAAACAAGAAATGGGAAATGAAAGGCAAGAAAGGGTGGGAGGGCGGGAAATGAATGGCAAGCAAGGGTGGGAGGGCGGGAAATTAAACAAGCTAAAAAAATAAAAGTACACTGGGAGGGGGGGAGGAGAAACGCGAGAGACGGCCTGGCGGCCGTCAAAGTGAAGCTACGGCCGGCCGGCCGTGGGCAGTGAATAAATTAGGGGAGGAGAAATGCCTGAGGCAGAGCGCACGCTGGGGGATGCCTGTGGGAGGGAGGCTGGTGGCTTTGATGTGCACGCGTTTTTTAGGTCAATGCGCTTGCGCATTGAGCTTGCTTTTCACGGGCACAGCATCAAATCGCCCGATGGTTAAGCTCTGGTTAAGCCCCAAAATCTCTCGCAAGCTCAATGCGCAAGCGCATTGACAGGCTCGACCTAAAAAAAATCAGAGTCCTCCAAGTGACACCTAGGACGGCAAGGGTCTAGCCTGTCCATAAAGCTGGGTGTAATGTAGGTGCATCAAAATAAATAAAAAATTTATCAATTTATGTCTGTGATTAGGGGATATTAATGTGTTTGCTGACAACAGAAATACCAAACATTGTCTGGAAGAGTGCGGCCTAAGTCTGCGGCCCAAACCTCTTGCAAGCGGCCGTCAGACAGGGGCTGTGTGGTGTTGGGTTCCCAAGGCCTACATACTCCGCAGAATCCCCATTACACTGAAAGAACTGTTGGCACGGAAACTGAAAAGTACAAAAGACAAGTTTATTAAGACCCCATGGGGTGGTGGTACATTCCTACAGCACCCTTCGGTAATGCAAGAAGTATCACACCGAACGTCGGTGCGAGTCCTTTTATACAGATTTACAGTAATAAAAAGGTAGGCGGTACATGGTTACAAAGTTTTCGGTACATATATGGTCATTTTTGGAACACAGCCAACTCATGGGAGGGGTTACAACACCACTGGTCAGTTTGGCGGAACATTCCTAAGGGGTGACTGGTCAGTCAGAACTGCGCATGTACAGGCTTGACCGTTAATAAAAATAGCCTGTTGCTGGGCAAACTCGAGTGGTCAGTAGCACGGACAAAGGACTAAAGGGCATGCTGACCACGAGGCAGCTCATTCTCTAAAATGGCCGCCGTAACATTCAAAATGGCGTTTTCAAATAAGGCCAAGTTAAGGGAAATAACGTGTAGCAAAGCTTAACGCTAACCCAGTCATTGTCAAATTACGACAAACGACCCTTTTAGCGTTTAGCTGAAGCTACCTCATAGTGAACATAGTCGGGATACTCATCTTCTATATCAATCGACATAATTTGAGCCACTTCTTTATGTAGCATCAATTCATTCTGGGTGAGAGCTCGTCTAGATGGAATACAAGCTTCTAGACACATAGAACATAATGCAGGGCCACATTGTATACATAAACACAAGAATAATATCCCAACTATGATACATAAGATTGTCAATAGCTTCCAGCCCCATGTACTAAGCATTGACCAGAACCACCCCGAAAAGGTCGATGTACCATTGTCCGGATGTATTTCAGCAGCAATTTTGTGTAATTTAGATATGGCATCATATACAGATGGTGAATTGTCTGGAACGTAAACACAACAGCTACTTCCGATAATTCTACATGCCCCCCCTCGATCGGCTAGAACTACATCTAGAACCATCCAGTTCTGGAGCGTGACAATTCTAGATATTTGAAGCTCTTCAGTTATATTCCCCAATGCAAAAGCAGTATCATTGGCTACAGCCTCAACAACACGGGTCAGTCGTCGTATTTTTCGACTGTTCAGAGTATCCCCCACAAAGGAAAACAAACCCAAATTAAAATCCACATATTGTTGCAGAGCAGTATCAGTCTGATCGATATCTTCAAGAACTACAGCACGTTTGACTCTAGCACAAAATCGTGATATAAAATATAGTCATTATGGTACATTGGTGGGGCAATGAATACAGGGGGCAATACAAAAGAGATATAACACGTACCTAACCATCCTAACGGGAGACGATGATAACCTTTATTGCCACAGATGAAGTATGTATTTCGGGATGCCACAAATGATATGCCATTCGGACTGTCAAATGTAAGTGTGGTGTTACATTCACTTTTTCCAACCGGGATTGTACCTTTATTTCGTATACAGAGATCAGCCTTAGTATCTATAACATTAATAACATGAGAGCTGGACATATTGATGTTTCGTTGATTACTGTAAATTCGGGGTGCAGACACGTTGTTGGGGCGGTACTCTTCCCATTCGAATCGAGTACCCTCGGCTTGTGGATAGCCGTCCCGATCATGATAACATATTTTGTTTAAACGGAAAAGCACCCCCCCTTTTGTTGGCCATCGCAGAGTGAATAGAAGAGTATACCAGGCATTGCAGGAACCATTGTGGGAAAACGGGAGTGGGATAAGCGGTGTGCCTCCTTTCTTCTGATGCCCAGGCAACATCCCACATACCCAACAGTTAGAAGTGTTCGTCATATTGTGAGTATGATGCAAGATTTGAATGAAGCTATTGTTCAAATAAGTCTGTCGGTGCCGTTCTTCATGATAGGGTAAGGTGAAATGAAAATGTTCAGATGGAGCCGGGGTAGTCGGCAACAAATGTTCTCGTACGGGCACCCCAAGTTCTCCTACCCAGGCTATCACTGCTATTACCACAACTGCCAATACAAACAATATAGCACCAAGGATTCTTTTGTCTGTGCTGCAGAAGACGCCATAGTTCAAAAAGAGTTCACAATGCCCCAAATATACAACTAAAACATAAAAATGTGAGTGTTGAGCTCCGAGGTAGCCGTTGTTTTCTTCTCCGGGGTCAAGACGGGTGTCGCTACTCTTGGCAGAACTGATCCCCCCCCCCCCCCCCCCTTGAGATTCCCGGCTTCCGTTTCACAAACCCCAGAGCGGTAACTCAACCAGTCTCGCACCAAAAAAAAAATCTTCTTTCTATCGTGGCCGCAGATTGTAACGCTGTTGTCCAGAAACGGTGTGGTCCGGGAAGGCTCCCTCAGATTCGGCCGACGTCACAGCTGGGCTTTTCTCCTCGTCCAAGATGTCTCTGTAATCAGACAGCACGGTGGGATTCACCAGATCCGGAGAGACGCGACGGCAGTGAGTTGAATGCACCCACCGCTTCCTGTTGGTCACTCGCACAGCCGTTCGAGTTGCAAGCAGGACTTGCTCGGGGCCACGCCACCTCGGTTCCAAGCTGTTCGCTCTCTCAAACGATTTTACCATAACAAAATCGCCAGGACGAAGATTGTGAGCCTCTCCAATAGAACTGTCGGGGAGCGCTTCTCGAACCTGTTGGTGAATAGAAAGTAAATCATTTGTTAATCGTGCCAAATAATCGTTCATCATTATACAAGGCACATCATGTAACAATCGCGGCTTAGGAATTCCCCATATATTCATTGGCCTTCCAAACACCACTTCATAAGGTGTGAGGCCAGTTCGAGAGTGGGGCACTGATCTAATAGAGAGTAATGCTAACGGTAAGGCATCCGGCCACTTCAAAGACGTGGATGCCACGATCTTAGCCAGCTTTAGTTTCAAAGTGGCATTGTACCGTTCGACAAGACCTGCGGATTGAGGATGAAACACAGCATGAAACTTTTGCTGAATCCCCAATCCCTTCAGCACATATTCCACAATTTTCCCAACAAAATGAGGACCATTATCGCTCCACAAAAACTTGCAAACTCCATATCGAGGGAAGTACTCTTTGAGCAAAACCTTAGCCGTTGTCAAAGCCGTATTATCTTTCGTGGGGAAGGCCTCAACCCATTTGCTAAAAGCACATACCACCACTAAGACATACTTAAGGTTATTGCAACGCTCAAGCTGGATATAATCCATCTGAAGTACCTCGAATGGTGCAGAAGGTGGAACGAACCCTCCTTTCGGAGTATGCGTCCCTTTTGCAGGATTGTGCTGTAAACATATCAAACAAGTCTGCACTACTCTCTTGGCAGTGTTGGCAATCTCAGGATGCTCCCAAACTCGTGTTAACAATCGAGTGATCGCAAGAGCTCCAAACATGTGCCAACCCATGTGTCATCTGGACCATCGCTTGCAAGTAAGCTGCAGGCAATTTCCACCGTTCCATATCCTTGCTCCTCCAACAACTCTCATCATCCAGCACCCCCTCTGCTGCCCATGTTACAAGTTCCGCTTCAGTCGCTGATTTCTGGATGTCTAATATCTCTGCTCTAGCATCATGCCATCGCTCGGCCTGCGACTTCACTACATACATGGAGGAGACGTTTCGTGACATAGCTGTTTGTCTTGCTATACTGTCTGCAAAAGCATTGCCTTGTCCCACTTCGTCAGTGACCTTTTTATGTGCACTGCATTTGATTATCGCCACTTTCTTTGGACAAAGTAACGCGTTTAGGAGATCACGCACTAATTCTCCGTGCATAATGTGTACTCCATGCGAAGTCAAAAACCCACGCTCTCTCCAGAGTAGGCCGAAGTCATGCGCTACTCCGAAGGCGTACCGGCTATCTGTGTAGATGTTCACACATAAGCCAGCACTCAGTTCGCAGGCTCTTGTCAAAGCTATCAGCTCCGCTGCTTGAGCTGATTTCTGGGGTATTCGTGCTGTTTCTACCACCGTCTTAAGTGTCGTGATCGCATATGCTGCAGAAGTTGTGCCATCTGGCAGCCTCAAACACGATCCATCAACCCACAGTTCCCCATCCACATCTGTAAGTGGCATATCCTGTAAGTCGACACAACCCTTTGTTTGTTCCTCGGTCAGGAAAACACAATCATAGTGCTTTTCCTCCTGGCCCTCTTCAACCGGATATGGCAATAAAGTGGCAGGGTTCAGGGTAGCGCATCTTTTCAGTGTGATATGTGGCGCCAGAAGTGTGAGCTCATATCCTGTTAAAAATGCGCTCGTGAGATACTGTGTTTTCGTTTGATTTAACAGGGCATCTACTGCATGGGGGAACTAGTACCAACAATTTGTGCGACAAAACTATTCCCTCACTCTGCCGTATAGCTACTGCTGTTGCTGCAACTGCTCGGAAACACCCAGGTAACCCTCGCGCTACAGGATCAAGGATGGCTGAGAAATACGCACATGGCCTCTGCTTATCCCCGTGTGCCTGCACTAACACTGATAACGCGCACCCATCTTTCTCGTGCACGTACAACGTGAAAATCTTTGTGTAATCTGGTGTACCTAACACGGGTGCAGAGCAAAGGGCCTGTCTCAATTGTTCAAAAGCATTTTGACATTCATCTGTCCATTCAAGGGGCATTGGTGTAGTTTTGGACAATAACGCTAACAAAGGTTTGATAATGTGCGAAAACCCCATGATCCACTGTCTACAAAAGGACGTTAGTCCTATGAAGGCGCGTACATCTCTCTGAGTACGGGGGATTGGTGTATCTAAAATTGCTTGAATTCGATCAGATGTTAATGCACGCCCCTCCTTAGACAAAAGATGACCGAGGTAGGTCACCTTGGGTCTACAGTATTGTAGCTTTTTCTTAGAGACTTTATGATGATTCTGAGCCAAAAAGGAAAGCAAAGCAAGTGTACTCTCCTCACATTGTGCATAGGTGTCTGCAGCCAACAGGAGATCATCAACATACTGTATAAGGGCTACTCCAGATTGCAATTCAAAAGAGTCAAGCTGTCTTTTTAAAGCCTGGCTATAGATGCTTGGACTCTCTGTGTAACCTTGGGGAACTCGACAAAATCTATACGATTTATTATTTAACGTGAAGCCAAATAGGTATCTGCTGTCAGGATGAATGGGAATGGAAAAGAACGCGTTCTTAAGGTCAATAACAGAAAAGGTCGTCGCAGTTGGGGGGACCAAGGTAAGCAATGTCGTGATATCAGACACCACCGGGTATTGGGGAATGACAATTTAGTTAATTTCTCTCAAATCAATAATAAATCGATAGACTTTGTCGTCAGTGTCTTTCTTAAGGATCGGAAGAATAGGGCTGTTACAGACATTGTAAGGAACTTCCTCCACTACTTTTGCAATAATCAAATCCTGAACGATGTGCGTCAGGGCAATTTCACCTTCCCTAGAAATCTTGTACTGCGGTACACGTGGCAAAAGTACTCCCTCCTTGACAGTAATTCGAATAGGCGGAATGAGCATCTGTCCCACATCCGTGTCCGGGGTCGCCCATAACGTGTGTGGGAGAGAGGCTAATGCTTCAATTTCCTTCATTGTACAAAATCTGTCTGAATCTGGGTAATTGTCGTTTAAAATAACCCGCACTCCTTCAGGAGCGCAGCGTATCGTTGCTCGAAAATATTTGAGCAAATCAATACCCATAATGTTATCTGGAGTATGGGGCGACAACAAAAATGGGCAAAAGCTAAAAAATGTGTCAATACAAAGTGCAAGAGGTTGTGAAAATGGGCCAGGAGAGGGTGTGCCATCAAACCCTATACATGTTATCGTTTCGCCAGACAGGGGAGCCCTTGGAACCAAGTTTTTAGACAAAGCACTACGAGTAGCTCCTGTGTCAACTAAAAACTGATCAGTAGAACCCAAAATGCCCGCTGATACATATGGACCTCTTTGATCTACTGGCACTTCAACTGATTCCACACCCCATCCTACGCAATCCTATGCATGCACATAATCTTGATGCTCCACATTCTCATTCTCCGATATCTGATACTGATTCCGTCTATCAAAGGTGTTTCGTTCATCCTGACCACGACCCCTCGCTTCAAACCTACCACGATCACTTCTGCCACCTCTCGCTCCCGAATAACTATTCCTCGACCTTCCACCTCCTCGATCACGCTGACTGCGTTGCTCACGAAGCACCGGACAGTCTTCAGCCCAATGCCCAAACTCTTTACAATATGCGCATTGGTCCTCAGCAATATCGGTACGATCGTACTACGCATTACCCCTTCCTCGCCTGCCTCTATCATTCCCTCTAGATTGCGCGCCGCAAACCTGTGCCAACATCACCTTCGTTTTCAATTCCTTCGCTTTCTTATCAACACTTTCTTTAGCCTCTATTTCCTGCCGCTCGTAATACTGAGCCATATTTAACAAAGACGCAGGGGTCGCTGTGGTCCAGGAACTTTCACTTGCTTTCAATCTTTTTGCAATCTCCGGTAGGAGATTAGCCACATACTTATCTACAAACAAATGCCTACCCGTATCATCTGTTAATGATTGACCACTGTAATCATGAAACGCTTCTTCAAAACGTGTGAAGAAGTCAGAAACCGATTCATCTTGCTTCTGTTTGCACGAAGCTAGCATAGTCCAATCGATCTTTTTAGGGGGAACAAGCGTTTTCAATTTGTTCAAAATAGCCGTTGGAAGTTCTAAAATTAGCTGACATGGTTTGCATGCAGGTTCCCTGTCTAAGTCAGCCTGGCCTATCTCCTTCCAGGTTGCCCCAAACATCGCTTGATCATCAAACTTACGAATCGCTCTCCACATATCAGGGGGGAGAATTAATCCAAAGAAGAGATCTATATCAACAAGAGTCATAACACAAGAGGAAATGGCCCCCTCCACCCCTTCATAAAAAGCTGCCCGATTCTTACGGGGATCAGGTAAAGCGTTTTTCAATTGCATAACATCTGCTCTGTTCCAAGGCGTATATACCCAATTACATATAAAATACCCCTTTGCATCCGCTGACATTTTATCCTCATCTGTACCTTGCCCTTTAGGAGGAACATACAAAGGTGCAGCTTCACGCATAGGCATAACATGCACTTTAGAACTCTTATCTGTTCCCAGGATAGAACACTGTTTAGACTGCTCCGTCGACTCCGACCCAGGCTGCTCTGATGTCTTTCGTGCTTCCCGCAATTTGGACGCCTCATCCCGTAGCTGGAGCAATCGTAAGAAAAAATCATCCGCATCTGCAAGAACAAATAAACCTTTACGCATATTCTCATGATGGACTGACATCTCTTTGGGTTCTAAATCCGTTGAATTCTTACGGAATCGGTCAATAACTTCATCTGCAAAAGTATTTAAAAAACACATCAATTCTCGTTCCGACCACTTATCCTTTTCAGCTGCCACCTCTGACATAGTTATTCTATTCAAATTCAATTTCCTGGCTAAACCACGCAATTCCGCTCCTCTCTCAGCTGTTAACCGTGTGCTTGTCTTATCCTGACCTTCATCACCGGAATCCTCAGACGGTGCCGTAGGTTGAACATACGGAGGCGGAGATCGATCTAATAACGAAAAATCATCAATTTCATTATTAAGGACAGGATAAAGCGGACGTCGAATAGGAAATTGACCGGTCGTCTGCAAATTACGTTCCCGTGCCTCCCTCTCCTTCTCCCGCGCTTCCTTTTCCTCCAGCTGTAAAGCTTTATCTCGAGCAGCCTTACGCTGCTCTTTGTCCGCCAAGGCAACCTCACGCTTCATACGTTCACGCACTGCTTTCTCCCACATTCGCACACAATCAAACATGTCCTGTCTAGACCTGCGCTGAAACAAACATTGCTCTACAAACTGAACCTTTCGCAAATCAAACGACCCATGCAGTGGCCATTGCAACTCGGGATCTGTTCTAGTATATTTATGCCATAATTTACTGTACAGTATAGGGGGAAGGCCAAATTTAACATACATATCACGATTAGGTGTTCCCTCTGGGGGAGCCGGCTGAGATTCAGTTAACCTATATGTGGTACCATTTCCAAGACAGCACATCCCTCGGAGTGTGCTCAAAACAGGCATGTTCAAAAAGTACCACGAAAGCGTGATACCGTAAAAATGGCACTTACAATACTTCACACAAATGTGCCGCTCAAAGTACGAACAAAGTTAGAGAAACATCTCTACATGCCTGCCTATGTGAAGTGCACTACACATATGTATTCAAATTCACAAAATCAAAATGTTAGCTAACTCAAATCATAATCACAATCATAGAACTTCAGTAAGCATCCGCAGACTACCTTACCGATCACAAATCTTACCCAAATCTCAAATATCCAGATTCCAACTGCCAAGGTCTTTGATCGAATCAGCCAAACGGGCACTGTACAGCAACACAGACGAGCAGGATCTCAGTCGGAGACCGGCGCCACCTGGAAGGTCAGATCAGAAGGAAGGGAAGAAAACACCGTGGGTGCCAAGACTCGGGTCACTCAGTGGCAGCGTACGCGTCCATGGCGAGTTTCCAATCCTTCGTCACGACCTCTCCTTCGGGCATCCGAGTCGCCGATGAGTCCCTTCGTGGTCGCCAATTTGTGGTATTGGGTTCCCAAGGCCTACATACTCCGCAGAATCCCCATTACACTGAAAGAACTGTTGGCACGGAAACTGAAAAGTACAAAAGACAAGTTTATTAAGACCCCATGGGGTGGTGGTACATTCCTACAGCACCCTTCGGTAATGCAAGAAGTATCACACCGAACGTCGGTGCGAGTCCTTCTTTTATACAGATTTACAGTAATAAAAAGGTAGGCGGTACATGGTTACAAAGTTTTCGGTACATATATGGTCATTTTTGGAACACAGCCAACTCATGGGAGGGGTTACAACACCACTGGTCAGTTTGGCGGAACATTCCTAAGGGGTGACTGGTCAGTCAGAACTGCGCATGTATAGGCTTGACCGTTACTAAAAATAGCCTGTTGCTGGGCAAACTCGAGTGGTCAATAGCACGGACAAAGGACTAAAGGGCACGCTGACCACGAGGCAGCTCATTCTCTAAAATGGCCGCCGTAACATTCAAAATGGCGTTTTCAAACAAGGCCAAGTTAAGGGAAATAACGTGTAGCAAAGCTTAACGCTAACCCAGTCATTGTCAAATTACGACAGCTGGAGCACTAAACACATCTAAAACAGCTTAGAGACCAGGTGGCCCACCCCCTGTGCCTCCTATGAGATGTGTGAGTGGGGAGGAATCCACTGGGGCGATAGCATAGGATAGGATGGGATGGAACCCGGGCACTCATTGCACTTTGTATGCGATGGAGAATAAACCTATCCCTTTGGGTAGTGTCAGTAAAGCATGTCATCTGCCCAGGAGATAGCGTGGGCGTCCCGAAATAAGTCTCCAGCAGTATGCAGTTCATAGCATATCAGTGTGTTTTGAACTATGACTTCCATGGGAGGAGGGGGCAATGATTGTTGGCAAGTGGCAGGCAAATAGAGTTGTCCAAACCCCAGCAGCCTCCGGAGTCTGTGCAAAGCCCAGCAGGTGGTGGAAAGTGGCGGGATATAAGTATGGTCCAAAGGTATCCCTACTGCCAGTATGGCATTGAGTGGCGTCTCGCCAGCATGGTTTCTCTCCACGCACTGGAGGAAGTCGGGCATCGCTGTTGTGACAGTAATACGTATACTGGTATTGCGCAACTAAGTAGTAAAGAAGCAGGTGCGGCCCCCTAAAACTCCCCTTTCATACGGGAGGACCAGCAGGCGTCAACCCACCCTGGGTCTGTGACCCACACAGACAAGAGGTAAAAGGAGGCCCTTCAGTTTGTCGAAGAAGGCATTTGGGAGGTGAATAGGTATATTTTGGAATAGGTAAAGAAATCGGGGCAAACCACTATTTTGATTATGGCGATAAACCAGCTTTGGAAAGTAGTAGTTTTATCCATCTCTCTATCTGTGACGTCAACCTAGCGATCGCTGGGCCGTAATTAAGTTGGAGGACTTGGTTCATATCCAGATGGATATGTATCCCGCAATATTTCAGTGTCCTCATGCCACAGCAGGGGGTACATGCAACAAAATTGTGCTGTTGCCAGGGTCAGACTTCTCCCAGTTAATGCACAATCAGGAACATTGCCCAAATCCCTGAATCTCTCAAATAATGGGGTCAACATTCGTGGCAGGGTGTCTTAAGAAAAACTAAAATGTCTGAGGTGGCATTCTAATAACAATGTTTTTACTTTTCAGGTTTGGGGGACCGGCTGTTGCAGACCTGCTCTTGGGTTGGGGAGTTTGTAGTTGGGGTTTTGTTTGCTTGTCTCAGGGGTTGCAATGTCTGTTGCTTTTGAGGGAGCGTGCAATGAAAGGTAATTGAGGATGGTCACAGGAGACACAAGCACTGTATAACTAAATGGCAGATCATTACATTGCCTTAATCTTTATGTCCTTGATACAGATACCTGAAGAGGCAAGGAATTAAAGTGGCTACGTTACAAAAGACTCACCTCACAGGGGAGGAGGGGGGGGGGAGTAGGGGTAGGGGTTGGCCACTTATTGTGTAGGTGACAGGGGCAATTATTTGCTACCTCATACTCTACCTATGCCAAGGGTGTGTAGGATACACTTCCTCCTCAGGGTCGGATTGATGCTCAAATATGTCCACCTCTTGATAGCATCAAGTCTGAAATGCTATAAGAGCAAAGAACACTGAAGTGATCAAGCGAGGGAAGGAAAGGATGGGGACTGCAGGGAGGGAGACCTAGACAAGACAAAAGAAAGACATGCCATAAGTATTCTATTGTAACCTTTCTAGTCTCTCTCTTATAAATAGTAATTTACATATATACACACAGACACACATATATATGTATAACTTTCTTCAGTTTTGTAGATGAAAGGTACCAAGAACGGACACGACCCAAGGTAAATGCAAAGAATATTTTACTCCGTGGTCATCACATAAATATATTACCTGTAAAGGAAAATAATGTTACATCAGTGCACACCATGAACACACACACATATGACTGATAGTAGAGACCTCATGGACCAACACGGTTGTATACTGTATTACTTCTATGCAATGGGTAGTGGGGGACGAGGGCCTGGGCCACTGATACAACATTCCAGACCAATTCGGAAAGTAACTGAAGTTCATGGATGAATACTCTTTAATGAATGTAATTTGTAACCCAGAAGTACCTTATTGGAAAATCGGTTAAAATTCAATAAAGTCGGTCTGGGGAGGAAAAATGGACACATACTTTGGAATAGCGAGGTGCTCTGCATTGGTTATCTGATGCCACTTATGTAACTTATATGCTGTAATGACAACAATATGTAAAGAACAGTTATTACTAACATAAGATTCCTGTTCACTGAATAACATTACTTTAAACAGCTCACAACATAGCAAATAAATGTGCTGGACCACTACCTACCCAGGAAGGCCTGAACTACGCTTCACAGGGACTGCTAGAGGTAATAATGCTCAGCTCTACCACAGTTCCCAGTTAATAAAGTGATATAGAGCAAAATAAACCAAGTTAATCAAAAGCCACAAAATAAGTATGTGTTATTGCTTCATAACACAACCTTCGTCTTTAGACACTGATTCAGCAATGATTCCCAGGACGATGAGTCCAGAAATAAAGATATCAAAGGTAAACACGATTTACCTTTTCCTGCATGAGTAAAAGGATACTCGCCAACGGGACAGGGATTACACACACAATAAGTATTTGACCACACAGCTGTGCATTGAGCCCCTACAACCTGCAACAGACAACAAACGTGTGTCTCTCCAACAGGGAGGGACTCGGTCACCAAGTATGTCCCAAGTACCAGTAGATAATCAGTTATAACTCTCCGGCTGGACGGAAAGCGAAATAGACCGAACACAGTCCACTAAAGTGAATACAACACCTCAGGATAGATCTGTTTGTCGTGGTTGAAAAGAATACGGATGGTGCAACCGGATCCTTACCAGTCCTTTTATGACAACGGAACAATAAAAGGCCTCCAAGCTCACGAACATCCAATTTCCTGAATAATCGGCAACGCGGAGGGAAACTGAAGCCTTCTTGTGCCTCCTACCCTTCTCCCATGACGTCAACGTAATCGGCTGTATGACGTTACAACGCATTCCATTGTAACGCATGCCTTTACCATGCTTAGCTTACAACGCGAATGCCATTCCCTTGCATAACCTTTACCACGAAAATGCCTTTACCACCCATAGCTTTACAACGGTTTTCGTTGTAAAACCATGCTCAGTTATGGCATATTCATGGTAAATGCTATCTTAGATCCCTGCCCCAATTCCTATAACTGTTCCCTTCCTCCCTCCCCCTCCTGCTCTCTGATTATTTATTTAAAATACCCCTCCCCTGTACCCCTGCGCAACCCCCCGACCCCAATCCTTCTAAGAAATTGTTGCATGACGTTACAACTGCCAGTCAGGCGTTCGGCTTTCTGCTCTCTAATCTCAGCAGTCCGACTGTAAAACGAAATTGAAATAGTCTCGAGGTTTCAAGTTTATTTTATTTGCATAGTTCGTTAAAACCACTGCAATACAAAAATATTTCATTTCAAGATAATTTTTATGTATAAAACCATACTTCTAAAAACATTAAAATTCTCCTAAAAGACTGTGCTATGATTGTGCAATTATTACAAATCTAGTGTCTAGTTTCTAGGCACATTATATTTGGCTGTGCACATCTTGTTTATTCTCCTGGCTATTCGATTTAAGTCTGTATATTCCTTTGTGTGTTAAAAGTTAATACATACAAAATGAGTTGTTAGTAGCTCAGGAATAGAGTTCATTAGTGCTAGACATCGAGCTCCTCCTGTTCCTGCAATTTTTCCATGTGACTGGGTTAGTTATTTGTCAATTACTCGGTTTCCGACATTTTCCTTTCGCATATCCTCAAGAATTTTACCAAGGAACAGTTCAGTTGAGGGTCGCTCGGTGCGAAACATGCCAAGACAGCCTGCCTCCTAGTTCGAACCTCTCGCTGGTTGAATTTAACTTTCAGCAGTTGTTTCCGTTCTTGTGAAAGTTCTTTGCAGCAGCATAGTAGGTGCAGCAGATCTTCCGATGCTGAACCACATAAGCGGCACCTAGGGTCCGCCTTCTCCTTTAGCCAGGGAAGGTGTCAGACAAGGCTGCTTCCTTGCACCAACCTTGTTCCCTGACCACCTGGGCAGGGAAGGGTGTGATTCGCCAGAAGAGGGGGACGTAGGGTGCCTGTCCTACAATTGTCATAAGACACGCTCCTGATATCGAAATCCCCCTGGGGACAGCAGCAGTTCTAAAATTATTTTACTGCATTTTGCGAGAGTGGGGACTTGAGCAAAATAGCACAAAAAACGAAATTCATGGTTTTTAGCCCAACACAGAAAAATAAACTGGGAAAATTGTAGATACATGTTGGTACTAGTCAAATTGAGCAATTGTCCAGTTTTGATTATCTGGGTACAAGGTTATTGTCTAACCTCGATTAGGACCTACATCTCCAAAAAACATATGTATCTCTATCATACCAAGCTAATATTGTGAAACTTCAAAAGACCACCTTAACGAAGAGGGTTGCTCCGGCCCTAGAGGATTCTAATGGAAAGATATTAGGAGCGATTATTTATGGTTCGGCAATCTGGGATGTGTGAATACCAAACTATTGGAAATAGCTGAACACAAGCTCTTTAGATCTTTATTGGGCTTCCAATGATTAGCCCACTGGTCCCAGTTTACCTTGATCTGGCACAAAAGAATTTAAGAGAAAAGGTAGAGTGTCTTGAGGTATTGGCATAATCTTTGGTCTTCCCCAGCCCTTGAATCCTATTGGGAAGGCCTAAGAGAGCTACTGCTGCCAGGAAAGGCAACTAAGATCCCATGGCTGAAATTTGTGAAAAAACTTTTGGGTAGACTTGGCTTGGAAAGGTTGTAGGTAAACTCCGATGATTTGATTTCAGTCTCCAAAGCCAGTCTAAAAAGCACTTACAGGGACGTCACAGCAGTCTAAAGGGCAACTGGAAATACACGTAGCCTAGCAGGGGAATTTTTGAATTATAAACCTCTCCCACACTACGAGTCTAGGTTAGATGTAATCGGGAGGATGAACGGAACGTAAACTGGATATACAATTCAGTTATGTCGCTGTTGACAAAGGTTTTTTGTAGCAAGTGGACAGATGTAGCAGTTAAAGATTATCTATGCACAGCATGTAGGGGAGCCCAGGAGATGCCAACTGACATACTATTATTTTGTACAGTTTATGCCACCCAAAGAAGCAAATGAATAATGCCTGTCTGTAGGTCTCTGGGACCTAGAAAGTACCTGGAGGCCTTCAGAATGCTTAGCACAGACACAAAGCGAGTTATAGTGTGTGCTATTACCAAACTTTTAATGTCTGTTTGGATGTGGTGCACTAAGTGCATACACGTTCAAGTGTTCCCTTCATATGTAAGAGGTGTGACATTTCGTTCTCCTTTTTTTCTAAATTCCAGTTGAAAACTCTCTTGTAGATTTTCTCCTAAAAACTTAATTTGACTTCTTTTATAGAACCTCATCAAGATCATTTGTTTTTCCCCAACATGGTAAGGTCATTTTCTTCTCACAATGTCTTCACATTTTGTGAAGTGTCCTTACAGTGAAAGGAAGAAGGCTGCCACTGATCCCCACTCTGTCTGTGTAGTGTCTTTCACCTACCTACACATACAGTGAAGACATGTATGTTCTGCCAGAAAATGCTCAAGAGAACCCTGAATGAAGGGAAAGGCATCTGCCTGAAGGGGTAGTTAGAGGATCTAAATGCGGAGTAGGCAACAAGGAGAGAAGACACCAAAGGCAAGTCAGAGAGGGTAAGACCTCTATTGAACCTATGCATTCACCAAGTAGAGATGGCTAAAAGGTGATAGGTATCATTGCTGTCATCCAGCACACCCCTGGAGGTCACATTAGCACCAGACACATTTCAGAGTGAGAAAAACGAATCAAAAGACTTCTATTTCAAATTTATGGAGGTGACATATAAATGACTTACTTTGAAATGTCTTCATTCAATGAAGATTTTTTTTGTTACTATTCTTTGTGAAAACACTGTTATTGGGGGCCAAATACATTAGTGGAAATATTCTACATTTATGACTTATCAGTGACGATTCTACGATGCAGAACAGTAGTAGAAGAGATGAATGAGAAATACATGCACAGAAAGAAGTAATTGTGTATGGAATTAGGAAACTTGAGAGCTTCCAAATTTTAAGTTAATCAGTGAGGTTATGTTTTTTTTGCTCTCGTCCACCATTCTTGAGAGTGGATCAATCTCCTTCTGCTCGGGTGGTGTAATATCTGTAATGATTAGATCTTGTAAAGTACTGGTACGAACAGACCTAGAAGCTGTTAATTTCGGCATTGCGCATATGAATCCAACGAGTGATAGTCCCTCTTTCAATCTACCCAAGTTTAGATTTGTAGGTGTGTCTTTCCACTTGAATTGCATGAGAGCCCAGGAATGTAGTTTGAATCTAGTTATGCTAGTCCCAGTACTTTACAGGCAGGAGGGAATCTAGGAATTGTGCACTCTTCACATCTCTATAGAAACAAGTAAGGAATGCTCTTCTGCCCCCCTCCCAATACAGGGAACATTGGGGCATACAGCATTAATCAAAGGAATCCAATAAGGCATGCACACAAGTGCATTTTTCCATCTTAAATATCTAAAGTTTCAAAATCCCTTAACCTTGCATAAACCTTATATTATATACACACTTGCCTAGTTACAATAAAGCTCCTGATTACAATTCATGCATTAAGCTGTGCAATAATTACGGTGCTCTGGCAGTATTCTCTGACGTATTTTGCCAGAACGTATAAGTATTGGGAATGTATGGAAAAGACAAAACATACAGATTTGGGCTTGATAAATACCATATCTGCATATTATGCCTCATTCCCATGGCATACACTGTTAATAGGAAGGATTTGCTGCACCTGGTACATACCAGATACTGTGGGAATAGTATTTTTCTGGTGCATAATGTCACCTCAGTTGTGCACAACTCTGGATCGGGGGGGGGGGGCATATTTCTGAAAATAGCCCAGCAATTAGAGTGCTAGCCTCTGTTTTTCGGTGCATTGTTATAACTAGGGACTCTTGGTTTATCAAATGCCTGTGGTTTAAGAATGTGGAATTCCTATCATTCGACACCTAGGACATATTTTTCAGACTAAGGACAACAAGCCCCTGCAGCACAAATTTGATTTCCAGTTTAGAGTACCATTGTATGGTTGTAGGAAAGACGACTGTCTGCTGCAAAGGCAAGATATGTACCAATACGATATACGGTTTCATAGCGCAAAGACTTTACAATAAGGGCAGGGATGCTGAGGAAGTACATTTAGCTGAAAGACAAGCTTGTGTTGCGGACAATGGTTTTAAATAAAAAAAGTATATTCATTAGTAAAATTCAACAGCATGTACCCATTTATAATGCTCCCAGAACGCACCTTAATTCTGTGAAAAATACACAGATGAAGTTGTAGACTGTTCACAAAATAAAATGTGTACACATTTGGAATTTGAAAAACAGTTGAAAGCTGCAGACAATTTTGCTAGCCTATTGTGCAACTTTATAAATATCTATCTATGGCATAACTTAATAGAAAGAGTTCTATACTTAACAGTCTTAAAAACAAATAAAAAATTGAGAAACAGTGTGAAACCATTAAGAGAAACCTTAGAGATTTTACTGGTTACATATCGTGTACAGGACATCTCATGAATGGAATGATTTTATTGAGACATCCAGTAACCCCTCTTTTTTCCTTGTGCCCAAAGTATACAAGAAACTCAATGGAAGTCTAACCCATTTGGTACGGACGGCCCCTGGGGGGAAGGGGGCCAGAAAGCCTACTAGAAACCGGGGATTTATTTTACTATGTAAATTAGGGGTGGGGGCTTCCCAATATGGGCATGCCGAGCCCCCCCCCTCCCCCCACAATTAGAGTCTTTCTGCACCCCACTGGGAGGGCAGAAAGCCCACTAGATGCTAGTTATTTTTAACGTTTAATGTAGGGGTGGAGGCTGCCCAAGATGGGCATGCCAATGCCCCCACAAAATTTCTGTCTTTCTGCCCCCCTGAGGGCAGTAGCCCTCAATCTGCCCCCCCCCCCCCCCCGGTGGCAGAAAGCCCACTAGAAACCAGGGATTTATTTTACTATGTAAATTAGGGGTGTGGGGCTGCCCAATATGGGCATGCTAAAGCCCCCCCGCACAATTCCAGTCTATCTGCGCCCCCCCCCCCCGAGGGCAGAAAGCACACTAAACGCCAGTTTTTTTTTAAAAAAGTACCCTAGACACTAGGGTAACTTTTGTTTATAGGCCCAGGGATGGCCAGAATGGGGATGCAAATGCCCCCACCCTACCCTCCCAAAGAAAACAAAAGACTTTCTGCCCCTCCAGGAGGAAGATGTGGGCAGTAGCCCCTGATCTGGCCCCGGGGTGGGGGAACCTAAAACCCACAAAGGATTTTTTCCCCCCAAAGTTCGGAATGGGAGCTTGCCAGAAGGGGCATGCCAATGCCCCCACCCTCAAACAAGATGCCACAGCCTATCTGCACCCCGAGGAGGAAGATGGGAGCAGTAGCCCCATATCTGACCCCTGGGGGGGGGGGGGGCAGAAATTCCACTAGGCACCAGAGATTGTGCTGGCTCATTTATACATAGGGGTGAGGGCTGAACAGAAGGGGCATCCTGATGCCCCCCCCCCCCAAAAGAATAGCCACAGTCTTTCTGCCCCCCTTGGGGGCATATCAGGGCAATAGCCCCCGATTTCCCCCCTGCCCAGGGCGGCAAAAAGCCCAGTAGGCACAGACTTATTTTCAGGATGTGCCTACCTGTGGATTTTGGGTCCTAGCGCAGCCGTTACCTAGGGAAATATAGCAAACCTGTATATTTTTGAAAACTAGACACCCAGGGGAATCCAGGATGGGGTGACATGTCTGGCTCTCACCAGGCTCTGTTACCCAGAATCCCTTGCAAACCTCAAACTTTGTAAACAAAACAAAAACATAAATGTTCCTCACATGTATGTGATAGAAAGTTCTGGAATCTGTGTGGATCCACAAGTTTCTTATCACCCAGTATTCCTCCAGGTCTCCAGATGAAAATGGTACCTCACTCGCGTGGGTGGGTCAAGTACCCTAGACAGGCAAGGGCCCAAAACGTATTGAGGAGACATCAAAATCACCTATCACAAAACAAACTGGTTTTGAAAGGGCGGTCACCTGGGTTTTTGGCCCTGGGCTTGGCGGCCATCTTGTGAAACCTACTAAATCCACACATTTCTGAAAACTAGACTCCCGGGGGAGTCCAGTGAGGTATGGCTTAAGCGGATTCTCCAATGTTTTCCTACCCAGAGTCCCCTGCAAACCTCACATTTAGCTGAAAAACAAAATCACATTTTTCTCAAAATTCGGTTTGGGACAGTTCCTGAATCTGCATGGATCCACAAATTTTATTTTTTCAACTAAATTTGAGGTTTGCGGGGATTCTGGGTAGGAAAACGTTGGGAGAGGTCTACGCCAACGGCAAATTGCATGCACCACAATGCTCAGGGGCGAACCTGCTAGGAGGTGAAGCAGTTAGATCCCACATTGGTTTCCTGTTTAAAAGGCTGCCTTGAGCCATTTGAGCTGACAAGCTCTTGGAGAGGCACCTGCACGCCTTGAGAGGTGCTGTGACCCAAGAATACTTTGGCAGCCTGCTCAGCAACCCCAAATATCTACTGACGACGGATAATAATCCAGAAACACATGTATAGAGATGGCCAGTACTTATCTACACCAACCTGGTGAAATACTCGAAAGACTTTTGCAAGTAAACACGTGTGGCAAACTGCATGCACCGTAATACTCAGGGGCGAACCTGCTGGGAGGTGAAGCAGTGTGATCCAACATTGGTTTCCTACCATTTTTTTCTGAAGACTTAGGGTAACACAGAATTGTAAAGCAACTGTTATAACCTATTGACTTTCAAAGAATGTCTGCCTTCCAAATGAAAGACAATGTATAAAACAGAAGTCACTTTGAAAAATGTCCCATAACTCATGCTAGTATGGGTACTCACATTTTCGGAAATGTGCAAATAGCTACTGTTTGTAAACTCTATATTTTGCTCCATTTTCAGAAATACATAGGTGTCTTGCATCCCGATTTTTCACTATAAATATTTTCCCAAATTAATTGCTATATGCCCGGTACATAATAAAAACCCCATTGGAAGACGATGCTCAGTTATTGGCTCTGAGTTAATCGGATTCTTGGTGAACCTACAAGTCCTTTATATCTCCACAACTAGAAAGGTCCAGGGGATGTAACGATATATTGATTTCAAACATCTGTCATAATTAGAAGTTACAGTGAAAACGTAGCCACAAATGGCTGTTTTTTTCAATCCTTTTTTAAATGTTCCTATTTTCAACTTTTAGTTTCTAAAAAGAAACCTTGAAAGATCTACACAAATGACCCCTTGATGAATTCAGAATTTTGTCTACTTCTAAAATGTATAGCTTTCCAGGATCCATTATTGCTTTCATACCCATTTCTACCATTAACTGGAAGAAGGTTGAAAGCGCAAAAAATAGCAAAATGGGTTAAATCATATGCTCTGGAGTGAAGATTAACATTTAGTCACTTTGGATACGACTTTCTTGTATACAACACAGTGAGTCTTGGCACTGGATTTCTTTTTCACAGGACAGATCTGCAAAGGATTTTCATAATCAAGTTGAACATTAGCTACATAATTGTTAATGAGAAACGCTAACAATTTATGGGCTGGCTCTGTGGTATTGTATTGCATCCACGGATACTAATATGACGGAATTTTGGGAGAGGACTTTGGTATGGTCCAGTGAAAAAGAAACTGCAGAAACCTGCAATTATGCTCTTGACGTGTATCAATAGGATCATATGGGATGGGGGAATTTAGGACCTCAGAGTACATAAAACGCACTTCATGAGAAGGCATATGTCTTTAAACTCACCTATGCATATACTTATGATACAATGGATGATTTGTTGTTATACTTGCAGGATAATGAAGTAAATATCAGAATGTTTTGTAAATCTACCTCCGGTAATATTATTTTATATACTCTGGATTGCCCCCATCCCCACAAGGCTCATGTCAACCATTCGAGAAGGGTTAATGTAGAGTGTGCCACAGCTGTTCTAATAAGCAACATTTTTAAATGAAGGCAAAGAAATGGGAGATTGACTTGAAGAAATTGTTTTTTTCCAACAGAAACTTGTGCTATTGGGATCAAAAGTGAGGATTCGTAATCATGATCTTTTTATTTCAAAGGACCGAATTAAGGGAGGCACCACGAAGTTTTGCTTTTTTACCAAATTCAATTCGGACAGAAAGAAAATGTATTACATGAACACTGGAATATATTGAAGCTGCACCCAGACTTGATGAGCCATGTGGAAATTGTTTCTGCTATGGAGAAACTTCTTTGCCTACAAATATTTTATTTTGAAGGTGGGAAAAATAGGACTTAAATCTGCCCTTGTCAGGAGTACATTTTCGACCTTTCCCAGCAGGAGCCAGCGAATACCTGTAAGCATGTGATTTTGTGAGTGTGCACAAACTCGCAGAGGATTCGAGTCCTGGAACTACAGCTTTGCGCAAACTTCCCAACCTGTGAATAGATTTGCTCACACTAAAATTTTCATGCGAGTGTTCTCACACTAAAGTTCTCTTTGGAATAACTCTTGTACAAGTGCAAAAGCACCTTTTGTACATGTAACGCAAACCTTTATGTGTAAGTAGACTTGTGAATCAGACTCATAACATTTAGACTCTGCCAAGATGTTGCAAAGTTCGTCTAGCCGTAAAATGTTAAACCAGACATTTATCTAGCTCTTTGATTATGCTCACAATTTATGGGATACAAGGCACATTGAGAAACCGTGATCTGACCAAGAATGCAAATGCTACTTACCAGTATGCATCTGTTCTTGGCATGTAGGGCTGCTGACATTCATATCTGTGCATAGATCGCCGCCTAGTGTTGGGTCCGGATGATTGCACATTGTTGTCCTGGAAGAGTCTTCGAAGTATCACGAGATAGGTGGCTCCTCCCCTGGACTACAGTGCGCATGGTCATCGCCTCCATCCCCAGATTGTTTTTAGCCATTGGCAGAGATGGAGTGAAGTATGTGAGTGATGACCATGCTATGAGCATATAAATATATGAATACTGCAGCTGCTACAGGCGCCGGGGAGGAGGGTGGGCGATATGAATGTCAGCAGCCCTACATGCCAAGAACAGATGCATACTGGTAAGTAGCATTTGCAGTTCGAGGCATGTGGGCTGCTGAATTCATATCTGTGCATAGAATACATAGCAGTCCCTCCATTAGCGGCGGCCGCCCGTGCCAGCTGCAGCAGTCTGAAAAAGTGTTTTGAGAACAGCCTGACCAACAGCTGCCTGCTGTTTGGAATGCACGTCTACACAGTAGTGTTTAGTGAAAGTATGTGTGGTAGACCATGTGGCTGCTCTACAGATATCTTCTAAGGGAATATTACCTAGGAAAGCCATAGAGGCCCCCAACTTCCTGGTGGAGTGGGCCCTTGGAGGGATAGTGAGAGTGCGCTTAGCTTTAGCGTAACAGATCTGAATGCATTTCACTATCCACCTAGCGATCCCAGCTTTGGAGATAGCGTTTCCCTTGTGGTGTGTGGCAAAAGCAACGAAAAGTTGCTTGGTTTTGCGAAAATCTTTCGTCCTGTCTACATAGTACATCAAGGCTCTCTTAACATCAAGGGTGTGGAGCATACGCTCCGCCAGCGTCTCTGGGTTTTGGAAAAACACCGGCAACTCAATTGTCTGGTTTATATGGAATTGAGATACAACCTTGGGTAAGAACTTAGGGTTCGTACGGAGCACAACCCTGTTAGCATGTACCTGGAAGAAAGGTTCCTGGATGGTGAGCGCCTGCAACTCGCTAACCCTCCGTAGCGATGTAATTGCTACTAAGAACGCAACCTTCCAAGTCAGAAACTGAAGCTCACAAGAGTGCAGTGGCTCGAAGGGAGGACCCATCAGCCTTGTAAGAACCACATTGAGGTTCCATTCTGGAGCTGGTGGGGTCCTTGGTGGAATGACTCTTTTGAGTCCTTCCAGAAAGGCCTTGATAGCAGGGACCTTGAAGAGTGACAGGTGTTGCCTATTCTGGAGGTATGCTGCCATAGCAGACAGGTGAATGCGGATGGAAGAGTACGCCAGATTGCATTGATACAGGTGGAACAGGTAACAAATGATGTTTTGAATGGAAGCATCTAGCGGGTCAATATCGTGGTTAACACAGTAGATGACAAACCTCTTCCATTTAGCCGCATAACAAGCTCTAGTAGTGGGCTTCCTTGCCTCCCGAATGATGTCCATGCAATCGGGGGGAAGATTGAGGTAGCCAAACTCTAGGACTTCAGGAGCCAGATCGCTAGGTTGAGCTGTTGTGGATCTGGGTGCTGAATGTCGCCATGGCTCTGCGTCAGAAGGCTGGGAGTGAGATGAAGCCTTTGATGCGGTACCACGGAGAGTTCCAGAAACGTGGTGTACCATGGTTGGCGAGCCCACGTTGGAGCAACCAGGATGAGCGTCATCGAGTGCTGCCTGAGCTTGCGTGCCACCAGCGGTATCAGAGGTGCTGGGGGAAAAGCGTACGCAAATCTGCCTGACCAGTTCATCCACATCGCATTGCCCTGTGATTGCGGGTGTGGGAACCTGGCGGCGAAGCTTTGGCATTTTGCGTTCTCCTTTGTGGCGAACAGGTCTATCTCTGGATGACCCCACTTTAGGAAGTACGGTTGGAGTACCGATGGATGGATCTCCCACTCGTGCGTTTGATGGCTGTGCCTGCTGAGCAGATCCGCCATCTGATTGTCCTTGCCCGGGAGATGCTCTGCCATGAGGAAGATGTTCCTCTGAATGGCCCACTTCCACATGCTCTGAGCCAGATGAGACAGCTGCGGAGAGTGTGTGCCTCCCTGCTTCTGAATGTAGTACATGGCCGTCATGTTGTCCGTCCGGATCAACACGACTTTGTTGCACAGATGTACTTTGAACGCCTTTAAGGCCATGAAGATTGCCATCAGTTCCAACACGTTGATGTGCATCTTCCTTTGCTGTAGTGTCCAGAGTCCCTGCACTGTGTACTGGAGTACATGCGCTCCCCATCCCTGGAGAGAGGCGTCCGTTGTCAGGATAATCTGTGGCACAGGCTCTTGGAATGGTCGGCCCTTGCAAAGGTTTTGTGGATTCCACCAATGCAGAGAGTTGTATGCCCGACCGCTCACCAACACTAGGTCTGTCAGTTGCCCATGAGCCAGAGTCCACTGACGTGCAAGGCACTCCTGAAGCGGACGCATATGTAGTCTCGCGTGCGGGACAATGGAGATGCAGGAGGCCATCATGCCTATCAACTGCATGAACACCCTCGCTGGAAGCGAGTGCTGAGGTCTGAATCGTTGGATCAGCGCCTGGATACTGGCGATTCTCACTGAATTTGGCTGCGCAGTGGCTGCCAGAGTGTTGATAGTCGCGCCCAGATACTGTCGCACGTGGGCGGGCTGGAGATGGGACTTTGGGTAGTTCAGAGAGAATCCCAGATCGTGCAGGAGATGAATGGTGCGTGACACATGGTCGACGCACTGTCGTTCTGTTTTTGCTTGAATGAGCCAGTCGTCCAGGTAGGGGTAGACGTGGACGTTCTGGCGACGGAGATGCGCCGCCACAGTCGCTAGGCACTTTGTAAATACCCTTGGCGCCGTGGTGACCCCGAACGGCAGAACCCTGAACTGGTAATGCTGGTCCTGAATCGTGAATCTGAGATACTTCCTGTGGGAAGGATGCAGGGGGATATGAAAATATGCATCTTTCAGATCCAGCGTAGCCAGGAAGTCCCCCTGCTGAAGTAGGGGTAGCACTTGCTGTAACGTGAGCATATGGAAGTGCTCCGAGAGAATGTACCAGTTTAGGGGCCTGAGGTCCAGGATGGGCCTGAGGGATCCGTCCTTTTTGGGGATCAGAAAATACAGGGAGTAAACCCCTGTTCCCCGCTCTTGCAATGGAACGAGCTCTATCGCCCCTTTTTGCAGCATGACTAGAACTTCTTGCTGCAACAAGGTCAAGTGCTCGCCGGACATAGGACGGCTCCTTGGGGGTATGTTTGGTGGAATGGATGTAAGTTCCAGACAGTAACCGTACTGGATAAGAGACTTGACCCACCTGTCCGTGGTGATGGATTTCCACGCTGGCAGGAACTGCTGGAGTCTTCCCCCGACCGGTGTTGTATGGTCGGGGGGCAGTGACAAGACGTCACTGCTTGTTGGCGGTGGTGGACCTGGAGCTGTTATTTCCACGTCCCCTGCCCTTGACGTTATTGCCTCTATAGCCACCTCTACCCTTGTTGTTGTACGAGGTTTGGGTGTTAGTCTTGTAATACTGTGTGGACTGCGATGCCTGACCCCTTGAGGTGCCTCTGGAATTGGAGCGGCGAAAGGAACCAACCCGAAACTGCTGACTTTGGAGGGCCCACATAGACTTGGCAGTTTCCCTGTCTTTTTTCATCTTTTCCAGGGTCGCATCCACCTCAGGGCCAAACAGGTGGTCAGGATTAACTGTTTGATTCAGTATTGTAGTTTGAATATCGGGTTTGAACCCTGAGATTCTAAGCCAGGCGTGCCGTCTAAGCAACACACTGGTATTGATCGCCCTGGAGGCTGTATCTGCCACATCCAGTGCACATTTTATGGATGCATTTGTAATGAGCTTTCCTTCCTGAATCAGCATTTCTCCTGCCTCCTTGTACTGGTCAGGCAAGTGTTGCAGTAGTGATTCCAAGGTGTCATAATGAGCCCTATCATAGCGTGCAAGTAGGGCCTGTGTGTTAGATATTCTCCAGATGTTAGCTGCCTGTGCAGCAATTCTTTTGCCTGAGGCCTCAAAGATCTTGGACTCTTTGTCTGGGGGAGGAGCGTCACCAGTGGTCTGCGAGTTCGCCCTCTTTCGAGCGTTGGAAACAACCAACGAGTCCAATGGCAAGTGTCCCTTGATGTATGTTGGATCCGAGGGCGCTGCCTTATATTTCCTGTCAATGCGAGGGTTGACGACACGCGCCCGGGTGGGCTCCTTGAAGACCTCCGTTGCGTGTTTAAGCACACCTTTAAGCATTGGCAGCGTTTTGACCGACTTCTCAGCCACTGAAAAAGTGTCAAATAAGAAGTCCACATCCACGGGGTCCGAGTGTAGCTCGACGTCGTGGTTAGCCGCAGCTCTTTCGATCAGAGCGTTGAAAGCCGCCGAGTCCTCCGTCGGTGACGTTTTGGCAGCAAAAAGTTGCGCGTCCTGGCCCGACTGCGGGTCCTCTGGGTCGCCTCCGGCCGACCAAGGTTCGTGCTCCTCCTCCGGATCCAAGTACGCCGGATAGTTGTACTCGGCGTCTTCCTCGTCCGCATCGCCTGGGCGGAATGCGTTGGCGAGTGTCCCAGGGCTTGTGGAGACACAGGTTCAACCAGAGCCAGAGATTCCGCAGAGTTCCTCTTATTTTTGAGAGGGATCCGAAAATGTTCCAACACCGGCTCCGTGGTGATTTTCCTCTTGAGGAGAGACAGATTCCCGGTGTTGGCGTCAATGATTACCTCACGACGTTCCTCTTCAGCAAGCGGCTGGAGCCGAAGCTTCGACACCACCAAGGCAGCCTTCGGCGTCAATACCTCCTTCGAGGGCCCGCCCTGCTTCGGCGCGAAGGCCTTCGGCGCCGACTTGGGTGGCAGGGTAAAACGGATAGGCGCCTGTGCCTTCGCAGACTTCGGCGCGAGCTGAGGCGCCACAGCGTCCCGATCGGGAACCATGCTGTCCTTCCGTATCCGCTGCAGGGATTCCGCCACCTTCTTCTTCAAGGTTGGAGAGGGCTTGACCGGCTCGAGCGATCTTCCCGCGTCGAGAGTCGGATCGACGGCAGGCACCTTCTTCGGGGCCGACGCCCCACGCGCCTTGTCCCCAATGGCCTTGTGCGCGTCGTCGCCCTGACGCTTCTTCGGAGCCGTCTTCGGGTCCCCGACCCCTTTCGGCGCCGACGCAGCCGCGTCGGTCGACTTCGCCTTCGGCGCCGACCCCGAGGGCCTCGGGTCGGCCATCTTGGCGTGGCTCTTCAAGTCGGCCATCTTGAATTTTTTGGAAGTTGACGCCTCCAGAACTTTCTGACCCAGCGCCCCTTTCACTTTCGGTTTCGCATCCGAGGGTGCGTGACCAGACGGCTTCACTTTCGTTTTCTTCAACGGGAGTGGCGTCTCATAAATGTCCGTGACCGGGCCCGGAGGCGGGGACGTAGGACTTATAAGTAGATCTTGGGTAAGGCCCGAAGGCGATCCCTCGACCTGGGCCGTATGAAGGTGATTGACCCCTTAGTCTCCGAGCTATCCCCGACAGTGGCAAAAGCCCGATCGTCGTCCCCTACCTCGTCGGCGACTTCGTCAAAGTCCTCATCACCCGCGTCGTAGGTCTCCCCTTCGGACGCGGGACTAGATTCCGAACCTTGTACGTCGTCTTCGCCTTCCACAGATTCTTGGAATATGTCGTCTGGCGGGGGCGCCGCTGTAGCCGAGAACTTAGCCTGGAGCCTATTGGCCCTACGAATCTTCAGAGTCTTCTTGCACCGGAATTTCGAACACGCCATGCAGCTGTCCTCGTCATGATCCGGTGACAAGCATGTATTGCACACGGGGTGCACGTCGAGGTGTGAATATTTGGAGTTACACACCGGGCATTTCTTAAACGGTGTCCGCTCCATAGCAGAAGTGTAGTGTAGGCCCGTCCGCGCCGAAAGCACGCGGAAGGGTAGCAAGAGTTCGGAGCTGAGAGTCAGACAAGAAACCCGAACGCAACTATACCGACGCTCAGCCTAAAGACCTTTTGGTCTCGAGTAGAAAGTCGAACAACTATCGGTTCCGACAGAGGGAACCGAAACACATCCGAACCCAATGGCGGAAAAAAACAATCTGGGGATGGAGGCGATGCCCATGCGCACTGTAGTCCAGGGGAGGAGCCACCTATCTCGTGATACTTCGAAGACTCTTCCAGGACAACAATGTGCAATCATCCGGACCCAACACTAGGCGGCGATCTATGCACAGATATGAATTCAGCAGCCCACATGCCTCGAACTTACACAATATGGTGAACTGGAGAAGGTGCAACTAAGCGGTTTTGATAACCCTCAATTAGCAACCTAGAAGCTCGGTTTCTTTACAGTAATACTTTGTGAAGTCAACCAATTATCAAAAAGCTAGCCTAACAGAATCCATTCCTAAACGGACCCTGTATATTCACATTCAAAGAGTCAACATGTATAGAAATCTAGTGAATTCAGAGTCTGGCATTATCAGAAATGAGGCATAAATGGAGGCTTTCAACAATCCAAACCCTGATATAATAGGAGTATTGGCATAATTAGATCGAGTTCAGAAATAAGGAGACAGCTGCCATATTCTGTCACCTCACTGCATGGCACCAAATGGGACAAGTGGATTTTTATACAGGTCAAATGGATAGCATGTAAGATTTCACACGGCTGCAGAGGTAATATGCAAGCCTTTTGGTGTCTGCAATGAAAGGTGATATAGACATCAATCGAAGGGAGAAAAAGTACACGTTTGACTTGGTATTGTGTTCTTCGTTTATACCTTAACCTAAAATGAGAAGGCACCTCCACATCTAAGAAGAGGTCATAATGTTTGGGCCTGATATAATATTTGGCGGCAGCCTCTCAGAAAGTTGACAAATCCTATCCTTTTCGTTGCAATGAGAGGAAGGACGTGAGCAACGGAGCCAGGCTACTGATTTTCCGTTGAAGATGGAGTATTCAACTGGACCTATACCAATACTACTTATTTATTTAGAGGTTGTGTACACTCATCATCGTCGCCTCTCTTCAGAATACTGAAAGTGTCTATTGAAACAGTCCGCTTTAGCCAGCACGTGACAGAGTCTGATATGAAAGGTGAGGGGCCTTGTCAAACGGTCTCGATTCACAACACATAATTACATAAGGATTTCAATTGTAAGCAAGACTGAAGACATCCGTGTTCAGAGGTTTCCTGAAAGCATTGACTTTGACCGTTTTCTACGCTGTTTGTCTTACACATGGGAAACAAATGTCATCATTAACTTAAAGCACAACTCAATATTTATTTTGGAGCTGTGCAGCACGCATCACTGTACTCAATTTGCATGCATGTTCCCTTGGTCTCTGGAGTCGTCTCTGTTTCAAAGTCAAGAAAAAGGCCACTGCTGAAGCCAAAAGCAAACAAAAACTCGTGGCAGCAGAGATGCTTGAAAACTCGTAGCATTTAATTTAACAACATTTTATCTTGCAAAAAATGAAAACAATGCTTAAAATGAAATTCTAAAAGTGAACACATGATAGGAACAACCATGGAATTTGTAAACCAGATCGTGGAATCTACGAATGGCTCTTAAATTCTCAACTTAGGAAAATAAACTGGATGAATGTAAATATAAACATTTTAATTATTACTTCACTTGACTGGCGTTTCAAACTGGATACCAGAACTGCTTTCTCCAAATTTAGCTCTTCCGAAACTCACTAAAAGGTTTTGTATATGTGATTCAAGGTGTAGCCAAGAGTTTCTTGTACAGACATCTACCTCTTATTCACAACAAAGCTTCCTTCGTCCATTAATGTTTAGACGTCTACGTGATAATGAAGATACTGTTGGTGTAGTTCTTGAATACACCTTTATTAAAAAAACAAAGTTTTCCTGCAGCATCTTTAAACGAACGTCTTGGTTCAAACTCCGAGGTCAAAGTCATCCCTCTGAAAAAACATAATAAAAGAATGGTCAGTGTAAAACAAAGGTATCATGAGAAAAAAGTCACAGTACCAGCTAAGGCAGCAGTGCCACAATAATCAATTGATACTAATAATAATTGGGGTTTTGGATTCTTACGAAAGAACTTAAAATGTTTAGGTTCGGCATGAACCAGAAACTACATTTTGCTGTTCAAGCTTCTACTCCATGATAGGCAACAGCCAGAGCCACCTGGAAGTGGATACTAAAACTGCGGTACTGCCCTACAGTTCTCCAGGGTGTCAGGAGCTGGCAAACAGTCTGTGCACAACTTACCATTGCCGAGCTAAAATACAGCACTTAGAAGTTGGGGAAGTCTGCAACAAGGCTGAATATTGAGGTCGGTCCAACCCATCCTGTACTTGAGAAGCGACCCATACCAGAAAGTACTTAGAGACAGGAGGACCACAAGGCTAACTAAAGAGACCAGTGTGTGGAGGGGTAGAACTGCTGTAGAATGGCTACAAGAATGGCCTACATGTGAAGTGGAATGGATGGACCTCAAGACAGAGGCACCGAGAGGAGAGCAGGTCCTGCGCTATCTCCTGCCTGAACCCCAAAGAGGAAAAGGACAACAGACTGCAAGCAACAGGTGAGCAGGTGGTACTGCCTGAAAGAAGGGCAGGGGAGTCAGGCAAGACCAAAGGAAGATTGGCAAAGACTGTGTAGTGTCTGCCGGACCACAGAGGCATAAAGTACAGCACAAGGCATTTCTGTCTTCGAGATGCCCAACCTTCTTATTAGGAGGGTCCGATCTTGGGCTGCTGTATATCCAGGACAAGCAGAAACCGGGCCTTTCATCTGGTCTAGCGCTTTCATGCTCCTTTTTAGCCCTCTCCTGTTTCTTTCCTGCCTTCGCCTCTCCATGATCAAAGGCCAAATCGGAGCTTTTTTGACAGAACCTATTCACTGAAATTGACCAGTTGGTGTTGGTAAACTGCCGTGGTTCCCTCCAATGAAAAGAACTTCAAGGAAGGGAGCCATGGTGGCAGTCTCCGCAGGGAGGTTAAAAAAGCCAGTGCATGGCTTGGAGTCTAATTTTAGAGGGTGCTGGATTATCTGGTAGAATAGCATGGGAGAAGCTTGCCCTCCAGTGTACCGAGGAGGTTAGCGTGCACTGCTGCCTATGTCTCTTGCTTGCCCTGCTGCTACCTGTGCTGCGCATAGTGGGTGTGAGGAAAGCTTGCTCTCCTACCCGTTGTGGCATTGGGTTAAGGAGTTTTATATAGCACTGAATTTTGCTCTCTGGCTACTTCAAAACTGAGCCGAAAATACAAATCCTGGCAGATAAAAATTGAAAAAGTTTAAAGGCTATATCCATCCAGGGTAGGAGCAAGGAAAGTTTCTGCCTCGGTCATTTGTCAGTTGCAGCCTATGGCAGGATTTCAGTTTGAGGGTTTTTTTTTATAACAGGTGGTTAGGTTTTGCCCGCGAGGCTGGATTCAGGAAATTCCACAGATTAGGACCGTATACCCCATGTGACTGACGAGTGTTTTAGCCAACGGAACTAGTGCTACTAGACATGGTTTAATGAACAAATTACTTCCCTTCGGTAATACTCTTTCAGGAAGAGACTATCGAACCACATATTCCTCACCTTTTGGATAATACCCAGGAGACCTACTCAATCTGAACATTTTGCAGTACTCCTGCATGCAGTCAGGTGGCACCAGAGACTCTACACTTACATCGTTCCCAGAGGATGCGACATGTGCAGGCCTATTTTGCACCATCCATGTGCACCGACCTCAATTGCTTTCCGACTCATTCGCGCCTGTGGATGTGGATCTAAATCCAATAAATCTTGACCAGTTTGCAGATTTCTAAGATGGAGCTTTATTCTACAAAGAGCCCGGTTCACTGAATGAGGAGGCAGGGGAGTCATTGAGGAATCTGCTGTTAGAATCTCTGCCAGAAAGCTTGTTACTGAAGGCAAGTAAATTGTTCTTCTAATAGAGACTTGTAACCGTAGATTGCATGCTTATCATTTGATTAGATACCTGTAACAAACTTGGCTGCTTGCAGATACCCCCCAAACTTTTTTTCCCATGTGAACAGCTAGATGGGGTGGACATTGATCACTTGATTGAGAGTGTACTGGGTCCTTAACCAGGCCCAGCACTAGTGGGCCTGGTTAGCAGTGGGTTTGCAGGTGGATGCATGGGTCTATAACTGGGTCTATAAGTGTGTATACGAGTGCCTGCATAGGTTTTCGACTGAGTGCGAGTACTCGCATAGATCTGTGAGTACTTTTGTGGGTGAGTTGGTCTGTCAGTGCCTGCATAGATTTCTAAGTGGGAGTGTGCTTCTGTCAGTGGGTAGCAGGGTACATGTGAGTATCAGTGATGGTTGTGTGGGTCTGTAAGTGGCAGTGTGAGTGCCTAAGTGGGTGGCTCTCCGAGTGCCTGTATGGTCTGTAAATAGATGTAAGAGTACCTACATGGGTCTGTGACTGGGCCTGTGAGTGCCTGTGTTGGTCTGTGAATGGGTCTGGTCTGTCAGTGCCTGCATGGGTCTGTGAGTGGCTGTGTGGGTATGTGAGTGGCTGTGAAACTGCCTGTGTGGATCTGCGATTGACAGTGTGGGTCTGTGAGTGGGTGTGAGTGCTTGTGTGGATCTGTGAGTGGGTGTGTGGGTCTGTCACTGGTTGTATGAATGCCTGAGTGGGTCAGTGAATTGGTATGGCTGCATGAGTCTGAGTGGGTGATCGAGTGTCTGTGTGGGTGTGAGAGTGTCTGTGTAGTTGATGATGTGAGTGCCTATGCAGATCTGAGTGGGTGTGTGGGTCTCTGTGAGTGGGTATGTAAGTAGGTATGTGAGTTCATATGTGGGTCGCTCATTAGGCCTGTGAATGCCTGCGTAGGTCTGTGAGTGAGTACGTGACTGCCTGGGTTGGTCTATAAATGGGTGTGAATACCTGTGTCCTGTGTGGGTGTCTGACTAGGTCTGAAAGTATTTTTTCCCTTTCCAAAGTGAGTCAATATTTACGGATCCATCGCAGATGAACACGGGGGCTGCGCTGAGCCTCACAGGGGATTTGTGAAGTGGGAAAAGACTCAATTTTGTACCCAACATAGGTCCCTCTCACCCTCCTAACACACCACTGGGGTCAGGATACCTGCACCCTAAACCCTTTAATAATTTTTCCGATAAGTTTTAAGACCCAGGGACCCTTTCCTGATACTCAAAATGGCAGGCACAACCTCCGGGTCAGGTTGTGGTCATGCAATCACAGCATCTCTGGTGACATGTGATTTTCCGGATCCTCTATGGGGGATCCGTGGAGGGCCTGCGTCCTTCGATATACAAATTATATACTTGAAACTATGCAGCAACTGAATGTATTTACACCAAATCACAACAAGCATTGCCATAGCCAATAGGTCTCGCATTTGGGACCTTAGAAGTGTTCAGCCAAGCAACAATTGGTGTTGTTGCACCAAGGATATTCTGCTGCATTGATGCATAAATACTTAAAGGGTCCAAACAGCGAGACCTATTGGCAATGCCAATGCTTGTTTGTTTTTTGTTGCTGTTTTGTTTAAGTTGCCAGATCTACAATAGCATGACATGGTTTTTGTTAACAGTTATTTGCATCAAATGCACTTGTTTTCATTGCTCGGAATGTTGTTTCCATTCTGGTAGTAGGAAGCAGACATTCCAGGGGGTGTGGGGGCTGCCTAGCTGTGGGAATGCGCCGAACTTTGCAAATGAGAAAAAGCCTGGTGCAGGCGCAATTTACAAGTGTGGAGTGAGTGAGACCAAGGCAGCATGACACACTCACACAGAGTTCATGCACTGCACCTGCATACTCAGGATGGTTTAAGGAAACTCGACCCACTCCCTCCCAGGCATCGAAGAAATATTTACCAAGAAACTCTGAGAAGAGCCTGCCTGCTGCACTGACGGCTGGTTGTGTGTGTGCCTGGTGAAAGAGTGTACTGACGGCTGGTGGTGTGTGTACCCGGTGGAAGTGTGCACTGACGGCTGGTGGTGTGTGTGTGTGCCCGGTGGAAGCATGCACTGACGGCAGGTGGTGTGTGTGCCCGGTGGAAGCGTGCACTGACGGCTGGTGGTGTGTGTGCCCGGTGAAAGCATGCACTGACAGCTGGTGGTGTGTGTGCCCCGTGAAAGCATGCACTGACAGCTGGTGGTGTGTGTGCCCCGTGAAAGCATGCACTGACAGCTGGTGGTGCGTGTGTGCCCGGTGGAAGCGTGCACGGACGGCTGGTGGTGTGTCTGCCTCGTGGAAGCGTGCACTGACGGCTGGTGGTGTGTGTGCCCGGTGGAAGCGTGCACTGACGGCTGGTGGTGTGTGTGCCCAGTGGAAGCGTGCACTGATGGATGGTGGTGTGTGTGCCTGGTGGAAGCGTGTACTGACGGATGGTGGTGTGTGTGCCTGGTGGAAGCGTGTACTGACGGATGGTGTTGTGTGTGCCTGGTGAAAGCGTGCACTGATGGCTGGTGGTGTGTGTGTGTGCCTGGTGGAAGTTTGCACTGACGGCTGGTTGTGTGTATGCCCGGTGGAAGCATGTACTGATGGCTGGTGGTGTGTGTGTGCCTGGTGGAAGCGCGCACCGACGGCTGGTAGTGTGCGACAGCTGGTAGTGTGTGTGCCTGGTAAAAGTGTGCACTGACGTCTGGTGGTGTGTGTGCCTGGTGGAAGCGTGCACAGACGGCTGGTGATGTGTATGCCTAGTGGAAGCGTGCACTGACGACTGATGGTGTGTGTGCCTGGTGGAAGCAGGAGCATTCACAGTGATAGAAGACACAAATGAAACTGACGAAGAGGAGGGGGAGTGCAAGCAGAGGAGCATGATGCACAGCTAGAAGACACAAATGAAGCTGTCCAGGGGGGAGGGGGAAAAGGGAGGGGGGTAGTGCAAGCAGAAGAGCCTGATTACAGCAATAAAAACACAGATGGCAGCTGTGCACGAGCTCGTGAACGCAAGCTGTAGGCCAGCAAAAGCCTCTGGTGGCACTTTTAAAATCCACTTACTAAATGTCTTGAAGAGACAGAGCATGCGCGGTCTCAGGTGAGACCTAAAAAGGGCTCTTTTCGGACCAACAGGTACTTCTCTGCCAAATTTATTGTAATTCTGTCCAGTAGAACGGGCTTTAGTTGTGTTCAAAGTCCTTATGGGAAATTGAATGGCAAACCTACATTTTTTGACCCCCCTTTTTTTCTGGCCCCCGCTTGGCAAATCACTTCGAACCTTTCTATGCAGAACTAGACAAAGCTAGCCACTTTCTTTGTAAAATGCCGTGAAGATTGGTCAAACGTCAAAGTTATATGCAAGGTTAAACGTCTAAGTTATATGCAAGTCAAAAAATGCTTTTCCAATGGAATATATATATATATTTTTTTTCTCTACAGGGGTTGCAAGTATGTATAGCTAGTACATAGTATCCATAGGAAGAGCATTTTTTGTTTTGCCAAGAACTTTGGGGCCGTTTGACGAATCCTCGAGAAAGTTTAAAAACTAGTAAGGCGCTCACTTCAGCCGCTCACTTGAAAGTTTTGGGGTGATCCTTCAAGCAGGTGGCTGATAAAAGGAGGGGGTGGGGGGTTAATTCACGGGGGCGCTTAGACTGTATATGACTAGTGGGGGGAAGGGAATATACCTGTAGTACAATTACAATCTGCCTACTGGGGCACAATATCAGCTGATATATTGAGAATGGAGCGCTAGAATGTAAGGAAAATGCTACTTAGCACAGTATGAATCTGTTCTTGGCATGTAGAGCTGTTGAATTTCATGGTATGCATAGATCGCCATTGTAGGAAGGTGGATACCGGACTATGGTTACCCCAGATTTTTTGCCTTGTGTTTAGCTGGTTTTCGACTTAGTTGGCCTGGTTCCCTGCTAATCAGGGCCCCAGGCTATCTGCTCTCTCTGTAAAATGGATTCCATGTACCCTAGGTGCATAACTAAATTGGCTTGGGTCACCTTATCAGCCCCTGTACAGAGCACTATAGGTGCCCAGGGCCTAGGTGCATCCAAGGCCTACCAGGGGCTGCAGCACATCTTTTGCCACCCCTGGCTGGCTATCCAAAATTGACACAACTGGCTGATCACTCAGCTGGGGCAAGTTGGTGTAATCACCTCTTGCTTAGATATAGTATGCCTATATCTAAACCTATCTGGACACATATATACCTATAAGTCACTCCTAGGGCAGGCCTTAACAATCCTGGAGGCAGAGTGCTTGGTTTTATGTGAGAAGGTGCTCTAGCATGAGCTGAGCCTGTCTGCAACTGTCGGGACCAATTCCCTAAGCTGTTCCGGGATAATGCCATACCATATACTATTATGTGCATTATAATCCATCGCGGTTATATGTTAACTTTGGTTTGGCTTTATCAAAACATGTCGTGCAAGGTGTCATACGATTTGGAATACTATCCCCTCGACAGTCCTGTCGACGGGGATAGCATTCCACCCCTCTAGAGGGAGAAGACATGTTACTTTGCTAAAACGCGGTTGATTTTAAAAGAGCCTCAGCATCACAAAATGGACGCTTCTGCCACAGACACAAGTCTGACCTCCTGCTGCTGACCGAAACTCAGCCGAGGTGGCCTGGACAAAGGCTTTCCTGTCACGGGAGGTGTCACACCACCCCAGACAGGAGATAGTGGATTGTAGCAGGGAGGTTTGAAAGCAACCAGACAGTGCCTGGGGAGCACAAGGCTTCCCTTTGCATAATCCGGTCAAACCGGTTCTGGGGCACACCAGCCCCAGTCCCAGCGCGACCCTGGATAAAGGGAAAGGGGTGTAACCACCCCCTTCCTGGGTCCCACCCATAGGAGGGACGTAGCAGGTAATCCAGCCCCCTAGATTGGTACAAGAATGGGAGCAGTGCCAACGCACTCAGATTATCCTGACTGAAACTTATGAAACGAAACTCTGGACCCTTCGACATCCTACTAGACGTAGAAGACTGAAGAATTTCCCTTTTGGTCAAGGAATGACCACCCTGTGCAAACAGGCACCATCCAGCACCTCGACGTTTGCTTTGGTGCAGTTCCCGCGGGAACTCGAGCGACAGAGTTCGACAAGACCAAGCGTGCCTGCCTTCCAACTGCCCGATCCACACTCCCTGCAAAGCTGAGACCCGTGGAGGCGACCGGAAGCGTGGGGCCCGCCATCTTGGAAAGACCACAAGACGCTGACCGTGCAGCCCACGAGTGACCCTTGAAGCTGTGCATTGGGGTTTGAGAAGCCCCCACCCTGAGCCTCTCTTGCAACGAAGCTCACCCCTCTACACTCATCGAGTGCTGCGAGGGGCCCTTCTGCATCTTTTGGCTCAACGCGTTGGCCCGGTCACATGCCCGTTGGCTTGTGGCCGCTGTGCCGACGAACCCTGAAATCTAACTTGTGAATCTGGTTGCTCCAGACTTGCACTCTCTCCTCTGAAAAGGAGCACCCGCTCTGACCCTCCTGGTCCGAGTATTAAGCTATCTTCGAGTCCGGCGTGGGTTGCGCTTGCCAAGGGTTGTTTGCTCCAATCCGGAAGCCGACACCGCCAACAGCGAGAGCCTTCGTGGGACAGCTCGTGATCCACTCCTGGACATCCTTGGTGCCCCAGAGTCCACGTGGCAGCAGAGAGAAGCTTCCCGTCAGCGACCTGAAAGCGCCCGACATTGCCTGGTTCCTTCTGGTTCCACCCTGGTCACTGCTGAGTGACCCAGACTCTGTCCCCACTGCTTTCAGATCATCTTTATCTTCGATCCACCCTTGGATCACACCGGACACTTCTCGTCTCGACGCCTGCAGCATCTTCAGCTCCAAGCACCATTAACCAGCGTGACAAAACCCGACAACTACTTCGCACCTGTGCACCCGCTTCCTGTGGGTGAGGTAACTCAGCAACGCTGGTGTTCCTACACTGGTACACACCTCTAGTGTATGTGTCTAAAGTTTCATCTTGCTAGGTTAAGCGGAAGTTTCCTTTAACTATAACTTTATAACTTTTACGCACCATTGACTTTACATTGGTGCATGCCTGTGCTTTAAGCTCTGCACCCGAATCCCGCGGGCTTTTCCTGACTTCAGCATTGCTTGTCCTGACTGCTCCCAGCGATTCCCTAGGCCCTAGGCCTAACCACTGTTCGATTGGTATCTCTTATACCACTTTTTTAATATATGGTTTGCGTGGCCCCCCGGCCTCATCCATAATTGTGCAAATTTCATATGTTTAACTGTGCTTTTGTTTAAACGCTTGTGCCTCTGCACTCTAAAGAGTACAGAGGATTATTCTAGTAATAAATACATATATTTTTATAATATATACTTGTGTGGTGTCCTTTCATTTGATATTACAGGATTGTGATTGGTAAAACAGCTTGCTTAACACGACCTCTAGAGTTAAGCCTTTAAGGCTGCTTAGTCCATGCTACCATTAGGATAGCTTGTCTATAAGGTTGACTTACAACCAGACACCATAAGGGATTGTTTGGACTGATACAAGGTGATTCCAGAATTGGAAACATCATATATCAGGCCAACTTCTCACAGCCATCTAGTGTTGGGTCTGGATGTTTGCACTTTGTTTTTTTTAGAAGAAGTCTTTCCAGTCACGAGGTAGATTTACTCCTCCTTTCGGTGATAGTGCCCATGGACATCGACTCCATCCTTAGATTGTTTTGCCGCAGAGGGTGATGATGGAGTTAGTAAGAGTAGTAAAAGATGTCCATGTATATTGTATCCAAGTAAGATAGTACTGCAACAGGTGTAGGTTTCCTGGAGAGGCGGGCGGGCTATTGAGATACTACAGCTCTACATGCCAAGAACAGATGCATACTGTGGTAAGTAGCATTTTCCGTTTGAGGCATGTGAGCTGTAGATCACATTCTATGCATAGACTATATAGCACTTATCTCTCAAAGCGGTGGCTAACCTGTAGCTGTTGCTGTGGTCTCAAATAGTGTATGTAAAACTGCTTGGCCCACACTAGCTTGTTGTCTTGCTAACACATCTACACAATAGTGTTTTGTGAATGCATGTGGTGTAGACCATGTAGCAGCTTTGCAAATGTCATCTATGGGTAGATTTTTTAAAGATGCCATAGATGATCCTAGTTTGAGAGTAGAATGCGTTTTAGGGAGAATTGTTAAAGTGTGTTCAGCTTTAATGTAGCATATTCGAATGCACTAAACTATCCACCTTGCAATATCTGATTTTGATATTTGCTTGCTTTTATGAAGTGGAGGAAAAGAAAAAAAAAGTTGATTGGTTTTGCTGAACGGTTTTGTTCTTTCTGTGTGGAATACAAATTCTCTTTTGACATGTAAGATGTGAAGAGCACGTTCTGCCACTGAATCTGGTTGAGAGAAGAACACAAGCAGCTCAACAGATTGGTTGATTTGAGAGGCAGAAATGACTTTAAGTAAGAATTTGGGGTTAGCCCTTAGAACCATTTTGTTCTTTTGCATTTTTTAAAATGTCTCTTCTATGGTTAGTACCTGAAGCTCACTCACTGTTCTCAAAGAGGTGATGGCTATGAGGAAGGCTACCTTCCAAGTGAGAAACTGCAGTTCACATTTGTGCAATGGCTCAAAAGGTGATGTGTACTCGAAGTTGGAACGCTGTAGATGTAATAGATAGCAAATTATGTTTTGGATTGAAGCTTCTAGCAGATTGATTTGATTGTTATTACAGTAAATGACAAACCGCTTTCACTAAAGAACCCTCCCAGCAGACCCGGCAGCAAGAAAACCCCCTGGTTCACCGACGAACTCAAGGAATCCAAGAAGAAGTGCTGCACCCTCGAGAAAGCCTGGCGGCTCGACCAGACCACAGACAACAGGACCGCCCTCAAGCACGCCACCCGCAAACACCATCAGCTGATCCGCGCCACTAAGAAGTCGGCACTCAAAGAACGACTGGACAACAACGCCCGCGACAGCAAGGAACTCTTCAGCATCGTCAAAGAGTTCTCCAACCCCAGCGCCGGAAACAACAACATCATTCCCTCGCAAGACCTCTGCAACTCACTCGCCTCGTTCTTCCACCGCAAGATCGCCGACATACACAACAGCTTCGACGCACAGACCACGCACCCTACCACCGAACCAACGCCCGCCACCACCACCGTCTGCAACTGGACCCCGATCAGCACCGAAGACACCACCCGCACGATGAACTCCATCCACTCCAGATCACCAACCGACCCCTGCCCACACCACGTCTTCAACAAAGCCGACGCCATCATCGCACCCCATCTCCGGGACATCATCAACTCCTCCTTCCACACCGCCACCTTCCCGGAGAGCTGGAAGCACGCTGAGCTGACCGCCCTCCTGAAGAAACCAACGGCGGACTCCACCGACCTCAAGAACTACCGTCCCATCTCGCTCCTTCCTTTCCCGGCCAAAGTCATCGAGAAGACCGTCAACAGACAGCCTGCCGCCTTCCTCGAGACGAACGGATCCCTCGACCCCTCGCAGTCCAGGTTTCGGGCCAACCACAGCACCGAGACCGCCCTTATCGCAGCCACTGACGACATCAGAACCCTGATCGACAACGGAGAAACAGCGGCCCTCATCCTCCTGGACCTCTCTGCGGCATTCAACACTGTCTGCCACCGCACCCTAGTGAAGCGCCTCAGCAACATCGGAATCCGAGAGAAAGCACTGGAGTGGATCATCTCGTTCCTCGCCGGAAGAACCCAGAGAGTCCGCCTCCACCCGTTCAGATCTGAGGCCACTGAAGTCATCTGCGGAGTACCAAAAGGATCCTCACTAAGTCCAACCCTCTTCAACGTCTACATGAGCCTCCTCGCAGCCATCGAACGACAACACAACCTCAACATCATCTCCTACGCCGACGACACCCAGCTGATCCTCTCCCTCACCAACGACCCCACCACCGCCAGAGCCAACCTACACGAAGGGATGAAAGACGTCACCGTCTGGATGAGGAACAGCCGCTTTAAACTGAACTCAGACAAGACGGAAGTCCTCATCCTGGGATCATCACCCTCCGCCTGGGACGACTCCTGGTGGCCCCTGGCCCTGGGCACCGCTCCCAAGCCAACGGACCACGCACGCAACCTGGGCTTCATCCTGGACTCCTCCCTGTCGATGACCAGACAAGTCAACGCCGTCTCATCTTCGTGCTTTAACACCCTGCGCATGCTCCGCAAGATCTTCAGATGGATCCCCACTGAAACGAGGAAGACCGTCACCCAGGCACTCGTCACCAGCCGACTGGACTACGGGAACACCCTCTATGCCGGAACCACAGCCAAACTTGAAAAAAAGACTCCAACGCATCCAGAACGCCTCCGCACGACTCATCCTGGACATCCCCCGACACAGCCACAGCACCGGACACCAGAGAGACCTGCACTGGCTCCCCGTCAGCAAGAGAATCACGTTCAGACTCCTCACCCACGCACACAAGGCTCTCCACGACCTGGGCCCCAAGTACCTCAACGACCGCATGACCGTCTACACGCCCACCCGCCAGCTACGATCGACCAGCCACCGTACCACGCATCCGCAGAGCCACCGCCGGAGGAAGATCCTTCTCCTACCTGGCAGCCAAGACTTGGAACTCCCTCCCCACCCACCTTCGGCGAACCCAAGACCATCTCTCCTTCAGGAAGCAGCTCAAGACCTAGCTGTTTGATCAGTAACATACCCCTCTCCCCCAGCGCCTTGAGACCCTCCCGGGTGAGTAGCACGCTTTACAAATGCCGTGATTGATGGATTGATTGACTTTGCTGCATAGCATTCTCTTGCGGTAGGGCGCCTAGCCTCTTTGATTATACTCGTGGTGGAAAATTAAGATGGCCAAACTCAAGGATTTCAAAGTGCCAGATCGCAGAGTTGAGATGATTGGGTTCTGGATGCCTTATGTCTCCATGGTTTTGAGTGAGAAGATTGGGCGTAAGATGCAGTTTTTGGTGAGGAACTACTGATCGTTCCAACAGGGTTGTGAACCTAGGTGATGGTCCCATGTAGGAGCAACTAGGATTAGCGTCAAGGACTGCTATCGGAGTTTCCGAACCACTAATTAAATGAGTGGGAGAGACGGAAAAGCATAAGCAAATATCCCTGACAAATTAATCCATAGTGCATTGCCTTTGGACAATGGGTGTGGATACCTGGATGCGAAGTTTGGGCCAGACAGGTAGAATTTGTGAGAGACTTCCCCCCGAAAGGGGTGAAGTGGTCGGGGGATAACGAAGTCACTGTTTGTTTGCAGGGTAAGGGCATGTGGAGTTACCTCTGCTTCTTCCGTTACCATTGTTTCCTCTAAAATCTCTTCTGAAATAACCTTGAAGAGGGGGATTGGTTGTTGCCTTTGTCAGAGGAGAAGGGATTTTTGGTGGACACATTTTTTGAACCACCCCTATAAAAGGAGAGGCGAAAGGAGTCCCTATTGGTAGGTGACTGCAAAGCCCCCATGGACTTTAAGACCTCAGTGTCCTTTTTCTTCTTTTCCAGCGTGGTATCAACAGCTGAGCAAAAGAGATGTTCTTTGTTAAATGGCTGGTTAATCATGGAGGTTCGCACCTCTGGCTTGAAGCTGGATATCCATAGCCAAGCATGCCTGTGTAAGAGTAAGCTGAACATCCGGTGATTATGGGCAAATCACTTAATCTCCCCGTGCCTAGCAAAAATGTATGTTTCCTCATGTAACGCAACTGGTGCTATGTAGAGCGCTCTGATACCCGGGGGGTAAGATGGCGGCCGTATAGCTGGTCGACTGCTGAGCTAGTGGGCAGTGGTGACAGGTTCGAGCTGATGACCCTGCAATAACCATTTCACCCGATGGAGAAACCGATTTAGCAGATTCTACCCACCCCTCCCCATATTCACCACTCTGACCCCTGCTCCAGGTGCTTCTGAGGCTGTATCGAAGCGATATCTCGAGGGCCCTTTCCTTAGCCGTAGCTTCACGCTCTCTCAACCTGCGGAAGCTCCTTGTCCAGCTGATCGAGGCAAGCAGCGGCGGAGGAGTATCGGAGATGGCTCCGAAAGTTATGTCAGCGGCGGCGTCTAGGGCGGCTGCAGCGGCGGCTGCCCGTAAGGCGCATGTAGAGGGTGCAGCGGAGGCAGCGGCGATTAGCCGGAGTCCCTCGCCACAATCGGGCAAACTTCTTCTCTCCCCGGACCCGGACCAGCCGACACGGATGCGCAGAAGGGGAAGAGGCGGAGCCTCGACAAAAGGTCGGCCGGCGGGTCCCTTCTGCAGAGGGCAAATGACTCGAAGGACTCTGCGAAGGACTTGGTGGGACCAGGGCTGGATAGCAACGCTGTAAATAATGGGAGCAGTTTCCAGTATGATGAGATGAGCCAAGCAGTTATGCAGGAGATCCCTCTACAAAGCGGTCCCAAGAGCGACAGTGGGGAAAAGAATAGAGCGTCGGACATTAATTTGTTCCTTATGCCCCTTCTCCCTCCTCCAGTGATTACCCTCTGTGAAACAACTGCAGGAACAAGCGGTTTGTCCACTATAGATGTACCTGTAGTACAACTGGGGTACACAGATGAAGGCAGTGGGAACAAGAGTGGGGGGGGGGGGGGGGGGGGGGGGGAGTGCTGGGGACTCTGTAGGCGCTGATTGGAGGTGCAGAATGTCAGATGCTCCCAGGCCCAAGAGTCTGGAAACCAGCCCTTAGCCGGTTCTATAGAGAATATATCATTCGAGATGGCAGGGGAAAAGGACAAAGAGGAGGAGGAAAAAAGAGCCTAGTGATTGCTTTTTTTCGCTATCTGAACGAGCAGAATGGTCCGACGACATAATAAGCACCTTGCAAGGGGGAAGTAGCCTAGAGTCAGATGGGGAGTCAGATGGGGAAGATAGTGAGGCGGAGCTCCCTCTAACAGCTGTAAAATCTGTACAGCAGAGAGGTATTCTGAATATGGGGGCTCAGAGCAAGGGAAGAAGTGAGCCGACCTGGGACCATTCATCAGTTACCCCTCTCACAGATCAAAGGAAGGCACCTGTGGTAGAGGAAGGTGCCCCCCGACGCTAGACATAATACATCAGGCCATACTGGATCACAGAGAAAAAACTAGGCAAGATAGTCAGAAAGCCCAAGCAGGGATGAGGAAGATGCAGGGCGTTGTGAGTAAGCGGTCAAAGGCATTTTCAAATTTGGGCGATAGAGTGTCAAACTTGGAGGAAAGGATTGTCGAGACAGAAGCAGATGCATCTAAGGCCGCATCTATGGTGGAGGCTCAGGGTGCGCAGATTAAAGACATTCAGTGGAAACTCGAAGAGTCCGAGAATAGAAAGAGACAAAACAATTTGAGTGCTGGGTGTGCAGGAGGGTCTCGAAGGGTCCGATGCCAGACGATATGTAATCGACCTTTTTAAAGTGGCTACCCAGAATTGTCAGAATGGAACTGGGCGGCAGAGATCCAAAGGGCGCATCGCATTCCGCTGAAACTCTGTGCACCAGCAAAAGTTGGGGATAGACCCCGGGCTCTACTCGTTTTCTTTGGAAATTTCTATTGCGACAAGCGATCTACGATAAAGCAAGGCCAGATGCCAAAAGATCAAGTGGTGGGGGCTCTTTCTTCGTTCGCCCCGACTTATGCCATGTAACAGTGGAGAGGCGTTCGAGGCTGAGACAGCTTTTTAAACCGTTTCAATATAAGATAATTCATGTGTATTTGGTCAACCCAGCGCAATTGAAAGTGATAAGTAATGGTACTATCCTTTACTTTGCGTCAGAGATTAAGGCCAAAGAATATCTGGACTCCTTGGACAAATAAAAAAGTTATACTGTCTTCTCAAGGAATAAGATATAGAGTATTTGGATTTCCTGGGCAACTAGAGCTGCTCTATGGTTTATGTTTTGGGCGGGATGAGGGGGGTGGGGGGGGGGGGGGGGAGTGAGGGGGAGGAGATATTGGGTGGACTGGGAGATAGGACACCGCAATTAGTAGTTATTTGTGAGGGTTTTCTCTTTTGAATTAGGTATGATAACGTCTTTTTGATGATTTAAGGGTTTTGATAGGGTTAGATATTCACGCCGAGGTAGCCACTGCCCACTTTCACAGCATACATCACATGCACAAACTAACGTTTGAGCGTCCCTGTAGGGGTGGAGGGGCGTAATAAGCTAGGAGGGTGTGGGGGGACAGGGGCGGTGGGAGGGTTGGAGGGTAGTTGGGGTGCACTCTTAAGGGGAGAAAAAAGTTTACCCGGTACTATGTTTTATATTTCTTGACCACTATGCTATATGTATCAGTATCATATTGCTTGGGAAGGAGACAGTTGTTAGGTAGCTTTGTACCAAGAAGAAATGGGGAGGCTTAAGATAGGTTCTATCAATGTAGGCGGTTTGAATGATTCGTCCAAGAGGCAAAGATTGGGGTATTTTCCAAGAGCAAATCAGTTAGATGTAATTTGTCTAAAGGAGACCCACATACCTTGGGCAAAAAAACATATATTAAATATCAAAGGTTTTGATTTGTTGGCATGCTCTTCCCAGACATCTACCATAAGAGGGGTGGCAATCCTGGGTAAACCATGTCTGGGATAAATTGGCCATTGCTTAGCAGATCCTTGGAGTCGATAGGTAATCGTTGAACTTAAGATGGGGCTTCCGCTGTGTGTAATCTATGTATCCAATCAGGACGACCCGGAGCGGTTTGACAATTTAGAAATAGAATTAGCGAATTGGGCATCTCCCCTTATATGCTGCGGGGATTTTAATATCTCTGCAGATCTCATGGATAGTGATGGGACGTATTTATAAAGGAAGTAAGCCCAGGGTTTATAAAGCTTTGTGTTCTCTGATTGGGTCGTATAGTTTAATAGATGTTTGGGGGAATAAAGAGCAACACGATCCAGGGTTTACATATTTCTCACACTTGCATAAGAAATATACTAAACTAGATTATTTTCTTATTTCATCTTCAGAACTGTCGAGGGTGGAGATTAAAAAACTTCCGAAACTTATATCGGATCATAATCCTTTGGTCTCAATATACGAAGTGGATAAAACCCGAAGGTCAGTTCAAGATGGACATTTGAGAGGAGACTTTTGGCTAATCCTAAATTTATAGAGCATCTAAAAAATGGGTTGGAGAATTTTTTGATGCAAATAGGTTCAGTGCCTCCCGCAATTGTGTTTGGGATGCTTTTAAGTTGGGACTAAGGGGGAGACGTATAGCTTCTCAGCCATGCAGAGCAAAGTAGACCGGAAAGAACATGAGGAATTGGCAGGGCAGCTTATGAAGGCAGAGGAGTTACATCTAAGGGATATTATAGGGGGAAAGACCGATCAAAGCCTTCAAAAAATGTTGTCTATTAAGGCTGACCTAAATAGATGGATAGCACAGAAAAATGCAGATGAATATCAGGTGCACAGGGGTGAAATGTATGAAACGGGGGAGCAGGCCGGGAAGCTTCTGGCATTGAAAATCAGGCAGGGATGCAGTAGGAACGTTATTTCAAAAATCCATGAAGGGGATCACGAGTTTGTAGAGCCAGCTGATATCCGTAGGGTGTTTAAAGACTTCTTTCAACATCTGTATAGCGAGGAGGATAGGGCAGCATCGGCAGGTTTGGAGCAGGGCGATATTGGCCATAAGCTATCAGATCAGGATAAATTAACCCTCGAGGGCGACATGACTAAGTGAAGTGGAAGAAGCTTTGCAAGATCTGGCGGCCGGGAAGGCTACAGGGCCTGATAACATTCAGATTGATGTATACAAGTGCCTGCAGGATGTGTTCCCTCCGCTTATGCTGGATTTATTTAATGTTGTAATGTGCTCTGGAGTTGTTCCGGATTCCTGGAAAAGCACCAATATTGTTGTCTTTCATAAGAAGGGCAAGGATAAGGAAGAACCAGGCTCTTCTCGCCCAATATCCCTCATAAATGGGAACCCAAAATGTATGCAAAGGTCTTGGCCAAGAGGCTGGGAGGGATCATTGGCGGTCTAGTCTCCCCATGGCAGCACAGGTTTGTACCAGGTCGTGACACCACGGATCACATCAGGCAGGCGATCACGCTAATGGATGCCCAGGCTGCTGAGGGGTGTCGGATCGCCATGATCCTTCTGGACGTGGAAAAGGCTTTCGATTGTGTCACTTGGAGCTATTTATGGGGGATATTGGAGAAGAGGGGCTTTGGCCCTAATGTTTTGAGGGCTATGAAAGCCATGTATGTTGAGCCAGTAGCAAAACTCCAACTAATGGGTGGTAGCTCTGAGGAAATCAACATATCTCGAGGGACCCGGCAGGGGGGCCCCTGCTCGCCAATTTTATTCGCTCTGTACATCGATCCTCTGATTAGAAAGATCTTAGTCTGTGAGAGTATTAATCCAGTGTTGTGCAATGGGGTTGAAACCAAATTATTGGCGTATGCAGATGATCTGGCCATAACAGCGCCAGACCCTGAGCAGGCTATGGCTTCCCTCATAAGGATTACTTCGGAATTTGGCCAATATTCAGGATACCAGCTCAATGAATCAAAAACCCATATAATTTGTTAAAATAATATTCCGAAGAGGGATGGTAGATATCTGGAGTCAGCAGTATATTTGGGGGTTAGGATCAAATCCAAGGTAGATTCAATTGTCAAGGAAAATTTCTTGCCAGTACTTATGTTAATTACGGCAGAGTTAAAAAGAATCGATTGTATACACCTGTCTATATTAGGCAGAGTTAATGTCATTAAGATGACCATGTTCCCTAAGATACTGTACCTTTTTTGTACTATCCCATTGGTGGTTGGGTAGGAAGTGCTTAAATCTATAGAGGCAGCCTTTGCGAATTTCATCTGTCAATTTGGGAAAATTAGACGGTCTATGAAGTATCTCTCGCTCCCATCCGATAAGGGGGGGGTTAGCGGCTCCTAATATTAGATTTTATATGTTGATATGTTTTATATGTCAACATATCAAGAGTCAGACGCGCGTAATATGTTAGACGGTATATCAAGTGTGTCTGACTCTTCTTTAGGGTTAAGATACCCCCCTTCCATGTTTGAGCTGCTGCTAGGCAAAGAAGCTACAGGTGTGTTGTTGCGTACAACGGACAAACGTTATTTTAATAAAAACCGATACAAGATATTGGAAAGCGCTTGGAGGGTCTGGAAATGTATCCAGAAGCATCAGGGAATCCCGAAAATTAACTATTATACCCCACTCTGGAACTCTAGTTTGTTTCCATATTTTAGTATGGATAGACTTTGGAGACTGTGGGAGGGACAAGGAATTAGAAGATTGGGACATCCGTTTGGTGGAAGTACAATGCTGAGTTTTAATGATTCAGAGAAAATATGGAATCTCAGCTTTGCAAGGTTTTAAATTCCTGCAGATACACCAAACGCTAATAAGAATCAGACCACCCATCACTCCAGGGGGTAAAAACAATGTGGTGGAGTATGTATTGGGTGGGGGTGTTAAAATTAACCCGATCTATAAAGCCCTAATTTCAACTCTCCAAGATGATGTGGATAAAATCGTAACAGCCTGGATGGTGAAAATAGGGGACCCAGATGTTGATCTAGACAAGGCTATCCAATTAGCTGGGAAATAGTTCCGCTCTACGAATTTGAGAGCCCAGCATTATAAGACGGTATTCAACCTATATTTTAGCCCGGCTAAGCTATTCAGCTGGGGCAAGAGGGAAGACGACAAATGTCCTAGATGCTCTGAGGGGCCAGCTGATCTTGCCCACATGTTTTAATATTGCCAAAAGCTATCAGAGATTCTTATTAATATCCAGCAATTTTGGGAGGGGCTGCTAGGTATTAAGATTATCCTATCCCCGTGGGGGGTTTGGCCACACTTTAAGCGAGCTCCGCCGGTCGGAACGAAATCCTACCAAAATCCTGCATGGGGAGTGCCCTCGCGAGCCCTAAAATACGTGTGGCAGTGGCAGGACGGGTCGAGCCTGCCGTGGTGTATTCCCAAGTCCCGGGGTGAAGCAGATCCGGAACCGGAGACAGCCAACTGCGGAGCCGAGCTGCTGTAAGGTGAGAGCGGAGCTCCCTGCCCGGCTGCCCAGTCAACTCGAGGCCGCGGCTCAAAGGGCCTAATTGCAATGACGGACCGCGGCAGGAACCAGACCCCGCGGCTTCTGGACCGGACCCCGCTGAAGTAACACTGAGGCTGCCAAGCAGGAAGGATTGTCGGCCCTGGGCACGGGAGGAGTGCGAGCTGCGTCGGGGGCCAGGGAACAGCATCGGGTGCATCCGTTTTGCGGGGATGGAAGACCGCGCCGAGGGGCAAGCAAACTATCCGACGCCCTCTCCTGTGGCTCCTCGCTAGCGCCCTATGGCTCAGGAGACACTCTAGGTGTAGTGAGGTAACACTACCACATAAATCCACAGTGAGCCACAAGAGCTGCCATTTTGTGGCGCCCTATCCTGCGCCCGACGCAGTGGAATTACCGACAGATAACTAGAACATACGGGGTGCCCGGACGGTGCTGTGGAGAGGCGCAACCATCGAGCGTGCCCTGGGGGGTGGCACCACGGGCTAATCACGCTCCAGAACTGGCGGAGACGTATACAATCTGCTAAATCCCGCTGGCCTTTAGCTGCTAAGGTACGGGAGCCATTTTGCTTTCTGAGAGTTGAGTGCGCCGCAAGTTGTCCCCCTTGGTGCATGGGTCACGCTCTGCAGACGCGCCTAGTACACATAGCAGTCCACACCCAGCAAACAGACTGCGTACGCCTAGGGGAGGTCTGTCTAGGACATCCTGCCATCGGGAGCCACATGAAACAGCGATACACGGGATATATCTCTCCGAGGCCCGCATCCCGCGGATTGAGGCTGCTGAGACAGTCGCCTACCCGTGGAACTGCTCACTACAGGGGTAGTTGTACGCCCTCCATCGTGCTGTGATACACTAGGCAGCCCCTTGGTCTGGAACCCAGTGGAGCGAACAGCATGGGGCGAAACGACGCCCAGCAACCGAAAATTAAATTTGAAAACAAGAACGCCATTAAGCCAGGCAACGCCGAGTCGGGGACACAGAAGGATGGCGCTGACAACCAGGAGACGGAGGACCAGAACCCGGACCTCCGTACACTCATGCTAGATATGCGCTCCAGCTTGCGCAATATAGATGCCAAACTTGACCGTCTGACGTCGCAATTGGACACGGTGAAGACGCAAGTATCAACACACGAGACCCGGTTAGACGCACTTGAGAATCGCCACGAATTTCAAGTCGAGACCAAGGAGCAACTGCTTCAAATGGATAGACTCCTCGGCATTATACGCGCCAAGAATGAGGATTTAGAAGCTAGGTCGAGAGGCAACAATCTACGCGTCACGGGAATACCAGAAACGACTGCTATTGACAAGATGGAGAAGTACATCACGGACCTCCTCCACGAGTTGTTTGACCCACACCTTTCCGATGTGTTTGTGGTTGAGAGAGCGCACAGGTCACTGGGCCCGAGACCTCCTGTGGGAACTGCTCCGAGGCCCATTATTGCCAAGATATAAAATTATCAAGATCGAGACATTATACTGCGTCTGGCAGGCGAAAAGGGCAAGATCACGCATAAAGGTAACAACTTGTCTTTTTATCCTGATTTCACTCCGGCGGTACAGGCGGCGCGGAGAGAATTCCTCCCTGCGAAGCGTATTCTGCTACAGGCACACATCCCGTACTCTCCACTGTACCCCGCAAAGCTGAAGGTTTTGGTAGACGGAAACCCGCACTTCTTCACGGATGCAAAGTCGGCCCTCAAATTCGCAAAACACTTGGGGGGAAAACAATCCAAGAAGAGACAGCTGGGAGCGGATGTGGACAGAGATGCTTTAAGCGACAATGACTGAATTGGTATCATATTATCTCTGTGTGACATGCTCTGTTTTTCTTTTCCCTTTTCACCCTGAGGACATTGCAAATGTGTTTGATATCTATTGACTGATCCGAAGTCAATGACACATGGTAAATTTGGTTATTGTTTTGTGTTGCCCTTACGCGGGGAATGCTGAGGTCTCCCCTATATTTCCGACCACCTTGCAAGATGCAAGGTAGTTAGCCGGCACTGCCACGCCTTCAAGGGAATGTTCCCATTTTTGATGTTCTTTGTGTTATGGGTTGCATTGTGAAATGTGGGGTGGGTTAGTCTACAACCTGAGTGGGGGGTTGGTGTGGGTGGTGGGTGGCGGGTGAGGGTTGTTTGGTTATGCATAGCCAGTCAATTCATGCTAAAGTGCAGGTTTGTTACATCTATGCCTCAAGTTGTGTCGGTCATTAGGACTGCAGGTGGAGGTTCTGTCGCACTGATCTATGGCTGCCTCTAATAAAATAAATTGCCTAACCTGGAATGTCCGCGGCCTCAGTGATCGTAGAAAGGCCCGGCTCGTACATGCATCTCTCACTCGGCACAATATAGATTTATGTATATTGCAGGAAACACATCTAAATAGTATGCCAGTGCGTAGGCTCGACCACGGCAGGTGGGGAAATGTGTACTCTGCGATTTACTCCAATTATGCTAGGGGGGTGGCGGTGCTGCTGCGCCATGAACTGGTGAAGGGGCTCCTTTGGGGCACGCCAGTTCTTATTGTGAATGTATATGGCCCAAATACTGACTCCCCCGAGTTCTTGCTTTCACTTTGGTCAAAAATAAAAATCATTGGCTGTGACACTGTAATATGGGGTGGAGACTTCAATACAATACTTGATGACCAGCTGGACAGACAAGGCACAGCCCGACCCCTGTACCCACTGGCCAGCGAGGCTCTGCTGGAAATGATGGCAGAAGGTGACCAAGTGGACATTTGGAGACATATACAAATGCCCTCACGCAACCCGGTGTGTCTAACAGATCATAACGCCTGGTCCAGGATTGATTTCTGGCTTTTGTCCAGAGATGTGGCGGCCTGCACAGTAGATGTTAGGCACCTGCCCCGCTCCCTGTCTGACCACGCCCTGTGATTGCTACAGCTGGCACTGCCCAAGATGCATAGCCGTGCATTCACCTGGAAACTACCGCCACATGAGGCCTTCAAAGCGGAGATTGGTAATGACATAGACGATTATTTTCAGAATAATGTTGGATCAGTTGATACAGAAAGCGGGCTGTGGGAGGCTTTCAAGGTGGTCATTCGGGGTCAGTGCATGGCCAGGCAGGCGGGGGTACTTAAAGCAATCAGGAGCTCACTGGCTTTCCTGGAGGCCGACATAAAGGCGCTGGAGTCACAATATTATGACAGTGGGAATCATGCCACATCAGGGCAGCTGAAAGCCAAACTACTGGACTATGCTGAGGAAGCACAGCGCAAAGTCAAATTCCTGGGGAAATACGCCGAGGCAAGGAGATATGGTGAGGAGGACAGACCAGGGCGCACGCAGGCAAACATGGTCAGGCCTTCTAGATCAGCAACTCACATACATGAGGTAAAAGATATGGCTGGGAATGGCACGATGAGATTTTACGAACGTTCTCTGACTTCTACACTACTTTGTATTCAGCCACCACATCCGACTGCTCGGAGGGGCTGGGTTCCTTTTTGGAATCCATTGAACTGGCTTGGTTTAATGACACATATCGGAAATACATGGACCTCCCGATCACTACGGAAGACATAGCACCTGTAATAAAAGGCATGCCCGCACACAAAGCGCCAGGTCCTGATGGGCTGACGACCGCTTTTTTTAAAACCTACGTTGAAGCGCTTGCTCCCAGGTTACTGGCGGTGTACGAAGAGGAATTGGAGGTGGGCAAACTGCCAGACTCAATGAGAGAGGCCTTGATTGTCACGTTACTCAAACCGGGCAAAGCTGAAAATGAGCTTGACTCTTATAGACCTCTTTCATTGATAAACGTCGATGCCAACATTTTTGCCAAATTATTAGCTGATCGCTTGCGGCCCTTGTTGCCCCTCATAGCCCATCCCTATCAATCAGGGTTTATCCCTGTCCGGGCCACGTCTCATAACTTGCGTACTATTTTCTCCACGCTCCACTACCTACACCCAAGTGTGCATGCAGCGGGGGTGTTCCTGGACGCCACGAAAGCGTTCGACACCCTGGAAAGGCCATATTTGTTCACGATCCTGGCTACCATGGGATTCAGCACACTATTTATTAGCAAGATTTGTCTGCTGTACACCGCCCCTTGTGCCAGGATTCAGATAGACGGGATGATATCTGATCCCTTCCCAATATCGCGGGGCACGAGGCAGGGTTGTCCCCTATCCCCACTGTTATTCGCTATAGCAATGGAGCCTCTAGCGGCTCGTGTAAGACAACATCACACAGCCCGTGGGATTGGCTTTACCTCCCGTAGCCTGTTGATCTCACTATATGCGGATGACGTGATGCTGTATCTGGTGGACCCTGAGGTAAATTTGGAGCTGACTTTGGTGGATTAGCGGGTGTCTGCATGAATTGGTCGAAGTTGGTTGAATATGTGTTGTAATCCTCACAAGTTCAGTGTCCTGTAGCCTATCCTCATCTTCATCCCCATCCCCTTCATCCTGTGGGTCTGGTGAAAGTGGTGGTGGTGTATTTGATGGTGTAGTGAGCAAGTTGGGATCAGTTGGAGAGGGAGGTGGAATATAGGGGGGAGAAGGGTTAGTACTCACTTTTTTAGGGGAATATGGTAGTCCTCTGATAGGTCAATCTTCAGTTGTTTTTTTTAAGAGTAGCATGAATATGTCCTGTTTCAGGGTGGATCACCAGTTTTTCTGTTACGGATCTGAAGGCGGGTCATTGGGCCGAGGCTCTTTAGAGGGAGTGTCTTTCTCTTTATGTGCTGGTTTCGGCGACAAAGGTTTCAGCTCAGAGCCTTTGGGCATGGAAAGTTTTGGCTCCAAACCTTTCGGTATCGAAGGTGGAATCTTGGTCAACGGTGGTATTGTGACCAACACATGCTTGGATTTGTGTTTCGGAGCTGAAGGAATTGGTTCGGTGCCAGAGTGGGGCCGGCCCGAGCCGGAAGGCTTCTCTTTGTGTTTCGGAGCCGGACGCGAGGGCGGAGCATCAGAAACTCTTTTGTAGGTGCCGACCTTGGCCCCTAGGGCAGAGGAGGGACCGGAGCCTTTGTTTTAGGTTCAGTGGGCAAAGGGGTATCTTTACTCACAGTACGCTGACCCAGAGTAACCTGTTCCTCTTCTTCCATGTCGGAGTCGACCTCGGACAAAGAGATCAGTTCTTCTTCTTCAGCTCCTTGAGCTTGATGTTCAGTGTCAGAATCTTCGCCGAAGATGTCGGTGAGGAGTCGCTGTGGTGTTGCATCTCATGGCGTCGAACCAGACGGTCAAGAAGTGTATTTTTTGATCGAAACGATCGACATGGTTTACAGTTGTTCTCGCTGTGTTCTGGGAACAAGCAGAGGTTGCACAGTCCATGCAAGTCAGTGCGAAACTTATCACAACACCTGGGACAGAACTTGAAGGGAGTCAGTTCCATTGACTGCTAACCCGGGCAGCGTGGGTAGGCCCTACGGCCTGCCACGAGTTTCCAAGGTGAGACGATGTGCGTCGAATGAGGAACTGCAATCAATAACAATACCGTCAAGGGTAGTGAATTGCACGTCGAAGAGAGAAGTCACCTACCTCGTGACTGGAAAGACTTCTTCGAACAAAAACAAAGTGCAAACATCAGGACCCAACACTAGATGGCGATCTATGCATAGCATGTGATCTACAGATCACATGCCTTTAACCCCTTCCATGCTGCCGTCGGCCATTGGCCGACGCCAGCACTACCTCCCCAGTGCTGCCGTCGGCCAATGGCCGACGCGGCCCTGCCCGTTTTGCGGAAGTGCCGCACTGCCGCGAAATCGCTGCAGCATGGAAGGGGTTAACATATATATTTTAAACAAATGGAAGTTGTGATGGTTACATAAATTAAAGGAAATTGAATGTTATTTGACATAAATAAATGATGCAATGTATGTACTTTCTAATAGCAGAAATTAGCAAGAAGCACATATTTGTCCTATGCCTAGCACGGCCAAATGATTTTAAGATTATATTGTGGAATTGCAGGATGTTTTGATTAATTAATTCATTTTCGTTGTATCGCTACAAACGATTTTATATTTTTACATTTCTCACATGCTCTTTTTAATCATGATGATTTATTTCAAGTATTTTTTCGTTGTGGAATATGACAACCTCGTTATTGTTTAAATAGCACTCCCAAAATGGCACTTGATATGGATCACGGTGGTTGGACTGGTCGAAAAGAGGTGTGAAGACTTTACCCAATAAATGAAATTACACACAGCCCAAGTTGCGTCGAGGCCTTGTTTGGAGTGGTGTGTGACAAAAAAAATAAAAAAGAACACATACAAATAAATACCGAATCAGTGAGAGGCCTGGCTTCCCACTGAACAGACTTTTTTTTTTTTTAAATACTTTGTAACGTTTTATACAGATCTATTGAACTCCACCAAAGAAAAGTTCATCCGATTTGGGTTTGGCATGACAAGATTTGTGCATATCCATCAAGAGATGGGGAATTAAAGGGAGAAAGATGGTTTAGGAGGAATAAACAGGGTAAATAAAGGGATGTGTTAAAAAAAAGTGAAATCTCCCATTTTAACTTTCAGAGAAATATTTGCTCCCAACTACAGAAAAAAATAACAGTGGCTGAATAGAATTGCCTTTGCTTGATTTCGTTTAATTGAGTTGAATAGTTTTGAAGAAACTAGGATAACAAAAATGTCTCAGATGGGCTCCATAGATTAAAAAAAGAATTGAGATATCTGGGTCATTGGTCCACAAACTTCCTCAACACCAGTTTTTCCCCATTGTCGATTTCAGGTTTATGGACCCAATGGTACTGAATGGCTGGCAACAAGAGAACATTTTCTTATGAATCCACCATTATTGTCCCAGGGGCACGGTCCTCAGACTTCAGATCCTTTAACTTATGGACCCACTTGAGTCCCACTAAGTGAATGGCCTGGGTACATTACACAAGCACACAAGAAAGAAACTAAAAGTATCTTGAGAAAAGAAAAACACTCCATAAGCTCTTGCATGCAAGATTGCACGTGTCCGTTGGGGATAAACAGTAAATAGGAGTGGTGGCATAGCATTTACAGTATGTGGGATTTGAGAATATATTTGTCTGTTTAGTGGCATCAGGAAATAAGCAGCCAAAGAGCAAAAAAACACTCAAGTGAAAAATGAGTTTGGCGATAGGAACACTATGCAGAAAAATATGTTAGAAATGTAAGTAGGGGTGCTTCTCCACCCACAAACTGTGCATATGTTTCCCTAAAGTTTGGAAAGGTTGAGAAATTTAAATTGCGAAGGGGAAAAAAAAAACTGTATTGGGGATAGAATTCTTTAGCAACATCTCATCTTGCAGTAATTTTTGCATGTAGGAACGTTTTACAAAATGTCACAACTTTCACAAAGTGTGAAGTTTATAAACTTAGTTGGCAACATTTTAACTTCTACAATTTTTAATTCTAAGGCAAAACTGGTAAAGACCACCATTAACTCGGAGTATAGTGTACCTGAATTATGAAGAACACTCATAGAATAGCCACCACCATTCACATTCTGACAATAATAAACAACATTAACTTTAACTTGGTTATGAGATATATTTATTTTAGGGATTCCAACATTTTGTTTATGGATAAAGGAAAATGTTACCTATCCAGTAAGCATCTGTTCTTGGCATGTAGAGCTGTAGATTCACATGCTTTGTATACTCCTGCCATCTAGTGTTGTGTCCGGATGTTTTCAAGTGGTTTTTCTTCGAAGAAGTCTTTCCAGTCATGAGGAAAGGGGACTCCTTCTTTCGGTGATAGTGCGCATGGGCATAAACTCCACTGTTGGATTTTTTCCCCCGCAGAGGGTATGAATGGAGTTAGTAGGTGTAGAATCCAGATGTCAATGCGTATGTAGGTAAAAGTAAGAAACTGCAGCAACTATAGGTACTCGGGGAGGTGGTTGGGGGCCTGTGAATCTACAGCTCTACATGCCAGGAACAGATGCTTACTGGGCGAGTAACATCCGTTCGAGGCATGTGAGCTGTAGATCATATACTCTGCATGGACTATATAGCAGTATACTTCCAAAGTGGTGGCTAACCTGTAGCTATTGCAGTTGTTTGAAAAACTGTTTTAAGTACTGTGTGGGCTACATTAGCTTGTTGCCTTGCTAACACATCTACACAATAGTGCTTGGTAAATGTGTGCGGTGTAGACCTCATTGCTGCCTTACAGATGTCAGCTAGGGGAATATTCCTCAAGAAGACCATAGTAGCCCATATTTTGCGAGTGAAATGTGCTCTAGTGGGTATTATCAAGGTTCTTTTTGATTTCACATAACATGTCTGGATACATTACACGGTCAATCTTGCAATGCTGGATTTAGATATGGGATTGCCTATGTGTGGTGGCGAAAAAAAGTGACAAAAAGCGGTTTTGTTTTGCAAAATTCTTTTGTGCTTTCCACATAATATAGTAGAGCTCTTCTGACATTCAGTGTGTGTAGAGCTCGTTCTGCTACAGAATCAGGTTGAGGAAAGAACACAGGTAACTCAACTGATTGACTGATATAAAACTAATCAAGGAAGAAATTTAGGATTGGTTCGAAGAACCACTCTGTCTTTGTGAAGCTGAAACAAAGGCTCTTGTATAGTTAATGCCTGATGTTCACCAACTCTCCTTCGTGAAGTAATTGCAATGAGAAAAGCAACCTTCCATGAGAGGAATTGTAATTGACACCTGTGCATTGGCTCAAAAGTTGGACCCATTAGCCTTGTAAGGTTAAGGACTATGTTCAAGTTCGATACTGGTGCAGAAGGGACTCTTGGTGGTATCACCCTTTTTAATCATTCCATAAAGGCTTTAATCACTGGTACTCTGAATAGAGATAAGTGTTGGTCTGTTTTGTAAGTATGCAGCTATTGCTGCTAGATGTAAGCGAATGGATGTAAAGGCTAGTCCAGATTGTTGTAAATGTAACAGATTATGTTTTTCTCAGAATAATCGAGAGTATAGATATTGTTATTGTTGCAATAGATAACAAACCGTTTCCATTTTGCTTCATAACATGCCCTAGTAGGTTTTCTAGCCTCTTAGGATATTCATACAGTCTGGTGGTAGTTGCAAATAACCAAATTCCATGACTTCAGGAGCCAAATCGCCAGGTAGAGTTCTTTGGGATTTGGATGTCTGATTTCCCCATGGCTCTGAGTAAGGAGACTGAAGTTGAGATGCTGCTTTTGGTGTGGAACTACTGAGAGCTCCAGCAGGGTGGTGAACCAAGGCTGACGTGCCCATGTGGGAGTTATGATAATCAGTTTGAGGGATGTTTTTTTGAGTTTCTGAACTACCAACGTAATGAGTGGGAGAGGCGGGAAAGCATAGGCAAATATCCCTGACCTGGAGGCGAAGCTTGGGCACTTTGCGTTTAGAGCTATGGCGAACAGGTTTATGTGAGGAAATCCATATCCCTGAAAATAAGGGAGGAGAATTTGGGGAGGAAGTTCCCACTCGTGGATTCGCTTTCTCTGTCTGTTAAGAAGATATGTAATCTTATAGTTTACTCTTGGAAGAAGTTCTGCCAGGAGATACATCTTGTGGTGTATAGCCCATTTCTAAATGGCTTGTGCTAGGCGTGACAGTTGGAGACAGTGAGTCCCCCCGTTTCTGTAATTAATACATAGCTGTCATGTTGTCTGTGCGGACTAGAACAGCTTTGCCTATGAGGTGAATTTGAAAAGCTCCGAGCGCTAAAAACACTGTAGGAGCCCTAGGTGATTTATTTTGAGACTTTGGCTTCTAGCGTGCAGGTTTCAACTCAGTGCCTGACTTTGGCCGACTCTATCCCGAAGGCTTAGCAATAGGTTTTGTGCGTCAGAAACATCTTCTCAGTGCCGACCGTGGCTCGAAGGTGGGGGTGGAACGAAATCTTTTGCTAGGTCTAAGTTGATTTTTGGGGCAAGGGGTTTTCAGTACTCATAGGACATTGAGCGTGCAGTAGGTTGTCTTCCATCTCGGAGTTAGATTCTGGAATAGATACAAGTTCTTCCTCTTTTTCTTCGGCCCCTTGTGCATCAAACTCCTCTTGCTTGGATCCTTCATTGAAGATGTACGGCGTGAATTAGATATTTTGAGCCCAACGATTGCTGAGCGTTTTCTTTGATCGAAACGATCTGCACGTGTTGCAGTCCTATTTGTTGCGCTCCGGAGATAGGCACAGGTTGCACACTTTGTGTGAGTCTGCGCGTGTATACTTTGCGTGGCACAGAGGAGAGAATTTGAATGGAGTCCGTTCCATCGACTGCGGGGTGGACCGATGCGGTTAGGTTCAATGGCCTTCCAGAGATGTTGCTCGACCGAACCAATACACGGAGCAGTGGGCTACGCATTCGAAACAATAACGACGCAGGTATAATGGATTGCACACAGAGGGCAACCCGAAGAACGGTTTCGAACCATTCTTCGGGTTCCTCAGCAATACACTTCCGAACCAGATGGCGGAAAAAAACAATCTAACAATGGAGTCGATGCCCAGAAAGGAGGAATCACCTTACTGAGTAACTGGAAAGACTTCTTCGAAGAAAAACAACTTGCAAACATCCTGACCCAACACTAGATGGCAGGAGTATAAAAAGCATGAGATCTTCAGCTCACAAGCCTCGAAAATTAGGTTTCCAGTGCAAGTCATCACAGGCGACGGCAACTAATATGCTGACATTCGATATTAACCAGAGATTAATGTCAACACGAAGGTTAAGGACTAGTTTTTACTGATGTATTTGTACCATACACAATGTTAAATATGTAAATTACATGTGTATTTATAGTGTTTTGCAACACACTAACATATCACATTTGAAGAATATTCTTCAGAAGCAATGACTTAATCAACTAAAAACAGTTTAAAGTGACAAATGAAGACCTATTGAATCCCTAGAGGCACCACCTAAAAAGTAAATACTGAATTCGGCATGAAACTCATTTGGTCTTTACCTCCTCGTTGTACTCCATTACATGCTTCTTAATTTTCGATGAATCTACCCATGTTACAAAGTCTTCCATGTTTCTAAGGATAACAGAGAAAGAGTTTAGCTACACAGTGCTTAATTGTTCAATTTGTTTAGAGCAAAGTATTTCTAATCACATAACAACTAGGCACTGAGAAAAAGTACATGGGCATTTGTTTGTGGTTAACAAGTACAATAAATTACATTTCAGCAGATCTGTTATTATCAATCATCCAATTATTTTTAAAAGAAGACAAAATTGTCATTTGTGTAGGGCACAACAGTCATTGGTCTGCCCTCACAGCACTGCTACCTTGTTCAAAGAATTGTATGCTATACTTTCCATTTTTGCTTAGAAATGCATGATGTCAATAGTCCTAATTGGAAGAGTTGGTGTCTGACATGATTGCTAGAGGTGCTCTCTAGATACTTGATTCACCTTTTATGTGAGGAGAGTTATAGAAAAGCGTGTTAGATTGAAGAGGCAATATATTTTTCATATATTGTGATAACCCAGCGACTGCAGGCAAGAGCTTGCATGGGTGGCATGTGTCCTAAATGGAAGTGTTGTGTGTAGCATGTAAGGGACAGACATTATGGTCTAATCGTTATACAGTAAACTCCGTGTTTGCTGAATTGGAGAGGTGATTTTACATGTGTTACCATGTCAGAGAGATTGCTTAACGTGAAAGAGTTGGGTGTAGTTTCAAGAATCAATAAGCTTGAAATTCAACCCAGAAAGCCTGCCTCAGAGTCAAGTATGCCTCGTTAGGGGTTCATTCAAAGTGAAACTGACTATTTCTTTTTTGTATTTCGCAATTAAAAGAGGAAGGACTACCGCAGCTAAAGATAATCTCTCTATGCATTTCAACTTATATTCTATTGAGTCCTTAACTTAGCAAATATTAAGTCAAAAGGGCATTGAGATCATCGAAGAAAATAAGGGATGAGAATAGAATTAACTGGTTTATATTTATAAAAAACATCAAAATAATATGTTTTTGTTTTGCAATAAATGCAACATCACTTTGCATGTTCAGATGGAAGATGTTTGACATTCAAATTGATACTAGAGGTGGGAAAATGTTTATTTCCCCTCCAAGGTTTTGTGTAGTTTACACACTTCACTAAGTTTGCCAAGTTTCATAAGCTGATCTGCTACAATTCCATTTTTGCTGAGAATTTTTTTCTGCAAAACAGAATTTTGCAGAATGTTTCCCTAATAAATTTGGCTTCACAGCTGCTGCGAAGGTGGGAATGGTTTGAAAAAGAAATCAGCAACCGTTATCAGAAATCAAGACCAGGATGAATAATCGCGGACAAAACTGAATGAATTGTGAAAAAAAGTGCATTTCATAAGTTGGATTAAAACTGGATCCCTGACATTCAATTTTACATTCAATCACAGTTTTCTAAATATTGAACATTCCTTGGAAGAAACAAAACGCTAGTGCTAATAAACTCTGTACTCATGGTCATAAATACCCTACTATTTCTTTGTTATAGAACATCTCTGCAACACATTGCCAGAAGCTAAATGGATACTTACCAGTAGCAGTAGTTTTGCAGCTTGAAGAGTTTTCTGGTTTCACATGCTGTGCACTATTCCCCCATTTAGTGTTTGGGTCCAGAATGGTCTTCCTTTTTTTTTTGGGTCGCTGTTGACCGCCATTTGGTCAGACGGCATCCTGGAGGTCGACGTGCGTGGTAGCCATCTTCAGATTTTTTTTCTGTTTTGTAGTCTTCAAGATGGTTGTTAAATCACTTGTTTAATTATTTGCTTTCCCCACCTATTCATTTTCATTGTAGGGGAGGCCGAGTGGGTCACATGTTTATCCAGAAAACTCTTCAAGCTGCAAAACTACTCCTATTTCTATTTATTTAACTTATAGAGCGCCCGAATCACCCCATTTGGGTATCTCTGCGGTAGGACCGCTATAATAACCCAAGGAGGGACAATCAGAACAGCTTTCTGAATGCCAGATAGTCCGTGCATTGACGCAGGTGCATGGGGAGTTAATTCCAGTAGAGTGGGGCCAGATGGTAGGAGGCTTTGGCACCTAGGCAGGTTTTTTTTAAAGCGCAGGACTTGGAGCAATGCTTTTGGCTCCAGAGCGAAGGGGTCTGAAAGGAACATAGCTAACAAATTTGTTGTTTAGGTAGCTGGGGCCTAGGTTGTTTAATGCTTTATTTGCAATACAACAGATCTTAAATGTGATCCTCTTCCGTACTGGCAACCAGTGTAGTTTTTAAAGAAGAGGGAGTGATGCGGTTCTGGGGGGAGGGAAGGGGGGGCGGGGCGTTGGTCACTAGGCGGGCCACGGTGTTCTGGACCACCTGGAGTTTTTTTATGGAGTTTTCATTTGGTGAGATCAGCAGAGCATTACATTAGTCCAGACTGCTTAGGACTAATGCCTGAATCAATGTTTTCCGTGTCGATAGTGGCAGAAAAGGGAATACTCTTCTGAGTAAGCTAAGGCTATGGAAACATGCTCCCGCAATGGAGGTGGTATGGTCTCCCAATGTGAGTTTGTGGTCTAACCGAACTCCTATGTTTTTTACCACCTGTTACTGGTAAGTAACCATTTTGTTTTGCAGCAAGAATCCTTTTCTTGATTCATATGCTGTGCATTAGATTATGAAGCGGTTTCTCCCGTGTTTGGGAGGCTGTGATGAAAAGAGGACTTTGCAAACAGGTTTTGAAGCACCCTTTGTCAAATTGAGCTTCCTTACTCATCTGAATGTCCACACAGTAATGCTTTGTAAACCTGTGTGCAGATGCCCTTGTTGCTGCTGCACAAATAGAGTCAAGGGGTACATTTGCCACGAAAGCCAAGGTTACTCCTTTCTTTCTTGTGGAGTGAGCTGTTGGCTGAATTGTTAGTTCTATTTTGGCATGATTAGATGGTATGTTGTACTATCCATCTTGCACTGGTTGCCTTTGTGACTGGTGATCCTGTGTTGGTATGTGAGTAGGCGACAAACAATTGTTTGGCTGTCCTGATTTGTTCATTTTTTGCAAATAAACAGTAACGCTCGCCTTACCTCCATGGCATGGAGGCTTCTTTCTCCTTTAGTTTTTGGGTATTCGAAGAAAACTGGTAGGATGATATTTTGATCTAAATGATATTTAGATACCACCTTTGGTAGGAAGTGTGGGTATGTCTTTAGGATTACTTTAGCCTTGTAATTCTTGTGTATTTGTAAATAAGGTTCCTGCATGGTTAGAGCTTGCAGTTTATCCTCTTGTGTATACTACTATTGCTGCCAGGTGTACTTTTATGCTTGAGTAGTTGATGTTACTATCTAGGAGGTAAGTCCGGTATGTAATTACTGTTTCTTGAGAGTCTTTTGAACCGATCTTATTGCAACTGGTGGTATATCGCTTCCATTTCGCTGTATAGCATTTTCTTATGTACTGGTTTCTTGCCTCTTTAAGAATTTCCATTGTTCGTAAAGGCAGGTGAAGTGGCCAAATTCTATGTATTAAGGTGCCAGGCTGCCGGATGCAGCGTTGCTGGCTCCGGGTGAAAGATAAGTTCTTGTTGCATTGTTAGCAGGTCTTTGTCTGCTTTGATCTTGAACCTCTCTGCTGTGGATAGTTCTAGGAGGGTTGAGTACCATGTTTGTCTTGGCCATTGAGGGGCAATGAGGATCCTGTCTGTTCCTGCATTTTTTGCTTTTTCTAACATTGTTTGCATCAGGGGTACTGTTGGAAAGGCATAAGCAAATGTCCGTGACCAGTTGAGTGAAAGTGCATTTCCTTCTGACTGGTGGTGTGGAAACCTCAAGGCAAAGTACTGGCATTTCTTGTAGCGCATAGTTGCAAACAGATCGATCACTGGTGTCCCCCAGATCTTTAAACTGTATTGTACTGTTGGTTGTTTCAACTCCCATTCGTGTGGGCAATTTTTCTGTCTGCTCAGCTGATCCGCTGTTATGATGTCTACTCCTGGTAGATGTACTGTTTGTAGATTGATGTTGTGGACTATTGCCCACTGCCAGATTTTCTGCGCTAGTTTGATGAGGAGAAAGGACTTTGTACCTCCTTGTTTGTTCAGATAGAACTTTTTTGTTGCATTGTCGGTTTGTATCAGGATAGGCTTCCTCTGAATGTGCCTTTGGAATGATTTCAATGCCAAGAAGACTGTTTTTATCTCTAAGAAGTAGATGTGTTTTATGGAATCCGGTTTGTTCCATTGTCACCGTACTTTCAGCTGGTTTCAGGGTGCTCCCCAACCATTGAGGGATGAGTCTGTGGTATTAGTCACAGATGGAGTCGAGTTCCTGAAAGTCTCCCCTGTGCTATGTTGTTGGATGCCCACCATTGTATCTCTGATTGCACTTTTTGTGTTACAACCACTAGATGTTCCCAATCTCCTGTGGCTTGGGACCAGCTGTTGGTTAGCCATTCTCGGATTGGGCACATGTGCAAGCGTGCATGGGGGATAAGTGGGATGCGCGATTCCATCATGCCCATTAGTTTCATGACCTTCCTGACTGACAGAGATTGACCCTTCTGGTAGAGTGTTGTCTCCTGATGGATAGCTTGTATCCTGCTTTGTGTGGGATATGCTTTTGCCTCTGTTGAGTATTGCTCTCAGGAATTTCTTTTCATTTTCTGGTTTTGTTGATCTTATTTTTTGGCTTATTGAAAACCCCAGTTTTTGTAGCATTTGGATCGCTGATTGAACATGTTTGTAGCATATTTGTTTTGAATGTGCTCTCATGAGCCAGTCGTCCAGATAAGGGTAGGCATGGATTTCCCTTTCTTCTGAGGTATGTTGCTACTGCGGCTAGGCATTTTGTGAATACTCGTGGAGCTGATTTCATTCCGAAAGGTAGGACCTTGAATTGGTAATGTGTTCCATTGTGCAGGAATCTCAAGTACTTTTTGTATCTTTTGTACATAGGGATATATAAGTAGGCATCGTTGAGATCTATTGTTTCCATATAGCCTCCTTTTTGGATTTGTGGTATTATTTCCTGAAGAGTACACATTTTGAAGCGTTGCATCAGACCTTAAGTCCATGATTGGCCTTAAGAGTGAAGTCTTGTTTGGGTATTAGGAAATACGGGGAGTTGTTCCCTTTGAACCATTCTTGTTTCAGTACCAATTCTATTGCTTGTTTTTGGTACAGACTTTGATTTCTGCCTCTATCAGTATGCGCTCTGATTTCAGGAATCTTCTTGTTTTGGGTGGGTTTTCTTGTCAGCTCTATGCAATACCCATATTTGACCAAATTGAACTTCCAATTGTCTGTCTGATATTTTCCCATTGTTTGAGGAATAAGGATATTCTTCCTCCCGTTGGTGTTGTGTGAATTTTGAACATGTTTTGAAACGGACTTCCAAGGGCCCGGGACTAGATTGACACCACTTGGCAGGGTAAGACTGACAGATGGCAGAGTACAGGTGCTGTTGTAGGGTTGTTGGAAGTCGTTGATGTCCCTGAGACTACAAAACAGGAGGCAAACAGACAAGCCCTTGGAGTCACTCTGGGTTCAAGTGGTGTAGGTCCAATCCTTCCCACCCAGGCAAAGAGGGCTGTAGGAAGGTCACCACAGCAGAAAGTTAGTTCTTCCAGAGCAGCAGTCCAGCAGTGGCAGTCCTTCAGCCGCACAGCAGTCCTTCTTCCTGCCAGAGTATCCACAGGTACAGAAGTGCACTGAGCTGGTGAGGTCTGAAGTTCAGTTATCATATCAAGTGGTGCCTTTGAAGTGGGGGTGAATGCAAAGAGCAGCTTGAAAGTGAACCTATGTCTTCCCTTTCAGCCCTGGCTCAAGACACCCTCTAGGGGGTAAATAGTCATTTGTGTGGAAGCTAGGCACAGCCCATTCAGGTGTAAGTGCCAGCTTCTCCCTCCCATCCTCCCATGATGACCCATCAGGATGTGAATGGCCCAACAGACACACCCAAGCTTCCTTTGTGGGTGGCTGTCTAGAGGGATTGGACAAGATCTAGCTTGCACCCTCCCTAGGTCTGTATTGGAGACTAGCAAAAGGCATACGGGCCTTAAAAGCAGACAAATTTCAACTTTCTGAAATTGAATTTTTATGTTGTAATAATACATCCACCTTTTCCTTTAAAGAGGTACATTATTCCAAGTCAATATGTATCAAACATGACTGTTCTACTCCATCTCAATCAGGAATTACACATATTAATGTAATAAGAATACTCAATGTTAATCTATGAGAGGGGTAGGCATGTTATTGTGACGATGTTGTACTGGCTTAAGGAATCTCAATAACACCCTTCCCCTCCTCAAGTTGCTAAAAGAGGATCCCTAGGAGAGCCATTGGTATATCCCATGACACATTGAACATATTGACCCCTACACTATGACCCGCACATGCACCTTGGTCACATGGAACATTCAGGGTATGTATATCTCTTTCAAGTGTTACAACAGGTTTCACATCGCTTACCTTCAGGAAGTCCATGTGGAGGATGTCCATCTACCAAAACGTTGGTGCAGTCATATTTTCTGCAGAACTTAATTTACATATGTCCAGGGAGTTACATTTATCAGAGCTGGGGTCCTCTACATGGCTTACGACTCGATCACAGACCCAGAGGGTAGATTTCTGCTCCTTATGGGGAGACTAGGCACTGGCATCTTACGAGGCGAATTGGCAACACGACTGGTCGATTACTCAGAGTCCAACGAGGGCTCAGACTCTTCACGGGCTGCAGAGTGGGGAGGCTATGAAAGTGGTTGCTTGTGGCCATTGTATTTGGACTGCAGATGGCATCTGCCGCTCCCTAGAGTCTGATCTATCCAACATAAAGGCAGACTATATCACAGTTGATCATCAAGTGGTAACTGGGCACCCCTCCCCTCACCCCACCCAGCTGGCGACCTTGACTGCCCTCAATGAAGAGGAGGCTCGAGAAACTCCGATGCTTTGACTGGTCTGCATATACAGCATGCATGCACACAGAAGACGATAAATCAGGCCGGCTACTCACAAGAATTCTCTCCGTTGTATCTAGCTCCCAACAATCCCAACTCTCTGTGATCACTCGGGTACACTGGTCTACTCATAACAGAAACTCTTTCCCATCTTCTTCCAGTTCTACAAACGCCTCTACACTGCCAGCCCCATTTACTAGCACACATTCTAGGACTTTCTGGGGGACGTACCCTTTCTTAGAATTGACCAGACCAATCGTACTGAACTAGATGATACTGTTACCCTCCAGGAGGTCCCTCAGCTCCACCCTAACTTGAGCGCTCTACTTCCAGACCTCGAAAAGTTCTTCAATATACTCAACTGGACCTACCTGTTCGAAGCCCTCCATCCATATGGATTTGGCCCCAAATTCCTACATTTATTAAGACTCCTATATAAAAACCTTGTTCCCAGGTTAAATCAGGGACCTACATATTGGGAACCTTCATGGTTGGAAGGAACATTCGATAGGGCTTCCCGCTATGACCGCTCCTCTTTGCGCTAGCAATGTTGTCCCTGGCGATCGACTTGTGCAGGGCGGGACAGATATGGGGATTTCACTCCCTGACGGCATTCATGTGTCTCATTATATGCAGTCGATGTTCTCCTCTATCTGAAGGATACCCTTTCAGGTTTAAATGATATAGCTCCCATACTTGACAATTTTGACACAGCCTCTAAACTCCTGGTGAACAGGGGAAAATCTTACTTTTTTCCCTCAGTGCAGGGATGCGTCCCCCCCCATCCCCCCCCCCCCCCCCCCCCTCCCCACCTTGGTGTAGAACCACTGCAATGGGAGGGCATCACAGTCATTTATCTGGGTATCCACATTTTTACAGGAGTGGAACCTGAGAAGGAGCATCTCTTCTCTTATAGGCCAGATCACGTTCCGGCTATCAATCCCCGGAAGGGGGTGGGGGTGGGTGGGTCGTGTCATCATCACTAAAACTGCTTCTTCTCCCCAAGCCTCTTTATTACTTTGTTAATCTCCTCCATCTTTCTTACTCACTCTGTATCTCAGACACTAGACACACTTCTAGGAGAATTGATATGGCCAGCATCTGGCACGGAGTGGCACTTACCTCTCTCTGACTTTGAACTGACATTGGGAGCCTGGGAGCCCCCAGCCTTCAAGCTTATTATCGGGCAAGCCAACTTCAGAGGTTGGCCAGATGATCTCGGGGGGGGGGGGGGGGGGGGGCTGCTCCGGGGGGAGACTCGAGTAGATTGAAGGAAATCGCACGCTGCTGCATCACACAGAAATAATGGGAGTGGTCCTCCCTAATTCGGGAAACAATTTGAACTCCCTGAAATTGCCACAATTAGCATTGCAATGCTTGGTCAAACTTCGGTAGATCACCAAAACCCCATCACGTTAGGCCATTGACACGCATCTTCGAGGCCTTTCCTTGGATGGTATCACTCTCAACCGACCACAGCCTACTCACTGGGAGGCAGCAGGCCTCAAAGCACTTGGTGATTTATTCCAAAAAAGGCTACTTTCTCTCCTTCAAACCCTACGAGACCAATTTACATTACACAATAAACAATTCCTAATTTATGGTCTGTTAACGCGCATTCTATGATGGGGCATAACTGAAACTGAAACCCTGGTACACCATTCGACAACCTCTTAATATTATGGTTACAGCCAAACACATCATCACCTGGCTCTACAAGTCACAAATACGCACACTTCCTCCTCGAATTCAAGGATTACGGTATACCTAGCAGAGAGAATTTGGGAAAGTTATACATGATAAAGAATGAGTGGGAGTACTGGCTCTCCCCCACAAGGTCTCTCATAATGTGCGATTTGAACTTATTACAATTTTTTTCTACACAAAGCATTCCTTCCCTCAACCAGACTCCCCAGAAAATTTCCGGGAGTTGCCCGGCTGTCCCTCTGACAAAACAGACCCACAAATCACGCTTTGGACTTGCCCTTCCCGCTCAACATACTGGACCCACACTTTCCAGGTGCACAGGAGTATGCCTCCAACAGACTTGGGAAGTGGGAGCCGTTCCCCCCTTCAAAATGTCATAGGAAATCCAATCCACTCTATTCATAGATCTCAGCCTCTTACTGGCAAAACAGACAATAAAACTTAATTGAAAATCCCCAACCCCCCGCAACACTTTTACGGTGGGCCCAAGCAGAGAGCAAGGCCTTGATTAGGGAGGAAAAAAGGGCTACAAGCTCATCCAATGGCAGACTCCTGGGATCGCCTGTGGGCTGACTGAGGTGAGGTCCGGGGGTGATACCCTTCATACATAACCCCCAACATACCCACTCAATGCAAGCCACCTGATTTTCTGTGCTCTAATCCCCAGCCTAAGCAGAAACCTAGGTGGTTTTCTCTTGCTTCAATTTTCTAGGCCAGAGATACCCTTTAGCACAATACCCCCCTCCTTCATGTGCACTTCCCGGCTCCCCCTCCCAGTTAGGTCATTGAGAGATACATTCTGGTTCCCCCGGCCCAGGCCTCCGATAGTTCACAAGTTCTTGTTATTTGTTCATTGGATTGAAAAACAAACAATAAGACACACCCATTTTCTCTACACACTTCAATCATTGCTCATATCCTTAGTACGCCCTGCACCCCCAGTTCTTCGCCCCCTGGTGTCTATCCAACCTTCTTCTGTTCCCTCTAGTGGTAACACAATTATAATCTGACACGATTCAAGTCCAAAAGGTTTCGTCACAGCCCCCACAAATGATTAACCCACAGTTATGTCCATGTTTAAATGAGTCATGTAAGGTCAGTAGATCATTAAGCAACGCTTGGCCTACTGTTAAAAGTATCAAAATATTTTTTTTAAACAAATTCAGCTTGTGCATTACAAAGGGTTCTGCAGGAAAGCATTTTGTGCTACGTGGATAGCAAATACAAATAACGATTGCGCCACATTATCAGGATTGCATTACACTATTACAAATGATTTCCCAGTGCAGGAAGCATCCTTTACCACACAGTCCTTTGCATGTATGCCTTTACCATGCCTGGTAAGTATAAACAAGGTAAGTTTGTACACATTACCTACTGGCGGTGGTCAGTAGGTAGTTTTAGGTAGGACCTAGTTTCCATATGAAAAGCGTTTGTTTCGCCAGTAACATTGGCATAGCCTGACAAATCTTTGTGAAAATTTTAAAAACTAGTTTGCGACTCGCTTCAGCTTCTGTCTTGAACGTTTCGGGGGTGGTCTGTAAAATGGGGGCTGCAAAAAAGTGTGTGGGGGTTCCCAAAAGCAGTTTTTTCCAACCAATTTCCCATAGGGATTTTTTACACTACTACATCCCCAACAGCTGGACGGATTCATACCAAATTTGGCAAAAAGGTACCTCTTGGTCCAGAAAGAGTCCTTTTTCTGATTTGGTGTAAATCAGTTCAGTAGTTTTTGAGATATTAAGTGAAAAACAAATGTGTATATCTAGGGATGTGGATTCTCTGCGAATCAGACAGTCCCCTTGCTGAAATCTGATTGGCTGCCAAAACTTCAACCAGAAGTGTTGGCAGCCATCTTAGTGCTCTGACTCAGACAAGTCCAAAATATAAATGTTAAAAATAAAAAACAAAACAAGGAAAAGGGCCAGGGTATGAATACCCTGACCCCCTAGGTCTGGCAGTGGGGCGCCATAGAGACCCCACTGAGGGCCAAAAACTTTTGTTTCTCATTTTCGCTGATCTATGCAAAAACTGAAGAAACAAGCACAAACTCCTGTGCTCGTTTTGTATATGCCTTTTCTCTTGGAATTCGGGACTCTTTGGAGATTTGCCAAAACAGTTTGAGTGCAGGATTACACCGATCACAATTAATGCGAGGGTGGTGGTAGCACCAGAAATAACCTAAGCGGGTTTTCAGAGGAGCTAAATAGGCCAAGGATAAAGGGGCTGTTATACCACCTACTTAATAGTATTTTGCTAAGGGCAGCTATTTAGTGGCAGAAGAGCAGTAAGGGAGAGGGATCTGCCATTGACCCAATGCCGGTTTGTGATCCACCACTGCAATGGTCTTGCAGTGCCCCCAGAGACCTGGACGGACTCCGACAGCTTTCCCTGCTGCTGCGCCCTATAGGAGAGACTAATTACGAAATCTTGAAAAAGATGGCAGTATATCACTAAATAGCCATCGAAACGCGTCGACGTAGGATAATACACCATCGAGAGAACCTATCTGACCTGGAAGTCTACAAGATATTGGGCCTAGGTTTAGATTCTAAACAAGCAGGTTCTCAGAGGTGTAACTTTGATGACTAAAAGCTGATGTCTTTTGTTTGTCTCTCCCCCAATGTGATTTTTTTACTCTGTCTATAATTGAATGGAATCTAGTGTAAAAAGTTTACAATTGTTTTTTTAAGTTCTTTTTATTGTATTAAATTGTGCCAATGAATTGTTTTTAAAACTGTACTTTAACCATGTGTAATAATCCCTTCCCTACTCCAATATTGTAGAATTAGCGGGAGACATAGATCAGTTAATTTTGTTTCTTATTATTCTTCTACTGATGTTAGTTCTATGTAGAATGTGGATAATAGACTGGAGTCAAGGGTGAAATGTAATAACCGACTTTTTCTGGCCCTTTTTAGAGGGAGGATGATGGAGAATGACTCCAGTCTATCACCCGTATAGTATAGGGATTAGGACTATAAGTGGGACCTATCCATGAGGCACAGTAGTGCATTTTCGTACCCTTTTCCTTAGATCAGGGCTTATGAACTTAAGCTAGGGGACAGATATATAAGTATTAGTGATGATCCATCCTTTTATACAAGTGTTAGTATATCTTCTGTGGAGTTATGCGTATTTTGGGCCTTGTAGGCCCTGAACGGGACAGACTCCATCTTGCCTTCTGCCCGGTAGCTGGAGAGGCTTTCTAGGTCAAGTGTAATGTTTTAGTTTCAAGGTGTTGTTCGCTTGGAGAGAACCGGTTCAGGCTGGCCCTTATCGAAAGACTGTATTTTTCTCCACTCCGAAGACACAACTTCAGGCCGGCCGGCTGGGAACGTGTCCTTGGTTCGGGGAGGTACAAGAATTTGGTGGGCGGCAGGTTACTGGCCGTAACTTTCCATGAAGGGACAGGCTTTGATATTAGCGAAAGTGTTAGGCAATGAGTCAGTTAGTTCGTAGGCGGCAGCTAGCCGTTAGCATCTATGCTATTAATTATTTCCGAGGCGGACAGTCGCCATTTTGAAGTCCGAGAAATATTCTAAGACCGAGACTCTCTGAGAAAGACTGAAGGAGAAATAGCGCGGAGCGCACAGAGCCAGAGAGAAAGAGAGACAGTAGCTAATAGCGAGCAAGGTTCCAGTGACTTGGAGGGAAGCAGAGGAGGTTGAGCCTAGCGGTGCAGACGTGTACTTGTGACGGCTGAGGTGTGACCCCGAGACGAGCCAAGACACAGAGACGAGAAGGGAACCTAGATGACTACCGAGCCCCGACTTCATATTAACCAGGTGACCTCCGCCCTTTCCCATATTGAGCGCGCATTCTAACCTTTTGCCTTTTTCTTTGCAGAATATATATATATTGCATAGTATTGTGTTTATGTTAACTGCTAATAAAATACCCCAGTTCTTAGTGAACTGACATGTGCCTTGTATTCTTGTTCAATCGAGGTAACCGCACTTTCTAGTCAGACATTGTTTGCATGAACGGATGTGATTCCCGATCAGGTAAGGAATGAATGAACAATGAGGGAAGGAGGGTACGTTTGATGCCAAGAGCAGAAGGTACATATATATATATATCAATTCGAAAAGTCGTACTGATTTCGATTATTGTAGTTTTATCCCGAGTAGACAAGCGAGAGATTTCCTTCTTAAGTATTCATAGGAAAGTGATCGTCGTTAGTATACGGCTTTAATGAGAGCACCGGGGGGATACGGTGTGTAGGTTCGCCGGATTGTGAACCGTGTGTAAGTGAGAGCACCGGGGGGATACGGTGTGTAGGTTCGCCAGATTGTGAACCGTGTGTAAATGAGAGCACTGGGGCTGCAGACCCATGTGTGTAGACACGCCAGATTGTGTGTCGAGTGAGCACTGATAATCATCAGTGTGTAGGAGTATATATTCAGACCTGCCCCAGGGTAGATTAGTCTGGGCCTAAGTGGCCGCGAGACTAGTTGGTATAAATAGGCTATCGTAGAAAACCTATGCATGTTGTATTGCTATTTCCCCATCCTTAGGTACGAAATGTACATACATATATATCCATATCCATTGTAAATACGTCCTGAGGTGGGAGGTGATTACGTTCCCCTAGGGGCTGATTCCATCTAAGCGGAAAATCCGGTCCTTACATCTGGCGTCACGAACTGTTTACGTAGCCTGTGTGCGCTGTATTGTTTTCATCTTGTTGGCTTGCGCTCGGCTCGTACGTGTTTTTCTTTGTTAATAATTGTGTATATAATTTGTGTGTGTCACAATGTTTTCGAAAAAATCAGGCTGTTTTCAAATTGCCTATTCAGATTCCCGGCTGGGAGTCTACGCCTTACGAGGCTTTGGCCCGTGAGTGGGCCGATTCTACAGGTTTGAGCGAGAATTGGACTTCTTGTTTGGAGCAGGCGGAGCCTGCTGATGTGGTTTCTTGCTTGCAAAAGGCTCCGGTGGTGAAGGGTGATGAGCTTCCTATTTTGGGTCGCAGAGGTTGGATTGTGCTACATGCTTACCGGATTCTTCATGAGAAGTTTGTTCAGTTGCGAAAGCACTGCAAGGATATGGAAGGACAGGTTGTTGAATTGCAGAATGCGCATACTTTGTTGCGGTGTCAAAATAAATTGCTTGCCGACAAACTTGAGACTTATCAGACTATAGCCGAAAGGGCTGCAGTTCGCATTGCGAGGTATAAATACAAGCACCGCCGTGGTCGTGTGTCTACACGGAAAGTGCGTCTGGTCGTGGCGAAAGCCGGGCTGGAGTGGAACCCTGACGAGTGGGATGGTAATATCTGGGATTCTAATACTTCTGACTCCTCGGCTGAGGAGGGTGACAAGCGCGAGTCTTCTCGCTCCGGACGTGACTGTAAATCTGCTTCTTGTGACAAGGATGTCGTATCTAGCGACCGTGCTTGTTCTTCCCGTTCCGATGATATGTCTTATCCTGACTGTTCTTCTAAATCTAAGGACGGGGCTTCTTCGGGAGCTCTGCCGGAGGTTTCTGCTCATCCTGTGTTTCGCCGCAAGTTACAACAAGCTCCTGGTAATCCGGGTGGTGTTACCCTGGATAGTATTGAAGATTTTACTCAACAGGAGGTTAGTGATATTTTACAACGATTTCGTCAACGGCCCGGTGAGACTTTGCTTACGTGGATGGTGCGCCTTTATGAACTGGGCGCTGCCGGTATCATGTTCGATGCTGTTGATTGTTTACGGTTTTGCTCTTTGAGTTCTGATTCTACCATTCAGGATCATTTTCGAAACTATAATGGTGCTGGTCAAATTACTTTGCTCCAGCTTGCGTCTGATGGCTGTAACCATAAATATCCTACTGAATCTGATTGGCCTGTCAATGACAAGCCGTGGTATACTTTGCGTGATGCGTCGCAACGTTTGAAGGAGGAAGTGATGAAGACCGCGATTTTTCTCAGTACTTCTGATCGGTTGTTGGACGGTCTTTTAACATCTTCTGTACGCAATCGCATTATCCGTTCTTCCCCTGTTGCTTACAAGCAGGTTATGATGACTTTATTGATTAATCAGACTGGCAATCCTTTGTCTGCGGTGCTTGAATCGGTTCGTCAGCTGGGTGAATTGGGTGAATGGTTTAAACCTGAGAGACAATCTCGTCCTGAGGGTCGTGCTGCTGGGGATTACAAGTTCTCTAGACGTGATATGTTTTTGGCTCTTCTGGCTGATGGTGTGAAGAGGGAGGATATTGACGGCGAGCCTAATAATCGCTTGTGGGACATATTCCGTAAGCGTGGTTTGGATCGAAAGGAGGGTGCCCGTCGTGTGCGGAAGAATGATTGTGGTCGTGGTTCTGATGACAGTGGTGAGGAGAGACGTTGTGTGGATTCTGATCGCCGTGGTGACCGGCGTTTTGATCGTGATGAGTCCCCTCGTCGGGACAGAGAGAGGGAGAGAGAGGGGAAAAAAGAAAGGGGGAGAGATGATCGTGTTTCCAACCGGTATAGAGAGGAGAGAGATTATTCCCCTGAACTGAGGAGAAGGGAGGATCGTCCCAGGCTTGCTGATCGTAATTCACAGTACGAGGTAAATGACAAAAATCCATTTTGTAATGGAGATGGATATGAACAGGAAATTTTGATACCCAAGAAACATGAGAGCATTTATCCCGATTTGTCCTGGCTAGCGGAACGCAGTAAAAATGACTAGGAAATAGGTCAAGCTCCAGTACGAAGGTGGGCTCACAGAGATAACAGACCCTATGTAGATATTGAGATTTTTTGGAAACATCGTAATATCCAAAGGGCCCGAGCATTAGTGGATACAGGAGCGGAGGCCACTTTAATTCATGGCAAAGCAAAGAAATTTAAAGGACAATTCTTCACAATTACTGGTTTAGGTGGAAAAGAGACCCCTGCAGTGCAAACTACACTTGAGATGAAAATTGGTAGGATTCCCCGTAAAGAATATTCTGTGTTAGTCGTACCACTTTTGGAGTATATAATTGGAATTGATATTTTGAAAGGAATGACTTTACATTTGGATGATGGTTGTTATCAATTTGGAACCAAGCATTACATTTCGTCCAGACCTGTACGGGTTGGCCGTTTACGAATGCCCCCCATTACAATTCCTCAAGCCACGAAAGTAGTTTCTCAGAAACAATATCGTATCCCAGGTGGCCACGAAGAGATCAGTGCCACAATTCAGGATTTGGTTGACGCAGGAGTTATAACTCCGGTTACTTCTGCTTGGAATAATCCCGTTTGGCCCGTGCGCAAAAGTGATAATTCTTGGCGCATGACTGTTGACTATCGAGAACTGAACAAACATACACCTCGTTTGGCTGTTGCTGTACCAGACATTGTTACTTTGATTCAGAGAATTCAGAAGCATCCAGGTACATGGTATGCGTCTATTGATATTGCTAATGCTTTCTTTTCGATTCCAATTGCCCCTGAGTGTCAGGAACAATTCAGTTTTACCTGGAATGGACGTCAAATGACGTTTAGGAGTCTTCCTCAAGGTTATGTACATAGTCCTACGATCTGTCACCGGCTGGTGGCGGAACATTTGTCCGAGGTGCCCGTACATCCACAAATACAGGTGTGTCATTATATTGATGACATTTTGATCCAAGGTGAGACACAAGATCAGGTCCAATCTCATTTAGATCAGATTCTTGACCGTTTACGAGCAAAAGGTTGGGAAATCAATCCTGATAAATTACAAGGTCCATCCCAAAATGTTAAATTTTTAGGCATTAATTGGCATGAAGGTCACAGAGAGGTGATCCCGCAGGTGAAGCGGAAAATTTTAGATTTTGCGGTTCCAAGGAATAGAAAAGAGGCTCAGAGTTTCATTGGTTTGTTTGGTTTTTGGCGTCAGCATATTCCCCATTTGAGTCAGATCTTGGCTCCCTTATATCGAGTTACTCGTAAGAAGAATGCGTTTGAATGGGGTGAACTACAACAGAATGCATTTAATTTGGCGAAAGAAGCCATTCAGTACGCCTTGGATTTGTGGCCTGTGGGCGAGGGTGATGTGGATCTGAATGTGTCTGTGGAAGGTCCGTATGCCAATTGGAGTCTATGGCAAAAGCAGGGCGGACAAAAAGTGCCATTAGGTTTTTGGACTAAAAAGTTACCTGAAGCTGGTGAGCGTTATACACCTTTTGAAAAACAGTTGCTTGCATGTTACTGGGCTCTGGTGGATACCGAGCAATTGACTCTAGGTCATGCTGTGATGTTGAGACCTGAAATTCCTATCATGCAGTGGGTTTTGAGTTCGCCGAAATCCCATCGAATTGGACACGCTCAAGAGGCGAGTGTGATTAAATGGAAATGGTACATTCAGGACAGGGCACGTGTGGGTCCGAAAGGTGTGGCAGTGTTGCATGAGCGAGTGGCGCAGGCGCCATCGAATGAAACTGGAAGTGATTGTTCTGTACCTGTAGTACAGGAATCTCCTGTCAAGTGGGGTAAGTCATTTGATGATCTGTCCGTGGAGGATAGAAAACACGTGTGGTTTACGGATGGTTCAGCGAGGTTCATTGGTGAGAAACGACATTGGAAAGCAGTGTCCTATAATCCGATTACACAGAAATTATTGAGTACAACTGGTGATGGAAAAAGTAGTCAATATGTTATGTTATGTTATGTTATGCTAATTGGGTTCTTCTATAGCGCAACGGCTACTCCAGTCGGAGTGTCCCGGCGCTTTGGCGAAGAAGTCCTTTAATGGAAAGGAAACATAACTGCAAAAAAGGAACAGCAAAATTAACTGGTAAAAAGCCAAGTTTTTAATGCCTTTCTAAAAGACATCAGACTAAGGGCCTGTCTAAGAACAATAGGAAGTTCATTCCAAGCACGCGGGGCCAGGTAGTGGAAAGAACGCCCCCCTTGTCTGGTTCGCTTGATGGATGGAACGACCATTTTAGACAAGGAGGCAGATCGCAAAGTTCTGCTCGGATTGTAAAGAGCAAGGCGCTTTCTAATATACCTAGGGCCTGAATCATGAAGGGCCTTGTAGGTTAGCGTCAGGATTTTAAAGAGAACCCTCTTGGCTATAGGGAGCCAGTGCAGTTCTTTCAACAAGTTAGAAGCGCTAGCTCGTCTAGGGAGTCCGTAAATAGCCCTGGCGGCTGAATTATATGCGGTTTACCAAGTTTTGAAACAGGAACTACCTGGCACATGTCATATTTTCACTGATTCCTGGTCCACTGCTAATGGACTGGCGGTATGGTTACCAACATGGCATTCTCATAATTGGGAATTGCATTCAAAAGAACTGTGGGGAAAAGAACTATGGCAAGAAATTTGGGAATTGCTCCCACAGAGTACTGTGACAATCTTTCACGTAGATGCTCACACCCCGATAGATTCCCTTGACAAATTCTTTCATAATATTGCAGATGAAAAGTCTAAAATTTCTGAGGCAGTGGTGGACATGCAAGATTCTGATTTGGCGGGATTGGCGAAATGGGCCCACCAGAAAGCGGGACATTTTGGAGAGAGAGCCACTAGCAGGTGGGCTACTGACCGAGGGATTCATATTCCTTTAAATTTGATTAAAGATGTCATTCTGCATTGTCCCATTTGCCAGCATTCTAGAAAGAGAGAAGTGCCTCACATTGTTCAGGGCCATTTACATCGAGGAAAATTGCCCGCTCAAATTTGGCAGATTGATTATATCGGCCCGCTCCCTATGAGCAGAAATTGTCAGTATATTTGTACCGCTGTTGACACCTATAGTGGCCTTCTGGTCGCTTTCCCTTGTAAACATGCTACCCAAATCAATACCATTAAAACATTGGAACTACTCATTTTATATTATGGTGCCCCATTTCAAATTCAATCTGATAACGCATCCCACTTCCGTGGAAGATTGGTGCAGGAATTCTGTGTGGAAAATAACATTGAATGGGTATTTCACATTCCATATTATCCACAGGCTTCGGGATTGATTGAGAGAATGAATGGTTTGCTGAAGGAACAATTACGAAAGTTAACGGATGAACATTATAAACACTGGAGGGACTTTTTAATTCAGGCATTATTGATTTTGAACAATCGTCCCTTGTTGCAAGCTGAATATCCTTTAATGCGTTTGTTTCCTCCAACTGTTGATGCAAGCCGAACACCCTTATTAATACTGTTATGTATTGGGAAATTACCCCCGGAGCTTTGGCTCCATGCAGAGCAACCCCAGGTTCTGCAGGCTTGGACCTGCATGCTATGAATGACATTGTCATAAAAGGTAGAGACCGAATCATTGTTGAAACTGGTATTGGTGTCTGTATACCAGCCGGTAGCTTTGGATTGATTGCCCCTAGATCGGGCCTTGCCTTAAAAGGTATTCAAGTTCTTGGAGGAGTGATTGACAGTGATTATCAGGCAGAGATTAAGGTCCTCCTGCTTAATAGCAGTGAGGTTGATTTATCATTCAAAAAGTCTGACCGCGTTGCTCAATTGTTGATTATGCCTGTCTTCAGTGGTGAGATTAAGAAAGGCTCTGCCCCGACTTTGCTAACGACACGTGTCCAAAAGGGCTTCGGCTCCTCCGATAATCCCGGAGCTAAGATATGGGTGCAATCGCCTAAACATCCCCCTGAACAGGCTGAAGTTATTGCGACCGGTCATGACAACACCATTTTGGTGATGAAGCCAGGGAAAGATAGCTGGGAAGCTGTCCCAGCTGACAAATGTTATTTACGAGAATGATTAAGGCCTGTGTTTGTATTCTTTCAGATCATTCTCTGGACTGCTGCTGCAGGATGTGCCGGCGTTGGACTCCTTTTGGTCTGCTACGCCGGGAGAGGAGAGAACCCACCGATTTCGGTTGATTGGAGAACCAGAATTCCTCGTTCCTTCGCTGCGTGGGACTCATCGTCCAACTTTTGGATTACTCTTGCGAAAAGAGTTACTAACTCTTGCCTCACTCCCATGAGGTCTGTGACTGACATTCTGGCGACCTGTTTGGTTGCCGTCCCTGCTTCTACTGAGACTTTGCGACATATTTTCAATATTTCCAGTGCCCGATCAAATATTATTCTGGGCAATTTTTTGACTCATGAATTTTGTCCTTCGTGTATGGTCTTGTCTGAATCGATTTCCCCAATCCATTCCCAAATTACAACGTATAATATTTCACAGAGTGATTTAGGTTTCATTCTAACATGTGATCCAAAGGCCATCACAGAATGTCTTAAATTAAAGCTGCAGGCTGCTACTTCTTTTTCAGCTCATCAACGATTGCTGTGTTTACAGAGACTTCCAAGTTCATGCACTTCTGTCAAGAACAATATGACATGTAAACGTTTATTAGTTGATCCTAGTTATTATCGTGCAATGTTATTACCTGCTGGATGGCTATTCTCTTGTGGGAATACCTCCTGGCCCTATATTCCCGCTAATATTTCTGGAGGTCCATGTGCTATCACTAGATTAAGCTTATTAATGTTTTCATCACACCCTGGTTCTCATTCCCGTGTAGTACGTGACTCTATGATGTTACATGAAGATTGTGATTCATCCGTACACCTCTATTCCAAATCAGAATATCTTAGTCTAGCTATTTCTATCATTGGTGTCCCGGCGTTAGCTGTTTATAACGCCAAAACAATTGGCAAGATGGCCTGCTGGATGGTTAAATCAATTAATCAAACGTCTACTGTATTATCTGACCTATTAGATGCCTAGGGTGAATGCCGAGCCATTTTGCAGAATCGCGCTGCAATTGATTATCTTTTGTTAAAACATGGACATGACTGTTCTGATTTTGAAGGCCTCTACTGTTTTAATTTGTCTGACCATTCTAAATCGATCCAAGCCCATATTGACAAACTCCACGATTTGACTGCAGAGGTTAGACAACATATTGATCAGGGCTGGTTTGACTGGCTCTTTAATTGGTTTCCTGACTTGCATTCTTTACGACAGATTTTAGGGGGTATTATAATTTCTGTTTGTGTTTTAGTGGCTATTTGCTGCTTTATTCAATGCATCCCTTCCCTACTCCAATATTGTAGAATTAGCGGGAGACATAGATCAGTTAATTTTGTTTCTTATTATTCTTCTACTGATGTTAGTTCTATGTAGAATGTGGATAATAGACTGGAGTCAAGGGTGAAATGTAATAACCGACTTTTTCTGGCCCTTTTTAGAGGGAGGATGATGGAGAATGACTCCAGTCTATCACCCGTATAGTATAGGGATTAGGACTATAAGTGGGACCTATCCATGAGGCACAGTAGTGCATTTTCGTACCCTTTTCCTTAGATCAGGGCTTATGAACTTAAGCTAGGGGACAGATATATAAGTATTAGTGATGATCCATCCTTTTATACAAGTGTTTGTATATCTTCTGTGGAGTTATGCATATTTTGGGCCTTGTAGGCCCTGAACGGGACAGACTCCATCTTGCCTTCTGCCCGGTAGCTGGAGAGGCTTTCTAGGTCAAGTGTAATGTTTTAGTTTCAAGGTGTTGTTCGCTTGGAGAGAACCGGTTCAGGCTGGCCCTTATCGAAAGACTGTATTTTTCTCCACTCCGAAGACACAACTTCAGGCCGGCCGGCTGGGAACGTGTCCTTGGTACGGGGAGGTACAAGAATTTGGTGGGCGGCAGGTTACTGGCCGTAACTTTCCATGAAGGGACAGGCTTTGATATTAGCGAAAGTGTTAGGCAATGAGTCAGTTAGTTCGTAGGCGGCAGCTAGCCGTTAGCATCTATGCTATTAATTATTTCCGAGGCGGACAGTCGCCATTTTGAAGTCCGAGAAATATTCTAAGACCGAGACTCTCTGAGAAAGACTGAAGGAGAAATAGCGCGGAGCGCACAGAGCCAGAGAGAAAGTGAGACGGTAGCTAATAGCGAGCAAGGTTCCAGTGACTTGGAGGGAAGCAGAGGAGGTTGAGCCTAGCGGTGCAGACGTGTACTTGTGACGGCTGAGGTGTGACCCCGAGACGAGCTAAGACAAGGAGACGAGAAGGGAACCTAGATGACTACCGAGCCCCGACTTCATATTAACCAGGTGACCTCCGCCCTTTCCCATATTGAGCGCGCATTCTAACCTTTTGCCTTTTTCTTTGCAGAATATATATATATTGCATAGTATTGTGTTTATGTTAACTGCTAATAAAATACCCCAGTTCTTAGTGAACTGACATGTGCCTTGTATTCTTGTTCAATCGAGGTAACCGCACTTTCTAGTCAGACATTGTTTGCATGAACGGATGTGATTCCCGATCAGGTAAGGAATGAATGAACAATGAGGGAAGGAGGGTACTTTTGATGCCAAGAGCAGAAGGTACATATATATATATATCAATTCGAAAAGTCGTACTGATTTCGATTATTGTAGTTTTATCCCGAGTAGACAAGCGAGAGATTTCCTTCTTAAGTATTCATAGGAAAGTGATCGTCGTTAGTATACGGCGTTAATGAGAGCACCGGGGGGATACGGTGTGTAGGTTCGCCGGATTGTGAACCGTGTGTAAATGAGAGCACTGGGGCTGCAGACCCATGTGTGTAGACACGCCAGATTGTGTGTCGAGTGAGCACTGATAATCATCAGTGTGTAGGAGTATATATTCAGACCTGCCCCAGGGTAGATTAGTCTGGGCCTAAGTGGCCGCGAGACTAGTTGGTATAAATAGGATATCGTAGAAAACCTATGCATGTTGTATTGTTATTTCCCCATCCTTAGGTACGAGATGTACATACATATATATCCATATCCATTGTAAATACGTCCTGAGGTGGGAGGTGATTACGTTCCGGCTGGGTTAGAGGGGCCCCTAGGGGCTGATTCCATCTAAGCGGAAAATCCGGTCGTTACACCATGTTATCCATGTGAATGTGCTTTGTGACCATGATTTACTAGCTTCATATGTTTTAATCAAATGTGTATCTGTGCATAAACACTTGCTCCCCATTTTTTTTTTAAATACAAAAAAAATTGTAATCTTTCAATAGAAGTGTGGATAGTTTTGGAACCCATACAGTTCACTGTTTATATAAGAACGTATGTGCATGAGTATGAGAATACTAGTACGCTAGCCAAGGGACAATCTCAGTTATGCTGCGCCCATTAGAACTTCAGGTCCCACTGAAGAGGCTGCATATGTCATCTGGCATGATCGACCAGCAGGAGGCCATGAGGCCCATCAGCCTCAGGGTCAGACTGACTGAAACCCAGGATCGAGGCCGAAAGATCTGAATCAGAGACTGAATATCCTGGACTGGCCGTTCGGGAGGATAGACCCGAAAGAGCGTTGTATCCAGAACTGCTCCGATGAAAAGGAGCTTCTGAGAGGGAATCAGGTGCGACTTCGGCACATTGATGGAGAACCCCAGCAAATGCAGGAGGTCAGCCGTAGTTTAGAGGTGGGAGACGACTGCCTGGGGCGATCCCGCCTTCAACAGCCAGTCGTCGAGATAGGGGAAGACTGGAACCCCTGATCTGCGCAGATGAGCTGCGACCACCACCGTCACTTTCGTGAACACCCGAGGGGCACTGGTAAGGCCAAAGGGGAGCACGTTAAACAAAGTGCTCGTGGCTTATCGTAAACCGCAGGTAACGCAGATGGGCCGGCAGGACAGAAATATGCAAATATGCATCCTGCAAGTCCAACGCTACCATCCAGTCTCCGGGTAGAGAGCAGACAAGACCTGAGCCAGAGTTAGCATCTTGAACTTCTCCTTCCGGAGGAAGCCATTGACGTTCCGGAGGTCTAAGATAGGACACAGGCCATTGTCCTTCTTGGGCACCAGAAAGTAGTGGGAATAACAACCACAACCTACTTCTGGCGCAGGAACACCCTCTATGGCCCCCTTGGCCAAGAGGGCCACAACTTCCTGTTGAAGAAGTGCCAAGTGATTCCCAGTCATGCGGTGGTACTGGGGTGGCATGGCTGGAGGGTTAGTCTTGAAGGGGAGGGAGTAGCCCCTTCGGACTATTTGTAAAACCCATCTGTCCGTAGTGATGGTGCGCCAGTGAGGGAGGTGATGGCGAATCCTGCCACCTACTGGCGTTTGATGGGCCTGAAAAACCGGACTAGGAACGTTTGGAGGCAGTGGTGGCCGGGGTGGAGGTGGACTGACCCACCCGCTGGCCCTCTGACCAGCTTCTGCGGGTCCCACATCCGCGGCGAGACTGTTGCTGCTGCGGCCTGTGGCTCTGAGGCGAACGTGTCGGGGTGCCCCTTCCATGGCCACTAAAGGAGCGAAAAGCAGAAGCCAGAGAAGGAGAGTAAACGAAAGTCCCAAGGACTTGGCCGTAGCCCGCGAGTCCTTAAAACGCTCCAACGCACTGTTGTGTGTCAATTTAGATTCCGTATATAGATTTCTCGATTTATGCCCTTATATAGGTACAATTCACATTGCCCTTATTTAGGCATAGAAATCCAGCCCTTATTTAGGTATTCTACAAGCTAATCAAATACAGGCATGACCACCTACATCCGTTCATCTACATCACAACGAGTTCTTGGAAAACTAGACTCTTAAGCCTCTAGGACATCCCCTTGCTTGGATATTGATTTCTCCAAGAACTCATTTAATATGCATGAACATCTATTCCTTAGGGGTTCATTCATGACGTTCTTATGCCTGCCTTTTACGTCAATACTGGCATGCCTAAACACCTTCAAGGTATAAATATACCTTCACTTGCCATGGCGAATCACGGTCCACAGTTCGGCTGCCTACTTGCACGACGTGGCTCACCACGGCAAGTTCGGAAGGAAGTCAAGTCCCCAACTGACGCACTGACCAGACGCTGCCATCCTCCTCACAGAGAATCTAGCTCCAGTGTTTCTGACTCCTTGCGGGGTGTTAGAGATCAAGACCCGGAAAGAGATTCCAACCTCACTCATTCTAAGGTATGGAGCAGACTAGAACCTAGAGGGACTTTTGGCAAATCTTGGCAACACCAATCTAAACTATAGCTAAACTAGACTATAGCTAAACAGCACCTACTAATTCCCTCGTACTACACTTAAGTTAGGTACACTGGGGTAGGATTATTTTAAAAGCACTAGATGAGTATTTTAGCCTGTGTTATTTATGTGTGTATTTTTAAGAATATATGTCATAGCTACAAGCCATGCTATTGCAGTATTATTTCATCTTACTAATGACGCTGTACATATTATACTTTGCATTCTGTCTTAGAATTGCAGAAGTTTATATCTCTTGCATGAGAAATGAGTGTTCAATAACCCCTTTTTTTTTTAAACACAGTCTACATATTTCTGTGTAAACTCTGTAGAAACGAAGCATGCACGATTGACTGAGTGAAACGGTTATCTATTGTTTCCACGATTCTCAGACTGTTCCGATTCTAAGGGAAACAAAGTTGTCATGTTTATGCGGTTGTCAGAAACTAATCCCTTCTTGTTCATTTGAGAAGTTTCTAGTGACCTCTGAGTTAGTTGGCACACACAAGTAATTAAGTTTAATGTACTCGATAGAGACATACTGACCTCAGTCCTATGGAAAATCTATAGTGTATATTATTTCAATGCGCAGAGAGGGATATAGGAACTACACTACAGCACTATCTGCCTTGTTGCCAAAAAGGCAAATGCCATCGAAGGGCATGTCCATCAGGGTATTCTGGACATACCCCGAGAAGCCAGTAGTCGTCAGCCAGGCGTGGCGGTGGAGCGCCACTGTTGTGGAAATCGCTCTGCTCAGCGAGTTGGAGGTGTCAAGGCCACATCGTATTGTGAACTTTGCCGCATCTCTCCCTTCAGCAATCGCTTTGGAGAGCACTGTCCGGCCTCCTCCGGACACAGAGGCAGCACCTGCGCCACTGTATCCCACACAGAGTGGGAATAACGGCCAAGAGGCATGCCGTGTTCACAGACCGCAGCCCTGAACTGGCAGAAGAGAAGATCTTTTTCCCAAACTGTTCCAGTCTCTTGGATTCCCTATCCGGAGGTGCAGTAGGGAAGGCGCTTTGGGACGTAGAGGCTTGGACAACCAAGCTCCCAGGGGTGGGGTGTTGGGAAAGAAAGAGGGGGTCACCCGGGGCCGGGCGATGGGCCACGATCCTATCCACATAGCCCTTGTGTTGGGCCTGGACCAGTTGCCCAAAAGAACATCTGAAAGTGCATCATTAAAGGGCAGCAGTGGCTCCGCAGAGGTAGCCGCCGGCTGAAGCAATTCTGTCAGGAGGTTAGTCCTGACAGCCACTGTAGGGAGTTTAAGGTGGAGAGCCTCGGATGCCCTGTGCAACACCACTGCATAACTTGCACCCTCCTCCGTAGCCACAGTAGGAGGATTTAGAATGCCAAGGTCAGGAGAGGTGTCAAGTCAGCTGGCATCCTCCAAATCGTCAACCCAGTCTAGGTCAAACTCACTGTGCTGGGAGAGAGTCCACAGACCCCTCCCAGTCCACCCCTTCCTCCGAAGGCTGTGAAACAGACCGAAAATACAGAGGCTGGTCGACATAGGGGTAGAAAGGCCCCATTGGCGTCGGAATCAGCATCGAGCGACGCTGCTCTGCCGGCGTGTCCACCTCATGGCTGAAACCGGGGAGGACATCGTCCAGGGGCACGGGCGACGGATCCAGGCCTGGATCCTTGGGGACCCTGCGGCGCTGAAGCCGACAGCGATGCCCGAGCCACCTTTAGTTCAGGGCGAGGACCCCCAGTCAGGTCTGTGTGGCTCGGAGGCACGCCGATGGTGCCCGACGGCCCAAAGATGCGGGCCATGGCTGCCAGAAAGTCCTGCAGCTGGGCCGGAGTCGCCGACAGACCCAGGAAGGGGGGTGGGCAGAGGACGACACCGTTGGCTCTGCCAGAGCTGCGGGGAAGGCACCACCTTCACCCTCAGCAGCGTCGGGCTTCAGGCAAGGGGAAATCTGAGCGATGGCGCTTCTTCAACTTCTTGTGATGCTTCCCCTTAACTGACCCCGAGTGCCAAGACTTTATCCCGAAGAACAATGGTGATTGCTCCACGACGGATCCCTCGACTTCCCACGGGACCGGGACCTTGAGCGGCACAGAGCCGACTGCTGGACTTCAAGCAACTTTTGGGACCGCTCCCGCAAAGTCTTCGGCGCCATGGCCCGGCAATCGGGGCACGACTTGGGGTTGTGGTCACGCTCCAGGCAGTAGAGACACATGCGGTGCGGGTCCGTCACCGACCTTATTCAATGACAATCCCTGCAGGACTTGAAACCAGGCATCCCTACGGCACCAGGAGTTGATCGACTCGAAAAGAAGAGATAAAAAGGCCTCGAAAAACTCAGTCTATAAGCAAAACTCAAAATACAGCAGCCATATGCAAGATGATATGCAGATGACATGCTACCTAAGGGTGCAAGCAAGTGTCTCAACATATCCTACACACCCTCATAGGTGATCAGCACGCTATACAAAGAGACAGAACACATAACATAAAGGTGCTTTAGAGCATCACCCCACTCTTTATGTGAGAACTAAACTTGGGGTGGGATCAATAGGTAAGATTTTAACCTCTTGCTGTAATGTACAACTTGAAAAGTACTAGAAGGTGGGTTCACCCATTCCAAAGGTTCAGATTTGTATGGAATTTTTTGAGGTGGTACAGAGTTAAGCAACTACGACAGAGCTCACACACACTCCCAGACCCAGACGACCATTCACTGACCCCCGGACCCCTCACAGACCCAATCACACACCCATACAGCCACTCACAGACCCATACCACCACACCCACTCAAATACCCAAACAGCTACTCACACACCCACTCAGACACCCTCAAACCTACTCTCACAGCCACTCATACAGCCATAGAGACACTCACACCCCTAACCTTCTGGTACAGTAACTGCTTGGCATAGTGTGTAGTGCCAGTAGAGGATCTTAAATACGGATGCAGTTTTTTTGTAAAAAATATTTTGCATAGCTACACTTCCTGCAAAATTCTCCATGAATAATAATGGTAAAGGTTGCAAGCTCACTTCCATAAAGATTTGCGCCAAGTCGCAGTTGTGCTCTCCATTCAGAAACGTAAGAACACAAACACTGCACCAAGAATGGTAAGAGAGAGCACTGTAACTAAGGCATAATCACCTTCATCCACTTACATACCAGGTGGAATATACTGCAAACTCCTATGAAGGCAGAATTACACAACACACCTTCAGCTCCGCTGAATGCAGGTCCCCTAACCCTCACTGTGCCACTCAACCCCAGAAATTATGCCATACTGAGAAACTCCTGTGTAAGCCCCAGGGTACCCTGATCCTGATTGTCACCTCTTTCCTCTGTTTTTTTATAGTGGAAGAAGGCAAGAGGAGAACTTAAGACATGTGGTTATATGTGAAGTGACACTAGAGAGCTGCAGGCTTGTCCGTGTGGCCAAGGTTCAGTCGCTGTACTAACGAATCGGGCGTAAATTCTTCTTTGAAAAACATGATAATGTTTTTAGAAAAGCATCTTACCTCGTGACTAAAAATGCTGAATCGGTAACAACTTCAGGTCCTACTCGGATATCTGCAGGTCTTGGTTAAGAAGCTTAGGCATAAAGTCAAACATAATCAATAAAGGAAACCGACAAAATAAATAAATCCGGTATTTCTAAAGCGCGAACTACTCATCCTTACGGGTCTCTAGGCGCTGGGGGCCGTCGTGGAAATTAAGAGAGCTATTGCCCAGAGTCACATGGTGCTGGGCTGATCTGCTGCCGGGGATCGAACCGTGAGCCCTGTGCTCCAAGTCAGCTGCCCTGGCCTGTTCCGTTCGTTACATCTGATGTCTTGATGCTTCTCTGTTACAGACTTTGAAAGTGTGATTTGGCAAAATAATAGCCTTATCAGTTTGATGAGACTCAATACAGGAAGGTATTGCAGAGTCCCAGGGCACACACTAGTGGCATTAAACCCTCTCATCGAGGAAAAAAATGCTGAATGCTGTAGGGCATTTATCCTATTTGTGAAGGGGAGGATCACTATTATTTACTCAAACAACTTGGATTTCACTTAAACACAAAAAATGCTTAACTCTAGAATTTCATAAAGAGCACAACGAAATACATACTTCATCCCTTTTTATTGAAAACAAAAGGATCTTTGGACAATCCCCCCCCCCCCAAATACTTTACGTAAGGCAGCCATTTTGAACACTATATTTAAACGAACCATTGCTTAATTTGAAAACTGCAATTCTGCATTTAGACATGTAGACATTGGAAACAGACTAGCGTGTTGTATTCAGAAAGGCTGGATGGAACACAATATATTTTAATAAAAACAAACCAGACCAATCCACATGTTGTTTCATTAGCAATTTTCGTCTAAATGGAATTACCAGAGTAAGATGGAGAGGTAGGCTTAGGGCAACAATGACCCATTTGGGTTCAGTTTTTCGTTTTATTTATTAAATATTACCTGTAAATAACATCTCCATGAAATATACATTAGAGAAAAGTTATACATCAGTATCTGCCAGAAGTATGTATTCATGTACACTGGTGCGGAGTGAAGACACTTCCAACGTTTTAAAAAGGATACGTCCCTGTTCAATAAAGGTGATCGCGCTTTTCAGGTTCTGTGCCATTCGGAGTTTTACCACTATTGTAGGAAGGCGTCTTCTGTACCAAAATAAAAGCACAGGGAAATAATTAACAGACATCACGCCAAACCTAAGCAAACAGCTTTTTAATCGACCGGTTTAAAACTATTCATTAAGCGCACTGGGCCATTTCTCTAGACACTCATCCCAGGACCTTAATGTGGCAGCAACCCGGTTTTTCGGTTTCGCCTGGCGAACAGATGCGCAGCAGCGTTTCCCGCAGGCGAAATCTTATGTTAACAGTATGTGTGTGTTGTCCTGCCTCTCTGTTCCATTGGCTAGCTCCATAAATGGAGGCTAGCCATTGGAACAGAGATGCGTCCCTCATTCTCCAAGCAAATTCGTGGGCGTTCCGGCGATTTTTACTCATCCCGCCCATTTTCGTGCGTCATGCGGCGGTGGCCGGTTGTTTTTTGGTTTTTTTCGTATCGGCATGTTGGTTTCGTTTCCAACGTACGCCATTTCACTTTCCAAGAGTTGCTAGCAGGTAAGCGGCATATTTTACTCCCGTTCCCGCCCCCCTCCCGCTGTCCGTGTGCCCGTCCCCCCTCCCGCTGTCCGCGTGCCCGCCCTCCCTCCCGCTGTCCGTGTGCCCGTCCCCTCTCCGACTGTCCATGTGCCCATCCCCCTCCCACTGTCCGTGAGCCCGTCCCCCCTCCCGCTGAGAATGGATAACCTCACGGTCTCAAGAGTACGATTCTTACAATGTGACCCAGTCACCCAGAAACTCTTCTGAGGACATCCCCAACCAGTTTGTGCAGCCGGGCTGGCAGATCGCGCTCTGGGCAGTGGCGTACTCCATCATCGTCGTGTTTTCCGTGGTGGGCAACATCATTGTCATGTGGATCATTTTGGCCCACAATAGGATGAGGACAGTGACCAACTACTTCCTGCTGAACCTGGCCTTCACCGAGGCCTCCATGGCCGCCTTCAACACTGTCATCAACTTCACCTATGGCATCCACAACGATTGGTACTACGGCCTCTTCTGCTGCAAGTTCCACAACTTTTTCCCCATTTCGGCTGTCTTTGCCAGCATCTATTCCATGACCGCCATAGCCCTGGACAGGTGAGTGAGCAGCTGTTTTTTTGCACTTCACATTGCAGACTGAACTTCAGGTCTTGGTTCTTTCTATTGTGGTCAGATACAGGAATTTTGGTCCTGAGATATTGCGAGGCTTGCCTCAGATCACACGTTTGGTAAAGCGTGGATGCCGAGATTTTAAGCTCATGTCTCCTGGTTCTATAGTCTACACATTAACCCCTATATTTTGAGCAGGACCAATGGAATTGTTTAACGGGGAAAGAACAGTGTGCGGTGGGCTGCCTGAATTAAGTGGCACGAAATGAACAGTATTACTTTGCCATTTAGTCATGTTAGCACTCGTCCATACTGTCTGGACAAAAGTTTTACCTCATTCAGCCACTGAATTGTGAACAGTGCCCGTCCCCCTCCCGCTGTCCGTGAGCCCGTCCCCCCTCCCGCTGTCCGTGTGCCCGCCCCCCCTCCCGCTGCCCGTGTGCCCGTCCCCCCTCCCGCTGCCCGTGAGCCCGTCGCCCCTCCCGCTGGCCGTGAGCCCGTCCCCCCTTCCAGTTTCGAAATATATATGTTTGTGTCTTTCCTCTAACGACATCTCACAACTTCCACCCCATGTGCCAGTGCGCCTTATTTAAGTTATGGGATGTAAATGGCTTGGTTACAGAGGTGGGCCTGGTTCTTGTGATATAAAACCAAATGTAAATCAGAAAAGAGCCCCTTTGGTCGCTCCCATGAGCTGCACTTGCTTTCCTTTGCTGCTCCGAGTGCACTTGGTCGGTCCCTCCACCAGCAGGGAGTGCACTGGAGTCACTGCACGTGCAGCTCTCCCTCGTGTTTGAGGATGCCGAGTCAATGTAAAGTCATCAATTACGTTGCCAGGGAATAAATGCAAGATATTGAAACAACATTAAGCAGCCGGGAAGTGTGAGTCACGAGGCCTCAGTTTGCCTCATAAGTTTTCACCAAAATTTGTCGTCTCATTAGAAGCACTGGCGTTAAAGGTGTCTCTATAACGGCTCCGGGTGCAGGGGGTGCTGTGCCCATGTGTGGGTGAACTGGAAATACAAAGGTAGCATCATGGCATCACGAGTGAAGGTACCTGACCTGATAAGTGATGCTCGGTCCTGTGCCGGAGGTCACTCACCTCTAGCACTATACTGTCTGACGTTTACCAGATGTTGCGATGTGCGTAGGGATCTGTAGCCGCATACTGCAGTCACAAGTCAACGACTCACTATTCCCAGAGCCAAAGTGCGATTGTATAAAAGGTCCAAACTGGCTCAAGGTGTCACACCACTAGTGAGACCACTTGGTCACTGTTACTTTATCAAGTCAGTTAGGCTAGTGCCGGTTCCTGAATACCAATGCTCATAGAAGGTATTCTGGGAGTTGTTTTCGTTTGAGTGGCAGGCCGGATACCAATGGTTTGTTCAGAATAGCCAAGCACTGGAAACATGGCTGTGCTTGCTTCCCTGCCCCCTGGCTGTGCTTGCTTCCCTGCCCCCTGGCTGTGCTTGCTTCCCTGCCCCCTGGCTGTGCTTGCTTCCCTGCCCGTGCTTGCTTCCCTGCCCCCTGGCTGTGCTTGCTCCCCCGCCCCCTGGTTCCCCTTCCCCTGGCTGTGCTTGCTCCCCTGCCACCTGGCTGTGCTTGCTTCCCTGCCACCTGGTTGTGCTTGCTTCCCTGCCACCTGGCTGTGCTTGCTTCCCTGCCACCTGGCTGTGCTTGCTTCCCTGCCTCCTCGCTGTGCTTGCTTCCCTGCCCCCCTCGCTGTGCTTGCTTCCCTGCCCCCCTCGCTGTGCTTGCTTCCCTGCCCCCCTCGCTGTGCTTGCTTCCCTGCCCCCCTCGCTGTGCTTGCTTCCCTGCCCCCTCGCTGTGTTTGCTTCCCTGCCCCCTCGCTGTGCTTGCTTCCCTGCCCCCTCGCTGTGCTAGCTCTCATGAGTGTGTGTGTGGCTTTGGGTGGGTGTGTGTGGCTCTGGGTGGGTGTGTGTGGCTCTGGGTGGGTGTGTGTGGCTCTGGGTGGGTGTGTGTGGCTCTGGGTGTGTGGGTGTGTGTGGCTCTGGGTGTGTGTGTGTGTGTGGCTCTGGGTGGGTGTGTGGCTCTGGGTGGGTGTGTGGCTCTGGGTGGGTGTGTGTGGCTCTGGGTGTGTGTGTGTGGCTCTGGGCGTGTGTGTGTGTGGCTCTGGGTCTGTGTGTGGCTCTGGGTGTGTGTGTGGCTCTGGGTGTGTGTGTGGCTCTGGGTGTGTGTGTGTGTGGCTCTGGGTGTGTGTGTGTGTGGCTCTGGGTGTGTGTGTGTGTGGCTCTGGGTGTGTGTGTGTGTGTGGCTCTGGGTGTGTGTGTGTGTGGCTCTGGGTGGGTGTGGGGCTCTGTGTGCGGCTCTGTGTGTGTGTGTGGCTCTGTGTGTTTTTGTGTTGCATTTACCAGATATTAAACTATTGGTATTGTAAATGACAATGCCATTTATTTATCTGTTTTCAAAACCAACACATAAATACAAATTTTGTCATTTACAATGCCAATAGCTCAAACTTTTCAAAAGGTGAAACCATTACATTGTAAATGCTGGTTAGTGATTGCCTGAAACAGTGATTGTGATTGGCGGAATTCTAATAGGAGGGAGTTCATTATTTTGGCTACTTCACATCCTGCAACTTTTCCACCCCTTGTACTATTGTGAAAATTTGGGAACTTCCATTTTGGCACTCATTACTACGGCTGAGTTTTGGTATTAAACATGTTAGCAGTTGTTCTTAACCTGTGGTCCAAGGGCTCCGTGAGGCCTACTCAAGGCATCTACGACTGATACAAAATTAAATAATATTAAAATTAATACATTAAAATAATAAAGTCTGTACAAATAACGAAGCACCAAATAAAATAAAAACTTTCGATATTGGATAGTGCATTAAACTAAATATTTCAACAATAAGGCATTTGTTTGCAGTACACTTATTTTTGAATATGGTTTTGAAGTTCACATCCTAAAAATTGCTTAGGCCGGGATCCCCAGCTTCCAATAACGACTCAGTGTGGTACCAGGATTCCAGTAATGATTATGTGAGGGTCCATGGAAGTGAAAATGTTAATAGTCTCGGAGTTTAAGCATTATTGGTTATGTCAAAGTTTATTGGGCTAATGCACAACATTAAAACAAATTATGTTGCATACTACGAGCAGTTTAAGGCTTACATGCCACTGGGATATACTCATTTTCGAAAATCTCAAATCGCTCACTCTACCACATTTAGGACTCTGAAGTCGATCAAGGGGACAGCTGTGAGTGTGTGTAGAAAAGGATACCGCAGTCTGTTGTGAACAGGGCATTTCTTTCTAAACGATGTATCATAAATACATCAAACACATACATCTAGAATAAATAGCAAATAAAAATGGCTAAAGAGGAGTTCTTTCATCTGAAGAATGATTTTACGCATCTTTAATTTCCTGAATTTATGGCTCAAGTTTCAGTTGTCAATGTTCTTGATTTCAGCTACACAGGTCTACAGAAAAGGTGGCCATCTGGTAATGCGGGATTATCCAAATAGTATCAGGTCTGGTTCCCGAAATGATACAGTGGATAACAGTAGAAGAGGCATCGCTCTATAGAAAGGAGAAGCGAGTCCTTGAAAGCAGGGCAATGGGAAAAAATAGCTCAAATACAAACATGTGCCACAACTCGACATATAGACACAAGGATAACAACAAGCAACAGCATAGAGAGGTAAAGGCTTCACAACGAAAACTCCAATGCACAAACAATAACCCCTGAACCAGGCCTCACTCCAAACTCACACATATATTCAATAACGTTAGCCAACAAGCGTTGTGTTCTGTTACTTTGCAGTCGATGTTGGCCGAAGTTTATTTGCATACCTTGTATGAAATACTCCTTACAATACATTGCCCAGGTGATACTCGCTATGACTGGCCATAAATCAACATCACAGGCTGTTATAAATCATGGTCATAAATCATTCTGCTCATCTTACTAACTCATATATCATCAGCCTGACAGTTCGTGATTATTCCCTTTTTGGAAGTCATAAATCATTTCGCCATCCTCATAAATCACGTGACATGTCATGCTCACATGGCTGACTGGTCATAAATCATACATGCCGTTTTTATGGGGTCAAAGTTCTCTGTTGGTTTTCACGCCGCTTGCGTGGGGGTGACAGCTTCTCCCTGGAGTTAGGTCCCACCTCGTTACCTTGTTTGCCATTTTGTGCCCTACCATTCGGTGGGTCTGGGCTGCGAGTGCGGTCTCAGTTTGCTCCCCCTTTTGGCCTACTCACCCTGCCGTAAGGCATCCCCAGGTTAGTGGCCTTCCTTCTGCACAATGCCCCGCCGGTGTGCCTCCATACCAACAAATGTACCCCTCCTTACCCTCCTCTTTCTCTGTTCAGCACTGCAACAATGCTGTGATTAGGTGTGGGTAGGTCTTGAAATCCCTCAGCGCATAGCCCGGAGTTCCAAAACGCAACCTGTGCTGGGGGAATGGTGAGCTTATAACCCCGGCTATTGTTAGTTTAGGCCAGAGGCGGTGTCCCCCCGCTAGGACGCTCATGGGTGGTGCTCATGTTCTTGACTGGGAAAAGGGTGTGCGGGGAAGGCCTCCCTTTGTCTTTGGGCGTGCTGTGGCAGCCCAAACGGTTTTTGTGTGTGTGGAATAATTTTTTTTTTTTTATTTCAGCTTCTACATTTGGTGGAGAATGCAGTTTCCAGACCACTGACGATTTCACGTACTGGCTGCTAGACTCTGGCTTCCATCTGAGCGTGGGGACCTTAGGTTTGATAACTTTTATGTTAATCTTTCTCTCTCCTCTGCCTCCCTTGGATGCTGGGGGACTGTCTGCCCATAAGTTGACTTCGCCTTGTCTCTGGCTCCTGATTTTCTCTCTCTCTCAGCACATTTGTATGACCCTCAGTTTACAGCTCTCCATTGCGCTTCACTCTCCCTCTCCATCTGTCTTTCCTCTTCTCATGCCTGGGTTTGTTTGCCTGTGCCCTTGCGACGTATATATCTTATGTTTCCACAGCTTGTGGGAAATACCAATGGCTATAATTGCGGCAGTACTTATCCCTTTTTTTCTGTGCCCTCTTCGTGGCTCTCATAATTTATTTCTTAGTCTGTCATCATTCGGCTGAAGACTGTACTCCTGTCTAACGTCAGCACTCGCTAACGAGTGCCGACAGGCTTTCTCCTCTTTTTCCGTGCGTGCCTCTTGATCTCGGACATTGCTGCCGATCTCTACCAGAAATCTTTACATATGCAATTTTGCTCTACCATTTAGTTCCTGGTCCGGATACCCTCCCCACCTGGCCGGTGACACCGTCTTTCTGCAAGTTCTCTGCACGCAGTGACTCCCTGGTGTCAGGCAGCATCTAGCTGACAGCGTACCAAGGAGGGCGGCCTACTGCATCCCCGTCTTGCTAGCAGAGAGTCCTCGGCCAATGGGGGTGAAGGACCTTCACAGCTACTTCCCATTGACTGGAACAGAGGTCGGTACGCTTTGCCAGACGTAAGTCTTGAGTGGGGGTTTTAAATACTCCAGGTTGGGTTGTAGCAGGTAGCCCCTCGTTTAGAGCGGTGGCAGTTTTGCTACCCAGGTTCAGGTGGTGGCGGTAATTGCACCCCTGTCATTGCACATCCTACTTGTGCTATAACAATATCGTGGAGGCTGTGGCCAGTACGGATGCACCTCTTGTGGTTGCAACAGTTTCTCAGAGCGCCAGTTCTTAGGGTCCATGAACTCAGGTCTGAGTCCAGCTAACTCACCTCAGCGCCACTGGACCCTGGTACCCAGTGGGACGCTGCCTCCTACTGGACGCCAGAGGTGGTCTCCAGCTGTGCCTAGGGAGTTTCCTCGGCACAGAGAGGAGGGAGGATCAGTTGTCCTGTTGTCTGTTATTGTTGGGTTCCTTGAATTTTTCTATTGTTGTATTGTTATATGCCTCTCATATATTGTGGCAAAGTATAGTTAGGGTTGTAGAGTATTGTTACTATCTGTCAGAGATAATTTCTTCTTTGGGTATTGTGACGCTACATGATTGACATTTGACGCAGCTGTCTGACAATATAACAAGCTCCCTTCCAATATTTACTGCCACCATATCAAACGTCCTTTTATATCACCGTCCATTTATTATGGACTGACTTCTTAAGATTTGTCTGTATTGCACAATACCTCCCCCTTTGCATCCTGTTCTTGATGTCCGTTGACATAACAATAATATTGTTCCTATTTCCCGTTACTCTTCTGGGATTAGTGTAATAACACTGCACATAGTTACAGTACACAGACTCTCTAACAGCGATGCACGCAGGGTTGCCAGAATCTGTTTTATGTGTTTGTCTGCACTGGACGTAGAGTTCACCATCCTGCACTGTTTACTTGATTGCCTGAGTGCCTTCAATTCTGCCTAGCCGCCCCTTCCGCCCGATTATGGGATAACAGAAGATTGCAAGGAGACGGAATTACTAATCTTTCTTCTAAAATACTTTCCTGTCACCTTTCCTTCTGTTTATGGGATGCCAGTAATAAGCACCCAGAAATCTCTCTCATTCCCACTTATGAATGCTTGGGTGAACTTGAATTAATTGACCTGCCTGTTTGCCCGACAAATGGCTCCCTCTGCTATCACAACAGCTGGAGAGTGGCTGAGAAGCATATGATAGCGTTTGTTTACCCACTGTGTTCTTTGTTCATAGTATAGCGCGAGACCCCACCCATCTGTCTGGTGTGTCTGAACTGTCCCTGTACTACAAACCAGGTTAGTGTTTGTGCTTCACACACTCTACACTCATCTCTCTCAACGGGAAACACACTCTGCAAAAATAATTTAGACAGCAGTTAGCCGGCCCCCCCTAAAGACTCTCTGGCATACAATGTTGCCCTAAGCAAAGAGCTTCACTCCATACCGTTTATACATAAATGGCATGACCTTACAGCTTGGAGACCGGACTTGCAGTTCCCGCGCCAGGGAACGTACGACATCAAAAAGTTGTCATATGTGAGACAAATGTTGAAATTAAAAGGCAAAAAGTTAAGACCAACTGAATGGGAATCATTTTTTCAATGGGATTTGGTTCTGTGTGACAAATGCGCAACTAATGATGTAAAATCGAAAGTCCACAGATAATTTTTAGAGGTCAAGAATAGGGTGCTAAATGAGAAAAGTAAGCAGAAAATAAATGAGGATTTTAGAAAAATGCAAATGGATATTGTAGGAGTATACCCATGCATACCTGTAGAGAAAGAAAATAAGGGAAAAAAGGGAGATAAGGGGGACGTGACGCAGTACTAGAAGACCTGCTAATGGGGCGGATAAGATCCACTACAGGCTCACACCCCGCTCCCACAGAAAAACCCTCTGAGTTAACTCAGCAGCAGAAGACAGACGCTGTAGCCTTAGCACGCAAACCTATCAATGAAGAAGCTACCAAAATAGGCTTGGACGCCGTCCAAGACATTGCCGTGCTGCAGCTAATGAGGATAGAGGCAGTCCACGCAGCCAGAAAATATAGTGATAAGAAAAGACAGCTGCAAGCCCAATGTACACAAAGAGACATAACGCAACCGAGACTAATAGATCGCAAATGGCTACAACAATTCGATGACACATCAGTAGATGACACTATGTCATTAACACAGTGGCAGTGCTTGGTTTGGGAAGTTTGTACATACGTATTGCAAACAGTCCATGACATCGAATTGCTAAAACAGGCAGTAGCAGGCTCTCAACAGCCTTCACCACAGGCTAGGCAAACCAAATAATGCTATTTCATCTCCACACAGCTCACCCTCAATACAAAAGAGGATACTGAAACCAGACACAGCCAAATGCCAGGATTTACTTCATCAGATGGTGGGAGGAACACTAACTGTAGATGCCCTCAAACAACAGAACAGACTGTACCTAGAAAAAGTCCTGTCCCTAGCACGCACACAGTTAATGGACAAAGGCGCCCAAGCCCACAATGCTTAGGTCCAAAGAGCAAAGATCACAGGCCCAGATACTACAGGTGTAGTTCCACCACTACCTGCACAGTATGAATGGGAGATAGCGAGGTTCAGTTTCACAACTCAGACTTGCAAACATACGAAGAGGAAGACATGAAAGATAGACTACAATATGCGGTAGACAAACTGCATCAGTGAAAGCAGCTGGTGCACACATTTGCAGTGTTGGAAGTAGTTCAGACCCTCACCCCTCACGCAGGAACCCCAGCACTATCCCCAGCTTCCCCATCAACAAATACCACCTCCACCAGGTAGTAAGGATAACGGATTAGCATATGTCCATGTCCCTTGGTCCAGAAAAGACATAATCTGCTTTACAAAGGACTTTCCCAAGCTCAGAGAAGAGCCAAGGAAATGGTACGCTGAGCTAGAGAGGATGGCAGTTTTGGAAGGACTACTATGGAGAGATTTTGACACCTTATTCAATATAATAGTCCCAAAGGATCTGTGGAAAGACTGTAAAAGGAACGTGGAGTGGCCAAAGGAGGAGCCAAAGAGGGGCAAGGGAGGAGCACCAGGAGATGAAGTAGATGAGAAGTACAAAGAAGTAGTGAAATACTTAAAAGCCAAAATACCAGAAGACAAGGTACATTGAAACAAGATCACACATACTAAATAAGAAAAGGATGAGTGTGAACTCTTATTTCGACCACCTTCTGCAAGTCTATCAGCAGAACAGTGGGCATGGGAGAAGCCATGCCAGCCTTTGTCACCACTTTTGTCCAAGGCCTGAGACCGTCTATTAAAACATACCTCCAAACCACTTTTGTTTGTTGGCAGCAAGAGCCCATAGAAAAGATGCTGGCAGCAGCAAGGTACTGCTCTGATTATCAGTCCAATCTACAGACAATGGAACCAGAGAAAATAAAAAAGGAAAAGGTCAGACTAATGGTAGCGCAAGAAAGGTTCTACACAAGCCAGCAAGGAAGAGGAAGGGGACAAGGAAGGGGGAAGGGTACAGGAAGACCAGACAATAACAGGTCAGCTTCCCTACCGTCACCAGGGACAGCATTCTTCTACTGTAAGGACCCGGGTCACTGGAAAGCAGACTGTCTCATATTAAAAAAGAAAAATGCGAAAGGCAGGCCCACACACAATACGGGACAGGACCAACAACAATACCAGTATAATACCCAGCGCACAGAGTATAGAAATAATGAACAGCAGGTACATGTCCAACGACATGTCTCCAACACAGCAGGACTAGGCAGGGAGGGACAGGTGGGGACAGCAGGACAATAGCTTCCCACCACCACAGCCTGATTACAGCAATAAAAAACACAGATGGCAGCTGTGCACATGCACAAGCCCGTGAACGCAAGCTGTAGGCCAGCAAAAGCCTCTAGTTGCACTTTTAAAAGCCATTTACTAACGGTCTCGAAGAGACAGCACATGCGCTGTCTCAGGCGAGACCTAAAAATGGTTACAAGCTAAATACATAACTGTGCATATGATGAGACTGATAGCTGTGAATCAATGATGAGTTACCTGCAAAAAGATGAGGCTGAAACATTTTCACACAGCTGGAGGCCCTGTTTCGTATTTATGAGTCCCATGGCATATCTAATGATAAAGAAAGAAAAAAAAATGTAACACCCATTTTAGAAAAGTTGCTTTTTAGCCTTCAACCAACAAGTTTAAAATACATCCTAATTGTCAAATGTACTTCAAATCATTAAAACGGTACACCACTAAAAAGCTCAGCTTTGACGGCGATGAGAAGTGAAAGAACAGCTTCCTATTGCAGTTGGTGCAAAGTACATCTCTGCATCAGACTCCACAACCAGTATTGCAAAGAGAATGGTGAGCCAGGACAAAGAAAAAGGCAAGCTACTCACTCATTACTACAAATTCCCCCACAACACCGGAACACAATACCTTAATGATAGAGTCTCCTTCCACGTACCCAAGAGAGACCTCTGCTCCGCCGACCTGGCCGAAACTGTGCGCATCCACAGAGCCAGAGCAGGTGGAAGAGCGAACTCCTACATTGTGGCAAAGACCTGGAACGAGCTCCCGCTAAACATCACACTTTCCCCCACTCTGCACACCTACAGGAAGAGCCTTAAGACCTGGCTCTTCGGCTGATTTGGAGCTGCAGCCCCCCATCCCCACGCGCCTTGAGACCCTCACGGGTGCATAGCGCATATCATAAATCCCCGATTGATAGACATCATTAAAAAAATCTTATCTCCAGTTCCCTAGATTGGATTTCTTTCGGTTTGGTGTCATTTTAAAGAGAAAAATATTTTCTAGTTTTATAAATTGGTATTGGATTTTATTGTGCGTTGTGCCTTAATTATTCACTGAATTGTAGTTTTAATTTTTTTTACATACCTGTCTGCCTTGCTGCTCGCAGCTAAGCTACCAAGAGTTGAGCATGGGAATAATTTATGGGGACCTATTCTGAGCCCTAGACTGTGTTAGTGGCCTCATTACCAGTGTTAGATGCACATTTGCCTCAACTAATGACCTACTTTCCAACATATGATGTTCAGCAGTGTGGATGAGGACTCATGTTTAAAAGTACATCTTTCAGTGAACTGAATTAAGATTGTAAAAATCCTCTAAACGGTCTTAGAACAAATCCTTTGAGTTCTGAAGGTTGGGAATTTGAACTAAACTGATTCTTTATCCATTGTTTTGATTTTTCCAAAATTGTTCCAAGTCCGATTGCTAGTTATGTTAATGAATTTCTAAAGCGCACAAATACCCGTAGGTGTCTTAACGGAATAGTTACCAGAAAAGAAGAAAAAGAAGACTAGATGTTAAAAGGCCATGTTTTTAGCAGCTTCCTGCAAGTCAGCAAGGTGACTCAAAACTAGGGATATCATAGAGCTAGACCTAGATAAACTGACTAAACTCAAGATGGCTGAGCTTAGTGTACAGTGTAGGCTTAGGGGGCTGCCTGCATCCAACACAATTAGAAAGGCAGGGTTGATTAAGTCACTGAGGGCCTGGGCTGGGGCTGCTGAAGAGTTTCAAGGGGGTGGGGGTGAACCCTCAAATGTCAACCAGGTGGAGGGTGAGGATGATACCCCCCTACACTGTTTCCAGTGTTTCACTGTGTAATTCTGGTGGGAGGCGGCAGGGTCCCCTATGCAGGAACCACAGCTGTCCCTTGCAGAGAGGCAGCTTGAGGCCCAGCTAGCTTCCATTATCTTAGAGAAGGAGAAACCGGAATTAGCTAAGAAGTCGGAGATGGAGTAGGCAAAAATAAATGGTGGCAGTGTAAATGATGAAGAAATTGAGATGTCCAGGGGCAGTGGGTTGACCACAAGCTTGCCAAGGGTATAGTACCCAGGTACACAGAGGGGGATGACATTGATAAGTGGAACCCTTCACTTGGAGAACTTGCTGTGCAACGTATTGCTTTGCAGCTAAGCTCCTCGGACTGTTCACCTGCCGCCTCGCTGCTGCCACAGGGGTCATCCCGCCTCCCGCCGCACGCCTCCCTGGTCATCTGGAGTGCTGCCATAGTGTGGAGGGCGGGTCAGGGGAACCACAAGCACCAGCAGGCACAGCGCCTGCCGAGCACCACCTTCAAGCGCCAGGAGGCGCATATAATTGGCGTACTACCTGCAGAGCGGGGGAACCCTTCACTTGGAGAACTTGCCGTGCCACGTATTGCTTTGCAGCTAAGCTGCTCGGACTGTTCACCTGCCGCCTTGCTGCTGCCACAGGGGTCATCCCGCCTCCCGCTGCACGCCTCCCTGGTCATCTGGAGTGCTGCCGTAGTGTGGAGGGCGGGTCAGGGGAACCACAAGCACCAGCAGGCACAGCGCCTACCGAGCACCACCTTCAAGCGCCAGGAGGCGCATGTAATTGGCATACTACCTGCAGAGCGGGGGAACCCTTCACTTGGAGAACTTGCCGTGCCACGTATTGCTTTGCAGCTAAGCTGCTCGGACTGTTCACCTGCCGCCTCGCTGCTGCCACAGGGGTCATCCCGCCTCCCGCCGCACGCCTCCCTGGTCATCTGGAGTGCTGCCGTAGTGTGGAGGGCGGGTCAGGGGAACCACAAGCACCAGCAGGCACAGCGCCTGCCGAGCACCACCTTCAAGCGCCAGGAGGCGCATATAATTGGCGTACTACCTCCCTCGCGGGACGCCGGGCTAAGCCCGGGCAAAGGGCAGCCGTCTGTGGCCGTCCGGGGACGGAGGAGGACGGGACGGGCCACCCCTCTTTCGCCTTCATAAACCCCCAGGCTGCTGACAAGGTAGGACATAGATATCATGACTACATCAGGTGACAAATCGTTGTCTGTAGGGGGCAGTAAAGGTACTTTAGAGAACTACTTTACAAGGGCTGCCACAGAGTTGGACAAGGAATTTGTGATGGCAGAGAGCAGGACAGAACGACGTCGCTCTATTGAAGCCATGAAAAACAGACCCTTGATGGATTTGATGGGTGTATCCGTATTGTCGGACACTGCTTCTGTCCCCTCTAGTGAGGACCCACTGTCCTTGGACAATTTTCCTGTACTTCTTAGAGGCACTTCGCCACAACATGCTGATGGAAATACTGTCGCTTTACCCACTGAGGCGACCTCAAGTTTTCAGAGTACAGGTTCTGATGTGATTATTGTGCCTTCTTTTCCAGCCAGGAAGTTACTTAAAAATAACGGCAAGCTGCCCCATATTTCGAAAGCTCAAGGTCCGCCCCCAGCCAAACGGAGAAGGGGGGTTGCCCAGAGGAGTAAGCTCAGTCACTCTGAGTTTGGTAAATCATTAAAACCTATCGTATTGGCTGTGCCGAAGGTTAAGGCCCCAGAAATCTCAGTTGTAGTGCCATCGGCTTCTGAGGTTGTAGTCACAGCGGAAATAATGCCTGCTACCAACCCATTATGTGAAACGAGGCCAGCCCCTTCCCCCTTGGAGAAAGTCTTATTGCCGGACTCCTCCTGCGCTCCTATTGAGCATTTACTTAGGTCCTTTATGCAACCAATATTAGATATTTTGAAGAGGGTGGAACAAGGGCTGGGGAACCTTGAGTCATTATTCGTCGATAATGTTGGGGCAGGGCCTTCCTTGTCTACTGAAAGGCCAGCTCTCCCACCGATGGTCACAGTCCAGGCTCAAATTGCTCCTGTTCCTTCTCCGGCCTCGGTTAAGGGTCCTATTAAGGGCAATCCTATTGTTAACAAACCCCCTGTCAATCCCCAATCGGGAGTAGTAACATCCCAGCAATCTGCTCAACAGGCCCCATTGGTGTCAGCAGCCAATTCAGCAGCATTGGTTGCTAGAGAATCCCAGAAGGGTGGGGAAAATCCAACTACCCCAAATAAGCGAGTGGGAAGTGGAAGGTTGAGTCGTCCCACTAATGATAAACGGCGGGGCCTTAAAGTTGAATTGCCGCCCGACGCTGTGCCTTTTGTGGTCGTGCTCACAGGAGTCCCAACCTTAGAGACAGGTAAAAGGGAGGGGTAATCCCAGTTAAGAAACAAAACACTGCATTGGCTTGGACTTAATAGACTGCTCCCTTATTATGTTAATGGAGAGATTGTTCATGTCAGGCGTCTCTCTTGGTTGGGTAGTAGGGAGAAAAATCTGAAGGGAGATCTTATTGTAATCAACTTTAGAGACCCAGAGGCAGTCAGACTTATATTGAACAGGTTCACGGGGAATCTGAGTAGCTCCATAGTCCCATATGACCTAACATTTTTTTTAACCCCGATCCCTTGTGACCCCTCCATCCCATTCGGGTGGATTAGCTGACATACAACCTGACAGGTATTTGCAACCCATTAATAGTTATACGGGGCAACCTCTTAGACCCCTGCCCACGAGGAATGATCTTGGGTGGAGTACGGTGCCTGCTAGAGGTTATAGCTTGCCTCTAGGGAGACTGGACCACCTACATGGGAACAGGAGAATGGATCATTTGATTCCTTTTACTCCGTTGGAAACATCTAACAGATTTAATATCTTCTCCTGTTTCGATGGGTGTGATTGACAGTCGGTTTACTCCGCCGATAGTCCACCGGGTACAGTGACTTTAACACCTAACTCTTTATTACATCCAGCATATGAGAGTCCTTTGCCTGTACAAACTATAGAGCTTAAAACTGTACTCCCTTCTGCTGACCTTTGTTCTTTCACTGTGGGATCCGAAAAGGGGTTATCTGGTTTAAATGTTGTTAAACCTACCCTAGGTGAATCATTATTACCTGTTCTGCCTGTAAGCCGCCTACCCTCTTGCACTTATGTTAGCCCAACTCTTTGTCCGCCCTGTCCAGTCTTATCTAGTCTTGCAGTAGTAGGGAAGGGGGCAACTGATCCGTGCTTACCGATGTTACGCATATGCTCATGGAATATTGCCGGCCTTGAATCAAAGCTTGATTTACCTGACTGGGGGTCCTTAATAGACCATTCTGATATCTGGTCTTTCCAGGAAACCTGGGCTACACGGCCTATTTTCCGTGCGGGGTATCTGAATTTTTTTAGACCAGCTGTGAAGGGTGCAAGGGGTAGACCAGTGGGTGGTCTAGCAATATGGGTACGCCAACATGTGGGAGTATCAGTGGAGGAGCTCCCACTGGATAACCCCGATATGTTGGCCATACAGGTAAAATCGTCTACGGGATTGTCTTTGGTGATTGTAAATATTTATATGCGGGGTATCCAAGGGGGAAAATGTTCTCCTGTTGCCTTGGTGTTGGAGGGTTTCTTAAGCTCTCTTCCGGTGAATACCAATAGGGTGGTGCTGGGGGACTTCAACACCTGTTTTGAACCTGTGGGGTCGGACGATGGCACGCTCACAGAAGATGAGGATTCTTTATGGGGCATTCCGGGGTTGGAGTTACAACCTATTAAGAAATGGTACCAATCAGCCATATTTTTAAAGGGTCTATGCTTGAATCAGGGAATGCGTGCAGTTAATGGGCGTTTGAAGTCTGATAGGATGGGGGCAGTGACCTTCGACAACGGCAGATCTGGTTCCCGTATTGATTACATCCTGGTGAATGTGGAAATGTGGCCCAGTCTGCTGGATATGGTGGTAGCAAACAGACCTGAGAGTGACCACAATCCCCTGGTCTTATCGTTCAAAGAAGGTTTCTTTCTAGAGCCCTTGGTGGTAGAGGCGTCCCCGCCGCAGGTCTTATCTAATAATGAAAGAAGGGTCAGCTGGCCTAAAATTGCCCTGGATGAGGAGGTTCTGTCAAAGATTAGATCCATGTTGAGGGATACAATGACTCAAATTAGTGGGTCTAGCCAAGAGTCGGCCTTTCTACATAAAATTACTACACTACACAGGGATCTATTTCTAAAACTGAAAACTCTTTTTATTAAACCTACTGGCCCTAGAAGAAATAAGCTGAAGCCCCTAACCTGGTTTAATAGTGCTTGCAGGGAGTCACAAAAGGCGCTGCATGCGGCTTTAAAGTCAAGATATAAGAGCCTAATCCGTAGTTGCAGGGCCACCTACAAAACTGTGCAGGCCACTGCTAAGAAGAACTGGGACGAGACTCGTTGGAAGGAACTGTTGGAGGCCTGCCAGACTAATAACATGATTAATTTCTGGCGGCAGCTTAAATGGGGCAATCGCCCACAGGATAGATACCCTTCAAACTTTGTTGAGCTAGGGGAATGGGTTGAATACTACGGGAACCAATTCAAAGCGAATATCACTAGTTCAGAAATTTTGCTGCCCATTACTTTTAACGAACCCTTGGTTTTTTCGCCAGCAGAAGTGAGGGCAGTGTTAAGGGTTATCCCGGGGGGTAAAGCACCAGGTCCTGACTGCATTCCAGCTGATATGTTTAAGAAGGATCAGGACCTCTGGGTCCCATATATTGTTCTTTTAGCCAATGCTTTGGCAAGGGGTGCGAAAGTTCCTGACTCATGGTCAGGGGCGGAGATCCTCCCCATCCACAAGAAGGGTGACCGCTCAGTAACGGCTAATTATCGTCCTATTAGCCTGATTGATGCTATACAAAAGATTGTGGCTCGCCTTCTTTTGGGTAGGATTCAGACTTGGATCTCTGATCACGATGTTCTAAGTCCTCTTCATGCGGGTTTTCGGCAACATATGGGGACTTTAGAGCAAGTTTTTAGATTCATGCTACTCTATTGGAAAGTGGTCTATCTTGGTGGAGGTTTGTTGTTTGCGGCATTTGTGGATCTTAGGTCTGCGTTTGACCTAGTGCCCAGGACCAAGCTTTGGGAAGTCCTGCTGGACTTGGGCATGCCCAAAGAGTTGGTGGCGCTATTGATTAATCTGCACTTAAATACTTATGCCAAAGTAAGATGGGGTGGTCCAGGAGAGGTTACTGGCAGTTTTAAAGTTGCCAAGGGGGTTAGACAAGGGTGTGTGTTGGCCCCCACCCTTTTTTCCTTGTTTATCAATGGGGTGACTAAATACTTTTCTAATTATCCAACGGACGCGCCCTCTCTTGCTGGAAGGAAAATTCCCCTTCTTATGTTTGCGGACGACACTCTAATTATATCAAAAACGAGGCAGGGTCTTCAGTCCGCACTGGCCCGTTTTGAGTGTTTTTGCAGTGACCATGAGTTAGAAGTGAATGTCAATAAGACCAAATTTATGGTCCTGCGAGGTCCTAAGACTGTGAAGGCCAAGGTGTCAATGAGTGGAGCAATTTTGGAACAAACGGAGGTTTTTACATACCTAGGTGTTACACTAACTGAGAACTTGAGCTGGAAACCCCAGTTGGACCTTATGACTCTGAAACATGCACAACTTGGGGGTGCCCTACTGAAGGAGCTCGCAAAATCTCTCACTAAACCCTTGGCACCGTTGGTAAAAATATATGGCTCCAAGATAATTCCTGCAATTATTTATGGCGCAGAATTGTGGGGGTATAGTGATCTAACCACTCTGAGGGTGGCTCAGAATAGGTTCCTTAGAATGGCAACTGGTCTCCCACAATCTACACCTTCCTTACCCTTGCAGCTTGATTTAGGTGTTAAATCCATCGAGGATGCAGTAAGGTATAGACAATTGGCGTTCTGGCGTCGTCTGTGGACTACACCTGAATTAACCCTGTTTGCTGAGGCCATTACTGAGGTGAGGGGGCTTGAAGGGTCCCATCGGGTTCCCTGGTTCTCGCATCTCAGGATGCTTTTAAAAAATTTGAGCCTGGAGGCATTGTGAGTTGATCCTGCACGCGCGACCTTTCCATCAAAAAAGGCACTTAAAGATATTTATTGGCACTGGATCGCTGAGAGGAGATCCGCTATGGTTGTTGGTCCTACCATGACACTTGAATTTCTGGTTATAAAGGATGTCCCTAAATATGAAGCCTACTGGGACGTAATTACAAAGCCAAACGATCGCAAACTGTATCACCAATTACGAGTAGGCTCGTTACCCGTGAGAGAGCTTACGCACTCCTGGTCAACTGGTGGTAGCGACAAGTGTCCCTTCTGTGTAACAGCAGTAGAAAATATTGAACATCTTTTTTTCTGTTGCCCTAAGTACTTGTTACCCAGGAAAGTTTGGCTTTTGCCAGTCTGTCGCCTATTAGGTACCAGATCGGCAGTGGCAGCGACTAGGATTCTTAAAACAGATACTTCAACCCCTATTGCCATTGGTGTAGCAAAATTTGTGAGCTGGGCATGGTCAATTCGTTCTCGCAACCTTGGCAAATGAAGTTCCCACAGTACATGTTTTTATATCTTTTAGCTCAAATGTAGTATTGTTTATGTAGTAAGGGGTCTTTTTGTTTTTGTACATCATTGTCTAAAAATGTAATACTTTTCTTAACCTGTTTTTAAAAATTTATATATTTATTATCTTATATGTAAGAGTATGAACTGCTTTTTAACATGTATTTGTCTTTTATGATGCAAATCGAATAAAGACCTCTTGAAAGATAAGTGGCTAGCAGCCTTTGAGATGGCCCTTAGGATGAGTAGGGTCCACTCTAAGTTACAGCCGGGATGAAAGGTCCAGGAGTCCGAGGTCTATATCTTACGTCCTAGAAGGTTCAATCAGCGAGGGAACCCTGCTCAAAGCTCTGGAACATAGAAGCTTCAAAAAAGGAGTGGAGGTTAGATGTGAGCATACGTTCCTTTACTTTTTGAGTAACTGGTGTCTTAGTATAGCACGGGTTAAATGCTTTTTATCTTTTGTATGTTAATGGCAAACTCAGTTGTTACATGTTACGTTCATTCATATTCTTTAAGAATTTATTCTGGTTATAGATTTTCATAACTTTATTGAACAGAGAAAAGAGGACAGCCGACACGTGTTTCACCCTGTGTGGCGAGTTGCGCCAGAGCTTTCTCAAGGCTAAGCAGGTATGTATAAAAATCAGGCAACGAGTGCGACGGCCCTGCCGGCAGACATCAGCTCTCGCCCCAGCTGGGTGGGTGCATACAAGGATTCAGGCAGCCTTGTATGCACCTACCCAGCTAGGGCGAGAGCTGAAGTCCGCCGGCAGGGCAGTCCCACTCGTTGCCCGATTTTTATGCATATTTACTATACTGTGATTTTGAATGTTGGAACAACCAGAAAAATTGGTAACATACCTGCTTAGCCTTGAGAAAGCCCTGGCGCAACTTGCCACACAGGGTGAAACACGTTTCGGCTGTCCTCTTTTCTCTGTTCAATAAAGTTATGAAAATCTATAACGAGAATGGATTCTTTAAGAAGATGAATAAACTTAACATGTAATAACTGAGTTTGCCATTAACATACAAAAGATAAAAAGGATTTAACCCGTGCTATACTAAGACACCAGTTACTCTAAAAACAAAGGAACGTATGCTCACATCTAACCTCAGGGTCCACTCTAAGTATTGGGCTGCACTCCTATTGGAATAGGATCCGGACCCGATGAACGGATGATGCAGCATCCTACCAGCAGATAAGGGCATGCTTAGTCAAGGGATTTGGTCTGACTCCAGAGCAGTACAGGGTGAAGTTCGGAGACACACAGAAAGTGAGTGTAAAGTCTTGGGTGACTTCATGGACTGCTCAGTTAAGGCACTAGAAGGCTGGGTTGTTGGAGAACAAAATTGACCCATGAGGGCATAATATGTTGTTAAAAGAACAGATTTTGACTCATTGTACTGATGGGAAGTTATGCCACTACCTAGTGGGCTCTATGTTGACAGGCCACGGAGAGCTGGGGGAAGCAGCTGATGAGTTGGTTAGAACCAGAGTCACTTATCAGCATTAGGGGGTGGCCAGAAGAAAGGATGACAGGTTCCTCCCCAGGGGAAAGAAGGTCAACATCAGGAGTCCTCCAAAGACCCACAAAAACCTGAACAAGGAGGGGGAGCTCCCCAAGCCAGCCCAGATTCAAAGGGAGGTGTAATCAGGGATGGAAAGGTAGGTATTTGATGCCTCAAAGGTGGGTAAGTGTTTGGACTGTAATCAGCCAGGGCAAAAGAAGGGAGATGAGGTCGGCGCACAAGGAAGCCCCCCACTACTGGGCCATCTCCAGGGATTGCAAGTGTAAGTGTGGGGGTGGAATGTGCCCCAGAGAGGGGTAGGGAAGTAGCCGAGGCAACCTTAGTATCCCTGGGTGGGGTGAATATTGCAACACTGGCTGCCTTACCTCCAAACATGGATAAGTATAGGTAGAGACCTCAAGCGAAAGGGATGGAGGTTAAGGCTCCAAGAGACACATGGGCTAGTTTGATTATGGTCCTAGATACCCTGATGCCTCAAGAGAGATTGCTACCTGGTGAGTTTCATCAGGTCACCTATATAAACAGAAGTACTAAACTCCATCCTATGGCTATGGTGGTTTTGGAATTAGGAAGTGAGACGGGCCCTATGAAAGTAGCTGTGTCTCGTCTACTCCCAGTCCTGTGTTTACTAGGCAATGAGCTCAACGCATCTGACTGGCCAGAGGTGAAGAGAGGGCTCAATAGGGGAATATTGGAGCTGCTAGAATAGGTATGTGTTGAGACCAGGTTACAGACAATCTGGGAGGGGAAGGTGGGGTGCTTGGACTCTGAAACAAGGGGCAAAGCATCCCAGGACAAGGGTACATAGTCTGGTGAGCCAGCCCAGGGAACTCTAGAGGTCCAGGAGGAATCTGACTCTGATGGAGAGGATCTGGCCTCTGAGGAAAGGACTCCATCCTTGGCAGTGCAGGCAGATGTGGCAGAACTGACTGGAGCAGGTGGACCCTCAAGAGAGTTCAGTAGGGAACAGAAAGACTGTCCCATCCTGGAGAGCTTGAGGCAGATGGCCTATAAGCAAGAGGAGGGGGATGACAGTGGAAATCACAGAATCTACTAGGAAAATGGACTGCTTAACACTAAGGCCAGAAGTCTCAAGGAAGGGGCCACCAGGAGTTTGGTGGTGCCCCAAAAGTACAGAGTGCATGTTGGGTCAGGATATTCACTTGGCAGAAAATTTGGGACAGATTAAGACTTGGAACCAGTTGGTGAACCATTTCTACTGCCCCCTATGTCTGAGAAGATAAAGGAGTTTTGCAGCTTCTGTGTTAACTGCCAGGCCAGTGGCAAGTCAAAGGCTCCCTTGATACACCTGCCAGTGGTTGGGACTCCCTTTGAAAGGGTGGAGATGGACATGGTTGGTCCCCTGGACCCACCTACTGCATCAGGGAATAGATATGTCTTGGTGGCAGTGGACCATGCCACAAGGTACCCTGAGGAAATACCGCTCAGGACAATAGCTGCTCCTGCACTTGCTCGTGCACTGCTTGGTGTGCTCATGAGAGTGGGTTTTACAAAAGAGGTTGTTTCAGATAGGGGCACAAACTCCCTGTCCAGCTATCCGAGAACAGTGTGGGATGAATGTGGTATTAACTACAAGTTCACCACCCCATATCACCCCCAGACTAATGGTTTGATTGAGAGGTTCAATACGACCCTGAAGAGCTTGATCAATGGTTCGTCTGGCGCTCTTGATTGGTTTGAAGTAGAGGTTCCTAACCTCTCTTAGGAGTTTAAGTTGGTCTGAGGAGGCATTTGCTCTCCAGGATTGTTCAACTGCCCTAAGGTTGCGACGTTCCGTGTTTAAATTTTTATTATACCAAGGTTTGCATATTTTTGTTGAAGCATTTTTGTGTTGGATTGGAGCAATGTCGTCCATGATGTTGGAGATGGTTGAATAGTAGGAGTCAGTGAGTAGCTGCACCTCAGTTAAGTCAGCTTGGGAGGAGAGGGCAGATGTACAATGGGTAGCTATCTCTTTTTTTTTTAACTTTTTTTTTTATTAAACAAGCCGTAGGAAAAACATTGGTACATTAATTTCTTCATAATTAGACAAAAATTTACAATACACAAGAGAAAACCCTAGACAATAGAATACCACCGCGAAAATACAAAAACTGCAATAGCGTACGACTGACCATATCGGTATTAAAATGCTAGTAGAAAAGAAACAACTGATATTATACATCGAAATTTCTACCATAATTTATATAAACCTACCGATTTAATGCAATGAGAATATACAAAGATATTATTATCATTCTTAAAATATTAGTACAAAAATGTACTAAATTAGCTAATATATAAACAACTGATAAAAAGCAGCATCAAGATTACTATACGGTTCATAAAGTGCTAGCGCAATAAGGTGTGAGAACCGGCGATTTAAAGCAGCAAAAATATTATTGTAATTCGTGCTAGTGTGGTTGCATGCAAAATTGGCTTATATAAAGTGACTAGTGCAATAAAGTGCAGAAACCGCCGATGTATAGCAGCACAAATATTAATACATTTCTTAAAGTGCAAATGCAATATCGTGCAAAATTTGGCTAATATATATGATAAAGTGCACAAACTGCTGATATAACACAGCAAATATGTACTTGCAGTTCTTAAAATTCAAATGCAATAACATCTAAAAATTGACTAAAATAGAACAATCACCTTCCTTTTATCAATTCAAGCTTCTCAAAATGTTTCCAATTCCTTTCAAATCTTGCAATCGCACCCACTCTACCTGCGTAAGCTCTCTCAAAATTATATGTTCTTCTCATTTTATTAACCCATTTTACTTGACATGGAATCACCGTAGATTTCCAATTTTGTAGAATCAGGGACCGTGCTACGACAGTAGAGATAAAAATAAACACTTCTTCTGATTTATTGAACCTGTTCCTTTCTTTACAGATACCAAAAAGGGCCACCTCCGCCTCTGGTAGTAGAATTGTCCCAGTTGCCATCTCCAAGTCTGCGAAAATCCCCTTCCAGAAGGATTCGAACTTTGGGCATGAGAAGAAAATATGATACCAACCACCCTGACCCCTGGTTTTGCATCTAAAACATTTATTCTCACATTCAGGGAATATTCTCTGCAAGGCCTCCGGGGTATAGTACGCCAGCCAGCGAGAAAAAAAGGACATTCGCTTATAGTTAGCTGCTCTGAGTGCTTTGTTTCCTAAATGACATATTACTTCCCAGTCTTTATCTGATAATACACACTGTAATGTGAGACTTATTTTTTTCCAAATGACTAACTATTATAGGAGATGATCCAGAAGGGAGTAACTTTTTATACCAAAATCCAATACCCTTATGTTTCTCCCCATATAGAGCTGTTAACAAGACATTGGGTGTTGTATCTAAACCTCCTACTTCTTTTCTTATAAAATAAATCAATTGCAGGTATTCAAAAAACATGAGCCGCCTAGGATGCGTTCTATCTATAACCATTTGCCAGCTAATTAGCGTATTTTGAATAAGTAGGTGCCTTATTTCGCAAAATCCGGCAGATTCCCATTCCATCAGGTGATTCGAAGATATCTTGAGACCCATTTTAGCACATTCTGACAATTTCAAATAAATGGATCCATCTGAACCGTGTTTTTTAAATAAAAGCCGTAATCTTGACGAGTACCCTATCAGTGTCTTGTATCTTGTTTTCTTAGGAAGCTTTGCAGTTTTTAAAAAGAAAATAATTTGAGAGCCTGATTCCTCAAGCATTCTGTCCAAAAAAAAGTTGTCTCTTGTTTGTCTGGCCTTTAGTAATCCTGCCATTATATCGAAAAAAGCTGCTTCGTAATATGTATTTAAATGGGGAAGAGCGAGCCCACCTTGGTTTACAGGAAGTTTTATCACCGCGAGTTTGACTCTGTTGGCCTTTCTATTCCAAATAAATCTTCTTATCATGGATTCGAGTTCGTTAAAAAAGGCCATATTGATTTTAATTGGAATATTGCTTAAAAAAAAATAAAAGCAGAGGCAGTACGTTCATCTTTATCAATGCCACTCTGCCAATCAATGACAAGGGCAATAGGTCCCATTGTTCAAAAAGGCTCTTGATTTTATTCTTCGTTTTTATATAATTCAGTCGAAAAAGTTCTTGATACTCTCTGGTCACATAAATCCCTAGATATCTTATTGTGTCCCTTTTTTCTGCTTGAGGCTGAAGATCTAACGGAAGAAAGTCTAAATTTGAATTTAAAATGAGAACTTCAGTTTTTTTCTCGTTGATCATATAACCCCCGATCTTCTCATATTCCTGGAGCTCTTTCATAAGATGTAAAATATTTTCTTTATCAGGAGCCAAATACAGGATAATGTAATCGGCAAACAATTTTAACTTCGACATTCCACCAATTGGGGGAAATATTGCATCGTTATTCCTTATTTTTATTACCAGAGGTTCGATAAAAAAGGTGAAAAGCAGGGGAGATAAAGGGCAACCTTGCCTAGTGCCCCGGTTTATTTTAATCTTCCCTGCTTGCCTAGCATTGATTATCACCTGGGCTGATGCCCCTTCATAAATATTCTGTAACATACTAATAATTGGGGCAGGGAATCCAAGGAAAAAAATAATGCTGAGCAGTTGACTAAATCAAATGCTTTTTCTGCATCAATCATAAAAATGCTTGCAGAAATTGAATTAACATTAAAATAATCTAACGCCTGTATTAAATATTCTGTGTTAGCTGCCATATATCGACCGGCTATAAAACCCGTTTGGTCATGATGTATTACCTCCTGGGCTGCAAACACAAATCTTTGAGCCCAAATTTTCATGAGAACCTTATAGTCAGAGTTCAATAGACTAATTGGTCTATAGGAATTTACATCCTCCAGATTCTTACCTTTCTTAACAAAACTAATAATTGTGGACTCTTAAACTCGGAGGGAACCTTACCGCCTACTCTAATGTAATTAAATACATTTTTCAAGGGATCTTCTAATTCCTTCAAGAAAACCTTATAAAACTCGATCGGGAACCCATCCATCCCTGAAGCTTTTGCTCCCGCTGTAGCTTTTATACTATTTTGAATTTCCAGCGAACTTATTTCGCAGCCTATTTGATTATATCTGGAATTGGAGATTTTGGGAATATCCAAATTATCAAAATATTCCCTGATCAATATTCCCTCCACTTGAATATCTGTAGAGTAAATTCTCTCGTAATGATCAAGGAATATTTTCGCAATTCCCTCACTTCGAGTATCTATTCCACCTAAAGGGTTTTGAATTTTCAAAATGATGAAAGACTCTTGTTTTTTTCTAATCGAATTAGCCAGAAGCTTCCCCATGAGTTGACTATCTTCATACAGCTTTTGCTGAAAGGCTTTTGAACTATTTATCTCTTCCAGAGACAAGAAGTCCCTAAGCAATACTTTGGCTTGTTCCCAATTATTAGGCTTTTGATTCAGTTTCAATGCGTACTCCTTCTCAGCAGCACACTGAAGGGCAGATATTTTTCTCTTTCGGACGTTTGCCTTATTGCTGGAAAATGCTATAATCTGCCCCCGGGCTGCTGCTTTAAATGCACCCCATACTGCAAAAGGCTCTGCTGAGTCCTTTTTTACTAAAAAAAATTCTTTTATCCAATCTTTGAAGCCCTCTACCCATATCATATTCTGTAAAAGGGTGCGATCCATCTGCCACCTAGAGCGCTCCCCTTCCATACCCTCTAGTATCAGTTCAACCTCAATCCTCCCATGATCTGAAAAGGGATTACAACCTATCAATGCGTTGGAAATTTGAAGTGATCTAGAGGATAAAAAGAAGTCTATTCTAGAGGCTGTATGAAACCTATTAGAATAACATGTGTAGGACTCTATATTGGGATTCAGGTAGCTATCACAGAGTTTATTGATCTGAGGTCCCTTTTCCATATCTTTGATTTAGTTGGTTGAACCTTCCTCAACAGTACCTCCTTGTTGATATAAAAAAGGATGCAGTGGTGGTCTGAGCAGTCACATGGGGTAATGGAGACCAGGGTGATGGTCTGCCCTTTCGAGATGATGAGGTTTAGGGTTTCTCCTTTATTATGAGTTGGTTGGTCAAAGTGCTGAGTCAGATCATGATCATTTAGAAAAGCTTTAAGGCTTGATACCGCGAGGTGTTTGGGGTTTGCCCAGTGAAGATTAAGTTAACAAGGAAGATTTGAGACACAGCTGAGTCAACATTGCTGGAAATGATTAATTGCTCAATGAAGGGGAGTTTGTCTCCCGGGGGTGGTAGAAGGTGTGAAGTTTGCAAACCAGCAGGTTCTTACTTGAGATGTTGAGACAAAAATATTCACAAGAGGAAGGGGCATAGGACTCAGCGTGTGAAATCGAAAGTGTTTTCCTGTGAATACAAGCATCTCGGGGTACAGCAGCTGCGGCGATGCCGCGGGGTCCGAGTAGTATCTGTTGTTGCTCATGGCGACGGGCGAGGGGATCGGGCCTCTTTATCGGGGATCGCAGAGGAAGGGCTTCAATTTAGCACGGTGTGAGCGGGGCCAGTCCCTGCGGCTGGGCTGAGCTCAGGGCACCGAGGTCCAGGCTGCGAGAGGTCCCTCCTTTCCTCTGCCCTTCTCTTTCCAAAACAAGCAGTGAACCTGTCGTGCCCCCTCCTAATGGTCGCAAAATACAGCATCGGGACAACGGAGGGTCTGTTGTGTCTGGCGGTCGGGCAGAAATGGCGGCCTCAAGCTTCCGAAAATTTTCGGATTGGGGGCGTGTTCGGTGTTCTCAGAATGGGCGTGGCCTAAAAGTGGAAAGAAGAACACCGAACACACCTCCAAATCCAAAAAGGACGGAGCCTATTCGGAGGGACAGCTCTCTCTTCCAATGGCTGGCCTCCGTTTAGGAAGCCAGCCAATGGGAGAGAGGCAAAAACAGAGGCGGGACAAATCGTCCATACTAAGAATCATTAAATCTCGGTACTTCCGGTTCTGCCTATTACCTCGACCTAAATAGGAGTGGTAATCAATGCCTGTGATCTCTGGTTACCGGATGTTGAAGGGTCTACATTTTCTAATCTTGAATTTCCTGTGTTTGTTGGTGGTCTTTTTTTGTACTGCGAATCAACCGAAGGATGTATCTTCAGAAGATCTGTCAGGTGTAGACTTTTGTTGCCGGTGCCGGGCATATATGTCAGCCCAGGGATAGACCTCCCCATGTCTGTAATCCGTCGTATCCCTTTAAAATTTCCTTATTTTCCGATCATTAATTTCTTTAGTGTAACTTTCCAATTGTTGATTTATATCCTTTAACACTTCGTCCCATTCTTCCTTACTTAAATTTTTACTTAATTCTTCTATTGTAATGTGGTTTCCTTGTTCAATTCTTCAATTAATTTGGCCAATTCTTCGATGATCAGTAATATCAGATCTAGGGCACATTTATTCAATATTGCAAACCACTTTTCAGTGAAACGTGCATTGTTTTTATAGAGGGTTGATTTAAGGGATATCTTTAGTCCACGAGGAATTCCCAGCGATTTATATTTAATAAGCCTTCTGGCGTGTAAACGTTGGTTCACAATACGTTTAGACATGTACATGAGTTGTTTAATGTTTGCTTGAGTTCATCCAGTGCTTGTACCTATGCTTTCAGTATCCTCAATTAGTGAATAAATACGACTCGTTTCAGCACATTGATCGGTGGTGTGTTATTTCCTCAAATCGCATGGCTGTTGCGTGGGTGCGCAATCCACAGATGTTCAGAAAAAATTAATTATAATCCAATTGGAATGTGGTTAGTGGCACTCCCTTTTCATCTTGGTGTTGTAAACTTAGGAAGTTAAGTGGGTGCCGTGATGGTAAACCCTCCTTGGCACGAGGGTGATACACTATATGAAACACACGTAATTTCCCTTAGGAGTAACGTCTCCAGTTTGGCACTCCTTTTGGTCATTGGCCTTTACTTTGTGGACATACCAACATTTAAACTCACGTATGTGTTCACTCACTGTCGAACAAAAGCACCGGTCGGGCACATTATTACACATCACACAGACGATTCTTAAAGTATGAGCAGTGTTGATTGTGTTTAGACAAGGACTAGTGCACTATATATATATATATATATATATTCTCACAAAGACGATCCTTCCATGCACGAGAGCGCTCAACAGTGTGTGCTCGGCCCAAGGGCTGGATCATAGCCCAATTATTAATTTTGAACACAAGGAGGGCGGCACAACTGGATACTTATTTAGAAGCTTTTATTACACAAACACTCCACCGACGCGTTTCAGCCTCACGGCTTTTCTCACGGTCAGCAAGTCCCTTTTTGCTTTTCACTTTTATACTGCCCCATTTTAGCCATAAGGTGGCATTATGGGATACGTAGTTTATGAAGCAAAATATTTCAAAACAACACATTAATAACAGAAAAAGGACTGGTGTGCTCCGATTATGCAAGTATAGTACTTAGCGTCCTTAGTTGGTTTCACTTAGGGCTTTTTTATGTGAGTTCATAGTCTCTGTACTTAAGTACTGGGTATAGTACCCTATTATAGTCAATAAAGTTTAAGCTGAGTTCAAATTCACTCGAGATGTATGTGGAGATCCTCTCCAAAGTTCATGCCTCTGGGGTGTTTTGTTCGGAATTGGACTATGAAACGTGATTCCATCTGTCGTAGAAGACGGACAGTGTCTCCTCCTCTGTCTCGTTTGGTCAACATCTTCAATCCATAGAAATTCATGGCTCGCCAATCCCCACTTTGACAGATGTTAAGATGTTTCGCTGTGGCATATAACATGTTCGAGTTCTTTACAGCCCGGTTGTGCTCCAGTATTCTTTTCTTTAACATGCACGTAGTGGACCCTATATATTTCATTCCACATTTGCATTCTATCACATACACTACGTTTTTGGATGTGCATGTGATGTACTGTTTGATCGGCATGTATTTTCCATCTGATTCCATTACATTCTTCATTTTTTTGCCTATCTTACATGCTTTGCATGTAGTACATGGTTTGAAGCCCACATTTTGTTCCGTCCACCATTTGGGTTGTTGATTGATCTGAAAGTGGCTTTTGACTAATAGGTCTTGAAGAGATGTGTTTTTTTTGTATGTGATGGAAGGATATTTGCCGGCCAATGGCCCGATATCTGGATCGCTAGTTATTAAATGCCAATCTTTTTTCATTTTTTTTGCAATTAATCCACTTTCTTTGTTGTACGTGGTTATGAATCTTGGGGGATCCTTGTCTTGTGGGGGTTTCTTCTTTTCGATTAGAGTCTCTGCTCTGCTGATTTTGTCAACCTTCTTTTTACAGTCTTTCAACACATAGTCCTTATATCCTCTTGATTGGAATCTTGCTTTGCTTTCAAGTATCATCTTTTCAGCATCTTCCGGTTTTGAACAGTTTCTCTTTAATCGTACGTATTCTCCATATGGAATGCTTTTGAGTAGCGATTTCGGGTGAAAACTGGTGCCATGGAGTACACTGTAGGTAGCAGTCTTTTTTCGGAACAGTGTGGTTTCCAATTTGCCCTCTGAGATATAGACCTTAGTGTCTAAAAAGTCTATCTCTTTCTTGTTGGTTGAACATGTGAATTGGAGTCCAATTTCATTCTGATTGAGTGTGTTAAAGAATTTCTGAAATTGATCATTAGTCCCATTCCAAATATATATAACCTACTGGCGGTCACCAGTAGGTAGTGATAGTTAGGATTTTTTTCAATGTTAAATCTCAAAATTCTATTTGGAATTACTTTGGCGCCGGTTGACGAATCTGCCTGAAAATTTCCTCAAAATGGCCTCTTCGAGCTCCGGGCCTTCTCTGAAAGTTTGGGGGGGGGGGATTCGTCAAGCGGGGGCCGAGATAAAAAGGGGGTCCCAAAACGCGTTTTCCCCATGTTAATTTTCATAGGGCGGTCGACCTCACTTTTAGCCCGAACAGCTGAATGGATTTCCACCAAACTTGGCAAAATTGTAGGGACTGGTAGCCCGATGTGCCTTTGCTATGTCTCAAGATATGTGCTCCAGTGGATTTTGAGTAATTTAGGTTCAAAAAAATATACATATCTATAGGCGCGCCCCGGCACGCGCACCGGGCTCGCCACGCGACTTGCGCACAGAAAGCTGATTGGCTCACGGGTGTCTGTAAACATTCAAAACAGTCCGGAGCTGCCACCATCTTGTGTCTCGGTAGGATAGAGACACAAGTGGTGACATAAAAAAAAGGGAGAAATGACTATAAGGGGGCAGGGTAGACCCCCTCCTGACCCCCTAGGTTTGATGTGGGGGCTAAAATAGGGTCCCGCGGGTCATTTAAAAAAAAAAATAAATCGATTTGCGCGGGGACAGCGCCCGGTACGCGCACCGGGAAGCGCACCGTGGAGTGAAGCATGAGGAAAATCCAGGGCCTTATTTATGAAGGCCTTGCGACAGTTTTGCGCCGCCTGTGCGTCACTTTTTGTAACGCACCAGCGGTGTAAAAAATGCGCCTCGTTGCGCTATATTTAAAAAGTGATGCATCTAGGAAGATGGGTCACTTTTTAAAACCCTGCGCCACATTATACCTGCGTCAGGTATAATGTATGCAGAGGGGGCGTTCCCCCGCAAAAAGCCTCGTAATAGTGACGCAGTGAAATCTATGAGACGAACGTAGGCGCTTCTGGGGTGCATACGTGGCGCGAACGTAGGCGCTTCCTGGGCGCATACGCGGCGTGAACGTAGGCGCTTCCGGGGGCGCTTACATTGCGCGCCGAAGTGACGTCTTTATAGTTTTACGGAAATGCAAAATCATTTTCATTTCCTTATAAAAAAAACTGCTTTTATTTGTATGGTACGAAATGTTTTGCGTTAATATTAACTTTTCATTCATATTTTTTTCACGAACGAAAGTAGCGCTCTGGGTGCGCTTTCCAGAGATCTTACCGGAGCGCGCACCCAGAGCGCCCCAGGAAAAAATGATGAAACAAAAAAAAAAAATTTTAAATTAATACTTACACAAAACAGCAAATTGTAAAAAAAAAACCATAGGTTAGAAACTCGATATAGAAAGGAATTAGCATTTAAAAAACCTATGACATTCACTGAAAAAACCATAGGTTTCACACCAGTTATAGTTAGGAATTAGCATTTAAAAAACCTATTAAATTCACTGAAAAAACCATAGGTTTCACACCAGTTATAGTTAGCTGGAAATTTTACTGACATAAAACCATTGAAATTCCCACGTTATAGTTAGTTGGGCTCACTATAGCTTGCGCGCCTGCAATGCACTGCTGATGACGTCACATATTACATCACTCATGACATGGTCAGTGACATCACTCATGACATCACTGATGACACCATCCTTGTGACAGAGTGAGAGACCTCCTTTCAGTGTAATGTAAGCCTTGAAACACATATTCAAAAATAGTATTTAACATTTTCAAAAAAATTGAGATACCCATACCAGTTACAACAAACAATTCAGTAATTCCACCATCTATATACACATCCACTCATTCACCAACAGTTCTATATAGTCACTCATACATATACTCACTCATTATATGTAGTGATACACCTATACATCCTGTTACACTTCGACAGTCATCCAAAAGTTACACACACATATTCACACATGCAAAAAAACTATTGAACATCCATTTATTTGCATATACAGCAATACACACACTACCACTTTACTTCTAAGAAAACTTACACATACTTACTCTCTTAAACAATCACTTATAGAAACACATACTTATTTAAACAGGAACTCTTACAATCTCTCACTCTCACATATAATCACTTATATAAATCAATACTCACATAAACTAGATTAAAACATATGTCGTTACTGAAAAAGACAAAAGTAAGACAGTCGTTTACTCACTAACATACACATATACACACTCATCCATCCATACAGTTTTGTACATATGCTGTCTTCAATACACATACAAACAGTGAGTCAGTCACCAACCCATACAGCCACTTATACACAAAGTGAAACACTGATACATACATTGCAATATTTAAAATGTACTTGCTAATATATGTATTCACTAAGATACACTTAATAAGGCAGTTAACCAGTATATTCTTATATTAACAAACATCCATTTACACACTTATTTAACCATCTATTCTTCCATCGTCCTTTACAAATACATATATAAAACATATATGTTTTTCAGAAAAACACACATTCACTGGATGGTGTCATCAGTGATGTCATGAGTGATGTCACTGACCAGGTCATGAGTGATGTAATATGTGACGTCATCAGCAGTGCATTGGAGGCGCGCAAGTTATAGTGAGTCCAACTAACTATAACGTGAGAATTTCAATGGTTTAAGTCAGTAACATTTCCAGCTAACTATAACTGGTGTGAAACCTATGGTTTTTTCAGTGAATATATATATATATATATATATATATATATATATATATATATTAAAATATATATAAATTACTAAATATGATAAAATGGCATGCATTAGGTTGTGCAAGACAGATAATGTTGGACATGTATGTGTTAAGTAGTGCTTAAAGAAGTTACATCTTATATGCTTTCAGAAATCAAGTCTCCTGAAGAAGGGCTCCAGCCCGAAATACATTGGTCGGAAATCAATTGAAATTGTATTGTTAAACGACATAACATGGATTAAATAGTATTAACATGACAAAGAAATAAGAGAGAATTTTTATTGAAAATATATGAAATTATAAAAAGGAGTGCCAAACTGGATTCGTTACTCCTAAGGGAAAAATAGTTGCCAAACATCACTCAGAGATAGTGGCTTATGCAGCTGCACTCGCGCTCATGGACGAGTGACAAGGCACCTGCAACCACGACTATGTGCCACATTGTACGTGTCCCCCCGTATCATTGCACGTTCTACATCTGGTCACATGTTCTAAGACGACAGTGGACGTGGCTGCATTGGCGTCGACTCATGTCAGAGGCGCAACAACCAACGCTGCTTGACATCGACGTGTGTTGGTGATGGACTACCCCGAGGTGAACATGGACGTTTTCCTATGTTCCTTATTCAGGCATGCTGCTGGATTTGTCTGCATATCGTGGAACTACTCTTGGCCGTACTGACACATACTTTTTTTCATACAGTTTCCACATTTTCATTTGTCTCCAAATGTGCTGTGTCTTCATTTCTATGCCAATGTGTGGGTCACAGACTCTCTGGCTGACTGCCATAGTTGAACTGTTCCCCATCCGGACTGTGGGTTTGTACTTCTGTGTTCTCATGTGCCTGTTTCGTACTGACGCTTCTGGACGTTTATCTGCCACAGGCGAGTACATTTGTGTCCTCTGTTCGAATGTGCAACTGTTTGTGTTTGGACACCATTGTGTTGGATGTTGGTGTACTCTGCTTCCTATGTGTGTGTGCTGCATTCTGTGTGAGATGTCCCTTCATGTGAGCTTTTGTTCACCCTTCTCCCTTTCAAGCAGTGTGGTTTTCACTTCTTTGTTTGTTCAGTGGTGTGATATTGAAGGGTTGTGTGACTTGTGCTCCTTGTTGGTGTGTTTCATTTTGGCCATGGTTTGTCTGTAGTTGTGCTGTACTTAATTGTGCATGTGTGCCATTGTGCCCATCTGCCCCCGCCCCCCCCCCCACACCCCTTCCTCTTCCTGGTGCTGTTGTGTCTGTAATTTTTTTGCTCCACACATAAATACATGTAAAGAACTAATTAGAATAGTACCTTGATTCTTTTAGATTGCAAAATGTCTCTATTGTTTTTTTTTAATTTTTTTCCTTATAAACAGTTTTTTTTATTATTCAAGGACACATAGAAGTCAGAAGTGCAACATAGTCTATCAACACACTTTCTAGAAGATTCTACAACCTGGGCAGGTTAAAAGTTAATATTTTTTTTAAAAACCTAACAATATTTTTTTGCAACATTTTCTCGAACATTTAACGGCACGTGCAGGTTAAGAGTTCACGATTGTTTTAAGTTCGAACAGTGCCTTCCAAATGCAAGTAGCAGGTGTGGTTGAGTTGGGCAAATTTTATCCTAGGATATGTACTCCACGTTTAAACTCCTTTTTCTTAACCAATCACAAAGATGCTTTTCCACAAACCGAATGTGCACCCTACTTTTAAAAAAACAAAGCTTTTCATCTCCCCAGTTATCGTTTTGTATGGGAAAAAAAGTAGTCCCCCATCTTTAAACAGATCGCTTATTCTACAAACAGACTGCATGAGCTAGACATTTATCCATACCTCCCAGCCATACCTTCAAAATGCTAGTGTGGATCGTAGGACATAGCTATGTTTTCTGGTGCAAAATGTATCCAGAGACGCATTTACTTAGACCTAGGTTTACAAAATGTAGATATTAAATGGTTTGGACGGAGAGGGTTGAAGTGGCACCAATTGTTGCCTTAGGTTAAAACCTGTTTGCATCTCCAACACTCTGACCTCATGATTGCACTGTGGTGGAAACGACCTAGGCACATTGACTGGGGTAGGTTTGCAAATGCCAATTAAGAACACCTTAAGACAATTTATGTTGCTTTTGCCTCAAACTGTCTTTGTATATTCCAATATATGGCAAAGACAGAAGTGGAAATTGTCAAACCAATTCTGTCCTCAGATGGAAAAATCGAGGAAGAATGTCAATAAAGCTGTATCTGCATCCCGCAGAGACCATAGAATGGGGTTGATCTACAACAACATACGTTGTGATATGGCTGATATCTACAGAAGTGATGGAGTACACTTCACAGATCAGGGAAATTGAGTTTTTCTGAATAACCTGAAGCTGTGCATCCGCACTTATATGTAGCTCCAACTAATAAACACAAGGGCTCTTTTTAGACCCGCCTTATATTCCCAATATTGGTTTGCAGAGTGACAGCTGCGATCCGGCTAGCACAGGAAGACCTGCAGGCAGTCGAGCAGGCTCGCAAGGGAGAGCTGCAGCCCGTCGGCTCGGCTCGCGCAGTGGGAGCTACCGGCTGTCGGCTCGCAAATGCACACCAGCCTGATGGCTCACAGAGGGAGAGCTCGGGTCCAACTCACAAAAAGGGACACCAACGAGCCAACAGCCCTGCTAGCAGAGACACACCTATCACCTAACGGACTGACTCACAAATGTACAGCTAGGGACACAACGGCTTGCCGACGGACTGGTACTGTTTTATGCTTTAGGTTAGTACAGTAGTGTTTGTGTACTGTAGGGGCTTTGTGCTGGACGTTGGTTTTAGGGTTCAAGGTAATGCAGTGGTGTTTGGGTACTGTAAGAATCATGCTGGAGGTAGTGTTTTAGAATTTACAACAATGCATTATTGTTTTGGTAGTGTGAGGAGTCATGCTGGAAGTACTGTTTTGGGGTTTAAGGTAGTGCAGTGGTGTTTGGGTAGTGTAGGGGGTCATGCTGAGAGTAGTGTTTTAGGGTTTACAGTAGTGCAAGGTGTTTGTGTAGTGTAAAGGGGCATGCTGGGAGTAGTGGTTTAGGGTAGTGCAGTGGTGTTTGAATAGTGTACAGGGTCATCCTCTGAGTAGTGTTTTAGTGTTTAGGGTACTGCAGTAGTGTTTGGGTAGTGTAGGGGATCGTGCTGAAAGTAGGGTTTCAGGGTTTAGGTCAGTGCAGTAGTGTGTGTGTAGTGTACGGGGTGGTGCTGGTTAGAGTGTTTTAAAGTTTAGGGTAGTGCAGTGGTGTTTCGGTACTGCATGGGTCGTGCTAGGGATAGTGTTTTAGGATTTAGAGCACTGCAATTGTGTTTGCGTAGTGTAGGGGGTCCTGCTAGGGGTAGTGTTTTAGGGTTTACGACAATGCAGTGGTGTTTGGGTAGTGTAGGGGGTTGTGCTGGTGGTAGTATTTTTAGGTTTAGGGTAGTGCTGTGGTGTTTGTGTAGTGTAGGGGGTCCTGTTGAGGATAGTGTTTTACAGTTTACGACAATGCAGTGGTGTTTGGGTAGTCTTTGGGTACTGGAAGGGATCGTACCGACAGACTGACTCACAGAGCTCCGAGTCGACGGACGGGCTTCTAAAGGCATACCCGCGACCTGGTGATATGAGGAGAGTCATCGTGAAAGGCAGATCTCACATAGACACAGATGCCAGTGTTGCCTCGCACAGGTAAAACAGCACAACTGCAATGGCTTCTGCAAGGAGAGATGCGAGCTGATGGAATAAATCTCAAAATGGCTGACAACACTTTCTGGTTTCAACCGTTAACAGCCAATACGCCGCAAGCTGGGGCTTGTAACCCCTCAGCCAATCGCATGTCCGAATTCTCAAATATCGATATCTGTAAAATTTGATATTTCTCAAAAACTACTGAACAGATTTAAAACATTTAAACAAAAGCATGATTTCTGGACCATCCCTTTTCTCCCTGCCAAATTTGGCATAATTCTGTTCAGCAGTTTCAACTGTAGTCTTCTGTAAAGTTTCGTATGGAAATTGCACGGAGAAAACACGTTTTAGGGCCCTTTTTTTTCTTCAGCACCTCCTACACCATTCACCCCCAAACTTTCAATATAGGAGCTTATTGAAAAAAAGAGAAACTTTTTGGATAATTTCATAAAGATTCGTTAAATGACGCCAAAGTTACAAGCACATAAAAGACTCCAGGAGGGGGGGCCGCGCAACCCCCCTCCTAACAGGAGTGAAACCCCTGGGCTGCGCGGACCCCGGCAACACCGGCTATTATTTTTTAAGAAATACCCCCGGAACCTACCCTACCCAAGGGCCTCATTAAAATAAAATCCGAGAACCCGTGACCCCAGCGCGAAATTTTTGCTGATTTTATATTTATTTTTTAAATTATTTTTTGGGCCTGGTGGTCCTTCAGGGACCCCCTGAGTAGACCTAGTGGGTCAGGGTTTTTCTACCCTGCCCCCTTTTCTTCTTTTATACCTTTGTTTCTCTGTTTTCGGGTGACTTGCTTCTACCGAGCCACAAGATGGCTGCCAACACTTCCTGGTTTGGAGTGCTAGCAGCCAATCACAGTGAAGCTTGCGCACTGGACTTAGGCTCCGCCCAGATAACAAAACTTTTATTTTTCTAATTTCTCAGCAACTACTGAACGGATTTACACCATTTTTAAAAAGGTCGCTTTCTGAACTAAGCTCTACCTTTCTGCCAAATTTGGGGTAATTCCATTCAGCAGTTTGGGCTGTAGCTCGTCGCAAAATTTCCTACGGAAATGAACATGGAGAAAACGAGTTTTGGGACCCCCTTTTTTCTCAGCCCCCGCTTGACGAATCACCCCCAAACTTTCAGGATAGGAGCTGACCTGGATAGACTTTTTTGGGAGAATTTCAGAGATTCATATATATATTTTTTATATCAAGCAATTGTGAGTTACTGGCCACTTAATGATATTCACTGTACGCTTCAAACCTGACTGACAACAAGAACTTCTCTATCATTTTGGTTTCCTTAAAACACAATGCATATATTGATCCAGATAAATTACATTGGCAAAATAAGATTAATGTCCCTTGTGAGTGTGGTATGCAAAATCTACATCATTACTTACAATTTCTCTAGAAGGCGTGCAGTGCTCTGCACCCGAAATGTGTCCTTCTCCTCCAGGTCTCTGATCTTTTGGGCCAATTCTCGGACATTCCGGCTAAGCTTGTTGTACCTGGAAACAAGAGCATCATAAGGATCAGTGGAGCTTATGTTTTAAAAGAGGAGTGTCAAGTAGAATTTGAACCAACAAATTAGATAAGTCTGTCAGGTAAGACATTAATCCCTTGGGAACGGAGGATGTGCTGAACACGTCCTCAGCACCAGCGCTCATGTGCTGAGGATGTCTAGTATGTCCTTGCACCCCACCCACCTGCCGCTACCCCAGTGGACCCCGTACTACATACTCACACCAGGGATGGCAGAGGAAGGGCTTACGGGGCCAACCATGACCGCTCCCCTGACTATCTGATAACATCAGTGTGCGCACACATCATACAAAAAAGCTGGGAACGCGCTGGAAGCTATTTGCTTCTAGCAAGTCCAGGAAAACAAGCTAGGTTTTCCCTCCTGGGATTTTCAGGAGCGCAGAGACACTGAGGGAAAGGGGAGAGTTTTTCCTTTTACCTGGTGTCACTCTGCAGTTCATTCCTGCTGCAGGAATGTGCAGCAGAAATGCATCCACTAGACACCAGGGACACCAGGGATTTTCCTTTTTATTGCGGGGAGCGGCCGCTTGAGCAAGGGTCGCTCCCCATTATGGGAGAAATATCTTGGCCATTTTCTGGTCCCCCTTTCCCCCTGAAGGCAGATTGGCCATACTTTTAAGCCTAGCCACCCCCAAGGGAAGTAAGAAAATCATCACAGATTATTTTATTTACATGTTAGGGAACGCTCTGGAAGCTATTTGCTTCTAGCAAGTCCAGGAAAACAAGCTAGGTTTTCCCTCCTGGGATTATCGGGAGCGCAGAGACACTGAGGGAAAGGAGAGAGTTTTTCCTTTTACTTGGTGTCACGCCAAGGACGTCTCCTGTTAGTAGGCGAGTAGGGGTCTTTGGGTACACAAGAAAAAACTACTCAGGCGATCTATTTAATAAAACCCAACCTTCCAACGACCAACACTTGACTCACAGACCTCATGTACTGTCATAAGCAATTACTGCGTTCTGGGAACTAATGCAGCTGAAAACCAGGCCTGCAACATCAGTGATCCTTTCACTTTATTGATCCTCTGCAGAAATTCGACCCCTGCCACCATACCAGGACACTCCTTGTCTACCGAGGGAACCACGGGGGACCCACAAAATGCTACTCACTAGACAAAGACATGGTAGAAAGCCTGCCACTTTGTCGCCAATGCTTAAAACAAACACAGTTAAAATTTACACATGTCCATTTTCAAAACAAAGTATGTTCCATAAATGTGATTGCTATGGCCCACTGTCTTGTTCTGTGCAACTGTGTAACTTTGTTCACTCTGCAGGTCTCCTGCAGTTTGGAATGATGTTGATTCTTCATCTGTTGCCAACTGCTACTAAATAAATATTAAATAAAACCCAACCGAAAACGTTGTTGGGGTTGTGTCGTACGGCTTGTACTTTTTCAAGTAAAACGGTGCGTTTGCTGGACAACATACAGGTTGGACTGGTGTGAGATTGATTGTGAACATCCATCAGGATATGCTGGCCTATAGCCCTGCTAGCTCACAGTGCACCATCAGTACCCCTAACCATATACAGTAACAAATGGATGTGCAATCTCAGAACATGACAATTCTGATCCTCCACGGAAATACTGGAAACAGATCTAGAACCCTTTCGTTTCAGCCACTTATGCATACCCAAAGAGATACATAAGAAATACACAGTGAAGAGTTTCATTACTCATTAAAGCATTGTGATTCTTGAGTAAAACAGTGCACTGCAATGGCTAATAGAAAGGAAACAGAATAATGTGATTAGCACTACGGGAATGTGAAGAATATGAACAATTCAATAATTTTGCAGACTAAAGAAAACTATATGCTTGCATACAGGTACAGTAATACAGTGTACTCCTACCTAGCACATTCTACCTTATGTCTAAGGTGAGTGGATTTCCCAAATTCCTGTCAGGTGGTCTAACTCCCCATTACCTGTGGGTAAGTGTCACAAAGCTGCCAGTCTTGTTGTAGAGTTGGACAGCATCCCTCACATGAGGTGACAGGACTCAGCTAAGCTGGAATTCCAGCATGGACTGTCTTCGCAGAGCCAGCGAAATGCTTCTCTCCATAAGCAAAGGCTTGATGTCATATATATATGTAACAACCAGATGTGGAATTCCTACAGCCCCACGCCCAGGACATATTGTTTGGGTTCAAGGGCAACAAGTTTCCATGTGTATTCTGTCCTTTGTCCTTGGACAAGTAGGACCAATCTACTACAGCATAAACCCTTTGGCTGCCAGTTTACAGTACCACATTATGGATCAGGGAAGGGCATTAGCTGCAGTTAATGTAATATTTGTGCCCATATGGTAATGCTGTCCAAACCTGCATTTCTGGTCATTAATGTAAAGCTATTATTATTAGGGTGAGCACTAAGTAAATGTTGTAAGCTTGAACTGCACTACTGACAGTGGTTCCAGGATAAAAATGTGTAAACACGTTTTCAAAGTTTAGCAATATGAAGAATTTACATAAGTAGGCAAAGAAGCACTACTACTAGACAATATTTGTGAACTGCATTTTATCATGAGCAAATATGTATGTGTAGATTTGCTCGTGCAACATTAAGAGTGTTTGTAAGTTCATTTTCCCTCCAACAACTTGTTTTCCAACACTGTAAGAAGTTTGACATCTGCCATTGTCATGAGTAAGTTTCCAACCTTTCTCAGAATGGGAAAAGATTAGGGAAGAGTAGGTAAAAACCCTTTAAACCTGCAAGTTAGTAGGTATGCACAGACTCAAAAGGGGATTCCAGCTTACCCTAACCGTCAGCTCCAGTATGTATATACAGATTCGTTTTTTGGGGGTGGGGTGTATTTAGGGCTCAGTGGCAGAAGGAGTGGGTGGTAAACTCAGCCACGGATATATGTTTACCATGCAAGCCTTTACCACGAAAAATTGTGGTAAAGGAATGCGTGGTAAAGCTAGTTGCGGTTAAGACGCAGTGGTAGTAGAGACTGCGTTGTTCAGGTACGCGTTGTAAAGGCACTAGTTGTTCCGACATACAACCGTTCTGTTATAGGGTCTATGGAGTGGTATTGTAAGCTAGCAGAGTTTCAGGAATGTTATCCTATGTGCAAGCAAAAGAATGGGTGTCAAATGTCGTCGTGTTTAAGGGGAGAGAAGGCAACTTCAGAACGTGAGCATGTAAAGATGACATGTCTTAACAGGGCCAAATACCTCCATGGGGAGTAGAGTGGAGCGGCATATGAGTGGAGGGGCACAGAATGGAGTAGAGTGGTGACAAAAGAGTGGAACAACTCAGAGTGAAACAAGCAAAGTAGAGGGTTGTATAGTGGAGTGGCATACAGTGGTGTGGAGTAAAGAGGAGTGCAGTGGCATGGCACAGAGTGGCTTGAAGCAGAGAGGAGTAGAGTGGTGCAGAGTGTCATAGAGTAGAGTGCTGTAAAGTCTTTCAGAGGAAAGTGGAATGCTACAGAGCAGTGTTGAGTGAAGTGTCACAGAATGGAGTAGTGTCGCAGTGGTGTTGAGTGGAGTGACAGAGTGGAATAGAGTGTTGCATATGAAAGGAGCAGCATTAGAGTAGAGGGGCAATAGAGTAAGTAGAGGGGCAAAAGACTAAGTAGAGGGGCAAAAGACTAAGTAGAGGGGCAAAAGACTAAGTAGAGGGACAAAAGACTAAGTAGAGTGTAATGGAGTGAAGTGTCAGGGTGACAAGTCAGAATGGAGTATAGCAGAGTGGAGTGTCGCAGAATGTCCCAGAGTGGAGTGCTGTAGAGTGGCCTAAGAGTGGGACAGAATAAGATCAGAGGGGAGGGAAGCGGAGTGGCGCACAGTGGAATAGTGTGTCATGGAGTAGAATGGAGCGGCATAAGAGTAGAGTAGAGTGGAATGCCAGAGTGGTGCTGCCTTAAGTGGAGTAGAACAGAGTGTTGTGGAATGGCGTGGAGTGGCATAGAGTGTCATGGAACAGAGTGGAGTGTTGTAGAGTGCAGGGCTCTACAGTGTTGTAGAGCACAGTGGAGTGCAATAGAGTGCAGTAGAGTACAGTGTTGTAGAGTAGTTGAGTAGTTGCAGAGTGGAGTCAGGGTGCTGCAAAGTGGAGTCAGGGTGCTGAAGAGTTTGATGAGAGTGTTGAAGAGTGGATGATAGTGGTGCAGAGTGGAGTGATGTAGCTAGGAGCCAAATTCCACAGCCACCTTCATTGCAAACAAGCATTGGAAATGCAATAGATCTCATATTTGCTTGAGTTAGAGCTTTTGGTGGTGTAAGTGACAATGTCTTTTATGCATGTGTTATGGATTTTATGTATGTGGTGTGTAGTGGATTTATGTGGGTTGGGTTAGAATTCTTAATTGTGGATTTGTGAAGAGGGGAATTGTGTGTTGTGGAGTGGAATTATGTGGCATGGTGTGCAGTGGAAATATATGGATAGTAATTATGTGGTATTGAGTGCGCTGAAATTATGAGGAGTGGGATTGTGTGTTATGAAGTGTAATTATGTGGAATTATATTTTGTGTTGTGGACCGATATGAATTGGGGTTTAATTATGTGGTGTGCTGTAGCATTTTGTGGCATGATGTGGATTGAATGTATGCAGTGCGTTGTGCAAAGGTGTTGTGGGGTTGAATTATGTCGTTTAGTGTCGAAGTTCGTGGTGTGGATTGGAAATGCCCACCACTGCAGATAAACTCAGTTAGCCCACTTTCGCGGCTGGCTGTTTTGCCTTGGATAGAATTTCCTGGTAACAAGTGCACATGCACCTCTGAAGTACAGCATGTCAGTACCAAGGCTACTAGGCCAATATTTAATTATTTTTTTTTACTTCTATAGCATAGGCATAAAAAAAAACAAAAAAAATGCCCAATTGGCAATGCCCATCCTTCGGGTTTTGTCAATGTTTGCTAAAAAAACAACGCTGAAACGAAAGCCATGGAGGGAAATCTCCTCGGTCACAAACCCATAGACGTTCACAGAAACAGATGAGTCTGAAGACACACACACACACCAGACAGGCACCGAGCACACACACGTCAGACAGGCACCGAGCACACACACGTCAGACAGGCACAGAGCACACACTCCGCAGACAGGCACAGAGCACACACTCCGCAGACAGGCACAGAGCACACACTCCGCAGACAGGCACAGAGCACACCCTCCGCAGACAGGCACAGAGCACACCCTCCGCAGACAGGCACAGAGCACACCCTCCGCAGACAGGGACAGAGCACACACTCCGCAGAAAGGCGAATGCACACATGGTGCTTGAAAATCGTTTAAGTCATTGCTATTTTAACAGTGAAATCCTATTCCACAAGTAACTTTCAAAAATAGAGTTAACTTATTTTGCACTATGTTTCCTCTTTATGTAATACAATAAGTATTTAGCTTCAAAAACCTATGTTTTGCATTTCAGACGTGGAGAAGGTATATTATTTACACTTATAAATATGTAAACAACAAAAATGGTATGACGGAAATTTGCTCCACAGTACAAATTCCTTAAAACACAAGCAACAGAAATCATACCAATGCCGTATCCTGTTTTTGTAGGAGAGCAAAGTTTCTTTAAAATGATCCCAGAGATAAAACATATGCCTTTCTAGTTCTTCTTCCAAGGCTGATCACGGCCAAAAACCTTATATTCGCGACGTGAGGCACAAAGTAATGGAATTGTAAAATTCTTCTGCGTCATGTTTGCTGAGCGCTGGTACAAAGCCGGAGACTTATTTGTGTGTGGCTGCACTAGCTGCAGCAGGTGGTCGCTCTCTGCCCTCAAGCGGTTTATACCCATGTCACAGAGATAGAAGTTAATGTTCTGTTGGCGGGGTCTGCTTTCTGTCTCTTTAAAACATCCATGATGTCCGTTCACGAAGCCCTGACTAGGATTGGCTGCAGAGCTTCATATAAATACAAAACAAGCATTGGATGAGCAGGACACAAAGAACTGCAAATGCATGTGTGCGTTAGTTCGAAAGCGAAAAGTCAACAAGGTATCGTAAATAAAATGAAGAGTAAGAGCAGAAGTAACAGGGGCAGATCTGAAGGGAGGTTACAAAAGTCTAAAAGGAGAGACTACTATGTGTATTCCCCAATCAAAAGTTGGCTTGTACAAAGAACATTAAGAGGAATCAATGAAAAAGATGGATGGTTCTTGTAGCCCATATTCTAGATGCAACATGTCACGAAGAGACAGTGCAGGCGAGACCTAAAATGGGTCTGTTTTTGGGTGGAAAAATGTAATGTGCCCATGTTGCGTTTCAGGTCCTCTCCTACAGCGAGTACGGGGCACACTCACACAAATGCTGTGCCATTTTTATTGGAAGACTTGTGGAACAGCTAGGTGGTTGGCAAATTGTGGCATCCTGCAGATTCCATAATGTTTCGCTCAAAAAAAAAAAAAAAGTGAGGAAAACGTGTGTCTTTATCGAAAGTTTCAGGTTTGCAAGGCATTGTGGGTTAGAAAATGCTGTTGGAGCCAGGCAAGGCACACAACCCGGGCCTACCCTCCGATGTCTAGTTTTCAGAAATGTGCGAGTTTGGTAGGTTCTTTAGCTCACTTTGCCACCCCAGTTCAGACACAGCTGTATGCAAATCAGTCTTGACCCTGTGCCTCATGGGAACAGTCCAGCCTGAACTGCCAAGCCAGGTCTCCCCTCTACCGGAATCAAGCATCCTGGGACTGGTTTCAGGGTATCACCCCTCATCAACCAGGCTAGCTTTGAATCCAGTGGCAAAGAGAGCAAGGGACCCGCGCCTGAGCATACCCAGTGAGCTAAAGAATGATGAAGGATTCAACCCAGATCTGTGACTGGGGGTGAGTGTCTGAAAAGTTTCAGCGTTCCGTCCATCATCTCAATGTGTTTGCTTTGTTCGCCCCAAGTTGGCAGAGTATGCCCAGACATAGGTCCCTTGCTCGTTTTGCCACTGGATTTTAGCTAGCATGGCTGATGAAGGGTTTTACCCAGAAACTGGTCCCAGGATGCTTGTTTATAGTTCAGGGAAGACCTGGCTTGGCAGTCCGGGCTGGACTGTTCCCATGAGGCACAGGGTCAAGACTAATTTGCATGTAGCTGGGTCTGAACTGAGGTGGCAAAGTGAGCTAAAGAATGATGATGGATTCAACCCAGATCTGTGACTGAGGGTGAGTGTCTGAAAAGTTTCAGCGCTCCGTCCATCATCTCCCTGTGTTTGCTTTATATCTTCACTGCAAGTCATTTCCGTTCATCATAAATGTATGTTAGTGAACAGACTGACACTCCACAATAATGCACTATCATCAATGGGGGTTTAGCCTCTGCAACTAGAAGTTCCTGCTAACAAACATGGCTTGGGGTTCATTCGCCAGCAAAGCTTTCTTTTTAGGGCTCGGGCCTAGCGTACACTGCGCATGCAGTGTCGCGCAGTGAGAGTCCTTTTCCCGGCGTTTTGAAAATGGACCTGGAAATTCCACGCAGATCGTGCATGTTATTTCCAAGGTCCATTTTCATTGGCCTTCGCGTGCGTGCTGTTTTTTAACAGAACACGCAATAGACCATGATCGGTCGCATAGCTTCGCCCATGGCCTACTGGTGTCTGTTACGCGCACCATAGACCATTTATCTTCAATTATCACGGCCGTCAGGGCCACGGTAATGGAAGACATATGCTCGCAGTGGCGCGCGCACACCACACGCTGGCTTTTTTTTTTTCCGTACAATTGGATCGCTTTCGCGATCCATTGAAGTGCAGCTTGTTTCTCTTGGCATCGTGTGACTCACAATCAATTTAGGCTAATCTAACATTTAAGTATTGCCTTTTTCCAAAGGAAGAATTATCTGTACAGTAAATATGCAACTGAAGGACTCCACACTAGAGAAAGAGAGAGGGTTGTTACTGTCAAATGCATTTTTCAGTGTCAGATATACCCTAAATTGGCACACAAACGTGTTACGTGTTTAGAGCTTTCGGATACTTTAAGGCAAACATATAACTTCGACAGTGCAGAGGAAAGGAGAACATTGTGTTACAATATTTATATGTATGTAACAATATTCGCACTATCGTGTTACATTTTTTCCAAAACACACAGAACCATACTTCGAAACGGTCTTGGAAATGGTGACCTACCACACTAGATGCTTCCGCTTGCAAATGTCTAATGATGCAGTGGACTGGACTGTAAGAAAAATGAATAGCAGGAAACTCATAGAGTATCAATGCTAATACCCTTTTAAGAAGCAACACGTTGCACAAGTTTCGCCTGTTCAACCTCCTTGAATGAACGACGATAGCAAGGAGCACACATGGAAGTACTGCCAACACTCGGCGTGAAAACTCCTGCACCGAAGAAATTAAAAATCGATAATACCAACTACAAGGAAGACCTACCTGCTGCAAAAGGCTCCAAAAAAAAAATTATCCAGCGCCTTTAGCAGAAACAACAGCCACCCAATATAGCCACACCAACCACACCAGGAGGTATGGCGGCCATATTAGGTGTGGGTAAGATCATCAGTGGACATGGGGAAATTACCCGCCCCTCCTCCATTTCACATTGTTGTCCTCCCCAGTGTTCCCCAATAATCTTGTTCCTTCGGCAAGCCACCCATCACGTCAACATGCCCGCTCTTTTCTGTTCACTTTCATTACCTCCTGTCCCTCATCAGTACGATACACTACAAACTATTCGGGTAAGAGTTCGTAAAAATCATAATTGTTACTAGGTCATACTAATAAAAAAGTGCTGCTCTTATAAAATAAATTAGCTTTCAGTATTCCAGAGTAGATTTAATTGCTAATTAACTCAACAATGTCCCGTTGCAAGATGGGCACAGCATTTGTGCTCAAAAAGCAGGTCCAACAGTATGGCGTGAATTCAGTTTCACGCCTGCTATTGGGCACGCTCCTAGCCTCCAAGAGTGAGAGCGACAGCAGAGTGAGAGTGACAGCAGAGTGAGAGAGACAGCTGTGCTACTGAAAATTCTGGACCCTGCTATAATGTGGTACCAAAGCCCAACACTCGTGTCAGAAAATATCATCGTATCATGACGAATTTTGTATCGGCAGACCGGTAATGATTGAGACATTATACCTGTGCATTTGCGTCACGATTGAGTGAAGAAAACACCCTTAAATCATACTTTCTGTCTTGAACCCTCGGGTTCCATTTTGTGAGCGGCATCCATCTTGTGGTTGCTCTTACATAGTCAATTGACCAAGGCCGAATTCGATCTGAAAGGACACGTCCACCTTTCCTGACTCCTCTGTGACCTGGGCGAGCTGACTCCACTGCCTCCAGCCAAACCTGTTCGGGCAGTCCCCAACCCAATGGCCGAGCGAGATTAGCATCAAGGCACAACATGTCATAAACCATTTCCTGCATACAAACCACGCTTCATCATACACACACCTGCCCCTGTCTTTTCTTTATGGCTAGTTTTACAAGGAGGAGGTCCCCGATTTTATTGGGGTTTCATCGATATCTGATGGAAGTTCTGGGCCTGGCTGGGTAATCTATCACGAACTGGACATACAAAAATGTGGGCTTGCCATCATGACTTTGCTTTTTCTTTGTTGTGAAAATATGTATATGGTTGTACCGTAAAACAAAGAATTCTTGCCTGAAGCTGATATTTTTGTACAAAAGGAGAAGGCTGGTTCTGTAAAAACGAACAGTCTCCTGAGAATATACACACCGTGCTGTTGTATTCTAGGACGCTTGATACTTGGTTGCAGCCAATAAACTCGATCCTTGACCTCACCTAGAAGACTCTGTGTTTCTGTGGTCCAAAACAGGAAGAACTCAAGAGGTCTCTGGGTGTTCCCCTTGGCACCGCCGTGTCCCTAAAAACCCGGTACCTCAGTTGGCGCCCAACTCGGGGCGGTATCAAGCGGTGTCGGTCCAAGCCAGATGTTCGTGAGGAGCTTCGTGTGAAAATTCCAGAGGACGGCCAGCCACTTCAGCGACCCCTGTATGTCGACGTGGTTCCGAAGGTCTTTGCTGCGAGGTTCCCCGCGTCCCGACGGCTACGAAGGACTGCTGTCCTGACTATCGCCCTGTTTTGGACCCATTGATGCTTGGTAGAGCGAAACGATAGACGAGTCTTCTAGTGACGTCATCGATCTTCAATACTTCAGTTAAGTATAAGTGGAGCGTCTCCCAGTCCTTAGTTTGATTTTTAGTTTTGGTATCCTTGAAATACGCTTTGATTTGGAACTTGCAAGCGCCAAAGCCGAGGGACTCGTGTATTCACAAGACTATCGTATTCGATAATCCTTTGAAGTTTGAAGCTAGACTAGTGAGCGAAGATGCCTGGTTTTAGCAGACTTGGAAACTTGTTTTGTCTTGGTTGTAGTAGGGACTCCCGATTAGAGGATTCGTGTCCGGTTCCTCCGATTGGAACTCCAACATATGAGCTCTATGTGAAGCACGGCGTAGGCCCTATTGCACATAATGAAGTATGGATCAGATACACCAGAAATGATGGTGTCTTAAAATGGCCACAATATGGTAGCTTTGATACAGAGATTTTAGATAATCTAGAGGTGAAACTTTTCAAGAAGAAAGCCCGGTCGGCGATGTTTGACTTCTTTCGCTTATGGCGCAAAAAAGCCAAACAGAAAGAAATGAAATTAGCAAAGAAAAATAAAAGAGGTATGTCAATGGTACAAGCTGCCGTTGCATTTAGGGATAATGAGGAAGAGCAAGAGAACGAACAAATGCTTAGAAGTAGGAAGTTAGCGGTAGACAAATGCTATCCAGTTCTGCCACGTACAGGACGAGAATCAAAAGACGAGCATGATAAGGATCCTTTAATGTCCCACTTACTGAGTTCACCACCCCCCTATGCACAAAATGCTACTGCAACCCCGCAACGCTTTGTTATACTGCGCCCCGCCGCACAAGCACCAGTTCTTCCACAAGCACCAGCTCCTCTTCAGCTGGTTTCTACTCCTCCGGCGCAGCTCTCTCAAGGGCCGCCGCCTTTTCTACATACTTCATCTACCTTTTCTACGACTTCGCCTATTGCTCCAACTGCTTATCCTAATACTCTCTCTGCTACTGCCTCGACTTCTACTTTACATCAGCCTGTCTTTTCTGGCGTTTCTGCCTTTCCACCAGCTTCTCCTTCTGTTCGACAGAGAGTGGCAAATACTGTCACTGGTCTTTTCTCACCTTTCTTTGGGTCGCCTAATATGACCCCTAGGACAGAACGTAGACAGTTGCGAAGTCGACTGCCTGATTATCAGGAAAGAGAAGTGCTGAATGAGTTAGCGCGTAAATGGGTTACTGATACTGTAAAATAGGATGTTCGGTCCGTTATGGAAGTCTTCCGTCAGTGGGAAGCATCCACACAGAGATATGTATTTGAACAGATGTGTGTATATCTCCGCGAAGATTTGAAGGGAAATGATCCAGAGTACGATATGCAAGAATTATTCCTTGTGCGATTCAAGTTCGCAGAAGGCATGATTGTGGGTGCCGATGTTGAACAAGCAATTGAAATGTTGTTGTCGTATAGGAGTAAAGGAAGCAATTCTAGATCACTGTCCGAGCATGACATGCCAGGTAGGAAAAAGGCGCACCAGAATCCCATGAGAGAGGTTCCTCCAGTTTGGAGGGAAGGTGATGCAAATGCGAATCCAGCCATTCCGCCACATTTCCAGCGTGTATGGGTACATGTTCCCTGGAAAAGATCAGAGGTTTTAGCGCTCAAGCAGACATTGCCTGATCCCCGCAAAAATCCTGCAGGGTATTATAAGGAGTTATCACAGACATCCAGCTCCTGTATCATGAATTTAGCAGATGTAGACATGTAGTTTGGAAATGTTGTTCCACAGCCTTTATGGGGGAAGATTCGTCATGCAGATCATGATCAAGAGTTAGGTGATACATGGGTTAATATTGCTGCTGCTGATGCTAGACAAGTTGGTGGCTCTAAGCCCGAGCCTTTTGTAGCAGAACTTCCTGGTAGAATTATAACTTATATGAAGACTTTAATGCCCGAATTGCGTGTGAATTGGGACAAGTTGTCTGCATGCATGCAGAAGAAAGATGAGAATGTGTCTGACTTTTTCACGCGGTTTGAAGAGACTTTCGTCGATCATAGTGGTCAGGATATGGCTACCGAGGGTGGCCAAAGATTGTTTGTAGACAAGTTTGTACATAATTTGCTTCCTGAACTGTGTAAGTAGTTGAAGGATTCAGGGAGTGCATGGGCTGTTTCCACGTCAGCGCAGATTTTAGCCACAGCCCAGTACTACGAAAATAGACGCAAAGATGAGCTAGAGAAAGCAGACAAAAAGACTAAAGAATTGAAAACTAAAGTCCTTCTCCAGCAAGCTTATCCACCTCGTACTGCTAGTCAACACGATTATCAGCAACCACAGCAGTGTTCGAGGGACTCGCAAAGAAACGAGTCTTCTCAACGGCGTTTACCGTATGGTCCGAATCAGTGTGCTTATTGCAAGGAAGAGGGTCATTTCAAGAATAGTTGTCCGGCTCTGTTACGGCGTTTGAATGGTGTTTCTGGTGCAAGAGGTAGAGGTGTTCAGCAGGCCCCCAGAGGTAGGGGTCGTGGAAACTTCCCCCAGAATGCTCCTTCTTTTCCGCCTCAGAATTCTATGAATAGCTTTGACCAACAGAATAATGCGTCTTCCAGGACAGCTCAGTACTAAGCTGATGACTACTATGCAGAAAACGAGAATGAGGGTAATGATTGCTAGGACAGCCATGGACAAAGAGAGGGAGTAGTTTCAGTTCCAGTAGATCAGAATGGACCTTATTTTGAGGTGATTACATCAGGTGTGTCAGAGCCTTTTCGGCTGGATACTGGTGCTACAAAGAGTTCTATTATGCACTCAAAACTTCCTGGCGCACCTTTGTCTGGCGAAATGAATGTTTCAGTAGGTTTTTCTGGCGCCCCGGTTAGGAACCCGATTTCTAGTCCTATGTCCCTTTCTGTTGGACCATGTGAATTAGAAGCACCCCTCATTCTTACGACAGGTTGTGGTGAAAACTTGTTGGGATTGGATCTGTTAAAGAGACTATATGCAACTTTGTACTGTTCTCCTTCGGGAGTACAACTTACCTTAGGTAAGAAAGTGGTTTCTCCAATGTATTTGTCAAGGGAAAATATTCCAACAGAATTGTCTTTTCTTCCGGATATACTTTGGGCTACTGGTTCTAATGATGTGGGTCTTTTGGAAATAGCGCCATATGTTATAACATTGAAAGCCAATGTTAGGTTGCTACGTATTCCCCAATACAAGATCTCTAGCGAAGGTGAAAAGGTGTTGTTAGCGATCATTTATGATCTGATTGAGAAAGATGTCATTGAAGAGACAACGGGCAACATTTGTAACAGCCCTGTTTTGCCGGTTCTAAAGCGTACTGACCCTTCCCAACCACCCGTCTATAGATTTGTGATTGATCTTAGAGAAGTAAACAAGATTGTTGTGCCACAGTTTCCAGTTGTTCCTGATATTACTGCCCTATTGACTATGGTTCCAGCATCAGTCACTTGGTTCTCGGTGATTGACTTGAAGAACGCTTTCTTCAGCATCCCGATTGCCGAGGAGAGCAGAGATATTTTTGGCTTCAATTTAGGAGGCCGAAGCTTCCGCTTCAAACGCGCTCCTCAGGGCTACTGTGAAAGTCCATCTATATTCAGGCAGGCTCTGAAATCACAGCTTGACACGATTGTTCTACCTGATGGTGCGACTCTTATTCAGTACGTCGATGATTTACTGGTAGCTGCAGATACTGAGGAGATTTGCAAGCAAGCCACATTGTTGTTGTTGCGTCATTTATGTGATATGAAGCACAAAGTCTCTCTTTCGAAATTGCAATTTGATCGAAAAGAAGTGACCTATTTAGGTCACATCTTATCGAAGGAGGGAAGGAAGCTGACCCCAGAGAGAATACAGGCAATAGCAAAATTGAGTGTCCCAAGGACACAGAGAGAAGTGCGTGCTTTCTTGGGCATTACATCATATTGCAGACAATGGATACCGAATTTCTCCTTGTTGGCCAAACCTTTGGTGGCGTTAACTTGCAAGGATACACCAAAACCCATTCCGTGGTCTGAAGATTGCCAGAAAAGCTTTCACGAATTGCGTGAAGCATGGTGTTCGGCTCCTGTGTTGGGTACTCCCGACTACAGTAAGCCTTTTACATTGTATGTCCACGAGAAGGAAGGTTGTGCATTATCAGTCCTGACACAGTATTTTGGGGGCAAACAGCGTCCATGCGCATACTTTTCAGCGACTTTAGATCCCGTAGCTAAGGCATTGCCAAGTTGCTTGAGGGCCACTGCGGCAGCAGCTGTCTGTATTCGACAGTCTGCTGGGTTAGTGATGAATAATACACAAATAGTTATGGTCCCACATGCAGTAGACATTTTGTTAAACAGAACGAAGACACAGCACTTAACTAGTGCTCGACTGTCAAGTTATGAGCTGACACTATTAGCAAGCCATGTCCACATAAAGAGGTGTGACACACTAAACCCCGCCACGTTACTGCCCATTCCAGTAGAGACAGATGAGGTTGAACAACATGATTGCTGCTTTAGGACAGAAGAAGAGACAAAAGGGAGAGTAGACTTGCAGGACACTCCTCTTTCTGAATGTAATGATACCTTATGGGTTGATGGTTCATGTTTCAAGTTGCCAAATGGTGATACGACTGCAGCGTACGCTGTGACGACTTTGCATACGATTGTTGAAGCTGCACGTATCCCACACAATTCTGCGCAAGCAGCAGAGTTGATTGCACTTACAAGAGCGTGTGTGTTGGCAAAAGGAAAAGGAGTGAATGTGTGCACAGACAGCCAATACGCCTTTGGCGTGGTTCACAGTTTTGGACGATTGTGGCATGAACGTGGGTTCCTGACTTCGCATGGTACGAAGATACAACATGGTTAGCTAGTAAATGAGCTTCTCGAGTCACTACAAGTTGCGATTGTGAAATGCAGTGCACACAAAAAGATTCAAGATGATGTTGGTCGTGGTAATGCGTTTGCAGATGAAGTTGCGAAAGACACTGTAAGGAATGTAATGAGTCGAATGTATGTTGCATGTCCTGCGAGATGGATTGGTGATATTGGTATGTGTGAAGACACGATTGAGAGTGTGAAGTCTATCCAATCCGAAGCCACAGAGAAAGAGGTGAATGAATGGAGAGAAAGTAAGGGTAGATTGGATGCGAAGGGTTGTTGGGTCGAACTGTCAGAGCATCAGAGATGGCTGCTACCCGATGCGTATGTGCTTGCAGTGGTGACAATGGCTCATGGAATGGCTCACATCAGTGTGAAAGGGATCTGTAAGTTGTTGGCTCCAGTATGGCAGAATAGTGGAATCCCTAAATGTGCAGAGAATGTGGTCAAGAACTGTATGGTGTGTCTGAAGTACAATCCTGGTAGGGGAACCCCAACTCCAGCTGGTCATTTTGCGCCTCCAACGTATCTGTTCAAGGTTTTGCAGCTAGATTTCATCCACATGGAGAGGTGCAACAATCTGAAATACGTACTCGTTGTTGTTTGTGCCTTTTCCAGGTGGGTGGAGGCGTATCCCCTTAAGGACAATACTGCCTTGTCCACAGCCAAAGCCCTTGTCAAAGAATTCTTCCCTAGGTTTGGAATGCCTAGAATGGTCTGGAGTGATAAGGGGAGTGAATTCGTGGGACGAGTAATGAAGAGAGTGTGTGAAGGGCTAGGCATACATCAGAAGTTCCACGCTGCAAATCACCCCAATCAGCTGGATTAGTAGAGTGCTATAACGGCACTCTAAAATTGAAACTGGCCAAGATTCAAGCAAGCACAGGTCTTAAATGGCCTGACGCCCTGCCTTTGGCACTCCTATCGACAAGAATGACTGTACATTCTAGACTGGGGCTTAGTCCTCATGAGATTGTGTTCGGCCGCCCGGCCAACATATGGGGAGTGCCAAGGCCCACAAGGTTCAGTGAGATAGAGCATCCTGTACTGCTTGACTATTTGCACGAATTGACAACTAAATTGCGTGTTTTACACCAACAGGTCCACAGTTCTTCCCCGCCAGCATCTGATGATCCAGGCCACAAAATTGAACCTGGCACCTGGGTCCTGGTGCGAAACTTCCAGCGAACCAAGAACGAGCAGCCTCGCTGGTCCGGACCATTCCAAGTTTTGCTGGCCACCAGCTCTGCAGTACGTGTCCACGGCAAGAAGAACTGGGTGCACGGTGCCCATTGTAAACGGGTCCCACTGCCCCTTCCATATGACCGGTGGGTCCAGGAGGGAATTGCTGACTCTGAGACCGAGACTGTGCCTCACTTCTTACCCTTCAGTGATGCACGTTTGAAAGGAACTACTTCAGAAAAGGAGAGCGATAACATTCTGCGAGGATCTGTGCCACCGTCAATGCAATTGGACACTACTGAACCTGAACTCCTGTTTTTAGACCACACAGCACCTGGTCGAAACCGTTATAACTTGAGGCCAAGACCTATGACTATGGACAAATAAACAAGTTTTTTCTTTTTGATTGTGCAGCTCTCTCATCCAGGAAACTTGCTCGTTTTTGATTTTCGAACCGCCATCCGGTTCTGCTGCTAGGGTCGCGGTTGCCACAGTCTTTGGAGTGCAGCTGGAGATGGTTAGGTCGACAGTTCTGGTTGATCTAAGGGAGTTACCCTGGACTGAACAGAAGCACTCCTTAGCAGAATCAATCTCCCACCGCGGGCAGCAAATTAGAGGATGGAGTTTACCAAGATGGAGAGACCTGCCAGATCTACGAACTTTGAAAAGAAAATATGCACTGTGATGGCAAGAATACAATTTTTAATAGTCTTCATTTTAATGTTTTGCAGTATAATGATGTTTTTGGTGGGCTATGCTTTATTCACCTTTCGAGTTTCATTTGCGTACACTACACAGCCCACACCTCCTCCTACTGTTTCCCCGCACTCTTTTCACCCTCTGCCTGAACAAGAGTCTGCCAGAAGATTAGAATTCATAAATAACTCATTCGTCCAGCTCCTACACCAGCACCAGTCTGTAATGAACACAACAAATTGTTGGGTATGTGGACTTATGCCACACACAACAGATAAGGGTATCCCATACTTTGTCCTGCCATTTAGCTACTATGGTTCTCTGTGGGCATTTCAAACCATGTTCCTGTTTGCCATAGAACCGTATCCCTCGCGTCCCACAGGAAGAAACTCGAGCAACAAGGCGCTAGTGGCAGGAATCAGAAATATGAGCAGGGATATCGACACATATCGTACGATCCCCAAAGATGAGTTTAAGGTGTACAGTAGATGGAATATAACTAGGGCTCCTGGTTTTCCGTTTAAACGGATTTTTACATATAAATACAGACGGAAAACTTTTTTCCCTTTGTCTGTATTTATATGTAAAAACGGCAAAATACTAGTAAAACCGTGAATGGATGAGGCTGCCTTCTGGCATGTGCTAATCAGCGAGGAAGCACACCTCGTGCACGTTAAGGATATTTCCTTCTTTATTATATTTTAGTCTCGATTTGCAAACAGATCTATAAATAGAGCTCCTTCTGCAGGGGAATCGCATCACTGAGTTGGCTTGAAAGCGTTTTGAAAACCTTAAGGATAAAGAAATAAAGATTAGACTTTTGAGGGCATCTGAGCTGCGGATCTGCAGAGCAGAAGCCGCCGTCGCTGCTTGCAGTCCGAGTTAAATTGTTTAAGGGAGTAGGTGGGGGAGCCTTGTTAAAGCATACTAATGCACCTCCATTGACTTGTTTCCAGTTTTCAGCAACATCATTCCTTTCACGATGTCTTTTGCCTATAATTCTGAGCTTCTGGGCATTTTAGCAAACTGTGCTTTTCCAATGCGATAAGCCGAGGAGTTAAAAAGTTCTAGGGGCCAGCTTGCACTTCGCACTTTGTTTTGGAACTCCACGGGATGCTACAGCACCTCCCCTCCCTCGCACAGGCAGTGGACAGCCCATTGTCATTCTGAATTCAGATGATGATTATCACATTTAGAATGACAATGGGCCGTCTGCCTTTAACATGACATATGCACTGCAAGGGAGTGGCTGAGGCGAGTGACTCACATAGCGACAGTAGATTGTAGCAGAAGAGCTTTCCCCAGTCAGCCAGTTTCGGCGTCCAGCAATTAACAAGCTTTGGCAAAGCCAATAGGCCTTGCTTTAAAGGGCAGTGCTATTGGAATTTCTCATGTGTTTGGAGAGAGCTTGAGAGAGAGCAGTGAAAATAACAGGGTGGGAGAGTAAAGAAACACATGTGCACTTAGACTGCTGGTTACTAAAAAAAAAGTCTGTGAGGTATACAGTGGAAGGATACAACTCACCCAATCAGAACACAGTCAACCCTTAATGCTAGCAGGCAGACAGAAGAATAGGGATAAATACGAAATCAAGACAGCGCAACATGAGATAGACCACACAAGCTTCCAATTACAAGCAAAGGTTTGACCCAAGTCCCAATCCAAGTACATGTTATTCACTTAATACAATAGATCTGCCTGCTCACACTCACAGCTGTCCTGACCCAAGACCTTAAAAGGGGAGCAATAATAGGGTGGACAACATGGTGGGTATAGTAGGGGGAGCAGAGAGTGTGGTTAAGAGCGTGCATAGTGTGGGAGAGCAGGGAGAGAATCGGTACGAAAGGGGAAGCAGGTAGACGGGGTGTAAGAAAAGGGGGACAGAGTGAGACTGCGGGTCAGATCGTATGTAAAGAAAGAAAGGGGGAGTCGGAAGACAGTGGCGGATACTGAAAGGTGAAACAAAGAGACTGTGATGAAAGTGGCCACAGAAAACGAATCAGGGAGAGAGCAGGAAAACAAGGAGAGACCAGGGGGAGCTAGTAAGAGAGAAAGCCTACTCCGTGGTGTAGCCTCTAAGCTAAGAGTCTTTTGCTTGCCAAGAACAGAGGGTTTTTAACCATGGCAGAGTAAAGAGCACACAACACTTTCTCATTATAGGTTGCACTTTTATCCCTGAAATGAGGAACTGGGACAGATCTGTATTATTTCCATACAAGTATTGATGTGTGGACACAGGACTGTGCACTTCACGGGTCATATCTCACCTTTACTTCGACAGTGAAACGTATGGCTTGAGGTGAAAGTAAAGAGCAGATGTGTGGCAATGAATTGACTAATAACAAAATGTGAATCTTCATAATTATGTGGAAGACGGGAATGGAGAAAGGAATGTGCTTTCAGTGGTACAAATGTGTACTACTAGGTAGGCTGTGGTGTCACAGGAATGTGTCCATGGTCACAAGGCCACCACTGCGAGGTTTATAGAACAGAGGGTGTGATAGCAAAGTCAAGAGAACCCCTTTTTGAACCTGATCTTGAATGGCACTGAGTGAGCGGCTGTTGGGAGTAACCTCCCAATCATTTGATTGCTTCCCCGAGGGAATTCTGAAAAGAGTGTGGGCAAATCCATCCATCTATCCATCCACCCACCTATCCACTAAGGATGGGCTTCATGGTGCTCATCATCAAGGTTGACTTGCAGAATAAAGTCAACAGTGTGAGAACAACCAGTTGCTGGGTTTGCAAGATGAACCTTCCGGTCGTTGCCAGGGTTTCAATATATTTAAAAGAGAACAGGGGCCCTGAATGAACTATGGCTATGAAAGCACCGGTAAGGAAAAAAAATATATACTATGAAAAATGCAGACGTTTTTACTGTGAGAATTGCAGCTAATGTATGTAGCATGTCACTCGAAAGATGGATCAATTAATACTGTGATACTAACAAATGCAATGCATTTCTTGTATATTATAGAAATAGCGCAGCACTAAGTTTACTCAATACCTTCAACTTCAAGTGAAGAAAGGCATTTTATTTTCGCTGTGTTTTCAGTTTAAACAAATGTGGAAAAATACTAGCTGTAGCATCGTCTTTTGCTTGTGGAAAAAATAAATGTGGATAAATACAGAAAAAATGGCCAAAAAATAAATATGGATAAATACAGACGGAAATGGCAAAAAAATAAATACCATAAAACCGGGAGACCTAAATATAACTAAGTATGGAATTTCCTTGAGCGAGAGCCAGCGAGCAAAGAAATCCTCCCCAATCTGGATAGTACCCCATCAAGGTCACCTATGTCTGCAGGGAAATGGCAAAAACCCTAGAGCTCAGTTAGAGAAGAGTGTCTGTACTGAGACTTACGTTTTCCCGTCTCAGACCTCCCCTTCATTCCTAGCAGCTAAGGGTACCTACTTTGTCTGCCATGATAGAGCATATACATGGTTGCCCCCTGACTTTTCGGGCACATGTTTTATCTTGTTCCTGTTGCCACACACCTACACGGCCGAGGCAGATTACCATCGGACAAGGACAGTTAGGGGTGTTGTGAGTAAAGACGACACCGCGGAACAGGAGTTTGGAGATTTCGCAAAAGGTTTTCTGCCGTTTAGGGGGCCTATGGTGAACAGCAGGAACATTCGCCAATTGCCGAGGGTAGTTGAATCTGCTGTGATCGAAACGGCTGGTGCCCTTAGTAACTTGACTGCGGAGCTCCAGTCGGACCGCCTTATGACTCTTCAGAACAGGGTTGCCCTAGATGTCATACTTGCAGACCGTGGTGGGGTATGTAAAGTGATCCAATCCAGTTGCTGCATTTTTATCCCAGATAATGCTCCGACAGTATACCATGCCATCTCCAAACTGCACAAGATCTCTTAATCCATTCATGTGGACAAAGGAGACTGGTACTTGCTGGGGTGGTTCTGGGAACTGATATCTGCCTGGGGATGGAAAACTCTGATATTCATTGGAATGATCTTAGCCATTCTGTTCATGTTTTGCCTGTGTGTACAGTGCGCTCCTGCAATATGTGGCCTCTGTGCTACATCATGTGTAAGGAAGCCTGTGTCAAGGGACGAACTAAGTAACAGGATGATGCTACAGCAGCATCTCCATGACTTCATGAATACAGATTTGGACTCAGATTAGCATGAGTTATTGCCTATATAAGGGCAAAAGGAGGGTCTGTGGTACTGAAAATTCTGGACCCTGCTATAATGTGGTACCAAAGCCCAACACTTGTGTCAGAAAATATCATCGTATCATGACGAATTTGGTATCGGCAGACCGGTAATGATTGAGACATTATACCTGTGCATTTGTGTCACGATTGAGTGACGAAAACACCCTTAAATCATACTTTCTGTCTTGAACCTCGGGTTCCATTTTGTGAGCGGCATCCATCTTGTGGTTGCCCTTACATAGTCAATTGACCAAGGCCGAATTCGATCTGAAAGGACACGTCCACCTTTCCTGACTCCTCTGTGACCTGGGCGAGCTGACTCCACTGCCTCCAGCCAAACCTGTTCGGGCAGTCCCCAACCCAAAGGCCGAGCGAGATTAGCATCAAGGCACAACATGTCATAAACCATTTCCCGCATACAAACCACGCTTCATCATACACACACCTGTCCCTGTCTTTTCTTTATGGCTAGTTTTACAAGGAGGAGGTGCCCGATTTTATTGGGGTTTCATCGATATCTGATGGAAGTTCTGGGCCTGGCTGGGTAATCTATCACGAACTGGACATACGAAAATGTGGGCTTGCCATCATGACTTTGCTTTTTCTTTGTTGTGAAAATATGTATATGGTTGTACTGTAAAACAAAGAATTATTGCCTGAAGCTGATATTTTTGTATAAAAGGAGAAGGCTGGTTCTGTAAAAACGAACAGTCTCCTGAGAATATACACACCGTGCTGTTGTACTTCTAGGATGCTTGTTACTTGGTTGCAGCCAATAAACTCGATCCTTGACATCACCTAGAAGACTCTGTGTTTCTGTGGTCCAAAACAGGAAGAACTCAAGAGGTCTCTGGGTGTTCCCCCTGGCACCGCCGGGTCCCTAAAAACCCGGTACCTCACAGCAGAGTGAGAGAGACAGCAGAGTGAAAGTGACAGCAGAGTGAGAGAGACGGCAGAGTGAGAGAGACGGCAGAGTGACAGCAGAGTGAGAGTGACAGCAGAGTGAGAGTGACAGCAGAGTGAGAGTGACAGCATAGTGAGAGTGACGGCATGAGTGAGAGAGACGGCATGAGTGACAGAGACGGCATGAGTGACAGAGACGGCATGAGTGACAGAGACGGCATGAGTGACAGAGACGGCATGAGTGACAGAGACGGCATGAGTGACAGAGACAGCATGAGTGACAGAGACAGCATGAGTGACAGAGACAGCATGAGAGACAGTGACTATATTGGACAACAATTGGTTCATCGGGGAACACAAAATTACTTTTACTGTCTCATAGACTATGTAGACATTTGAAACACAAAGCAGAATCCAGAAACCATCTAAGTATTTATGTACTATTTTATAGATTTTAGTCATTCATAAATACTAGTTTCATACGTAAATTGCAAACGAGGCTGTACAAAACAGTGAATAGTGCAAAAAGTGATTTAAAGTGCTCAGTGCTTACGGCGCAACAAGTGAAAGAGGGGGTTGTACAATTATTATATACAAAGGGGGAAAAAAATGTGGTCTATGCGTATTATACAATTATCAAAAAATACACCGTATTAGTCAATATTTAGTACATGCAGAGTGAAAGTGACAGCAGAGTGAAAGTGACATTGTGTGTGTGTGTAGGGTGAACAGTGTGTGAGTGTGCAGGGTGAGCAGTGTGTGAGTGTGCAGGGTGAGCAGTGTGTGAGTGTGCAGGGTGAGCAGTGTGTGAGTGTGCAGGGTGAGCAGTGTGTGAGTGTGCAGGGTGAACATTGTGTGAGTGTGTAGGGTGAGCAGTGTGTGAGTGTGTAGGGGCAGTGTGTGAGTGTGCAGGGTACGAAAACTCGAACTAAGTCCACCACACACACACATAAGACCACACACATAAGACCACACATACAAGACCGCACACATAAGACCGCACATATAAGACCGCACACATAAGACCACACACACCACCAGCGCACAATTTCTACAGGCACACACACCACCAGCCATTAGTGCACACATCAATTGTCAACACATCCACAATTAACTATTGTAGCAATCTCAGTATGGTGCACTTTACTTTTAAACATATTCATCTAAAGTGCAGCATGCCACCATTGCTACAATTCCAATCCAACCCACATAATTCCACTACACACCATATGCATACACTCCATAACACATGGCTAAAAGACATTGCCATTAGCTCTAACTCAAATAAATCCGAGACCTATTGCATTTCCAATGCTTGTTTAATGTATTATTAATCATTTTAAGTGATACATTAATGTGCTGTGTCAAAAATATTCTTAGATATTACAGGACAGGGGAGACTATGAAATAATTAAAAAGACTTTGAAGCATGGAAAATTAGCATTTAGGAATTCATTGAACGTTTTCTAAATAATGAGGATGTGGTGTGTTTATTTTCTGACATTATGTTTCTTCTAGTACCCTAATTATTCCAGTGAAAAAAAGAGAAGTGAGAAGAACAATTCCAACTCGAGGAGAGACCATTAACTAGTATTGAAAATGGTAGAGGCTCCTGTGTGAGACAAGAAAAAAAAACACTGACAAAAGTAGAAGGGAGATAGAGTTTATGGCACTGGGAGAGGGGCACATGGTAATGAGGAGCCAGGTGACAATTCCTGCATAGAGGGAGGGTGCAGTGAGAGAGCAGCCAAATAAATGGAACGTCAGAGAAGGAAAGTAGGAACTACTGATAGGGAATAAATGGAGCATAAACGTATGGTGAGGATACTGCAGACCAAAAATCCTTAGGGGGAGAAGGGAAGCTGAGGGAGTTTGGTGTGGGTGGAGGGAGGAGGCTTAGTACTAAGGAGGAACAAAGAACAAAGCTGTGACTCTTCATAGGCTCCCGAGAGAATGAGACTGAGTGCACATGGTGGGTGAGCACTCGAGCTCTTAAACCTAACAAACAGTAAACTATTTTTGGAGGGTAAGGGATGTTTTCAGGGCAGGTGGACACAGCGAAGTCTAAGGGGAGGCACTTGGTTTGCTTAATCACACCTGAAGGAGAATGTAATGCAGTAACAAACGCTTCAGGGTGTCTCAAGCACACAATGAAAGGGTCCTGTGGTATCTAGATCATTTGCTGTGTAACCTACTAAAATCCTTCAAGATCACCATCTCCTTGTGACTTCTCTGACCCCCCTTCTCCGGTTATTACACTGGCGACTGAGGAACAGAGCGGAATTTGACCTCAACACGCTAAGGTCATCGATCCAGTTATAACGTGATGCGTCAGTGGTGTGAGTAATTTATTGTGAGCCCCTGCCGAGTCAGATACTATCTGTGGGTGGTCGTACTGGATGTGTGACACCTCTCAGGATTGTGGAAAGCTGGCTGTAGACTGTGGAAACCGGAGTATTCGCCCAAAAGTCTGGTGCTCTTCCATGGATGTTTGAGGGCTGCAGAGCAGTGGATAAATACTGAAATGACATTCGCAATGCGAGACTGGATGTGTCCTTTGTATCAATAACGAGTATTTTGTAGAACTGTCACCGGGGTTGTAACTGAGAGAACAACCTGTGTGATATATTGACACTGTATAGTTGACATATGACATTGTATGGTCACTGGCAAATCGTCTGATAAACACCACTCTCCTTTTCCCTGCTACGCATTTTATGCTCGTAACATCAGGTACCCTCTGCACCATTCTCAGAGTGCTGTTTTGAAGCCCAGTGATAATACGAAGTGGTAGATGGAGAGAGTATTCGGAGGAGAAAAGTGTGTGGAACCTGGGGATTTCACTACCGCTTGTCGCGGGTGCCTGATATGCCCGATTTTTTTTTTGGGGGGGGGGGGGGGGGGGGGGAATAATAACGCCACTTAACGTTAAAAAGTGGCTGGTGAACCTGGCAAGATTCTGTTTAGCTCACTTGTGCTTATTAGCAGGTGTGTGGTGAAAGCGTTTGCCGGTCACGCTGACTGGCACAGCATTTAAAAATTTGCAAACATTCGTGACAAGAATTTTCAATTCTATTAAGGACTAGGAGGCGAGGATTATGCTTAGTCTCATTTCTTTACTGACACATAGCAGCCAATCACATTACAGTAAAGAAAAAACAGAAACAGGGCAACCATAGAGTACCCCACAGTATATAAACAGTCTCAGAGGTAACCACTTCCTCTTTCTTTGTCCAAAATCCAGTATGAAGAACCGATTAACATCGGAAAAACCAAGGAGAACATCATCCAATAGGGCCAAAATCCGAACGAGGCGGTGGAGGAACTTCCAGAAGCCACAGAAACAGAAGCAGGCCAACGAGGAGTAGAAACTCGCAGCATAACGTCCACAAGGGCGGAGACGGAGGAGCCTCACTTGGGGTCAGAGCCTGAAAAGAGACACAAAGCCGTAATACACATCCTGTGTAATCATGAGCAAATAAGGGTGGGTAGAGAAAAAATCATTGCATTCATCACATATCAGTAGGCAATAACTATGAAGCAGTGCATAGTAACAATACAATCTATATATGCATAGAAAACGGGTGGGATAATCCTCGCCTCCTAGTCCTTAATAGAATTGAAAATTCTTGTCACGAATGTTTGCAAATTTTTAATTCTATGTCAGGACAGGAGGCTCCGATTATGCTTGTTCAAAGCTGAGCCACCACTACAGAAGCAACACTATCGATGGGTTTAAAATAAAAAGTCTTAAACACAGAAGCAGATGACCAATCTGCAGCCTTCATGATATCAAACAGAGTAACACCCATGGAATAGGCTTTAGACGCCATCGCTCCCCTTGCAGAGTGTGCGCCAAACACAGAAACATCAATTCCAGCTTCAGACATAAGCCCCCGCACCCAGCGCGCCAAGGTAGCTGGAGAAACAGGGCGAAAAGGCTTTTGCAATGCAATAAAGAGCGGACCTTGCATGTCTGAGCGCAAAGAAGCGGTACTCACCTCATAATCTTTCAGGCACTGAACCACACAAAGATTGGGGTGAGAAGGAAAAGAAGGATAAGAAATAGAAGGCGTATTAGATTTGGTACGTCTGGAGAGACGAAAGGAAACTCCTTCAGGAGTAAAACTGCGACCCGCCAGGTCCAAAGCGTGTACGTCCGACACGCGCTTACAGGAGACCAAACATAACAACATGGTTAACTTTGCAGATAGTTGCTTGCGAGATAAGGAGGCATTGGGAGGCCAAGCCTCCAAAAATCTGAGAACAACCGAAACATCCCACAAGGTAACATACTTAGGAGTGGGAGGTTTTGCGAAACGCACACCTTTAAGCAACCGGGAAATAAAAGGGTGTTCACCCGCTGGTTTCCCATCTATGTGGGCATGACCCGCCGAAATCGCCGACCGAAAACCGTTGATAGTCGAATAAGCCATACCAGAGGTGGCTAAGGAGGCCAAAAAATTAACGATCATGCTGATATCTGCTGAAACGGGATCAACTTGGAGTTGTGAACACCAATCACACCAACGCTTCCAAGACCCCTTATACCGTTTGTGAGTATTGGGAGCCCATGCTTCACTAAGGAGTTTGGAAGCGTCGCTTGAAAGGCCTGGGAGCGACCAGCGATCCCCGAGATCCTCCACGCGAGAAGCGGGAGGGAGCCTGAGAGGATCAGGGGATGAGGATCCCCGAGAGGGTCCAACAGGAGATTCCACAAAGGGGGAAGGAGAAATGGTGGAGCCGAACACATTTCTAGAAGGACCGGAAACCACGCTTGAGCCCTCCAGAGAGGGGCAATCAGAATCAGATCCGTCTGAAATCGTTTGGAGTAGGCCAATACCCTGGGAATCATCAGAAATGGAGGGAAGGCATAACAGAGGGTCGATGGCCACTGCTGGAGAAAGGCATCCGTGGCCAGAGCCTGAGGGTCCGGCCTCCAACTGTAAAAATGCGGAAGTTGCGCATTGAGGCGTGAGGCAAAGAGATCTAGTTGGCAAGGACCCCACCGCCGATGGAGAGCACGGAAGACCCGAGGATGCAGCCTCCAATCGCTGTAATCCCGGAGATGTCTGGAGTGCCAGTCCGCTATCTGATTGTGGCATCCCGGAAGGTACTCCGCAATAACAGTGATCTTCCTCTGCAGACAGAAGTGCCAAAAATCTTTGGCAATCTCCGCCAGGATTCTGGACCTGGTCCCGCCTAGTTTGTTGACATAGCGGACTGCTGATACATTGTCCATCCGGAGAAGGACACAACAACTGGTTTGCAGAGGGGAAAAACATTTGATCGCAAAGGAACCCGCTAGAAGTTCCAGACAGTTGATATGCAGTGTCAATTCCTGAGGGGACCAACGACCCCCCGTCGAGACCGAGCCGCAACGGGCTCCCCAGCCCCACCGACTGGCATCGGACTCTATCACTAGATCCGGAGACACACCGAAGAGGGCTCGGCCGTTCCAGGCCTCCATGTGGTCCAACCACCACTGCATCTCCCACCGGACCTCCTCCGTAAGAGGAATCTGATCTGAATATCCGAGGCCTTTCCGGAGATGAAGAATTTTCAGGCGCTGCATTGCCTTGTAATGCAGGGGACCCGGAAAAATCGCCTGGATGGAAGATGCCAGCAGACCGACTACACGTGCCAACGACCTCAACGACACAGTCGGTCTGGAAATAACAGAAGTCAACTCTCTCTTGATATAACGCATCTTTTGGTTGGGCAAGAGAAGCTGACAAGTTACCGAGTCGATCTGAAAACCCAGGAAATCTATCCGCTGGGAAGGAACCAAAACCGATTTCTGAACATTGATCAGAAACCCCAGAGATTGTAAAAGAGTGATGGACAATTCCAGATGTTGAATAAGTTTGAGCGGACACTCCGCCAGAAGGAGAATATCGTCCAGGTAAATAATCAACCGGACACCCAGAGACCGAAGATGTTCCACAACTGGTCGCAACAGTTTCGTGAAGCACCATGGCGCCGACGAAAGACCGAACGGGAGAACCTGATACTCGTACCAGACTCCCTGCCAGAGAAACTGGAGAAAACGGCGATGTGGTTTGTAAATCGGAACCGAGAGATATGCATCTTTGAGGTCCAGCCGGACCATCCAATCCTTCTCTCGAAGGAGATCTCTCAAGAGATGGATTCCCTCCATCTTGAAATGTCGGTATACGACTCCCCCGTTGAACTCTTTCAGGTTGAGAACAAGGCGGGCACCGCCCCCCTTTTTCCCGACCAGAAAGACAGAGCTGGCAAACCCCTTTGGATGACGGGTGGTCGGAATCACCGCCCCTTTCTTGAGAAGAGAGTCTATCTCCTCTGAAAGACAAACCTGATCCTGAAGAGAAAAATGCAGACAAGGAGGGGGACAAGTCTGATGCATTGGGTGATAGAATTCTATTCTGAACCCTTGAACAGTTTGTAGCACCCAAGCATCGGCGGAGAGCATGCGCCAATTCTGCAGAAAAAACTGAATGCGACCCCCCAACATCACATCGCATGCAGGAATCAGTCTCACCTGTAGAGTGGGAATCCTGGTATTGTCCCTGATGACCACCGGAACGTCCTTTGCCGTACTGGCCTTTTCCTTTTCTGGAAGGATAAAAGTTGGCTCTCGAAGAATAGCCTGCGTCGTAGGAGCCTCTGTGTTGAGAGGAATTGCCTCTCTGGGACTGACTGGCAGAACCACGGCCGAACGAGCGTCCCCTACCTCGTCCGGCCTTTCCAAAAACCGGACGCATGGCTCGCCGCAAGGAGGCCTGCGCCTTGTCGATGCCACTGAAGGTTGACACAAAGCGCGTGAGCTCCTTAAGAAAAGGCTGGCCAAACAGGAGGCCGTCCGCCTCAGGGCCCGACTCAGAAGAGGCCAGTTCAGATAGTCTAGGGTCAAGCTTTAATAAGATGGACCTGCGACGTTCCGCAGATATCGCACAATTTGCATTACCCAGCTGGCAAATCGCCCGTTGCGCCCATTCAATCATTTCCTTAGGGTTCACAAGGGCAGAAGCTTCCTGGGCCCTGTAACCGAGGTCCAAAATTTTAGTGAGAGGCCCAAGGACGTCCAACATCTTATCCTGACATGACCGCCAAGATCTATCCAGGCCCTTCTTTGGGTCCTTGGCATACTTTTTCAAATAGGTGACCATCCTGGGGTCAACTTCAGGGGTCTCAGATAAATGGGCAGACAAATCTGGCCTCGGGCATTCCGAGCGCAGCCTGGCACGAACCGAAGCCTCAAAAGGCTGACGGATATGTGCCTCAATGTAGGCAGCTACAGCCGGAGAAGGCCCCCATGAAGAAGAGTTGGGGTGAACAATGTCGGCGGGCTCGAAATTGAGCACCGGAGGACGCTCAGGAGCGTCCACAAAATGCTCCTTACAGACCCGTTTTTTAGGTGGAGGAGAAACATGGTCTGAAGATGCGGAGGACAACACATTGTCTGAATCAGCCTCATGAAGACCGGCAGTTGAGGGAGGCGCAGCCGCCAAAGTTTTTGCCAGACGCTGAAAGTCAGCCTTATGAGGGTTAACCGGCGACTTCGCCGTCTTCTTGGAAGCAGGCAGCCAGCCCTGCTGTTGAGCATAGAGACTCAGGTGACGTTTCAAAGGGTTAATAGCACGTACTAGTGCTTTGTTAACGGACTGTTGAACACCCTTATCTAATTGTTCAACTAAGTCCTGTTCCAAGGAGCCTTCCTCCTCATCAGCATAGTAGTAGTCGTCTTCCACGTCATCAAAATATTCAGCCATTCTACACCAAGGTAGAGGTAAAAGCCCACAAGACGACTAGAAATATGGAGTGTTGGAAACACCAGTCAAGGGGGAGTGTAGAACCCCAAAGCAGGCTTAATTACGCAGGAAAAAACCTGCCTCGGAAGCAATAGAAAGTGGAGGGAGCCAAAGCCTGCACTAAACAACACTCTAGGCAGAGCCTATGCCAATAATAACACTACCAAAGTCCTAAAAGACCTCAGCGTCGGACGGGGTTAATTGCACTGACAGGCCGTGGGCAAAACGTCAACAAACGCCGTCGTTAAACCAGCTGAAGAGAAAACAGCCGGAAATGGGACAGCGCGCATGCGCGACTGTCGCCTGCCAGTGAAAACCGTCGAAGAGCGCTCGCGCTCACAAAACAAACGGAACCCCTGCTCCCGCTCCACAAGCAGCGCGCGAGCAGCTAGGAAGCGCTCGGCGACTAAACGGAGGTGAGACACACGCTCCGGTAAACAATAAAGTGCACGCTGAAAGCGGCGAAAAGACGCGACTAAACAACAACGGAGCCAAGCCCCAGACGCGCGATACACAGCGCAATGTCAAAGCACAAAGCGGCAATAATCCACAAGGCACAATAAGTAATGAAATATCAAGTAAGTAAGAAAATGCACTTAACTGGCTGCGGAGCAGCAAAGAAAGAGGAAGTGGTTACCTCTGAGACTGTTTATATACTGTGGGGTACTCTATGGTTGCCCTGTTTCTGTTTTTTCTTTACTGTAATGTGATTGGCTGCTATGTGTCAGTAAAGAAATGAGACTAAGCATAATCGGAGCCTCCTGTCCTGACATAGAATTTATTTTCATCATTTGGTGAGGCGTTCCTCACTCTATTGACAGCTGGGAGTGTTAGTTGCACTGTCTGGCACCGCTGCGCATCGGACTGGTTCGGAGGGTTAATTGTTTTATTCCAGCGGGGAAGGATTTGCAAGTCACGTTCTGGGACAGCGAATTCATCTGGAATTAGAGAGCAGATTTAAACATGGGAGTGTTGAACTTGTCTCTTAGGGACACGCATTTTCAATCTGTATTTTCTTTTGGCGCACTCGTTCTACGCCGAGTGTAAATGCAAATTACAGTGCTCAGGTACTTCCAACCCTTCATGTCAGCCAACGTGTCTGTCTGTGAACAAGACAAAGTTTCCAGGTTGTAGCATGTGAAAGAGCAGGCTATCATTTTCAAAAGGCACTATATGAACTAACGACGCCATCTAGTGGTAAGTTTTTGGTTCTCTCTCTGTTTCATTGCTAAAGCATATTTAAAATTTCATTATCAAAACTTCTGACTCAGTTTTTACTGGTTGGTGGGGGAATTTGTAACATGGTGGGTGGTGTTTAGAACTCAGAGACCACATAGGAAGGGAGTTTTTATAATAATTTTTTCTGATACAAGTGTTCTAGCCAATATACATAAAATGCAGAATGTTACACCGCCACCATTCTTTTTGGTCACACCAGGGGAGCCTACTCTGAAGTGGATCAAATGGAAAAAGGTTTTTCAAAACTATGCAGTGGTATGTGGTCCTAATCTAGGCTTGGAAAGGAAAGTAGCAATGTTATTACACTACCTGGGGACTGAGGGTCAAGAAATTCTAGAACATCTCCCTGACCTGAACGCTAACGATGCCAGAGGTCTAAACGAATATGAAATAAGCTTAAAAAAACTAGACATACATTTCTTGCCTAAAATCAGCACCATCATGGAACGGTACCAATTTGGGAAAAGAGGACAGAAAGAGGGCGAGACAGTAGAAGAATATGTGTCTGAGTCAAGGAAACTGGCAGCAACTTGCAAATTTGGGGGGGTCATACGAAGAAAGAATAAGAGATCAGTTTCTATTATCGTGTAAGATGGAAAGAATACGCGAAGAACTTTGGCTGAAAGATGACCCACCTCTGGGTGAGGTGTTAGTTGTTGCTAAGCAAGTGGAGCACATGATGAAGTGTGTCAGTGAGATTAAACAGGATTGCGAAGGGAAGACAAAGATAAATGAAATAACAAGTGAGAGTGAAAGTGTAAGAGTGGTGAAAGGTGCTAAAAGTGATCAGAAGGAAAACAAGGGTGGTTGGAATACAAAACGCAAGTGTTACAGGTGTGGTAAAGTAGGCCATTGGGCAAATAGCATGGAGTGCCCTGCCCTTAAGGCAACCTGCAATAAGTGTGGTAGGAGAGGACATTTGAGTGAAGTGTACTAGTGGTGAAAGGTGCTAAAAGTGATCAGAAGGAAAACAAGGGTGGTTGGAATACAAAACGCAAGTGTTACAGGTGTGGTAAAGTAGGCCATTGGGCAAATAAGGCAACCTGCAATAAGGGTGGTAGGAGAGGACATTTTAGAACCTGCTACAGGAGCAATATTAACTATTAACTACAAAAGAAGCAGTAGAGATGACAATACGAGTCTGTGATGAAATTGTGTTACAAGTTGAGGGTGGGGCTGCGAGTAGAAAAAAACACAGTTGATGGACAGAATGTAGAACAATGTCATACATTCACCCCAGTACAAGGATCTGGGCCTAAATCCATCGTTTTTTTGCACTCCACATCACCCTGGGTTAGACACTGCTATATGCAAATCAGCTCTGACCCTGTGCCTCATGGGAACAGTCCAGTCCGAACTACCAAGCCATGTCTTTCCCAGACCGGAATCAAGCATCCAAGGACCGGTTTCTGGCTATCAGCCTTCATCAGCCTGGATAGCTTGACTCCAGTGGTGTGGAGAGCCTGGGACTCCCGTGCGAGTAACCCGAAAGACTACATAGCTGTTGAAGAAACAGAGATTGAAGCCATGTTTGACTCTTGCTCCAAATTGACTATTATCTCTGCAGAGGAATTTGAGAAGGTGTCAAGAGGCAAGTTGAAACGCCAAAGAATGGATGTCAGGACAGGGGGGCTATGGCGGTCAACCCATCCTCATGAAAGGTTTCTTTTGGGACACGGTTGGCTCTAAAGATAGAGTTTTCTTTGATGTAGGGATGCACACCTCTTATTCATCTATTAGTATTCCTCATTTTTATGTCCCGCTTACATCTGATTGCGTGAAGATCGGTATAGGCATGCCCAACTGCCATAAGTTAAGCAAAAAACTATATGTGAGAAGGGACTAGATAGCCCCAAACAACCTCTCGCACAGCTTCATGCCGTCGCTGACGTGCATGTTTTTTACGATCATTTTTATCCATTCTTTTCATTTTTCTTTCTTTTAACCATATTTTAAATTCTTCTTTTCACCATCTTTTATCATTTTACTCCAAGGACCCCAACCAGTATATCAATCCATTTTTCAAATTTCTGCGATTCAAATTGAGCCAAACCAGGCCTCTTTCAAAGAATAGGAATGATGCAGAAGTTCATCACAAGCGGTCTTTATTTTGCGTAAAAGACCCAATGCATTTCGGGCTACTGAGGCCCTTCTTCGGGGGTCGCTTCAATTAAAATTAATACAAACAGTTAATACCAGTAATCTTAAGTAAATGTGTCATTGCAACATGATATATACATACATTCCTTATTTAGTGTGTACATATTAACGAACTCATTTCAATAAATGCATAACTTAATCCTGTGTTTCACCTAATATTGTACCCCAATCCCTCCTTTCCAAAACTTCATGAGCACACACCCTCATTCCCAGTCAATCAACAACTCCTCCCTGGTGATCTCCATGTATCTCGCACCATCCTCGTGCTAAAACCCTCCAGTCTGCGCTACTGGCACCCCATTTAAACATCATCCCTACTCTAAGCTTGCTTGTCCATAAACCCACTTTACGTGCTTCAAAAGCGCAAATACTGCTGCTCTAGACTCACAATGCTATGATAGCAACTCTACCTTCAATTCTCACGAATCCCCCAGTGCTTAAATAGACCCAATAACTTTTGATACAAGAGGTGGGCAAAGCATGTGTAGGAATTGAAGACGAGTTCAAAGAGGTGTTCTCTGAATGGTTGGGTTGTCTTAGAAACTATGCGCACAAAATCAGAATCAAAGAGAACAGTAAACTGGTGTCAACCAAGGTCAGGAGTCTGCCGATTTCCATGCAGGAAAAAGTGAGAGAGGAATTGGAGAAACTGTGTTGCTTGAGAGTGATCGAACCGGTGGAAGCCACAGAGTGGTTGGCACCCATAGTAGCAGCCAAGAAGGGAGATGGAGCAGTGCGTTTGTGCATAGACCTTAGGGCGCTTAACAGAGAGGTGATTGTAGACAAGTTTCCCATCCCCAACATCTCTCAAATGATGAGCAGACTTGCTGGTGCCAAGGTATTTTCCACACTGGACCTAACATCAACCTATTATCAAGTTAGGCTCCATCCAGAGTCACAAGACCTCACAGTGTTTGTCACACCTATGGGGGCCTACAAGTTCAAACGTATGCCTTTTGAACTTGTCTCAGCCGCAGCCGTCTTACAAAGGATAATGAGCAACCTCCTTAAAGGGATTCCGGGGATTCGATGCTACCAGGATGATGTTCTGGTCTTTGGAGATGACAACATACAGCATGAACGTAGACTCAGACAAGTCCTAGGCAGATTCTTAGAGCAAAGCCTTACGGTGAAGAGGGAGAAATGCAAGATTGAGTGCTCAGAAATAGAATTTCTGGGACATAAGGTAACTAAGGAAGGGATACTTCCCAAGACAGAGTTGCAAAACACCATCCTTAACTTAACCCCTCCCAGAAGCAAAGAGGAGATCAAATCCTTAATGGGCATGTTTGAATTTTACAGTAAGTTTGTTAAGAATTTTGCTAAACTTACATATCAGATTCGTAATCTCCTTAGGAAGGGGGTAATGTTTGACTGGAGTGAGGCATGCCAAAGGGAGTTCGATGACACTTAGAAAGCACTGGCCGAGGCACCTAATCTCAAAGCTTTTGTTCCCGGGAGGAGGACCTTTTTAACTACGGACGCTAGCTCCAAAGGGCTGGGTGCGGTGCTGACCCAAGAAGGTGAGAGGGGGGGGGGGGGGGAGAAACCATAGCATTCGCCTCTCGTTCCTTACGCCAAGCAGAGTACAACTACTCGGTTATCGAGAAAGAGATCGAGAAAGAGGCTCTTGCGGTACATTGGGCCACTAACAAATTCAGAGATTTTGTATGGGGTATTAGGTTTGATGTAAGGACTGACCATAAACCCCTTGCCGAAGTCTTTACCAAGAAAGGGTTGGATGCCATCTCGAGCAGGATCAGGAGGTGGGTAGTAAACCTACCAGAATATACCTTTGGGGTAGAGTATGTACCGGACGTGAGGAATATAGCCACTGACTGTCTCTCTCTGCTTGTTGAGGAAACTCCAGAAGGGTTCAAGGAGGGAAAAAAGGCAAGGTGAGGAAGACTACGAGATGGAGGGTGAAAAAGTGTGTGTCATCACTCAAGGGGTGGTGGATGAAGAACGATGAAAGGAGGAGTGGAGCGCAGATGCGCTTCTCCAAAGAGTATGTGAGAAGACCAACGGGGGCTGGTCTGATCTATACAAGAGGGAAGAGTCTCTCAGGCCGTACTGGAAGGTCAGAGATGAGCTTTTTGTCATGGACAATTGTCTCTTTGGTGGTACAAAATTAGTTCCTCCAGGGAATTTGAGAGAGGCTCTGGTTAACTTGGCTCACGAGGGCCACCTGGCATCACCAAAACTAAGCAGAGGTTGCGCCTGGACTACTGGTGGCCAAATATGGATTTGGAGATTGAGAGGAAAATAAGAGAGTGTGTACCATGCTCCGCCAGTGATAAGGTACTTAAACAACATACACCTCCCATGCACTGCAGGTCACTGGCAGAAGGTCCGTGGGCTGATGTGGCTTTAGATATAATAGGACCCTTAACAGGAGAAAACCGCACTCCTGTGGAATTTGACTAAAAAACTCCCTTTTCCGCCTGGTGTCCCATCATGCACCCTATCCACCCTAACATCGACCAGGCACGCCGATTCTCCTACTTCAAGTGCAAATCCTGTTATACCCCCCTCTTGCCTGCTCTTTTTCCTATAATACTAGCACATGCAAAGAATAATGATCAGCTACCATGTATCCTACGGGTTTCCGTCCCGTTCGATATTTTCCTTTAGACCAGAACGGAGTCAGTCAGATGGTTGACTCGAAAACCCCCCCTCCCTAACTCTGTCACCAAACGAGCAGCTCTCGCCCGTCAATGATCTCCCAGTTTGCGAGGACAGCCATGGGTTGGGTTAACAACCAAGGGAAAACCTAATCAAGCACACGAGACAGCCATGAAGAAGAATAGTTTACTACAGCCCATTCTCCTTCTTCCCAGCTGCACACACATACCATTGTGAGACATCACCGCCCTTGTATAAGAAGTAAAGAACGCACAATGCCTCGTCCTCTTTACCTTTCCGACAGAAATGACCCTGTAACAATGCCTCGATTCTCTGTCCTCAGATACTAACAACTCTAACTTGTCACCACAATCACCCCGATGCAATATGTTTGTCTATGTGTAAATGCTATTCAGGTTATTCTTTAAACGAGAACAAGCATGCTATGTCTTCCGTATGATTACATCATGAATGATGTAATCAAGTCTAAGGGAACTCCTTCTTTTTGATTGTACTCGTACTGTATATAAGTGCTGTTATGTTCCAAGTAAAGCAGACTACTCCTGAACCCGCTTGGCGAAGGAGCTCTCCCTTAACTCGAGTTCTGGAATAAAACCCTTTCAACTCGAAGACCACCGACTCTGCTCCTCATTTTATACATTACCATTTTCTTGGGTAATTATAGAAATTCCGAATGGCGTAAATAATTAGTTTTTTATTTACCACATTAATTGGCGCCTGAACAGGCACGCTCCCTCTTCCTACGCGCCGGCGATTTAAGTCGGGTCCTTGTCCCTTCCATACTGTCGACGGACTTCAAGTGCATGACAGCGGGGTGTTCCCGCGAACTCCCTCGAGACGAGGAGGAGGCAGACTACGACTGATCATCCACGCGAGGCGGTGAAGAAGATAGCGGGGCGTCCCAACCCAGAGCCCGACCAGTGGGAGCGCCGAGTCCGAGGTCTTTGGAGCCCCGAATTCCTGCGCAAGCGTCAAGAGTCCGATGACCAGGTCTTCAAGTTTTGCTTCTTGGTGAGTACCACTGGTATGGTATAAAGACGGGTTCCATTTTTGGAAAACGGTAAAGACGAGTCTCATTCGTGAGACCCGGCAAGGTTGCCCTATACTCTAGCGTATAAAGTGTTTATTTGTTTTTGTATATTCCAAGTCTTTTAAAACCGTAATTTGTTGAGTTTAAGAATGCCTCTGTTTTCCAAATTACGTACAATTTGCACCAAGAAAAATCTATTAGAGAAACCAGTTAAAATCCCGCCTAGAGATCCGCCTGGACACTTCATGTATAACAAACATGGATTGAGTGCCATATTATTTTTAGACCTTTGGGTAGACTATACCGAGAAATTAGAAATGGCGTATAGGTGGCCTGCCACAGGTACATGGGATATAGAATGCATTATGAGAGTGGAGGAAGAGTTATGGAAAAGAAAGGCGGGGCCCTCACAGACAGAAGCCATTGAGTTATGGCGTAAGGAAGCGCATAGGAGGGCCCAGAAAGAACTAGGGAAAGTCGAGAAAAGTAAGAGAATGTCGGAGCAGGCTAAAGAAAAGCAATTACAGGAAGAAGGTGAGAAAGTCCTAGCTGAACAGGTAGAGAGAGAGAGAGGCGCCCTTGTTACTGGCATTTATCCCGTTTTGTCGGAAGGAAATGTAGAAGAACACGCCAAGTCCCCAGTGAAAGTAATTCCCACTGCTCCCGACAATTTCCTCCCTGCCTATCTGTCCGAACCACCCCCCGCTTATGTAAACATGCCTAGAACACGCCCGTCCATACGTACTCCTGAACTAGTAGCCGGTGGTTCTACCTCTGATTTAGGAGTGTCCGGGAACGGGGCTGAGGATAAAGACGATGTCCCGCCTCTTGAGTGTCCTTACGACCCCGAACCCGGTAGTGGCCCAATGACCACGATATCAGAGAGATTAAGACAAGCCCTGGGTCAACTCCAAAAGGTCCCTGATATAACGAAGCATTTGGATAGAGTTTACGAATTCATACGGACAGGTGAAGGTCCGTATACTCTGGTCCAGGTCATGAAAAACAGAAAAGTTCCCACCAGAGGACTGCTCCTGCAGTTCATCATAAATTGCCTGATCCGGGAACTAGACCCGGGTAATGGAAGCGTAGACTCTGAGTCAATAGACCTTAGTGATCAGATACACAGAGGAGCACACTATCTGGGACATCAGATCGACAAAATAACTAAAAGACTGGTTAAGAAAATTGTCACTATTCACTCTGAGAAAGTCACACAGGAGGACGACTCAGAGGAAGATGAGGGTCTGACACTAGATAGAATGAACTTCCTGGGTGTAGCGCGACATTGTCCTGGCCCCAAGTGGCGAACCCCGCAAATGTCGAAAAAAATTTAAAGATTAGATCCTTCTTCGGAAGATCTTTTTCAGTCCACGGAAAGAGCCCTAGATGAATGGATGGACAATGAGCCTCCCCTTACCAAACAAGAAAAAGAATTGGCCCGGTCTGCCACCCATTGGATATTACAGCACCGGGTATATGGCCCAGACATAGTAGCGCAAATGTTTCTGGCTCTTCCCCGAGCAGAACAACGGCTAGCAGGTATTTATATGGTCCAACACCTGGCTACCTTGTACGAGAATAACTCCCACCGACCAGACAAGCTATACAAATTGTTACAGGAAATAGTAACAGATAGATGGAGGTCCCGGGGACCGGAATTGATCAACACCATTCTGGACCTGCGCCTCCGTTTCCTCCAACTTACCTTAGCCTCATCAGATCATGAACCTTACAGTATAGGCCAATATCCTTTACGAGAAGTCCACCCCATACCCCAGCCAGATGGTACACTGCAACGAATACATGTGTATACTCCCCTAACCAAGTTAGAGATATTGGAAATGAAAAAGATGGTGCCCTCCCACGAAAAAGATCCCGGAGGATTTCATAGGGAGTTGAAAGATATCCTCCAAACGGGTAGTTTTACATATCCAGATATAATAATACTCCTCAAGGTAATTCTACCTACCGGCATATTTGACAAATTGAAGGAAAAGGACTGGGAGGTGGGTGGTAAAAAGATTACGTGGGCTGCCCTAGAACAAGAAGAGACAGACAAAAAACCAGGTGAAGGTCTAGGTGAATGCGTAAAAGAGCTGCCCAGTCTCCTCATACAGGTCTTGCCTCTGTTATCGACAACGAAAAAGGAAGATTGGTATGCCATTTCTGCCTGTAAACAAAAGCCAGACGAGGACACAGGTGATTACTACACCAGATTAGAGAAATGTTTCTCTATAAATAGTGGACTCGCACATAGTAGCGAGGCATATCCTCATCTTTTTGTGTCCAAATTGGTGGACAACGCCTTACCCCCCATCAGAAATAGAGTGTTGAAAATTGAGAGTACCTGGCAAGCAAATAGTCCTTCAAAAATGTTGCAGATGTTACAGTACCACCACAACAGAATAAGGGAAGAACAGGAACAGGAAAAGAAAAGAGTAAAAGACACAAAAATGAAGGTACTGGTTGCACAGACGGCACCAGTAAATACGGGCCCCAAAGGTAATGTGGGGGCCAATAAAGGTACTTGCAACTACTGCAAGCAGCAGGGTCATTTTGTGAGGGAATGTCCAGTTCTGAAACATAACATAGTGACAGGAAAGACGAAAGAACGCCCTCACACTCCTAGACCAGGTAACACTCAGCACCCTCAAACCATTACGCCGCCACAGGTTCAGACGCCTGTAGAAAAAGGGTTAGGGCTGATGACCCTCTTTCGAAGTTGCCCGGCGTTAACCGCCTCTATACCCACTCAAGTTACCAAACAAAGAGGCAGGCGCTGGAGACTGAAGGCAGGAAACAGAAGTTTTATTCCGACGGAGCAGAACACATCAAATCAGACAACAGGGTATCTTCTCGAGGTGCTCTAACCGCATCTCTGAGGCCTGGCCTCTTATACACAAGTTTATTGCTTTATTGCGTTGAACACATCTCTGTCATTACTTTGATGTAAGGAAAGACATCCTCGGAATCCCCGCTTCAGGCCCGTTCCCACACACATTTACAGTTGAAGTCCCCACCCTGGAGACTGAAGGCAGGAAACAGAAGTTTTATTCCGACGGAGCAGAACACATCAAATCAGACAACAGGGTATCTTCTCGAGGTGCTCTAACCGCATCTCTGAGGCCTGGCCTCTTATACACAAGTTTATTGCTTTATTGCGTTGAACACATCTCTGTCATTACTTTGATGTAAGGAAAGACATCCTCGGAATCCCCGCTTCAGGCCCGTTCCCACACACATTTACAGTTGAAGTCCCCACCCCGGTCACAACAGGTGATGATTATCGCGCAGCTGGACATTCCGCCGATTCACGGAATGTGTGAGGTCGATCGGATCTCATGGGGTGGGGGCTTTGATCAACTCATGGATCCTTTGATGGGGGAAGCTTCCTACTGTACGGGGGGGGGGGCAATGACAGTATCCGCAAGGCCAGGTGGCGGCCTGGGAACGAGGAAGACAAACGGGCACAGAGGAAAGGGGGTTTTTATCAAAGGACCCGGGATCATGAAAGGAATGGAGGGAGGTGTTGAGCTGGGAACAGGATGGGGTTCCGAGGCAGAGCTGTGCTGAAGAGGGGTTTATGACCCAAGGCATGTGAGAGCGGGGGCTGTCAGCGTGCGGGGGATGCTTGCGAGGTCAGGAGAGAGAGAGACGCGCTGGCTATCGGCGATGGGCAGACAGGCCATGGTATCTAAATGGCTGCCGCTTACGCGCACGAATGGGCTCGAAAAGGGGGCAATATGGCGCCGATAATGTTGACGCTGCAGCCTAGGTTTAACACGCCCGCTACTGCTGCCACAAAGATGTGCCAGTACGCACAGTCAGATTACCCAGAGTTTGAACCATGTGCATGAGACAGCCTTGAGAGAGAGAGTGACTTGCCACTTATCCCAGTTCCAGTGGATCAGAAAGGTCCATATGTACAAGCTCACTTACTGGGACAAGACAGAAAATTCCTCATAGACACGGGGGCGAGTAGGACTACCATAAATCATAAGGAAGTCCCAGAGGTTCCTCTCTCTGGCTCACGTAATACATCTCTGGGCTTTTCAGGAAAACCAATCATAAACAAAGTATCTGAACAAGTCTCTTTAGGAGTAGGCCCTCTGACACGTACTACTGATTTGGTCCTTACAGAAACGTGCCCAGAGAATTTACTAGGAATCAAGACACTCAAAGAACTAGGAGCAGTAATATGCTGTTCACCGGAAGGAGTAAAATTGTTCCTACGAGATTTCAAAGGACATTTCACAGTCAAAGAATTCGACCCCAGACTAGATGACATCCCACAACATTTGTGGGCAAAAAGCTCGCCTGATGTCGGATACATGGACATCACCCCACATCAAGTCACGCTCAAGGAGGGTGTAGTCCTACCTCGTATACGACAATATGAGATTCCACCCGAGGCTGAACAAGCCTTACTAAAAATAATCCAAGAACTCATAGAACATGGAGTGGTGATAGAGACGGATTCAAATGTTTGCAATTCTCCAGTTCTTCCAGTCCTCAAAAGGACTGACCCTCAGGCACCCCCGGTCTACCGACTGGTGGTAGATCTCCGAGAACTGAACAAATGTGTGATCCCACAATATCCAGGGTCCCAGATATTTCCTCACTATTGACTGCCATAGATCCCGAAGCTGCATTTTTCACAGTCATCGACTTGAAGAATGCGTTTTTCAGCATTCCTATACACCCAGACAGTCAATATCTTTTTGGATTCAGTTTAAAGGGACGAAGTTTCAGGTTCACTAGAGCTCCCCAAGGCTATACAGAAAGTCCAAGCATCTACAGCCAAGCACTAAAAAGACAACTTGACAGTATCAATATGCCTACCAGCACAGCATTGATACAGTATGTAGATGACATCCTCATCACAGCAAGGACAGAACCGGACTGTGAAAAAGCATCTCTCACAGTTCTACATTTCCTGACAGACAAAGGTCACAAGGTGTCTCCCTCAAAATTACAGTTCTGCGCACAGCAAGTGGCTTACTTAGGACATTTGCTGTCCAAAGAGGGTAGGCAACTGACACAAGAACGAATCCAACTGATTTCGACAATTTCTCAGCCAAAGTCACAGAAAGAAGTCTGTGCATTCATTGGTCTCACTTCATATTGTAGACAATGGATCCCTCAGTATGCCCACACAGTCAAGCCACTCATAAAGTTAACCACAGTGGAAGCAGCCACTCATACAACTCTCCTTTGGACATCAGAACACTCCCAAGCATTTGAAGCCCTGAAACTAGCTCTGTGTCAAGCACCAGTTTTGGCCACCCCGAACTACAGCAAGCATTTTACCCTGTTCGTAACAGAACGTGACGGAACAGCACTATCCGTCCTCACTCAAGACCAAGCAGGAAGAAATAGACCCTGTGCTTATTTTTCTAGCACATTGGACCCCGTAGCACAAGCTTTGCCTGCATGCCTGAAATCTGTTGCGGCTACAGCCCTGGCCATAAGACAAAGTGACTCAATAGTGTTAGGACATCCCCTGATAGTACAAGTACCACATGCTGTGGAAGTCCTTCTGAACAGAACACAGACACAACACCTGACTGTAGCAAGACTGACAGGATACGAACTAACGCTCTTTCAGCCACACATAGAGATCAGACGATGCAACGTATTGAATCCCGCTACCCTTTTGCCCTCAAGCTCAGATGACACGACACAACATGACTGTGTGGAGATGATCGATGTAGTGACAAAACCAAGACAGGACCTAACAGATGTTGCACTCCCAGATCCTGATGTAACACTTTATGTGGATGGGTCGTGCATGAGGACAAGTGCTGGAGAGTTAGTGGCAGCCTATGCAGTAACAACGGACTGTAAAGTTATAGAGACCCAAAGAATTGACATCCTGTCAGCCCAAGCAGCAGAGTTCATTGCTCTGACACAGGCCTGCATATGGGCAAAACAATTGAAAGTGAACATCTATACCGATTCCCAATACGCATTCGGTGTAGTTCACAATTTTGGAGTGTTATGGCGAGAAAGAGGTTTCCTTACCTCACATGGGGCCAAAATACAGCATGGTCCCCTGATTCAAGCCCTACTAGATGCCATACACCTACCTACAGCCATAGCTATTCTGAAGTGCAAAGCACATACCAAAGCCACAGACACCATATCTAAAGGAAATGACTTAGCAGACCAGACTGCTAAACTGACAGCTCAGAATCCAGTGAATACATCAGACTCTCAGTTACTCACACAGACTGCCACTATGATAGTGAGGGACCCCTTGAAAGATGTGCTAGACATACAAACACATGCCACCACAGATGAAATAAAGAAATGGACTGAACAAGGAGGGGTCCAGACTGATCAGGGTTGGATGACCAAAGACCGAACAGTATGGTTTCTCCCTGATTCCATGGTGCAAGTCATAATTGACACGGTCCATAGCCCTGCTCACCTAGGCGAGAAAGGTATGCTGGATAGTTTACGGAATATCTGGTTTAACAAACATCTAAGAGCTGCAGCCAAACAAAAAGTAAAAACTTGCATGATATGTTGCCAATTTAATCCTGGTAAAGGAGTACCAGTAGAACAGGGTGGATTCCAGCCTCCTGATCATCCTTTCGAAGTCCTCCAAATGGATTATATCTAGATGGACAGATGCAGAGGGTACAAATATGTACTAGTGGTAGTGTGTACACTGACACGATGGACTGAAGCATACCCCGTCCCAGACTATGGTGCCCAGACAACCGCTAAACAACTAGTGAGAGAATTCTTCCCCAGGTATGGGTTACCGAGGGTCGTCTATTCAGACAATGGACAGCCCTTCTCCTCCAAACTAATGGAGGCTGTTTCTCTACTATTGGGATATTCCTGAAAATTTCATTGTGTCCGACACCCTCAAGCAGCCGGCCTAGTCGAGCGGCACAACCAGACTTTGAAAACAAAACTAGCCAAAGTATGTGCAGAAAAAGGGATAGACTGGGTCACTGCCCTCCCGGTCGCTCTCTTTTACATGCGGATGGTGGCACATTCCCGGACGGGACTGTCCCCTTTCGAAATAACATTCGGGAGACCTCCTAACATCTGGGGTGTCCCTTCTCCTAGAAAACTGACTGACATTAATTCTAATATGTTGACAGATTACCTGGCTTCCTTGATGTCTGCACTCCAATCTTGTCGTTCACAGGTTACAGCAGCATTTCCAGACCACACCACGCCTGGAGAACATACCATCAGGCCCGGCGACTGGATCCTAGCGCGGAACTTCGATCGTACCAGCCCCCTGGAGAAGAGGTGGACAGCTCCCAGACTAGTCCTCCTGACCACAAGGACGGCCGTCAAAGTAGAAGGACGCAAAGGGTGGCTCCACGCTAGCCACTGTCGGAAATTTTTTGGACCTACAGACACTGTGCCCTGTTCAACAGCCATAAACGCCCCGGATATACTTTCACCACTTCCAGAACTCACTCCTCAACAGGAATACCGATCGCAGCTGCGATCTCACCAAAAACAGACTAAAGACATTACACCTGATCGTAACGCACCGGTGGCTAATTAAGCCCAGGAACAAGCTCTTGGTGAAGCGGCTGCTGGGAGACGTTTTGATCTCGTGTCTAGAGACATTTTGATATTAAATCCATAAACATTATGAGGAGAAATGACGCGGTGCGCCAGTGGAAAAAGACTAATTATATAAATTCACTGCATAGCAGGTTCTCGATCTTTCTATTTACAATGTTACTTATTTGCTGTGTAGCAGCCTGTCTGGGATGGATCTTATGTACAGTTTTCCCTCCGCATTCTTCCACACTTGTAAAGAATACCACTATGCATTCCCATGTTGATCTTCCCCCACACCTCGAGGACAGAAGAAAGGAATTTATAAATAATACATTCATTTCCACCCTCCATAAACACCAACTCATAGTCAACAAGACAAACTGTTGGGTTTGTGGCTTGATGCCACATTCCGTACATAAGGGAATGCCCTTTTTCTCCCTCCCGTTTGGTTATTCAGGGTCCGCCTATGCTTTAGCCATGATATTCTCTGCCTCAGTCAGAAACATTCCCCCAACCAAATTGAAAAACGAGAGTAATTGGAACGAAGTAAAGACTAAAATAGTAAGGGCTGTTTCCAAAATGGTGGATCTCACTGTGACCTGGGGGAGGGCTGAAGACCACGAAAACACTAGTTACTCTCAGTTCCATGACATTACTTCCTTCAGGGAAATGTTTTCCGTCGATCAAAGACGGACAGATCAAGGAGGTTGGGTAGTACCGCAAAACGGCTGGTTTTGCATAAGGGGGAAAGGAAAAGGGGAAGTAATGGGGAACAGCGAGTGTGATAGGACATACACACTGCCCGCTCCCGATTTTCCGGCCATAGTAACTGCCCCAAACACCTATTTCATTTGTGGACCCCATGCGCGCACTTGGTTGCCTCAAGGCTGGTCTGGAAAATGCTACATCGCATTCCTTTTACCACCGACTTACACAGCCCCTGCCAATTACCACCTAATTGACCCTCTGACCCAAGTTAGAGGACAACGAAGGGGGGTCATAGATGCGGAAGATACTGCAGGACAAGAAGCTGGAGACTTCTTTAAAGGTTTTCTCCCTTTCTGGGGACCTATGGCAAATAGTCGCCACATCCGGCAACTAACTCGTGTAGTTCAGGCCGCCATAGATGAAACAGTTGGCGCCTCAAATAACATTACAGCTGAAGTAGCTGCAGATAGACTCATGACACTGCAGCACCGTATAGTTTTGGATGTCCTGTTAGCCGACCGTGGTGGTGTGTGTAAGGTAATAGGGTCCAGTTGTTGTGTATTTATTCCAGACAACGCCCCATCAGTTTATTCTGCTACATCCCGCCCCCATGTACTATCCGATAAATTGGATATGGACACTGGCACATGGTCCCTGACCGGCTGGTTGTGGGACCTCCTGTCCACCTGGGGGTGGAAGGCACTAACAGTCCTGGGCCTCGTTTTGGCCACTATCTTCACCTGTTGCCTCCGTGTCCAGTGTGGCCCCGCCCTTTGTGGACTGTGTGCCACTTCCTGTACTCCTCGTCCACGAAACAGAGGAAAGAGAAATGAAATGATCATGTTACAGGAACAAGTATACGACCTGATGAATATAGAAATTGATTAAGAATTTCTGTAATAGGGTTTCTATGGGACAAGGAGGGAATGTGGAATTTGACTAAAAAACTCCCTTTTCCGCCTGGTGTCCCATCATGCACCCTATCCACCCTAACATCGACCAGGCAAGCCGATTCTCCTACTTCAAGTGCAAATCCTGTTATACCCCCCTCTTGCCTGCTCTTTTTCCTATAATACTCGCACATGCAAAGAATAATGATCAGCTACCATGTATCCTACGGGTTTCCGTCCCGTTCGATATTTTCCTTTAGACCAGAACGGAGTCAGTCAGATGGTTGACTCGAAAACCCCCCTCCCTAACTCTGTCACCAAACGAGCAGCTCTCGCCCGTCAATGATCTCCCAGTTTGCGAGGACAGCCATGGGTTGGGTTAACAACCAAGGGAAAACCTAATCAAGCACACGAGACAGCCATGAAGAAGAATAGTTTACTACAGCCCATTCTCCTTCTTCCCAGCTGCACACACATACCATTGTGAGACATCACCGCCCTTGTGTAAGAAGTAAAGAACGCACAATGCCTCGTCCTCTTTACCTTTCCGACAGAAATGACCCTGTAACAATGCCTCGATTCTCTGTCCTCAGATACTAACAACTCTGTAACTTGTCACCACAATCACCCCGATGCAATATGTTTGTCTATGTGTAAATGCTATTCAGGTTATTCTTTAAACGAGAACAAGCATGCTATGTCTTCCGTATGATTACATCATGAATGATTGAATCAAGTCTAAGGGAACGCCTTCTTTTTGATTGTACTCGTACTGTATATAAGTGCTGTTATGTTCCAAGTAAAGCAGACTACTCCTGAACCCACTTGGTGAAGGAGCTCTCCCTTAACTCGAGTTCTGGAATAAAACCCTTTCAACTCGAAGACCACGGACTGTGCTCCTCATTTTATGCATTACCATTTTCTTGGGTAATTATAGAAATTCCGAACGGCGTAAATAATTAGTTTTTATTTACCACACTCCATACATACTGGTACTCATGAATTCATACTCCAAGTGGCCCGAGGTAAAGTTTGTGTCAGAAATCACAACTAAGTCAGTCATTGAGTTTCTGCTGGAGGTGTTCCTTCGGGAGGGCTTACCCAGCAGCATTCTTACGGATAATGGGGTACAGCTCTGTTCCAAGGAAATGAAGGAATTCCTAGAGTGCAATGGGATCAAACACAAGTTGTGTGCTCTCTACCATCCTGAAGGTAACTGGATGGTTGAAAGATTTAACAAGACCATCGAAGAAAGCATCCAGTTAACTAAGAACAGTGGGTTGAGCTGGAAAGATGAGGTTGTCAAACGCCTAGAGGCTTACAGGCCAACTCCTCATCAAACCACAGGCATGACGTAGTTCGAGCTTTTGAGAGCTAGAAAACCTAACTCTAGATTGGTACCATGGTGGATGAAATGGTACAAGGGGTGGACCACTCTAGCTAAAGAGACACTGTGGAGAGACAGAGAGAGGGAGGCCATGGCAGATAGGAAGAGGAGGTTTGACAGGACTCGCGCAGTGAAAGAGATTCGATTCAAAGTAGGTGACCTAGTAAAGATCAGAGTTCCGACAGGGAGACAGTGCTGGTCAGAGTTCACAGAACCCACAAGAATTGTCAAGCTGTTCAGGAATGCTGTCAAGACTCAGGATGGGCGAATCTGGAATCAGGGCAGAGTGGTAAGATGTACTGTTCCCACAGCACTTGAGGACACCTGGGACACGTGTAAAGGTGCGCAGTCGGGCAAGCCAGGTTCTGATATGTCTAGTGGGTCAACAGTCGCTGAGAGGTCCAACACTCACCGTAAGTTGAGCAGCAGAGTTGTCGGTCGTCCTAAATATTTGGAACAGTATGTCGATAAGTAATCTAGACATCAGAAAAGGTTTTGGAGTCCCTATCTTAAAAGTAGCAGATTGGAATTGCTAAAGTGATGTTTATAGACGTGGTCTAGCTATAGTAGGATAATTCTCTCTATCACAGTATAATTTAAAATAAAAATTGAAAAACACATAAGGCAGAGTGAACAACTGACCCAAACAGTTTTTTAAAAATTAAATTAGAACCACCAATGAATATACCAGGCAAAAAGTTTTTGTCATATTAAAATTGATCATGAAATTTATTCTTACCTCCCAAATGGGTTACAATCTAAAACATAGTCAACAACAAGTTAATTAAAAACCACTAAACGTGGTGAAGCAATGGGTATTTCAAACAGTAAAAGGTAAAACAGTCGACGCAGCGTTTCGGTGCTTTTTCACTCTTGACACCTTCTTCAGGACATTTAGAACATTTGACTCCATATCTATAAAATTAAATAAGAGTATTTTAGTGTTTGATGTTTATTATATTAGTTCATCACACTCGCCTTGTTTTTTCTCTAAACCACTTGATGTCTAGACATGTTTAGACATGCTAGACCACCTACTATTAAATTACCATCTCTAGAAGAGCTTATTTTAAAGATCACAGATGAGGTTCTCATTACATCTGAGAAATATTCCTCAAGTCTTTATTCATTCACTATCTACATAAGTGCAACTCTTTTGAAATTTAGATGCAACTTATAACGCATACCTGTATTTTAAACTTGATGTGTTTCAAATACTTTCCAATATACTACGAGCGTCTCAGGTATTTCATGTTTCCTTGAGCTATATAAATAATAAACACAAGAAAGCTCAATGTAGTAATTTATCTGCATTAGATCTAAGCCCTTAAGTTTATGAGCCCGTTCAATTTACCTCAAATAACAGAACTAAGGTCTTCTGTACGCACGGAGGAGCCACCGTTGATAAGGAGGAGTAGCTTCTTTGGATCTTTAGACCTGGGTATATAAAGATCATATCTGTCTAAGCTGTCTTTACATATACAATGTTTTTCTGGAAAAAAAGTAATGTTTGTAACCATGGTGCCCAGAACATGGTATACTAACCTGTTTTAATTTCAGGCGAGTCTATTAATGAATGGAGTTCATGATAGTTATGTGAATTCTTGATATTTATCCAATTCTTCTATTTATGGCAACACGCATTGTTTATTTTGGAATGCGCAGAAATTATTTTAAAAAATAATATTTTTTTATTTAAGAATAATTTTTTTAAACAGATAAAAGGGACCAGCATGGGGGCCACCTGTGCCCAGAGTCTAGCTTGCTTAAACGTAGCAGCTTTCGAGGAAAAGCACATTTTTAATAATATAGCTCCATTTAGTGAAAATATCACATGTTGGTCGAGATATATCGACGATATTTTCTTTATCTGGACTGGTACCCTGGAGTTGCTTAATGAATTTATTCTTTGGCTAAATCTAGGCGACAAAAACCTGATATTTACCTCCAATTTTAACAAGGAAACAATAGAATTTCTGGATATTAGAATTAGAGTAGACAGCCTTAGGTGTTGATCTTTATACCAAACATACTGACCGAAATACCTTGTTACATTACAAGAGTAATCACCCCAACAGCCAAAAGAACAATATACCATTTGGACAATACTTGCGTATTAGACGTAATTGTACAAATATGCAAGATTATAACAAACATGCAGATGCCCTATCAGCCAAACTCAGAAATAGAGGATACCCTAAAAATTTAATTAAACGTGCGTACAAACGTGCAAAATATTACAACAGAGAGGCACTTTTTGAGAAAAACAATGATACAAGAAATAATGATAAGACAAAAGACAGACTAATTTTTGTAACCAACTTCAGTGCAGCAAGTAACAAAATCAAAAACATCATAAATCGAAATTGGTCTTTACTCAATGATAGGCCAGGAGAAAATATTCCTAAACCTATGTTCAGCTTTCGTAGAAATAGAACAATCAAAAATTGCCTGGTCCATACTTTAAAAGAAAAGACCCGTAACAACCAAAGCACCATCAATAACACACCCCTCCCAGTTGGGAATTTTACTTGTAACATGTGTCTTAACTGCACATCATTGATCAAAGGCAACTCAGTATCATATAATGGAGTTGAACACAAGATAAAAAACTTTGTGAATTGTAAAACTAAGAATCTGATCTATATGATTAAATGCCCCTGCAACAAAGCCTACATTGGAGAAACAGCTAGGGAAATAATAACAGAACATAAATCTGCCATTAGAACGCAAAAGAAATCCGCTCCATTAGTGGAACATTGGTTAACAAACAACCATAAAATAGAAGATCTCAAATGGTGTGTGATTGAGGTGATTTCCCACAGCACTAGAGGTGGCAATGTAGATAACAAGAGAAAGAAAAGAGAACAATTTTATATGTCTCTATTTAATACCTTCCGCACTGGGTAAACAATAGAGAAGAATGGGAGAGATTAATTTTATAAAATAACAAAGAGTAGAGGGGAATGACCAATCTTATGTAACCTACTGTAAAACTCTTAACCTTTTAAGCCCCCGTGTCTAGATCCAGGGCAATAACCCTACTTCAACCATGTAACATTGAATATTCAGTCCTTTTGTATAGGATACATATAGACATCTACATAACGAGCACTATATGTGTTTCCAGAAATATCATATAATACCGTGGATATGCCTAAGGTTATTGTTGTTTGCAAACTCCCCCGACTTTTTCTGTATACACGTAATGCAGTCCCCTTGTAGGGATACAGTAAAATCAGAGAAAGCATTTAAGGATCAGTAACTAAATATCATAGAATATAAAGAAAGACAAACAACACTATGTAATGTGAAAGTATATGTAAATTGATGTTATAGCCATATGTTTATTGTTTACTTGTTATTTTGTATTTTCCATGCCGTATTCATTCAATGTATCATTTGTGAATAACTTGGGCATACAGCTCAAATTATAAGACTGTTATAAATTTCTAGTAACGTTCGGATTGGTAGGATCAGTAGTGTTTATTGACATAATAAGTACTAATTTGTGTTTTTAAGTTAATTTGAGTGATGTATATCACATTTTCCCACAGCAACTCATTCCAATCTACCCGTTCCAATATGGCTGCCACGAAAAAAAAAATCCGGCACAATCGGACAGAGTGGGCTTATACAAAGGAATCTTTTAAATATGAGCTAAAATCTATTTGTAAAACATATAATAATATATATTATATATATTAGGCTGCCTATTGTCGCAAATTATAAAGAGCAACATTGCTGAGGTCTATTTTGCCGACGTTGCACTTCCGGGTTAACGTGCCCGTTTTTTCGATACAAAATTAAAATGTGTGATATTTAATGTACCTACATCAATTAATGATATATAAATAAATACGATATAAATATCCAACTTAGGAGCTTTAGTTATTTGACTGCGTAATAATCAGCAATCCACTACTTCCGGGTTATCTCGGGAAGCGTCAGCATATAAACGCCGGTCGCTAACATTTAGATCACTCTTCGAATTTCCATGAAGACGATAAGCACGGAGGAGCAGGGAGGCCGTATTTTTATCACAAGGTGAGCTTTGGTCCCAGGGTCTGAGGGTAGATAGCAGATAGAACTATTTGAAACAAACCCTCTTAATGCCCATCCTACTTGTGTTGTGTGCTTTGCCCATAATCTATTGACAATCTATACCAATACACAAGGAGATTTAGATATTAACGATCAATATAATCTCTGTGACCCCTTGGAATTTTTTTACATAATCCCTGCGATCCCTTGAAATCTTTGCATTCCCATATGGAAATATACGTTTGGGTTTTAAGGTCAAGTTTCTATAACTAAAACACACTGTATATAGATAGACTTACTGAAAATTTTATTGAAACTGAGCTTATTGTTTGAGTCATTTGATAAGCCCCTTTCGCAATTTTTGTCGTATTTCTATAGATTTCTGTCTCCACCCATAAATAGAAGAATTGGATAAATATCAAGAATTCACATAACTATCATGAACTCCATTCATTAATAGACTCGCCTGAAATTAAAACAGGTTAGTATACCATGTTCTGGGCACCATGGTTACAAACATTACTTTTTTTTCCAGAAAAACATTGTATATGTAAAGACAGCTTAGACAGATATGATCTTTATATACCCAGGTCTAAAGATCCAAAGAAGCTACTCCTCCTTATCAACGGTGGCTCCTCCGTGCGTACAGAAGACCTTAGTTCTGTTATTTGAGGTAAATTGAACGGGCTCATAAACTTAAGGGCTTAGATCTAATGCAGATAAATTACTACATTGAGCTTTCTTGTGTTTATTATTTATATAGCTCAAGGAAACATGAAATACCTGAGACGCTCTTAGTATATTGGAAAGTATTTGAAACACATCAAGTTTAAAATACAGGTATGCGTTATAAGTTGCATCTAAATTTCAAAAGAGTTGCACTTATGTAGATAGTGAATGAATAAAGACTTGAGGAATATTTCTCAGATGTAATGAGAACCTCATCTGTGATCTTTAAAATAAGCTCTTCTAGAGATGGTGATTTAATAGTAGGTGGTCTAGCATGTCTAAACATGTCTAGACATCAAGTGGTTTAGAGAAAAAAACAAGGCGAGTGTGATGAACTAATATAATAAACATCAAACACTAAAATACTCTTATTTAATTTTATAGATACGGAGTCAAATGTTCTAAATGTCTTGAAGAAGGTGTCAAGAGTGAAAAAGCACCGAAACGCTGCGTCGACTGTTTTAACTTTGACTGTTTGAAATACCCATTGCTTCTCCACGTTTAGTGGTTTTTAATTAACTTGTTGTTGACTAGGTTTTAGATTGTAACCCATTTGGGAGGTAAGAATAAATTTCATGATCAATTTTAATATGACAAAAACTTTTTGCCTGGAAAAAACGAAGGGGGGGGGGGGGGGGGGGGGGGGGGGAAACATGGCGGCCGGCTAGGTAGCGGGTCGCGGATGTCCGGAGCAGTGGTGGTGCCGGTGTAAAGGTTGCAGTCAGTTTTGTTTAATTCCAGAAGGCGTACTTACTTGGGTGCATGCGAGGACTGTTGCAGCTTCAAAACGAGTTACCGGGCGATCCTGGAGGCCGTTTGTCGGCCGGTTGCTGGAGACTCGCAGCGGATGGCGGAGAACTCAGCTTCGCAGGCTGCCGAGAGAGAGGGGGCGGAGTCGCATCATTCACCGGCCGGGAGTTGGGAGAGAGCGGCTCAAGGAGTTAGTAGGGGACGCCGAGTACTGGCAAAAATTGGAATGCCAACAAGTCGAGGTAGAGGACGATGAGTGGAAGTATTAACCACCACCCCCCCGCTTTCTTGTTGGGGAGCAAAGCGGGCGAGGAAGCTGAGCAGCAAGTCAAGGAGGTCGGTTCGAATACTGAAACTGAACAAGTAAGCAAAGGGCTGGAAGCAAGGGGTAAAACAAGATATCAACTGAGGAGTAATAGACTGGAGGGACAGGACGGTCTGGTGGATCTAAGTAAAATAGATAAAACTGAAGGGAATTCGAATTCCAACCCGTTAAAGTCGCAGAAAGGCACTAAAAAGGGTGTGGTAAAAGAAGAGGTTACCTCTAAGTCCACTTCTTATAAAACTAAGGATTCCCCATCGAAGAAAGAAAGAAAAAAGAGACAAAAAAAAAAAGCTGGTCTTAAGCCTTTAATAACCCCTTCGCTTAATTCATATTTTAAGCCAGTCCCAAAAGTTTTGGTTTTGAAGCCTGATTCTATTTCTCAAACTCAATCTAGGGTTAGCGAGTTGGCTGAGCTGGCTGATCACTCACTGAACTCTATAGAAGAGGAACAGGAACAGGAGCAGGAACAGGACTGGTCAACTCTCTCAACACCGAACCCCTTCCAGGTGCTTGTAACAGACATGGAGTTAGATAAAGGGGCAATTATTAGCTTGGATGCGGAGGCATCCATTGAGCAGGGATTTCAATCCCCTTTACAAGACACGCTAGCTGAAAGTTTAGCTGTGGTCCCAGCTGAACTGGAAGATGATCGGGGGGAGGACATTTCCACAAGGCAAGATGATACTATGACTAGTGGAAAAATGCTGATTTCCGCAGAAGAATCTGGATTAGGACAGCAAGACAGATCAGCAATGACAGATGTGTCTGTTATTGAGTTATTAAGGAAATTGGAACAAGATATTCATCTAGGATTCGAAGCCTCCAAAAGGAATCAGGAGCGCATAAGTGCCACATGTACATTATTGGAAGATAAGATCGACAAATTAAGCATACGTACAGGAGAGATGGAATCAGAGATGAAAGTTGTACAAGGAAGAGTTGTGGAAAATCGCAAAGAGATAGAGAAGTTATATTCCAGGGACAGAGAACTGGATGAAAGACTGGAAAAGTTGGAAACTATGCAAAGGCGCAATAATTTAAAAATTCTTAAAGATCCAGAAGGAAAGGAGGGTGCGGATATAAAGAGTTTTGTAGTACAGCTACTGAAGAAGGAATTACCATTAGTCGAAACTGAGGAAATGTTGATGCGAGATATTCAGCGAGTACATCGCGATCCCTTTAGGTTGAACCCAGACCGCGCTAAGCCAAGAAAAATTTTGATTAATTTTGGGACATACTCGCTGAAAGAAAAAATTTTGTCACTTGCTCTTAAGAAAAAGTCTATAATGATAGACGGAACGGTAGTGGATATTAGGTCAGATTTGTCTCCAGCCACAGCAAACAGGCAATGGGAATTAGGAAAACGACTGATACCTTTAAGAGAAATAGGAGCCACGGCCCAGCTAAAATGTCCTGCTTTTTTAAAAGTAATGTGGCAAAATAAGATGTATACATTTCGCACAGTTGAAGATGTAGACGCCTTTCTGGATGTTACTCAGGATGGATAAGAGTAGAATACTGACTATGTATAAAATAGCAGCAAGAGACATCACCACTGCGACATCCACTGGCCTAGGCCATGGGAGTTATGCTTGGGTTTTCCGGGGAGGGAAAAGGGTGGGGGGTAGGTAAAGTAGGTTGTGTGGGGAGGGGAGGGGTAGGGGTGCTGGAGGGGTTGGGAGGGGGAGGGTCAAGGGAGAAAATAAGAAAAAATATTCCTCAAGAGCTGCCTTACTGTCAAATAAGTAGAAGGGAAATATGGGCAGCGCATTATGAGCAGGATTACTAATAAGGAGCTAAGGTTTCTTACATGGAATGTGAATGGTCTCCGGGTTAAAATCGGGGAGATTATTAATTTTGAAATATCTAGAGGATTCACCAGCCCAGGTGATTATCCTACAAGAGACGCATCTAACAGAAAAGGAAAGTAAGGAGATATTTAGTACTCAAAAATGGATTGCAAATGCTATTTTTACATCGCAAGATTTGGTTACAAAAGGGGTGGCTATTTTGATTAGGAAAGGAGAAGATGTAGTAGTTGAAAAGAATTTAGTAGATAGTAGAGGAAGATGGGTGATTAGTAAGTTAAGACTGGCGGGTGAAGCGCTTGTTATAGTTGGTTATTATGGCCCGAATGTGGATGATCCAACAGTTTTAGAAAAAATTGAAGTGGAGCTGTTGGAATTCTCAGGTAAAATTATTATGGCTGGAGACTTTAATACAGTATTAGATCGCAAGTTGGATAGAACTGGTAATGATAGGGCAATAGTAAATAGCAAAATGACAGCAAAGGTAAGGTCAGTTATGGCGCAGCAAGGGCTTTGTGATATCTGGAGATTTAAAGCGGCACAGCAGTCAGGATTTACTTTTTATAATAAAAAATACAAGCATAGTTCACGGATAGATTTTTTTTTGGTGGACACTAGGTTGAAAGAGCGGGTTACAAGTGTAGAACATATTGGGGCACATCTATCAGATCACTCTGCAGTGAGTCTAAACTTAAGTTTAGATTTAGAAGAAGTGAGTTCTGTCTGGAGATTAGACCGAACAATTTTAGCAGATTAAGAATTTCTAGAAGCTCTTAAAGAAGAGATACAAGTTTTTTTAGAAGCGAATGTGGGTTCAGCTAAGGAGGATACAGTATGGGAAACTTGCAAAGCGTTTATGAGAGGGAGAATGGGAGCTCAGGGTGCTAAGAAGCGAAGACTGTATCATAGCTTAGTTACCAATTTAGAAAAAGAGATTCGAAATTGTGAATCCAGTCGAACCGCCCAGGGTGGTAATATTTCAGAAGAGTCAGTTAAGAATAAGCTTTTAGATTTAAAGATTCAACTTACGGCAGTACTTGCTCAAAGAGTTAAAGAAAGATGGGAAGCTAGTCAGTTGGCACACTTTTCATATGGAGAGGGATGTGGCAAGTTATTAGCCTGGAAAGCCAAGAAAGACGTTATACGTAATCAAATTAAAGAGATTAAGAAATCGGGCACAGGTCAAGTTATAACAGAAAGGAAACAAATTGTAGAAGCGTTTCATGATTATTTTGTGAATGTATATACAGAGGATCTTTGTCCAAATAAAGTTGAGATTGAGAGTTGGCTACCCTTCGTGAATCCACTTGCAGTGGATGATATGTTGGAGTTAAATAAAGAAATCACTCAAGAAGAGGTGATGAAAATGATTAAGGAGAGTAAAAGGGGGAAAGCCCCTGGGCCAGATGGTATACAAAGCTTTAGGAAACACAATTGTTCCCACATTATGTCATTTGTATAATAAAATCTTTAGAGGGGAGGTAACAATTCCAAGTTCATGAAAGGGGAAAGATGGCGGCCGGCTGCTGAGACCGGTCGGGAGTTCCGTGCCTGAGCTCCATATGCGGTTCTGCCTGGCGAGGATGCTCGTGAGACCCAAGGAATAGGATTTATTTTATTTTTGATCGGTCTAGTCATGATGGACTGAATCGCGGATCCTGGATATTGTTTGCTAGCTTTCTAAGGGTCAGTGTCAGCGATTTAGTTTCTTCTCGCCTCTCCATCGGCGAGTAAAAGAAGTGTCCCCGTTTTCCCTACCTGCCGTGTGTATCTCCGTGTGATCCTTCTGGACGGATGCTGACTTCGCTTGGCGCCACCGCCCGAGATTCCCCTCCAGCCCCCGCTGGTGGGACAGAGGGCGCCTGCACCGGCACCGGCAAACGGCTCCTTTCCATCGATAGCTCGGGGCTCGATTCACAGACCTTCGCGAGCGCAGTTACTGGAAAGTGGGAGGTTGCCCTGCGTGCAAGGCAGACCTGCAAAAAGGCAGTGAGCCGATTTTCGTTCGGTGCCGGAGGTAAGGCGGGGGGGATAGAAGTTCTGAGAAAGTGGGCATTTTTCTCAACACATATTCAGGCTCTGAGAAAAGTTCTTGCTCTATATTTGACTCTGCAATTGACAAGCCAGTTTTGGGAAAATCATACAAATTTACCAGTCCAGACTATTTACCCCAGCTGATTCTCCCGTTAGGACCTAATGAGAGCAGTATATTGTTTCAACATTCTCAACATTCTCAATTACAGTTACAATATATTACTTTAGGGAGTTTGGCCAGAGTAAAAGTGGAGGGCCAGGAAGAAAGCACAGTTTGCGCCACCACACCCCCACTAATCCCAGAACCATTAAATCAGACAAGAGTTTTTCCTAACTGCAGTGATTTAGGTGCAGATAAAATTGATACCGTAGTGGACAATCTTGAATTGGACGCTAAAACTGAGCCTCATCTGGATTTGTTCCGGCAGGAAAAATCTTCCTACTGCCTAAGGAATAGGCTTTTTCTTAAAAAATCAGCTCCTCCTGCTATTAAACAAACCGTAATCCCGCGAATCACAAAGAGAGTTTCGCGTAAAACCCCTAAATCAAATAAAGGGATACCAGCAAATAAGAAAGGAGCCTTGGAAGGTAGGCAGGAACTAGTTGATAAGAGGAAGAAAAAATCTGTAATAAAAATTACACCCTCTTTGAGGACTTACTTTAAAGTACAGGACAGACTCCAAGACAGAGTACACTCTATACCCGCAATGGAAGAGTCCGCCTCACCAGTGTTACCATTGTTAACCCAGCCACTAATGGGGGATTTAAGCGACCCGGACAACTTCTTGACTGAACTCTCAATGAGGGAGATAGAGAACCAAGATCTCGAGGATTCACAGACGATAGCTCAATCTCAGGTCCAGACCTCCACTCAATCTCTGAGTCAGACAATAAACACACCTCAAGGCCTCTTTGGAATTGATCCTACCCCTAGTTGTTCTACTATGCCTCCCGTTCCAGAGCTAGAGATCGTTACAGAGTCTGTACCCCCTGACACTTCTACCTCGGATATATTTAACACTAACTCCAACTCTGACAAATCTGATAATCCCGCTAAAAATCATTGTGAGTCTAGCAGTAATATGGAGATACTTATGGAAAAAATGTTTGCGGAGATGACATCTAGATTTAGGATATCAGAAGATAACCAAATCAAACTTCACGATAGGTTTGAATCTTTGGACTCAAAGTTATTGGCGTTAAATGAGAGAGTCTCTACAGTAGAAGCTGTAGCTGTGGGCCTGACAAGGAGGGTGGAAGCATCAGAAAAAAATATAAGAGATTTAAAAGCAAAGGACAAAAGTATGGAGGAAAAACTGGAAGCCTTGGAGAACCAGTCTAGGAGATCAAACCTGAGATTTCTTAATGTGCCAGAAGGGCGAGAAGGGTCAGACATAAAGAAATTAATTATTTCGCTACTAGAGGAATATTTTCCGTGGTGTAAATGCTCAGACCTGGAAAATGACATTCAACGGGTTCACCGTGACCCTTTTGGGAAATCCAAAGAAAGAAAGAACCCAAGGAAGATTCTGGTGAATTTTAAATCATATAATATCAAAGAGAGGATCTTGAGTGAAGCTTTAAAAACAGGAACACTTAACAGGGATGACTGGTCCTTTAGGATCCGATCTGACATTGCGAAGGTGACACAAGACAGGCAATGGGAATTGGGTCAAAAAATGCCAGAGTTAAAATCATTTGGGGCTACAGTCCAAATGAAGTTCCCGGCTTCACTCAGGATTATGTGGAGGAACAAGATGTATAATATTAAAGATCCTCTAGAAGTTGACAACCTGTTAGTACAGATGCGGGATCAGATTCAAATTCAATCTCAAACTCACTCCTAGATTAAATGCCAAACACATTTGATATGGCGACTACACTTATAATGACCCTATGAAAACTAGAATTAAGACTTACTTATAACACTTATAACACCAGCATCCTTATCCATTCTTTTTCTTTTACAGGCACGGAGCTCATAGAGGGCCATAATTAAGGCCCAAAGGAAAGGGAGGCTTTCCCTGGGAGGGTTTGTGTCTCCCCGTCCCTCCTTTTTTCTTTTCTATAATTTTTGTAAATTCTCACATACACAAGTGGCTTTTAGCCATCTTAAGAGGGGAAGAAGGGGAGGGTGGGGCGCACATGAGGGTTGGGAGCAAAATAGGGAAAAAAACAAAAAAATGTCCTCATTCCAAATTAAAGGAGAAAATCAGGAACCAGATGATTAGTAAAGAGCGCCACACACTTTACCGAGGGAGATGGAAAAAAATCTGAAGAATATAAAAATAATCACCTGGAATGTTAACGGGTTAAGGGTCAAGAGCAGAAGAAGGAAAATCTTTGAATATTTAAAAATTGCCGATAGTGAAATATTAATCTTACAAGAAACTCATTTAATGAAATCAGAATGGGAGGAGATCATTAAAACACTTTAGTGGGTTGAGGATTATGTTTGTACGGACCAACATTGCGCCACAAAAGGGGTTGTTATTCTTATAAAAAAATCCCTGAAGGCAAAAATACTATCCACCGAGACTGATCCTAAAGGGAGATGGGCCCTAGCCAAGATTACCTTCCTCAATAATACCTTTATTTTAGCCGGGTAACATAGACGATCCCACCCCATTACAATCATTATACTCCCATTTAATATCGGTAAACTTTCCTGTGATCCTAGGTGGAGATTTTAATATAATTTTAAATCCAAATACAGATCGGATACCAAAAGGGAAATTGAACACCTTGCCCAAAATGAGAGAATGGCTGGTAATATATAAAAGAGATCTAAATCTTCTTGATGTATGGGACGAAAAGGGCTCCAAACAGGATAGATTTACGTTTAACAATAAAAAATTGAGAATACAATCAAGAATTGATTATTTCCTAATAGATCAGGCACTAGTAGAAAACACTCATAAAATGACCCGCCTTCCCGCTCATCTCTCAGATCACTCGGCTGTCCAAATGACATTAAAAATAAATGATGTTACAACTATACCGAGATGGACTCTAGACCGTACGGTCCTCCAGGATCCCACAATAATCGACCAACTTTCACTAGAGACAGAACAGTATTTTCAAGACAATAATGGGAGTGCTTCACCGCAATTGATCTGGGATGCATACAAGGCAGTAATTAGGGGCAAGATTTGTAGCTTGACTATACATAAATCAAGAGAGGCAAAAAAAGAGATCCAGAAAATGGAAGAGAACATAAAAATACTGGACCGCCAGATCTTAATAGACACTTCCTCCCCGAGATGTCAAGAACTAATGAGGGAAAGGCTTAATTGGAAGGAGAAATTATCGACATTATTAGAAGGAAAAATTAGGGAAAGATGGGAATGTAGTAAACTTGCCCATTATGAGTATGGAGAAGGCTGTGGAAAGATGCTCGCGTGGAAGCTCAAAACAGACCAAGTTAGAAATAAAATAAACTATATACATCCGACAGACAGCTCTCAAAATGGGTTTGAAGAGAAAGTTATAAAAGAAGAGTTCTCGGCTTTTTTTTACTAAACTCTACTCGGAGGATTGCAACCCAAAAATAGAAGAAATAACCAACTTCCTACTAACACAAAATATTCCAGTTTTAACCCCAGAGGAAAAAATAACTTTAAATAGTGAAATAAAATCAGAAGAAGCCTGATGCCCTCCCAAACGAACTCTATCTAAAGTTAAAAGATACGCTGGTTCCCCATTTAACACTACTAGTCAACAAGATTTTTATAAACAACGTTAAAATTCCGGAGTCATGGAATGACGCCACCATCTCCATCATACTGAAACCAGGTAAAAATCCAAAGCAATGCGAATCCTACCGCCCAATATCCATTCTAAATTGCGACTACAAGATTTTTACTCAAATCCTAGCAAAAAGACTAGGGAAAATAGCGGGAACATTAATAAACTTTAATCAAAAAGGCTTCATGGCAGGAAGGCATTTACAGGACCTTACGCATGAGCTGATTGCAGTAATTGATATCGCTACCGTAGAAAAGATCCCAATATCAATAATTACGATTGACGCTGCTAAAGCATTTGATAGAGTAAATTGGTCTTATCTAAGCGAAGTATTAAAGAAATTTAATCTGGGGGAAAACATCGTAAAAGCTGTAGAAAATATTTACAATTCGCCCAGAGCCAAGATATTAATTAACGGCCACATAACAAATAATATTCTGATAGGTAGAGGTACACGCCAGGGCTGCCCCCTCTCCCCCCTACTTTTTAATTTCTATATTGAGCCGATCGCAGAACAACTTAGGAATCTCCCTTCTATCTCCCCATTTACCTACCAAGGGTGGCACAAGAAAGTCGCGTTATATGCGGACGATCTCATGATCTTTACCTCAGACCTAGAAGAGGCTCTTAAAACAACAGAAGAGACCTTGATAAGCTTTGGGAGGATATCTGGTTATCAGATAAATCAAACAAAAACTGAAACCGTAAGTTGGAATGAAAACTTTGTATCCCCCTTTACTAAAGATAAAATAAGATATCTGGGTATTGATCTGGTAAAGGAGATTGATAAAATTACCCAAATAAATTTACATAGGGTAGAGGTTGAAGTAAAAAAGTTACTGAAAGTCTGGAAAGCTCTGCCCTTAACATTCCTGGGGAAATCAAACATCATAAAAATGGCAATTCTACCAAAATTTACCTTCATTTTCAACGCTATCCCTCTCGAGTTCAATAGAGATAAGATAAAAAAGATTCAGGGAGACTTATCCAGTTTCATATGGTCATCTAAAAAACCAAGAATTGCATGGCGTAAATTAAGAAGATCTAAAGAGCAGGGAGGAAAAGCAAGCCCAGATTTATTAGAATACTGCAGGGCCTTCCAATTCAAAAGTAGTAGGGTGCTGTTGGGTCCATATGTAAATTACCCACTATTCTTACGTGTTTTAACAAGCAATACCAGCCATTTTCTATACAAATTTGGGCATCCAAAGTTCTTTAAAAAAATTAAACTAAAGGTCCTGAAATCTGCCGCTAGAGTATGGTACTGTATCAGATCTACATTGGATATCCCCTTCTATAGTGATAAGGCCCCGATCTGGGATTCTCAGACCACACCAGACTGCCTTAAGGATAGCTTAGCAACATCGCTAAGATCAGCAGAAATAAAGGACTGGGGTCAACTTCTGTTTCAAAACAAACTGCTTGATTGGGATATTTTGTCTCATCGTACGAACTATACTCTTTCGAAATTCAAATACTACCAATTACTGAGTTGGAGTAAGTCTCTTAAAGAAATTAGAAAAGGTAATACCACCCTGGAGATAAAGATGCAGACGGATAAACCATTTCGGAAAGAAACTTCATTCTGGTACTGGGCCTTAATCTCGGCTGGGGAGGAAGATTTTCGAATTCCAGAAGGTATCTGGGGAAAAGATCTGCCGACGCTGGATATAAGTAACATATGGCAAGTATCTATGAGCATTTGCTGGTCAATTGTAACTTCTGCTGCTCTTAAAAGAAACCATTTGCTCACTGTACACAGAGCCTACTGGACACCGAAAAAATTATCCAAATTTAACGGGGCCACAGTGAAGAACTGCCCAAAGTGCGATTTACAGCTGGCTGATGATCTACACATGTTTTGGCGTTGTCCTAGCCTGGATGCCTTTTGGAAGGAAGTGGGTACTACCTTAGAGGGGGTATTTGGAAGACAACTCTCTGCAAGTATGGACCTAGTTATTTTTGGGATCTCAAGAACAAATGTAGAAAGACCTCTTACTAAAACTCAAGAGAATTTACTTTTCATTTTGATTCTTTTGGCAAGGATGGAGATTTGTGTAAAATGGATAACTCCGGTTCCCCCTACTCATAATGAATGGTTGGCTTCAATCTTGAAAGTGTTTAATTTAGATAAAAATAAGAAGTATGCCTCTAAAAAATATAGATTCTGGGACTTGTGGGAAGAATACCATAAGAGGTGAATTAATGAGTGTGGTTTATATAATTTGTGTATGCAATATGAAGCTAACATTCCTGGTTTCCCTAACACCTCCTCTGTCCACTGTCCAATGATTACGCTATCGCAACAATGATGAGAATGGCATGTAAGAGTAGCAAAAATGGCTAGCTCAACCTACTACGTATAACCAAGCCTTCTCCCTATAAGTATGTGGACGTAAGGGGTTTCCTTTTTTTTAAGGGCGCCACGAAGTTGAGAAAGGTCCCTGAAAACTCCTGACTTAACTGTTGCGTAATGACAAAGAAAAAAAAAAAAAAAAAAAAAAAAACAATTCCAAGTTCATGGAACGAGGCAACTATTATTTTAATACTTAAATCAGGGAAATCTCCAAAGAGTTTGGATGCTTATAGGCCTATTTCACTTTTAAATTGTGATTACAAATTTTTCTCTAAAATCCTAGCGGACAGACTCGGTAAAAATATTCACAAACTGATCCATGAAGATCAAAGGGGTTTTATCAAGATGAGATACCTAAAAGAACTTACTTACTCATTGATAGGAATGATAGATTTAGCTTCCAATTATGAATACCCCTTGGCAGTGATCGCGTTAGACGCTGCCAAGGCCTTTGATCGAGTCAACTTTGCATACTTAAAATCACTCCTGTATTATCTCAATCTAGGAGACAAATTTACGCAATCTATTTTTGCTTTATATTGTGCACCAACATCGCGAGTATTGGTTAATGGGACTCTCACACTCCCTATAAAAGTAATGCGGGGCACCCGACAAGGATGCCCTTTATCACCCTTGCTTTTTAATTTATATATAGAGCCTCTTGCTTGTAAAATTAGAGCTTCAGAAGAGATACCCCCTTTTGTTGTGATGGACTGGTCAAAGAAACTTGGATTATATGCAGATGATATTATTGTTTATTCTTCAAATTTGGTTGGCTCGTTGGAAAATCTAGTCAAGATAACAAAGGATTTTGGTAAGATCTCTGGTTACCAGTTAAACCAAGACAAGACTGAAATAATGACCTGGAATCTTAACACAAGAGGGGTAAAAATCACAGCAGAAATGAGATATCTTGGGGTGAGGATTACACAAAAAAATGAAGACTTGGCAAAAACTAACTTTGATAGGGTAAAAAAAGAAGTTGCTGATACCCTAAAAGGATGGATGAATTTACCTCTTTCAATATATGGACGATGCAATCTTGTAAAAATGGTGATTGTACCTAAAATTACTTTCCTGTTCGAGACTATTCCGTTGGGTTTTAAAAAGGAATGGCTGGTTAAGTTACAGAGCACGATAACATCATTTATTTGGGCGTCAAAGGCCTCTCGAATCTCATGGAAGAAAATAAGGAGGAGAGTAAATAAAGGAGGGTTGGCGGCCCCAGATATACAAATATATGCATGGGCCTTTTGCTTAAAAAATTGTAGGATGTTGTTGGGTACCCTACTTAGTTCTCAGATTGGCGAACTGTTTGGAATATTGCTGAAAAGGTCAGGATATCATGATTTTGGTTTTTTGTATAAGTTTGCAGACCCTAAATTCTTTAAAAAGGTGAGACTTAAGACTTTGAGAGACTTGGCGGAGATATGGCATAAAATTAGAAAACTATCTAAACTGCCCTATTTTAGCTATATGGCCCCAATATGGGAGTCTCCTGGTGCTCCATCCTGGACAAAAGACGCGCTAGCACTACATCTGAAAAAGGAACCTGCTTTGCAAAGGTGGAAAGATTTGTTCCAAGATGGCAAACTTATTTCATGGGGTTTTTGCCAGCAAATGTGGGGTCCAGTTTTTTCAAAATATAAATATCTACAGATCCAAAGCTGGGCAAATCACTTGGAAACAGAGATCAGAACTGGAAATGACTTTGAGCTAAAGTTGGAGTCAGGGATCTTTAAGAAGGAAGTAGCTTTCTGGTATTGGCAAATACTAGAAATGGAAGATGGACCATTTGTTCTGCCAGAGACCCTATGGATGGATAGCTTGCCAAGGATCGCGACAGAAAACCAATGGCAAGTAACTATGTGCATGCTATATAGTATTGTTAAACCTGCAAACCTAAGGCGAAACCTCTTATTTACCATTCACAGGGCATATTGGTCTCCGTATAGACTTTCTAAATTTAAAGATGGAGGAATTGTTGGATGTCCAAAATGTAAAGCTCCTAATGTGGATGATTTGCATATGTTTGTGTCCTGCCCAAAAATCAAGCAATTCTGGATTGATGTAAGTAATTCTCTCTCCAAATCTCTGAACCAACGCATCGAGGTAAGCCCTAAATTAATTAAATAGGGGAGATTTGATTTAGAAAACAGATTTTTGAATAATAATGTTAGACTTATTTTTTATGCTATGTTGCTAGCACGTCGAGAGATATGTAAACTATGGGTCTCACCAATTAGTCCTAGTTTAATGGATTGGATCTTAGCTATGAGGTACATGGCTAAACTTGATATGTTAGACCATTCTAAGAGAAATAGAGGATTTTGGATACCCTTCCTGTTATGCTTTGGTTGAATTATTCTTATGTTAAAGTCCGATGATTAAGCCCGTGCCTGTCTCGCTGGTATATGGTTTTTTTTTCTCAGGACGATAAATAGAGATGGTGGAGGACACACATGTTGGGTCAGGTGGTCAAGAGGGATAGTTCAGAGGAAGGCCAGACTCAAGAATATGTGCTGTCTATGCCCCATTACTCTAAACCAGCTAATGAGATAAAACAGCCCAGTGGTGGACAAAGATAGAAGTTATGGGTGGCAAGGTGGCAAATGGGGATAAAAAAAAAAAAAAAAAAAAAAACCTTTTGCCTGGTATTGGTGGTTCCAATTTAATTTTTAAAAAATTGTTTGGGTCAGTTCACTCTGCCTTATGTGTTTTTCAATTTTTATTTTAAATTGTACTGTGATAGAGAGAATTACCCTACTATAGCTAGACCACGTCTATAAACATCCCTTTAGCAATTCCAATCTGCTACTTTTAAGACAGGGACTCCAAAACCTTTTCTGATGTTACGATCCCCCTCCCTGCTATAAACTACAGGGGAACCTCCTATTTGTTATTTCTGATAAGTAATCTAGAGCCTTCTTGTTCTATGTATCACTAATCCTATTTTGTTTGTATTGCAGAGGGGGATGTGTGGTATCTTCTGTTCGGGGTATTATTGTCCCTTTGCCGCACCCCTCCCCTTCAGGTCGCAATGTTCTCACCCTACATGAGATGCCGTGGAATGTTGCCGCACCTAAGGTTCTAAGTCGAGCTCCCTGCGAGGAGACAACAGGAACCGGCGGTGCGGGCTGTGGCTGAGGTCATTTGCTGCGTAACCTAATAAAAGTCCTTCAAGATCACAATCTCATTGTGAATTCTCTGATCCCCCTTCTCTGGTTATTACAGGTCCCTCTGCCCCCAGTTGGGTAGTAAAAGGCGGTAATGCTTGCGACTGAGGTCTTGCTGAACCTGCTGCACTCTTTATTGCTATGCACCTGAACTGATTAAGTATTCTGATACTTCAGCTTCTGGTACAGAGTTAAGCTCCGGTTTCACTGCAGGAATATGTATTAGATGTGCCCACACAGAAGCTGCATGCTGCTCTCACCAGGATACTTCTGCCGCTGGATGGGCAGGATTTTCCCCCTACACACCCTTCGCCAGGGTGGATGAAGCTCCTAAAATGAGAGTTGATAGAGGGCTAGCATAATGAATCAATCTATGACGGGTTGCAATTAGTATGCATCTACAGAAAGCGTTGCATGTGTTATTGAGATGTTCCATAGCCTATGCAACAAAATGAACAGTTACAAGAAAGGAAATTAAGGGTGCAGTGGAACAGTCTCCAAAAGCAAGCACTGCTGATGGCAGAAGAGGGGGAGGGGAGGGGAGGGGAGAGGAGGAGAACACACAAGGAGTCAAAGGCCTCTGAAGGAAACACCAAATGTCCCCCAAATAACTGTGGTGAAGCGGGGTGCACATTCATAATTGGTGTTTGAGGTGGGCCTACACAAAATCCCTTTAACTGAAACATTTAGGATGGGTTCCAGGGATGTACGGAGATGCTACTGTTGCATTTCCCTTGATATCCCGTGGGAAGGTGCCCACATCCCCGTATGGCTTTATGTAAGCCAACATATTATATTAGGAGCAAAAATATATGGTAATACCATTTAGGGTAAATAGTACAGATGGTCCAATGCTTTCGGACATAACGTTAGATGGTATGGAAACACTGGGCCAGGTTATACTGGATATGGACCCACTCTCGGTTCCTAACTATCCCTTCCAGCCCCACAGGGGAGCAGACAACACTCTCCCCAGCCATGCCACAGATGGCGTTCAAGTCCCATTAGCCATTTACCGTCAGTTTAATAAAAGGTGGTAGCACCGCGTAGAATAATTTGGAGAACTTATTGAAATGCCTCGGCGCAGGAAGGAACAGTAGACTTACAAGATTCCGCCATTTTTCAAGACTCGCCACACTAATGGTGACAGTGTCCAACACAAACAACGCAATTCTTTGAGTCAAAATTATTTAAAAACTCTAGTTGATGTGCACGGTTTGAAGAATATTGGGTTGAAGTAAATTGCAGGCCCATAACTAACTGTTCAGTATGTCTGTAACAATGACTAGAGAATTAGTCCAAACGCAGGTCTTGCTTCCTCTCATGCAAGACTCCACGCCACATTCAATCACATTAGCTATTCAGTATCCTCGATTCGCTGCCATTCAAAGATGGCTGCCACGTTTGAATCTTTCTAGTCCACTGTTTATCTCTATTGTACAATTCTCGCCAGCACCTGTCATGGCGGCGCACAACCAACTCGTGTGCAAGCGCTTCTATAAATGTGATTCAATTGGACAACAAAACGTATAGTCCCATAAATAACCAGAAAATGATCAACTCTTTAAACGTAAACCTATATAAATACAAGTACCCGCCCCAACACAGTCTGCTCCGCTTCCTCTCGGTTAACCCTGATCCAATCGCGCTGCGCTTAGCCTCACTTGGTGTAATCTTCCCTTCGCTCCAGGTGAAACCTTCTCATCACCTTCACCTCGTGCAAGTTCTGGTCTACATCCCAGCTGATGAAGTCAACCTTCTTCAGGAGCTTCTGCTCGTGGAATTTCAGTTTACGCACCATAATTACGAGCAAGTGGCCGAGGCAACAGCTAAATAAGGGCGGAGCGAGCGACTGAAAAGAAGCAGCAGCCTCAGCCCCGTGCAATGTAAACGCAGGAAGATTGTTCCTTAAAGAAACAGAACCCTTATGAGGTGTGTTTTATTTTAAATAGCGCGAACTCGACCCAGCGCTTTTCGTGAGCACCAATTGAGTTACAGACGGAAACATTCATTTTGTTAGGCACCGGGACAAAAGTGATTTGCCCAGAATCAGAGAATATTGAGGTCCCAGCTGAGACTCGAACCCGGGTCCCCAGCTTCGAGCAGGAAATAAAATTCGCTGCATAGTTTTTTGGCATGGCTACTTTCATTAAGAAAGCTCCATAAAGAGGGAAATAAAACATTGTTGCAGACATTGTGTGCTCCTTAAAAACACAGGCAAACTCTTCTGTTTAGTTTGGTGGCATTCAACAAGCACCACAATTGACGAAATAAAACATTGCATTGAATTACATTAAAGCAGTCTCCCTACAACAATTTCTGGTAATTTAAGTAGAGCGTCGTTTACCTCCAGACAGTCTCCTCAGCGACTCCTTTCGGAATTAGCAAATCAGTTCACCGCAAGAATAACTATTCTATTTATTCTACTTAAAATCATTTATAGAGCTCTACAACCTGCCCATATAGCCCAACGCACACATTCCTATACTACGAATGTTCAATGTTCTCAGAATTCTCTTGGGGCAATGAATTACATCACAGACTGATGGGGTTAAAATGTCGCTGTTATTTCAGCAACAATCAATGTAATTACAATAATGTAATCAAGGTTTACACAACTTGAATGTAACCCCACCTGCCAGACCTACTTGATCAGCCATGAAATATAACCTATATTGATCCCACATGAATTTTCCCCTATATCGACCCCCCATGACTTTTCCCCCCAAATTGATCACCCATGCTTTTTTCCCCATATTGATCCCCGATGAATTTTCCCCCACATTGAACCTCGTCCCCAACCCCTTAGTTTGTTCCTCTTCCTGCCTCATTCCTCCGTCCTCTGTTTTCCCTCTGTCCTAAGCTATTCTGCCTGCCCCAACCCTTCCCACCTGCCTCAATCCTGTCCAAATCTGCCTGCACAAGAAATTAAGCCTCAAAGAACACCCAGGATTCCAACCCAGAACATAGGAAACATAAAACCTAAAATGAAGGGAGGATGGAAGGGGCACCAAAAAATGTCTCGCTGCCGCCTACCTGACACAGGGACCCCTAACTGACAGGCAATTAGAATGCAGAGTTTGAAACCGCCGCGTTCTACAGCAGGCACCTCGCCTGCATGCGCTTGCTCTGGGCAACTCCATGTGCCCGAAGAAGCCCAGGGGTAGATATTCTTTGATTGCCACCCCCAAGCCCCCAATCAGGCAATGAATTACATCACAGACCGATGGGGTTAAAAGGTCACTTTTATCTCAGCAACAATGAATTCAATTACAATAATGCAGTCAAGGTTTACACAAATTGAATGTACCCCGACGCTCCACCCCTACTTGATCCCCCATAAAATATCTCCATATTCACCCCACATGAATTTTCCCCATATCGATCCCCCATGACTTTTTCCCCCATATTTATCCCTCATGAATTTTTCCCCATATTGATCCCCCATGAAGTTTTCGCCACATTGAATCTTGTCCCCAACCCCTTAGTTTGTCCCCTTCCTACCTCCTGCCTCATTCCTCTGTTTTCCCTCTGTCCTAAGCTATTCTGCCTACTCCAACCCTTCCTGCCTGCCTCAATCCCGTCCAAATCTGCCACCAGCAAAAAACCCTGAACAGTCGTTTTTCCTATCCCCACCTAAGGATTTTAATTGTGTCAAGATCCCCTATGAGTAAAAGGAAGTCCGCATCTCAAACCAATTCAATAACTATAGCTGATTGAAACTGAAAACGCCAGGACACAAAATCTTGTTGACCTCAAATTGTCTCCAATACAAGAAAAAAAAAATGAGACTTCATAAGAAATGACGTTGGAATATAAATTGATCCCCAAGACACAAGAAAAGAGACTGTCTCTAATACAGTCCTTAACCCCACGATGCGACCCCAATATAACAGAGAACTTTTCTTTAACGTTCACCAAATCCTATTCATATGGTATAGCGAAAAGGGGGAGTATTTCCCCTACCAAACAATCTGAATTTCTTCAAAGCTAAAACCTAGGTTAGGTCCATAATGATTTCTTTCCGCCTGTATGGCCGCCCACTTAATAAAGGAGTGTCTGACGATCCGGACGTTCGGCATGGATGCCGGTTGGGTCAAGAGGGCACCTAAAAAGAAGAAGATTTTAGGAAGGCCAAAAAAGATCTATAACTTATTTAAATCTCTAACAAACTTTAACAGCAATTGGACTACCAACGGCCCAAGTATTTTGGCTGTTGCAGTGAAACCCCCCCCCCCCTCTAACAGCTTCTGAAGCCCCACAAATTCTGAATGAATAGGTACTGAATTCAAAAGGTATAGACCTAAGATACTTAAAGCTTTCTTAAAACTGAGAAGATTTGTAAAGCTGTTACCGTAGAACCGTCCTGATGCTGGAACACAAATTCATGTAAATATGCGTTTGCTTGTCTAAATTCTAACCTAGCTGACAATGGGCAAAGCAGGCCTCTTAGCTTCCACAATACCGCTGCAGCACCTTTACCTTTTTGATCTGTGTTTGAGGGTTACAATAAAATACATAGAAACCGTTTTTTATTTGAAACATTGGTGCCTGTTAGCCCATGTGAATTTACTTACCTCATACATTTGAATAAACCTTAAAGATCCAAGAAATGACCATACCATCCAAAGCTTGAAGAACAAAGACTTAAAATAGGAATAGAAAATATGAGGTAGAATTTGTCTGGAGGTGCCCAGTAATGCAAGAGATATAGGCTTACTCAGTGCAGTAGCGCGCTACGTTATCGTTGAACTAACCTTATAAAAATGTGCCTCCCCATTACCTTAAAATGTGGTTCGTAACCCCAAAACACCTTTACCATAAACAGAAATAACTGCCAGCGTCCCAAAATAATTGTAGGTGCTGAAATACCTGACCGAGATTACACATTAAACACTGTAAAAATATAATTAGTACGATTTATACAACCTAGTTCTTCATTTTTTTCGACAAGAAGCACCTAGATGTACAAATACAGCCCAAGCCCTTCTGCAAGCTAAAATTGTACTGCAAGCAAGAGCGTTTTCGACTAAGTGCAGTATCTTCAGACTACTAGCTCACATACCTCATGTGGAATCTGAGTTATTTCTGGATCCGTTCCGGATGTTAAACCGAGGAATCTTTTTCACTGAGAATGAGGTAACGCATCTGCTATAATATTACCCAAACCAGGGATATGCTTAACTCTAAACGTTATATGAAACATCAAGCAACTAATCATGAATCTCTGCAACAGTTTAGTAGACGTCTATCTTTGATTTTTTGACCATGGATCAGGTCAACCACAATTTTGCTGTCAACCATGAAAAAGAAAAGTTTTTTCTCTAAACACGTGCACCAAGCGGACAAAGAAACAATCGTAAAAAATCCAAAAAATGCTATACTACGCTGTTCTGAAATCCACTTCATTGGCCATGTTTCAGTGCACCACTTGCCATTCCAGAAGAGCCCCAAGCCATCTGCCCCTGAGACATCAGAAAAATTCTGAATTGGCCACAAAGATTGTCATCAAAAGACCAAATGGAGGCCTCCCTTGGAGACTTTAAGAAAAAACATAATCCTTACTTCAAAGTCAGTTCTCATAAAAATAGACACTCTAAATCTGTGATGAGGTAAGGAAAAAATCTGACATAGTAAAACCTAACCTGCGATAAAAATACCTGCCCGCTTCCACCGCTTTGCAAGCAAAATTCCAGTGTCCCAGTAATCACCAAAACTCGAACAAGGTAAGTTTTCGAAATAGCGTAGCAGGTTCAAAGGAATCCAAAATCTCTTACACTTTGCTAATTGGCAAACTGGCTACCATTGTTACTGTATCAATTTCCATGCCTAGAAAAATTAGACATGCTGCAGGGCTCTCTGTTTCCTCTTCAGCCAGAGGCATGACTAATTCCTGAGTTAACTACTGAAGAAACTGAAGTGCTCTCCTACACTGCTCAGTTTTTTTAAATCGTTTTTTAAATTATCCAGAACAATGTGACACTTGAACATGACCTGATCGGAATGAGTTAACCAATTGAAAAAATTCAGCCCAAAAACTCAAGAAGTTGACAAGAAACTGCACAACCCTTAGGTAAAAACATTATTGACAAAAGAATATTCTAAAAAATGTAAGCCAAACAATTCAAAATTCTGCTGGTGTACCGGGAGTAATGTAAATGCAGATGTAATAGCACATCTAGCCAAACTCCGCTTCTTAGCTGGCTTTCCTCACCAGTTCAAGAGGCACATCTACTGAAGCAAGCTGTACCATAGCATCTTCTTAGCAATGCAATCATTCACCGAAAAAACCTTGTGGCCATGACAAATGTTGTATCATTCGAAAATTTGCCTTGTTCCTTTTTGCAACCACTCCTAAGGGAGAAAGGATGAGGTTGGGAAGAGGTCAAGCAGAAAAAGGAACAGTCACTTTGCCCTCAGCAATTTCTGAATGCAATTTCTTAGCAATAGCGTTTGGAAATAGATGAGCAGATTTCAAATTTGAGCAAACCTGCAGCAGTAGGACCTTGGTAACCCAGACAGAAGCCTTTGTTGAAAAACCCACTCCAATCCAAAGCTTTGTCCCGCAGAAAATAAAATCCAAAGGCAATAACATAGTTTGGGAATACCACTTGGGTAACTGCCTATGAAGTGAGGCTGGAATGGAGTAGCCAGCCCTCTGCCCTGGCTGACCGTATACCCGTGGGCCTGTCCGCTGAAACATTGTAAAACTGCATGATTACCAGCGCATTTTGAAGCCTCGTGTATATTTCCAGGGATTTCTTTGGCAGGAACCTCGATTAAAAAACCAGCACGCTCCCGTAATGAATGATTGAGGTTTGGCCCAAGTATCTACCCCTCCCGAGGTGAGTCTATTAAGAAAAGAGAGGGGGTGAGTAATAGCAAAAAAGCTAGCTGTATGCAGAGTAGGAGGAGGCCTCTGTGGATATATCCACTGAAACCATAAGTCGTGGTCAACTTCCCCCTCAGGGTATAACAGGAACAAGGACTAGCCTGGCTCCTAATTCCCCATAAATTTGCTGTAATGAAGCAAAAAACCTCTAAATTGGACTGAGCCTTTCTGATTGTATCCAAGTATTTAAAAATAGTTACTGATCGATCTGAAAATTACTCACTATAAACACTTGCGGAAATCTATATTGGTGGGTACCCTAGGAGCTAATTCCCAAACATCTTCCCTGGAACCCTCTTTATATTAGATTTCCCTGTGAAATAACTTAAAGACATCAACAAACTCACCTTCCAACATTTTATTTTAATGCCTGTTTAAATGAGAGCCGAGGGACATAGATATGCCCGTGTAGGGAAGCCTTTTTAAAACCTTCTACCTTTTCTTTAGATGCTGAAACCTCATTCTAAGTAAGTTTGTCTGACCCCGGTAATTTGCCCTTGTCTTTACCAGCACTAGGAGGTAATGTGTGTTGTGAATCTGAAGGTGAGTCACAATGACAGAAAAGCTTAGCATCTGAATTCTTACCTTCTACTAAAATCTCGTCTGTGTTTCCCCCCATCCCTTTTGCTTGGGAGACTGGTATCAACGCCTTCACCCCCAGCCCCAATTTAACTCTCTTCCAAATCAGAAAAGCCATTATCCCCATTATCATAAACCCCTTGAAAAGCCCCACTTGAGGATGGTTGAGCTCCATCACCAACGTCACCATTAACTTGACTCCAGTTCAACGCTGTTGTGAACTGCGCAGTTTTGTGGTTGGACAAAGGAAAACCCGCTCCAAGATTTTCCTTTGCTGATGAGGAAACGAAAACAGGATGCTTGATACCTGTGCAAAGCTGTATCACTGAACCTGATGCCCTTTTGCAGACTTGTCTTATCGTTGGCCTGTAAGACGCTAGAACTCACAGACATGGGGGACTCAAAATTAGCTCAGATGAAGTAGTGTTTCCCTTACCTACAATGCTAATCCAAACCTATTGGTCCTGCCCTATGGGCTCACTATCATCCCTGACTGAAAAATTATTGACACTACCAACCACAATGCCTGAAAGGAGAATAACTGTACTACGCTTAGACTGTAACACCTGCCCCTAGTAGATTACAAACCAGACTGAATATTGACACCAACCCTGAACGCATCCCCAGTGGACAAAAACTACACAGCTTAAATATGATTGGCAACTCACATCAGAAATTGCCTGCAAAATAGACCTCTCACCAAACACAGAAAGCACAGTTTTTTTTAAAAGAAACTTGTTCCAAATATAAATATAACGTTTAGTAATTGAACTAAACAAGCAGAGCCCTGAGTAACATCAAAATAGCCCTATGTAAGTCACCACTAGGTGGCGCCAACACCTCACTTTCACCAAAAGCCCAACATCTGTGCCAACACAATCCCCTTTAACCCCTTCGATGCTGATGACGAGCTCAGCTCGTCATCAGCCACAGGTGACGTGTGCGGATGACGAGCTGAGCTCGTCATGTATCGCGGTTAATCGAAAACAGCCTCACAGCGCAAAAATCACTGCAGCAGCGATGCGGTTAAGGGCGTCTGCTTCCTTGATACCCCTGCCTCTGATTGGGCGTGTGTGAGCCCAGCCCTTCCCTCTCCCCAAACTTGAGGAAGCAGGCTGCTGACCAGAGGTGAGAGAAGCGCCTCCCTTCAAAACCTTACCACTGCCATTTCTCCATCTTAACAGAAAAAATCTCATGGGAGCTGCCAGATATAAAACAAGACAATTAACGACAGAAAACCCCATCCAAGTAAGCCCTTCTTATATAGTTAAACCAGACCCTGCTCGACCCAGGACCCCAGGAGCCAGCAAAACCACCATCCCTACCTGGCAAAAGACACTCGAGGCTTGCCTTTCATTTAAATTACCATAGATCCCAGTGCAGAGTAAATAAAACCCACAAAATGGAACCAAAAATGCCTCGCTGCCGCCTACCTGACACAGGGACCCCCAACTGACAGGCAATTAGAACGTGGCATTTGAAACCGCTGCGTTCTAAAGCAGGTGCCTCGCCTGCAGGCGCTCGCTCTGGGCACTCCATGTGCCCAAAGCAGCCCGGGGGTGGACATTCTTTGAGTCCTCCCCCAAGCCCCCTATCATGTGTGTAAATACTGCAGTCTGTATCTGTTTTCGTATTGCTGGTACCATTGAAAACATTGAAGAAGTTAGATATTGTTTATTCTTTAGCTTTGGGTTGTATAAACCATGTTACCTGACCTAGGTCTTGTTTTTGTGTGCTATTTTTATATAGCACAAACTTGACTCCAAGGTATGAGAGTTGTTTTCCTTCACGGAATAATCACAAGCCACTACTCCTGTCATAGCAAAAAAGGGCATTTTATTAAGACAGGTACATTTCTTATCTCTTTCAAATGAAACAACTTTGTGAACAACTTGACATCATAAATATCTTAAGTTATCTCATAGTAGCGACACCATCGACCCAAACGCTGCCTCCCGCAACCTCAGACAGTGGATCGCAACTGCACCAACACTCTCGCTCCGCTCAAGAAGCCCTCCAACAGCCACACCAGTAAGAAAGCCACCTGGTTCACCGAAGAGCTCCAAACCTTTAAACGCGCATGCCGGAAACTGGAGATGAAATGGCTCCATGAACGCACACCAGACAACCACGCAGCCCACAAGGACGCCACCCGCAGACATCACCACCTCATCAGGTTAGCCAAGAGATCCTCCTTCATAGACTGCCTCGATAACAACGCACACGACAGCAAAGAGCTCTTCAGCATCATGAAGGAACTCTCCAACCCCAGCGCCAACGCAAATGACATCCTGCCCTCACAAGAACTGTGCGACTCACTGGCCACCTTCTTCCACTGCAAGATCGCTGACATCCACGACAGCTTCAGCACCACGACGGTCCCGTCTTCGCTAGACTCCACTCCCCCTGAGAACACCAACCACCTGACCTCCTGGGCCAATGTCAACGACGATGAGACGCGCAAGACCATGAACTCCATCCACTCAGGATTGCCTTCAGACCCGTGCTCACACCACATGTTCAACAAAGCAGACACAGCCATCGCACCCCAACTACGAAGGGTCATCAACGTCTCCTTCGAAACAACGACATTCCCGGAAAACTGGAAACACGCCAACATCAACGCCTTCCTCAAAAAACCCAAAGCGGACCCCCAAGGACCTCAAGAACTTCTGGCCTATCTTCCTGCTCCCGTTCCCGGTGAAGGTCATCGAGAAAATTGTCAACACTCAACTGGCCAGCCACCTCGAAGACAACAACATCTTAGACCCTTCACAGTCCAGATTCAGACAAAGCCACAGCACTGAGACAGCCCTCATCGCCGCCACAGACGACACCAGGCACCAACTAGACAACGGCGAAACATCAGCCCTCATCCTCCTTGACCTGTCCGCCGCCTTCGACACGGTCTGCCACCGCACTCTAAAGACACGGAATCCAAGAGAAGGCCCTCGACTGGACCACGTCCTTCCTCTCCGGCAGAACCCAGAGCGTCCGTCTCCCCCTTCCCCAGGGCTCATCCCTCAGCCCGACGCTATTCAGGCTTTCTATTTTACTTGAGTGGGTCCTTATTCCTTCTTTCTATATTTTTTGTCCGTTTTTAGCATTGAAATTATCTGAGCCGGTAGCAGACGTATGTTAAATGACTCTGACCCCGTGGAGTTGATCCTCTTGGACGCTACATCCGACCCGGTGGTCTCTACTATTGTGAACCAACACTCGCTCTGCCTACTTCTCAGTTGGGTAAGTGTCCTGTTTAATGATAGTACCTATCTACTGGCCTTACCTTCAGCCGCTTTAGACCGTGGCTTCGGGTATATGGGGACCTCCATCTTCGCTCCGGAGATCCGGGCTATTTGTTTTCTACAAAACGCCCGGTAGTTTTACTGTTGGCATTTTCAGATCTCTTATACCGCAGGGGACGAATGTTCATACTCTACCTAAGGGTCTGGGCGTGAGGTTGGCATGTAGCACACTAGATCACCCAATGATAAATGCCACAACGTCTGTGTGGAGCGGAGAACAAATATAATACGCACAGCACGATACATAGCTTTTATGAGGGTTATCTAGAGAACCTTTTGTAACGTAGTTACAAGTGTCCTAGTCCATTTTTGATAAACACTTTTTATAAGACAATCAGGAAATGTTTAATAAGCAAGGGTGCCGCCAATGCTTTATACTTTCTTTTTTCCCACATGTGCTCCTTTCCAGTATGATGAAAACGTAATGTAACTATGCTAACGTGCTCTGTAAGTAAGATGTAATGCTCAGACTGTCAAGTAATTTCTATGTATACTATCTCATCATATGATATACCTGGTATGATGTACGATGTACTGACTATAAGAAAATGTTAACAAATACTTTTTTTTTAAAAAGTATCACAGTATATATATATATTTTAATAAATCACAATTTAAAAGACGTTTTTGATGAAGAAAAGGCTACTTCTCGACCACATGACTGTCAAATTGACCTAGTACCTGGTGCCCACATACAGTGCAGCAGGATATACGCTACGACAGAAAAAGAGAATGCGTACTTGCTGGACTATCTAGATGAAAAGCTTAGAATCAGTTTTATTCGGCGTTCTGGATCACCAGCATCTTTGTCTCTCTTCTTCATACCCAAACGAGAAGGGGGTCTTAGATGTTGTATAGATTACAGGGCGCTTAATAACGTCAAAATTAAGAACCGGTATCCTCTTTCATCAATATCTTCCCTCCTTGACCAGTTAAAGAATGCTAAAATCTTCACCAAATTAGATCTGCGAGGACCCTACCACCTGGTAAGAGTCAGAGAGGGGGATGAATGGAAGACAGCCTTTTGCACTAAATTTGGCCTTTACGAGTATTTAGTAATGCAATTCGGACTCTATAATACCCCTTCCGCCATTCAGTTTTTTATTAACAAAGTATTAAAAGATATGTTAGACCTCTTTGGTTTAACTTATATTGATGATATCTTGATTTACTCTTCGTCCATACAAGAATATGAACTTCATGTTAGGTCGGTTCTTGAACGTTTTCAAGACAAACACTTATATTGCAAGCTTGAGAAATGTTAATTCCATACCTTTCAGGTGTGCTACCTTGAGTTTGTTGTATCCCCCCTAAGCATTGGTATGGATCCACAGAAAGTTGAAGCCTTAACACGGTGGCAAGCACAGAAAACAGTCAGAGCTATCCAGAGTTTTCTTGGCTTTGCCAATTTTCACAGATGATTTATCAAAGATTTTTCTGCTTTGGTCTCCCCCATTACCAAGTTTCTAAATGAAGCAGTGGAGTTTTGGTGTACCCCTGAAGCCGAAGAGGTCTTTCGCAGATTGAAGAAAGCATTCACACAAGCCCCTGTTCTAAGACATCCAGATCCATCTAGACCATTTGTGGTTGAGGGTGATGCTTCACAAATGGCAGTAGGGGGGTCCTTTCTCAACCAGATCCAAAGACAGGATGCCTTCATCCCGTGGCTTTTTATTACATAAATTAAGACCAGCAGAACTGAATTATGCCATCGAAGAGAAGGAATTGTTAGCTATAAAGAAAGCTTTTGAGGAGTGGCGGCAGTATCTTTTAGGAGCTGATCATAGAATCATGGTTCTCACTGATGACCGTAATTTGCAGTTTCTCAAATCTGAGAAAGCCCTATCCATGCGACAATTATGGTTGACACAATTCTTTAGCAAGTACGATTTTGTTCTCCACTTTCAGGCAGGAAAAAAATAACAGATGTCTTATCTTATTTAGGTTATGAGTTTGAGAAACCACAAACTGAATCCCTTCTTATAGTATCTAGGGATCTCATAATTGGAGTTCTTTGTTCAGAAGCTGACTTTATGGAAAGGGTCGGGAATACACAAGACAACAATAGTCAATCTAGAAAGGTTGACTGCAGACTGTAAGGAAAAAGCTGACCTCCAACGACGTGCGGAGCCCAAATACAGTCAAGGGGATGAAGTGTGGTTATCCACAAAGAATCTTGCCCTGTACGGGTTCTGTAAATTTAAACCACTGTACATTGGTCCTTACAAAATATGTAAGGTAATAAATCCTGTTGTCATGAGATTAGAACTCCCGGCAGTGTTGAGAATACATTCAGTATTTTTTGTCTCTCTTCTAAAACCCTTGGCACCAGGCACACGTTTCCCTACCTCTCCAGCACGTATAATGGTGGACCAAGTACCAGAATATGAAGTGGAGGCTAATATCGATTCAAGAAGAGTGAGATGTAAACTCCAATATCTTATTAATTGGAAAGGTTATGGTGTAGAAGAACACACCTGGGAACCTACTAGTCATGTGCACGCCCCGCGTTTACTACATCCGTTTCATTGACGACACCCTGACAAACCCAAGCCAGTTGGGGAATTGTAGGGGGTTGTACTGTCAGGTATGCAGAGCGCGAGCGGCCACCGGACTACAACAACGGCGGATTCGAGCATCTGCACATGCACAGGAGTCGGCCGAAGTGCATTTAATCCAGCCACTACCAGGCAAGAACACTTTGCGTCTAGCTTCAGGACTAAGAATCTGCTTCTGGGACCAATCACCTAAACTTCCAGGTTTAGCGTCTCCCCCATCGGGTTTCTCCATCGCACCATCCTCAGCATCAGATTTCCTCGTTCCTGACATGGCACTTCTCCTGATTGGTATCTCCTTATCGCGGTAGGTGTTTTTACCCCTTGTGAAGATCACTGCTGTTATTTTCACCGCGGCTGGCTACAGGCCCCTGTGCCTATTATAGTAAAGGAAATAGAGACGATACAAAAGGAAAGCTGAACACTGACAATTGTGACTTTGTGTTTGCTTGCAGGCCTTCACTATGTAATTTTTTTAAATGGAAGATACTTATCTGATTTGAGCTCGGAGTAGATGGAGGTTTGGTTTTTTTTACTCCTCATTCATTGCTGATTCCTGAAGATTTCCTAAGGAAATTAATTATTTACCTGCAGTCAAGGGGATTTCAGTTATGATCATTGCAGATTACAGAGACATATATGGAGTAGTTCACATAAAACGCTTGGCGGGTTCCATTACTACATTTTCTTAATATCAGACATACAAACAAATGAAAACTGTTTATAAAATATATGTTTACATTTATTTCCTTTATCCAGGTGTTTCTATGCTCTAGACTCACCCCAGCTACTAAAAAACACAGAAGAAGGGAATAGATCAGGTATATTTATACTAGATTAGAGATTAGAAATATTCAAGGGTGTAAACTGAGTTTATACTTACCTATTCTCCCTGTTTTTCCCACAGTGACACTATCTCAGATTGGGGTGCTGCGTGGGACCATTGTGTGCTTTTCCTTGTTTTCTTCTCTTCTTCCCTGGGCTATTGTTTGTACTGTGACCAAGTTGGGTACAATAGATGACCAGGTGAAGTTGAGGACTTGTCATCGTTTGCATAACGTTCCTACGGAAATGTAAGTAACCTGACACATAATTTGCATGAGTTTGGCCATCTTGTTTTCTCTGTTCATGGTGCTGGGCCTGTTTTTGAATCCCATCTCAGTCTTTTCTATCATCCGGACTCCTAATTAAGCTACCCCTCATTTTTACCCTTTGCATTAGTGTGTGTATATGTGTCTGTGTATTTTATGTTTTTTCATTTTTTTCGTGAGCTTTTTTCCTTCCTTCCTTCCTTCCTTCCTTCCTTCCTCCTTCCTTCCTTCCTTCCTTCCTTCCTTCCTTCCTTCCTTCCTTCCTTCCTTCCTTCCTTCCTTCCTTCCTTCCTTCCTTCCTTCCTTCCTTCCTTCCTTCCTTCCTTCCTTCCTTCCTTCCTTCCTCCGTTTTACTTCTGCCCCACCCAACACCATGTCAGAGCAGGGTGAACAGGGGAGCGGCGGTGCCAGATCCCACCCGAACTGGGAGCAGCAGCAGCCGCCTATCCTGAAAATGCTGCACCACCAAAGGGTGCAGCACCGGGCATTCTTTTATTAGGTCAGGTGGTGGCAGTACTTTTTTTGCGCTGCACCACCTCCTCTCCATTCTGGTAGCAGGCAGCAGGGTTGGCAGTGAGAGACCCCTGCAGATGCTTCCGCTGTTATGGGTTGTAGAAGTGTGTGTGCATGCCAGCCAAGTCCAGGGTACCGCCCAGCAGCTGACGCACCACTGTGCGGATATCCTCAATGGGAGCAGAACCTGCCTGACCTGCTAGGCATTGAGATTACGGGGCTCAGTGAGTATTCATTATCTTGTTGTGTTTGTGTTCTACAATGCTAAAAAGTTTTGCCCGAATAGCATGCTGCTCACACTCAAAGGTAAGTTACATTTAGTTTAGGTTAAGAATATTATGTGATCGGAGGCGTGGCCAACAGCATGGCAGAGTGAGTCGGAAACCTCCGTAGCTCCGGCGAGCCAACATGATCCGGCGAAGATATCCTGGTCCAGTGAACTGTTTTTTTTCAATGGTGGCACTCTGAAGGTGCAGTGGCGCCTTGGGAAGGTGGCAAGGCAGCAGCTGCGGCTTGAAAAGGCCATTACAGGGTGAAAATGTGCAGCGATCTTTACCGCCGCGGATGGGGACCCAAGATGGCTGCCCGCTGAGGCTCGGATCAGAGCTGAGGCCGACGACGAGTCAGAGAGTGAGTGAAGGCAGCAGCATGAGCTACAGACACAGACCCTGTTGTAGGCCGTCCGGGACTAGGAGCGACCACATAGGTGATGCCGGAGACCTAAGGCGGGCCGCGCTGAGGTGATGGGTGCAAGCGGCGCTGAGGGGCAGGGGCGGAGGCCGGGGAAGAGTGGGCCTCTCTGGCGGTAGAAGACGCATTGCTCCTGACCCGGGCAGATGAAGCCCTGCGGCACCCTCTCCCGCTCGGGGGGGGGGGGGATGATCAGTGCGGCGGGCCGAACTTAATATACTGCCGGAGGAGAACGGGAGCAGGCAATAAAGCTGGGGATTGTGCCTGGAATCCATTGGCACATGAGTAGAGATCGGGACGGCGCCGCCTGGGGCTGGTACAGTGGACAGAGGCCTAAAGACAGACGTGTACCATACAGAGGGCCCTGGGTAGTCCCTGCCAGCTTGAAGTGGCCGCATCATTGACTATTGGGCCGGCAGACAGTACACCTCAACGGAGGCAGCAGTGGGGGAACGACCATTGGGGCAGCTCTGGAGGTGAGCCCTGTGGATCGGACGCTGGGCCTGGATACTGAGGTGAGGGGACTGGGCTGAGAAGGGGGACAAGCCTGGCGGGCGGCGCGCTGGAGGGTGGAACCCAACGTCCGGACCCCTCCTTCCCCCACCCATACACGCTCCTTGGTGACGGTTTTGGATTGATGAGGGCCTGCTGACCTGGCACCAGGCAGGGAACAGACGGCTGGACCCGGACTCTGATACTGGGAACTCCCATCCCCCCCCACCCCTCCAACGGGGACTGCTAGAAGTCATATGGAACTACCCAGGACATCTGCATTATTTTGGAGTGCTGTGGTCCCCCTATACTCCTAGAAGTACGCAATTCACGGGAGTGCACGGACCGGGGGCCTAGTGCAGACCCAGCCTGACAGGGGAGTGGACTGGAGGTCGAGGCCTCGAGGTAGAGATCGGAACGGAGGGGTCATCATCACTACTACTTCCTTGGCCATTGGGAATCGCAAGATAGGCAAGAAGGAGGCCAAAGCCCCTCGCCAGGGGACTCTGGATCGTTATGCAACAGTCCCCCCCACCCCAGCGCAGAGCCTGACCTCCCTGGACCACGTTCGGACATGGCTCTACTGATGGAAGCTATACAAGCGTCAATAGATGATATCCGGGCATCCCGGGCGGCACTGGAGGTCAAAATAGGGGAGGTAGGCTCAGAGGTCACACTGTTATGGCAGGACTTCCGTAATCTGACAGAGCAGATGACTACGGTGGAAACGAGACTGGGGGAGGCTGAAGATACCATTCATACACTGAAGAAGGACGTGGCGGAGTTACAGGCCTCACACAAGCAGCTCCAATGGAAAGTGGACGACGCAGAAAACAGGGCCCGCCGCAGAAAACAGGGCCCGCCGCAATAACCTTCGCTTCGTGGGATTTAGAGAAGGAATTGAAGGGGAGTTCCTGCATTCGTGGTTGGTGAAGACCTTTCCAAACGCGAAATTCTCAAACTGTTTTGTGATAGAAAAAGCATACCGGGCACTGATGGCGAGGCCTCTGGTGGGGGCGAGACCAAGGCCGGTCATAGCTCGCTTCCTGAACTTTGCAGATCGAGATATGATATTGCGGGAAGCCAGAAAACTCAGGGAGATCCGGCTGGAGAACACGCAGATCATGATCTTCCCAGACTACAGCCAGGAGGTGCAGAAGCTGTGGGACTTGCATATTCAGTATATGTTGCTCTTCCCAGCGAAACTGAAGGTGATATATAAAGACAAGACGTACTTTTTTCTCCATCCGGAAGACGCATGGCAGTGGCTGGAGGAGCGCCCCCCCCCTATGAAGAACGGAGGTGGAGCCCCGTAGGACGGTGACGGAGGAATCTTAACGCCGGGACCCAGTGGGGGCTGCTGAAGAAGCAGAGGACGAGACGAGTGAGAGAGAATTGAAGGGTGAAGACGACACCATACCCGGCACATTCCTCGGATAGTCGGCGGGGGCGGAACTCGGTGTCCCCAGCGCTGGAGGACCAGGCGGGCTCTCGGTTTCGCTGCCTTGTGAGGAGCAATCGGTCGGAAGGGGAAGATGACACCGGTCCCAGTTCTTCGGGGGGAGAGGATTTGGAGTATCAATCCATGCACCCGTTGGTGGCGGCAATTAAGCAGATGGAGGAGGGCCCGGCCAAAGAGGCGGGAGACTCTCAAGAAGAAACTCAGGACTCGCACTCATGAACTTGGGACACACTGGACTGATGTGATGCAGGCTCATAACCGAGGAGCACGCAGGTTATTCCACCCCTTCTATTTTTAGCTTCTTTGTTCATTGAAAAGTTTCTATTTTTGGGACTGTAATTATTGGGACTGGTGGGTTTTTGTTTTTCATATTTTAAGAAAGCAGTATAGGGGTTGTGATATAGGGGGTACTCTTGGCGTGGGCGATAGACCTTCTCTTCTCGGGCACCCTACACGCAGCCTCCTGCGACAATGGGATTGGCGGGAGGGGGGTGTGGAGGGGGGAGTTGGGGGAATGTACAGTTGTTCGGTTGGGGATTCAAGTAGAAGATGGGAAGGGGGCTTGAATGTTCTGCAGGGGGTGGGAGGTGGGAGAGGGAGGGAAAGTTACAACATGTCAAGTTGATCAAACGTACTTGTGACCTAGATGCTCTATTGCCCCTGATTTTATGCATATCGCATCACAACACAGGGCAGGATACAGGATAATACAGTGGAGACAACGCGGGGTCAGCGAGGGGTTAGAATACTACCATGGAATGTTAATGGACTCGGTAGTAAGATAAAGAGAGGGTTAGTCCATTCTTACTTGAAAAGGGTGGGCCCTGTTATAATCTTACTACGGAAAACGCACCTGAAGGGCACCAAGTGTGGTTCTTAGCTAGAGGACAGTATAAAGTCCTTGCACATGCTGGCTTTACCTCGGGTTCTAGGGGGATAGCCATCCTGATTAAAAAGAATCCACCATATTAGATAGCACATACCTGGATAGACCCCCAGGGGACATACATGGGGGTGAGGGGACATTGGGGAAGGCAGGAATATACCATCATCTCTGCTTATGCACCACCGAAATAACAATCATCTACACTCAAGGGAGTAACAGACATCCTTCTCAACACGTCAGACACCCTGCAGGTGCTAGGGGGCGACTTTAACGATGTGATGGCCCCAGCGAAAGATAGGACAGGAGATAGGACTAGGGACCAGACCCCTACCTTGCTTTTCAAGACGATGGATACCCTAAGACTGATAGATATATGGAGATGGCTTCATCCTGAGGTCGCTGCCTACTCGTTCTTCTCTGGTGCACACACTGTATACTCTAGGCTAGACTACAACTTCATGGCTAGACATGTCTTCACTGTAAATGACACGGCAGAGTACCTGGCGAGAGGTATATCGAATCATTCACCTCTGTTGGCTGTGGTGGGGGGAGGAGGGACGGGAGATCCAGGGCCTGGAGGTTAACAGCCTGTGACCTACAGAATGTGACAGTACTAAAAGGCCTCAGGGCAGATGTGAAAGTCTATATCGCTGCGAATGAGGGCTATGTCTCCTCGAGAGTGGTTCTCTGGGAAGCCCTTAAGGAGGTCCTGTGAGACAGGGCACAGAAAAGGCGGGCGGGGGAAAAGAAGAAACTGCAGGAGGAGGTTAGGTCCTTGGAAGCTCAGATATTGGCACTGGAAAAGGAGCATCATCAAACTAGGACAGTGGGGACCCTTAGACGCCTGTTGGATCTTCAGCGCCAGTGTAGGGACATTTTCACAGGAGAGGCCAAAACGCAGGCGCTGGCGATGCTGCATCATTTATATGATGTGGGGGACAAGTCAGGAAAGTTGTTGGCTTGGCTCAGTAGAAGGGAGAGCGAAGCCAGATAGGTGGAGCAGGTTAGAGATGCCCTGGGGAACTTGGTAAGGACGCATGAGCAGATAGAGGAGACCTTTGCCGAATATTACTAGTTATTCTACGAAGCTAGAGATTTAGGGACGCAGGAGGATGCATTGCACTATATGGAACGCATTGAACTCCTGGCCCTGACGGATGAGGATCAAAGAGACCTAGAGGGCGACATTACATTAGATGAACTTAAAGCAGCCCTAGCCATGCTCCGGGCGGGGAAGTCCCCCGTCCCCAATGGTTTCCCTGCAGAATTCTTTAAAAAGGACAGCGGACTTGCGGACCCACCATCTGCTGTGGCTTTTTGAGGAGGCTGCCCAGGAGGGAGAGATACCATTAGATCTCCATTTGGCCACGATAATTCCGATATACAAAGAGGGTAAGCCGGCAGAAGACTGTGCGTCGTATCGCTCAATTTTCCCTCTTAAATGTAGAGGTGAAGCTTCTTGCGACGATACTATTTCTTCGGCTGAGGCGGGTAATTCCGGGACTGGTTCATTTGGACCAAATGGGTTTCCTCCCGACAGGACAACGGGATTAAATCTACGCCGGACTCACAACTGGCTGCAAGAGGTGAGCGCGAGGCACGACCCTCATCTGTTTTTGTCCCTAGACGCAGAAAAAGCATTTGATGCAGTCCACTGGCCATTTCTTGAAGGGGCGCTGCTGCGTTTTGGCTTTGAGCCTAAGTTTCTAAAGTGGGTAAAGCTGCTTTATACCGACCCCAGAGCAAAAGTTAAAGTCAATGGGATACTCTCCAGGGACTTCCCGGTCAGACGGGGGACTAGACAGGGGTGCCCGCTGTCTCCTCTGCTGTTTGCTCTAACTAAAGAGGTTCTGCAAAATGGAGACATTAGGGGATTCCGAATAGGTCATACGGATGCAATGGAGGAAAAAATATTGTTATATACGGACGATGTCCTCCTGTATATAACACACCCTGCCACTACGATAGGGACATTGTTTTCAGAATTGGATCAATAGGGGGCCCGTGCAGGCTACTGGATAAACTGGCAGAAGTCAATCCTATATGATCCCAAGGGGCGGGAAGAGTGGACAGACCTACCGGGGAGGCTGCAGACGACAAGCAAGGGGTTTGTTTACCTCGGGATATTCGTGACAGGTGGAGGATGCTCCCTCTTAAGATCTTAGGCCGAGCGGCTATGTTTAAAATGATGACGCTCCTGAGGTATCTGTACGCATTTCAAAATGAATACTTCCCTATTCCGCGGCGGGTCTTCCGGGACATAAATGCGGAACTAAGGGCGTTTCTGTGGCTGGGTAAGCAGCTCCGGGTGGTGCTGACAACCTTACAAAGGCATCAATACAATGGCGGAATCTCGCTGCCTAACATTGAGGCCTACTATTGGGCGGAGCATCTGGCGCCAATTAATGATTGGATACACGCCCCAGCCGAGCATCCTACCTATGCATTGGAGGGGCATGGCCTGGCAAAGCGCACATACATTCACTATTTATACGGTGGCACAGGGAAAGCTGGGTTGCTTTCTGCCACCCAGGTTACCCTGGAGATCTGGGAACGAGCGAGGAGGGATATAGGCTGGGACCAAAAACCGACGAGGCAAACACCGCAATGGCAATGTGCTTGGTTGAAGGAACTGCGTAAATTTCGGGTGTTCCAGAGATGGGACGCCATAGGTATATCAACAATAGGTGATGTGATGAAAAACGGGGAATTGAAGTTCTTCCAAGAACTAAAGGTAGAATATGGCCTACATCACACGCAATATTTCAAATATGCGAAATTGCGACACGCCTGGCGAGCGGAGGGGACTCTGACAGGTACGCTCCCAGAAGATGCACCGCTGGAAGGCCACCGTCTGCAGGAGCAAAATCCAAATGTTATGTTATGTTATGTTATACCGGGGTTTTATATAGCGTGCGGCTACTCGAAAGAGTGTCCCGACGCTTTGAATTGCACACTAATCTCATAACACAACAGGGAAAGTAAATAAAAGACAGAGAAAAGGAAACCTAATAGGGCCCGAAACTAAGAGGTAAAAAGCCAGGTTTTGAGCCCCTTCCTAAAAGCCAACAAGTTAGGAGTGCTGCGCAGGGGCACAGGCAGTTTATTCCACAACTGAGGCGCTAGTAATTTAAAAGAGCGGCCTCCGATGCGAGCTCTCTTCACACGAGGAACCGCAGCAAGAAACAAGGCTTCTGACCTGAGCGACCTGGCAGGAAGGTAAAAGGTCAGCCTTTCCTGAAGGTATTTTGCTCCGGAGGCGTGCAAGGCTTTGTGTGCCAGAGTAAGAGTCTTAAAAATTATCCACTTCCGGACAGGAAGCCAGTGCAGAGCCTCCAGGAGGCCCGAGGCTCTGGCACGGCGAGATAGTCCAAAGATGGCACGTGCTGCCGAGTTCTGGACAACCTGTAACCGTTGGAGCAGGTATTCTGGCAGGCCAAGATAGAGGACGTTGGAGTAGTCAATTCTCGAGCCTATAATCGCATGCACCGTGATCTTCCTGTGTTCCTCCGATAACAGGGGAAGAAACTTGCGTAGCATCCGGAGCAGGCCAAAGCAGGTGCCAGTGAGACCGATTACCTGTGAGCGTAGTGTGAGGCCATTGTCGATCTTAATCCCAAGGTTTTTTGCCACCTGGGACGAACTTGCTGGTGGAAACATGTTCTCAGGCCACCACACTTTCCAGTCCGGGTCCGAACTGCACCCAAAAAAGAGGACCTTGGATTTATCCGAGTTGCACTTGAGGCTGTTATGTTGGAACCACTGAAACACAGCCTCAAGGCAACCCTGGATCCTACCTCCATCGAAGTCTGCACCCCTCTCACAGGTGAAGAGGAGCTGGGTGTCATCGGCGTAGGAAACGATCTGGGCCCCGAAAGACTCCGCCAGTGCCGCCAGAGGGGTCATGAAGATGTTAAATAGAGTTGGGCTCAGAACAGAGCCCTGAGGAACTCCGACACCCAATGGCGACATCTCGGCGGAGCAAGCAGAAGCCCAGACCGTTTGTCGACGGCCTGCCAGAAATGATCGAAACCACTGGAGCACCGTCCCCCGGAGACCAATCTCTGAGAGTCTTGCAAGAAGACCCTCATGGGGGACGGTGTCAAAGGCCGCCGACAGATCTAACATCACCAGCATCGCTCTCCCGCCCGAATCCAGCACCTCCTTTATCGCCTCCGAGACTTCCAGGAGAGCTGTTTCGGTGCTAAGATTGGCGCGGAAACCCGACTGGGTGGGGTGCAGTAGGTCGTGGGACTCCAAGTAATCGGCAAGCACCTTATGCACATGCTTTTCAATGACCTTCGCAAAAGCCGGCAGGAGCGAGATAGGTCTATAATTCGCCAACACCTCCACATCCAGACCAGGCTTTTTAAGCAGGGGAATAATCATTGCCTGCTTCCAGGACTGGGGAACCACACCCTGTGCAAGAGAACAGTTCAACAGGGGGTTCACGAGTGGATTAATGACAGCTGCCATTTTAGCCAGAAATTTTGCGGGGCAGGCATCCTGAGGGGAACCTGATTTAAGCCCAGCCATCAGGTCAAATGAAGCGGTCAGCGAGAGAGGAGGAAAAGCTGCCAGGGCCACACCTGCCGGGTAACAGCGGCATTCTCCGCCCGACCGGGCATCTCAGGCTCCAGCACAGGGAAGGAGTCCTGGATCCGTTGGATCTTAGAGGTGAAAAAGTCCGCAATCGCCCTGACCCAAGGCGCAGGAGGGGGGGTCTGAGTTGGTGCCGCGCGTGAAGTTGTAAACTCCCGCACAATGGCGAAAAGCTCCTTACAGGAATTGGAGGCAGCTTCAATTTTTCTCGCGAAATAAGCCTTCTTCTCCGAGAGGATGTTCCGATGATAAGCTTTCGCCAAAGACCTGTAGGCGAGTTTCGCCGTCGCGTCGTATTTCACGCGCCATGCTCTTTCCGCTACCTTGCATTGCCGACGTGAAGCCGCCAATGCTTCCGTAAACCAAGGCGCAGATGCACCTTTTTCGGGTTTGCGGAGGGGTCTCAGAGGAGCAAGATCATTAAGTCTCTCTGAGAGCCAGGCCTGCAATCGCTCCACATCCTCCTCTAAGTTCCCCGTTAAAGCACAGGGGTGGTCCGCGCAAGACTGTGCCAGCAGTTCCGGAGTAACCCGGTGAAGTGCCCTGAATCCCACGGAAGTCTGCCGGGGGGCACCGGAAGGCTTCCTAACTTCCGAGAAATAAAATTTCACCAGCCTGTGATCAGACCAAAGCACCTGGATAGGAGGCAGCATCTCTATAGGGGTCGTAGAGAAGGTCAAATCTAGGGTATGTCCCTTCTCATGGGTCGGTCCAATATGATAGGGAACCAGGCCCAGAGGGGCTGTGACATCCAGCATTTTAATCGCATCGGCATCCGTTTCCACGTCCATGTGGACGTTAAAGTCCCCGGCAACAATACAATGCTCTGACGTGAGTAACAGGGCAGAGGTCACCGACTGGAACTCTTCAAAAAAAGAGCCCGTGGGCCCTGGCGGCCGATAAACTAGAAGACCCTTCATCGATTGGTGTGGTGAAAGGACAATGGCAAAGGCAAGGGATTCGCAATCCTTAATCGCGTCCGAGGGGATGATGGTACAGGTGCCCAAATAGGGCAGTCTCACTGACATATAGAACTGTGATGAATAACATACCGGATGGGCTGGTGACCCTTAAGAGGAAATGGGAGCAGGATGTGGGAGAGATGGACATGGTGGACTGGGATGTAGTCCTGATGCACCCAAGAGAGGTAGCCATTAAGTCCCGCCTACGGCTTATCCAATACAATATCCTACATAGGAACTATTTTGACAGAGTGCGCCTCTATAAGATGGGAAGGGCTGGAGACCTGAACTGCCTCTGCTGCGGACGGGACGGTGGAGATTTATTTCACGTCATTTGGTCCTGCACGGAAATTCAGACCTATTGGGTTGAGATCTTGAGGGAACTGGGGGAGGTGCTGGAGACCACTCTGCCTTAGACCCCAAATTGGTCCTGTTGGGTATGACTAATGAGGTAGATCTGTCCCTTCCACTGTTGATTTTTCTGGCCCTGGCTCTGGTGGTTGCCAAGAGAGATGTGGCGAGGAAATGGGGGGTGTCCACCATCCCACAGTTAGAGGAATGGAGGTGAGGTATGGACCTATATATGGCAGCCGAACGGATCACGTATAAGGCGAGGGGCTGTCCTAAAAAGTTTGGTAGAGTCTGGGGTAAATGGCGTAGACATCATGGTTTGGATGGAAGACTCTGAACTTGAGGGGGAGTGCAGATTTTTTACTTGGGGCTGGAGGGAGTGTGATAAATGTCAATGTGATGCAATGGGGGGTTTCTTGGAAGAACTCTGCTGGAGCTAGTTGTGGTGGCAGGGAGTGACGTGTTTTTAATAATGATCCATGGAGGGTGGGGGCGGAAGGGTGGGGTATGATGATCAATGATGACATGCTTGTTATGTTTATGTACAATAAAAAGCAAATAAAAAAAAGAATATTATGTGATCCAGTTTGAGCTAAGCAGGTGCTCTGCGCTAACTAATAGTACTCATCAGCACTCTCTTTGGCTGATTATTTAAGAAGCCATTGCAGACTCCTCTGTGCTCCTGTTACTATAGTTAATTAGTGATATCAGTGAGTGAGCATTCACTGTGACTTTCTTAAAGTACATCATACAGTTCCAAGCAATTTCACAGTGATGTGTAGTACTAGTATGCATCTATGCATTGCATAAAAGGCTGGGTTGGTCCATCAAGAGGGTTGAAAAGCGAAAATAGTATCAACGATCATTTATTGCAATAGATTGGTTTCAAATGTAATTTTTGTTAGGGAAATTTGGAATGGAAATTTTAGGATTAGGAGGGGAAGCGCAGAGGCGGGTCTGGGAAGAGCTGGGGAGGAAGCGCAGATCACTAGCGCCACTGCTATGGGCTCCACTCAGCCCAGTAAGTTCTATTATTCATGATTATTATTTCCCTAACTTTTTCCTCTGCCCACTATTATACTACTTTTCATTTTGCCTTGTTTATTTCTTTTATACTTTCCCCTTATTTAAATTCCTGTTATCCCTGCATTATCTTTTTTTTCCCTTATTTCATGTTTTACTTTTTTGGTAGCTAACTTTTTCCGTTTTTTACTAGTCTGTAGTGTTCTTCTGCTTTGTTGGCACTCTTTCCCTTTCCCCTATCTTGTGATACTGTAAGACTAGAACATATTTTTGGTACTCCACTGTCTACTGTGAAGATTGCAGGACCAAGTAAGCTAGTATTATTAATAATATTCACCATGTATATTTGTTGAGAAGGTCTGTTTTTCTTGCTCATGCTGCAACAGTTAACATGAGAGTGGCCATGGTGAGGGACCAACCCCCTAACCCCCCTAATGTTGTGTTGTGTAATTCATTTATACAGTATATCAGCAGTTTCCATGAAAGTGCAGCATAACTGGAAAGTATAAGGTCCCATTGCATTTGCCAATCCAACACAATATGTCTTTCATTGACCATTACTATCCCACACTTCAGTTGCTTTGAGTTAACATCATTATAGGCTAATACTCCGCTCCTCCATTGAAAAAATGTTTTAGTTGGATTGACTACCTGGCTTTTCTAACATTGTCAACCAACAAAATGCCCAGAGTGATATTTTACATAGAAGATACTGCAGTGCTAACCGAGTGATAGTGCTGCATTGCAGTCGCCTTATTCTGATTAAAAAATTAAGTCGAGTCATATCTGGCATCTAATAAATATATACTATATTCTAGCCACACATACCACCAGTGCTGGCAGCTCAAGGGCCGCTGCAGGAGGAGAAGGAGATTTGGTAGAAGGAGATGAAGCGGCGGCAGGGATGGGAGGGTGGTAAGTCACATTGCTTGCTTTTTGACAATTACTAATACAATCACTAGCTACAAGGGCATCATCATGACTTGTGATGTGGGGAAGCCTTTCCAGCGTGCAGTAATAATCGAGGGACGGGCTTTGCTCCGCCGAACTCAGCCGCAGCACCAGCAGCAGAGGGCCGGGCTTTGCTCCGCCTGCTCCCTGGCCGGGCTTGGCACCGCCGGGTCCCTCCCACCCCGTGACCACCAGCCGTGACGCCTCTGAGCAGCGCCAGGAGGCACATAAAGGCACCGTCGGTGCGGAGTCCTGGGGGAAGCCTTTCCAGCGTGCAGTAATCATCGAGGGCCGGGCTTTGCTCCGCTGAACTCAGCTGCAGCACCAGCAGCAGAGGGCCGGGATTTGCTCCGCCTGCACCCCGGCCGGGCTTGGCTCCGCCGGGTCCCTCCCACCTCTTGACCACCAGCAGTGACGCCTCTGAGCAGCGCCAGGAGGCGCATAAAGGCACCGTCGGTCCCTTGTCCCGCGGGACGCGCGCGGGCGCGTGGCAGGAGAAGCCCGGGACAAGAGCGGGGCTGTCTGTGGCCATCCGTGGCAGACCGAGGCTGGGCTGGGCCACGGACCTTGGTTCTTTTGCCCCTGGATATGTTAAAAAGGGGTTTCAAAGACAACCAGTAACCAAAGACCCTTTTATGTTGCCCGGCGGTATCGCCTCTATGACCCACCAATGTTAATCAATGAAGAAGCAGGCGCTGGAGACTGGAAGGCAGGAAACGAGGATTTTATTCTCTCCGGAGGAGAACACATCAATTCAGACAGCAAGTATCGTCACGAGGTGCTCTAACCACATCTCTGAGGCCTGGCCTCTTATACTAGGGTTTATGACCTTTATTGCACATAACACATTCTCGCAACACTTTGATATTTGAAAGAATATCCTCGGAATCTCCCCTTCAGACCCGTTCCCACATACATTTACAGTTGGATTCCCCACCCCGGTCACAACAGGTGATGGTTGTCGCACAGCAGGGCATTCCGCCGATTCACGGAATGCATGGGGTTGATCGGATCTCATAGGGTGGGGGCTTTGATCGGCTCGAGGGTCTTTTGATGGGGAGGGGAAGCTTCCTACTGTACGGGGTAATAAACAGTATCCGCAGGGCCAGGTGGCGGCCTGGGAACAAGGAAGACAAACGGGGACACAGGAAAAGGGGGTTTGCATCAAAAGGATCTGAGGCCATGAAAGGAATGAGGGGAGGTGTCGCGCTGGGAACAGGATGGGATTCTGCGGTGAAGCTGCGCTGAAGAGGGGTTTATGACCCAAGGCATGAGAGAGCGGGGGTTGTCAGCGTGCGGGGGGATGCTTGCGAGGTTAAGAGAGAGAGAGACGCGCTGGCTATCAGCGAGGGGCAGGGAGGCCATGGTGCTCAAAATGGCTGCCGCTTACGCGCACGAATGGGCTCGAAAAAGGGGCAAGATGGCGCCGATAATGTTCACCAAGCTGTATTAATTTTCCACAGTCCTCCCTTTAACATTTCCAAGACATCTTGCTGGCCTATTTCCTATCTATACCTATTGTCAGCGTGCGGGGGGATGCTTGCGAGGTTAAGAGAGAGAGAGACGCGCTGGCTATCAGCGAGGGGCAGGGAGGCCATGGTGCTCAAAATGGCTGCGGCTTACGCGCACGAATGGGCTCGAAAAGGGGCAAGATGGCGCCGATAATGTTCACCAAGCTGTATTAATTTTCCACAGTCCTCCCTTTAACATTTCCAAGACATCTTGCTGGCATATTTCCTATCTATACCTATTGCAGCGGTCATAAGTAAGGGAGAGGGGACTTAGGCAAAGGAACTGTACATATACATCATATTATAAACATCACATTGAAAAATCTCATCATCTAGTAAGCGGGTTCATCGTTAAGTTGGTTGTAGGAAAAGTCATCGTAATGTAATATCAGACTAGAATTACGTAGTGAGGGCGTTGGGTACAGATCATAGATACTTATAGTCATTCGAAATAGGAGCTGGTAAGTTATCATATAAGTAAGTCCTTTTTGTATTCGGCGGGAGCATAGTTAGTCCAATGGTGATTGGGAGAGAAAGGAGATACAGTAAAAATATCAGAGTTCTCGGTGTCTTTGTCGTCTTCTGTTGGCACTGTTGAGCACCTGGATTACAATTTGTTCTATCAACAGAAATGTTCATGTGGATTGAGTCGTTGGGGGTCTGCGGGTAGGGGTACATTTTGTTTGGTTTCGTCAGACCTCATAGGAGAAATGCGTTACGGTTTTGGAGCAGGTGCATTTTCTTCCGTAACGCAGAGCATAGGATTGCGATGAAAAGTGCAATTGTCCCTAAGTTGTGGGATCTGTTTGTTTCTTGAGTCTCTGTGGTGGGTATTTCCTGTTGCTTCCATCATCATCGAGGCGTTCAGCAGCGGGTAGAACCACATACTTCGTTCATCTTCTCTTTAGGGGCGACCCTTGGTGGAGTTCTAGGTCACCGTTCTGAGATTAACATAGTTCGTGGTCTACTCAGTCGGAGTTCCCTCCCTTTTGACGCAGGGAATACCCCTTTCTGGGTAGCTCAGTAGGATTTTGGAGGAACTTGGAAGTTCAGGTGGAAAGGTGTGGGTGTGAACAGTCCTTATGGTAGGTCGGAGGAGGAGGGGATGGAGCAGGGCCAAGTCGGGAACAGATCAGGGGGACGGAGAATTTGAGACAGGCGGGTCCATAACCAAGTTCAGAGAGCGGGGACCTTTTGGCACACGTCGATCATAGAGCAGGGGCTTCAGGTCAGCCCTTTCCTTAGTTTTGTCTGAAGCAGTGCCTCATCCTGCGACTCCTTACTGCTGTGGTCTCGCCTCGGCCTCCGTCGCTGATGTTCCACAATCCGCAGTCAGGCCGCGTGCTCCCACATCCGGTCTCTTTCTCCTCCGACAGTGATACCCTTAAATGAGTTTTGAAAAGACAGTCTTTAGAGATTTTGCAGAAGAAGGTAATTACATAAATCTATTTCTCTCCCAACACCAAGCAACTGGGGTAAGCACTCGCTACATTTGAGATTTTGCAGCCAACGTATAAACAATTGATGATGGGTTTGCTGGATTCCTTACAACTTCCTTTTGTGGCTAATTCTTTGGCGCTTTGTTGGTTATTACATTCATTTGTAATAGGTACGAGGTCTGGTACCCATTCATTGCATTCGTCTATTATAGTAGATGTCAGTTCTTCTGGTAGAGACCCATTTCCCTAGTACGAGTCTTGCAAGGCTAGGCTGGTCTTCAGGGCTTTGTATTTTACGAAAAAGTGCAACGTGCTATTCACCATAGTCTGATAGGCATCCTTCTGAGGGATGAACATAGGCTAAACAACTCTTCATTACATCAAAACATCCTATTTTCAACAAGGCTTACTGCAACAAGTTCTTTCGATTTTCGATCTAATTTTAACTTTGCACACATCTTTCTAACTTTCTATATAAATTCTCGCAACCTGGTTACTACAAAAACTCGGGGGGGCTTGCGATAATTATTAAACTTATCCTTGGGGTGGGTGGGATCTTATGGAAAACAATTAGGAACACAGCGAATTGGAGCAAGGGGCGTTTTTCAGGTCCTCGTTCAGGGCAGCTGATACCAAACTGGGGGCAGTTTGGGAAGACGGGGGTGTCTCGATCATTTCTTACTGCTTGGGGTATGGAGACAATTTGGAATGGGGATGGTCGCATTACCACAGACATATTTTATCATAGAAGCCACTGACAAATAGTTCCCTGACTGTGGGTCAAATTTAGGGAACCTTAGTCGTCTTACCTGTCCCTTTCCTTTTGGCCAATTTAAATTTCATCCATATTTAGCAGAAAAGGAGAGGTAGTAACGTGGTACCGATACAATTTCATTTAGGACGAATTTGTGCAAATACTTGTGGTATTTGGGGCCAATCAGGAGGTGCACCAGGTTCGCCAATTAGGTGCCAGTCGCTAGGAAGAGGGAAAGTGTGGAGGGGTGGAAGAGAGAGAGAGAGAGAGAGAGAGAGAGAGAGAGAGAGAGAGAGAGAGAGAGAGAGAGAGAGAGAGAGAGAGAGAGAGAGAGAGAGAGAGAGAGAGAGAGAGAGAGAGAGAGAGAGAGAGAGAGAGAGAGAGAGAGAGAGAGAGAGAGAGAGAGAGAGAGAGAGAGAGAGAGAGAGAGAGAGAGAGAGAGAGAGAGAGAGAGAGAGAGAGAGAGAGAGAGAGAGAGACAGACAATAGGCCAAACAGTACACGTGTAACATGGAGAATGACCGTGTATTGTTTGGGCTACTCAGTGCGTCACCCAACGTTAGACGTTTCGGGTCTGTGTTAGGATGTAGAAAGCATGCAGTTTTGGGACGGAAGAGCATTAGGTCAGGTACAGAAAGGTCGTGCATTGGGTAGGGCGTCTTTTTGTGTCGTCTTGCAGCGTTAATCCGTTTTCATGCATCGGGCGTGACGTGGCTCCAGATCCTTTACGGTACCCTAATCAGGACCCCAATGTAACCTGCAGAGGGAAAAAGGAGGAAAAAGGGGGAGGTGGGGGAACAACATTCGAACACATCAAGTGTACGGGCACGAAAGTCCTTTACTTACCGCATACTCGTACTTATCTCTTCGGGATATAATCCCTAGGGTCTTGGTCTCTGAAGTCAAGGGGGCGGGCAATGTGATAGGTGGTTCATGGGGGGGGGGGGGTTCGAGGATGGCATTAAGGATCGTGTGTAGGGAAACGCTAAAAAAAGGAATCAGAGGTGCCTAGCGTGAGGTACCCGGTTTTGTAGATGTATCCGGCCATCGGGATCCTTAAATCATTCCCAAAGCTGTGATGTTCTAAGGCATATCAGTTCTTCGTTCAACCCTGTACCTTAGTACCTTCGACCACCATATCTTTATAACATTTTATCAATCACACCGCTTTACTTTACCCATTCTCAGAAGTCGAGGTCCTTCTTCATACGTTAGTTCCTGAGCTTAGTCGCATATTTTGGAGGCAACGTATCATACCTTTGATTCGATCATCAATCCAGGGCCGAACAACCATTTCTTCAGATAACCTTAAAAAAGGAGCAGAACGGTTGTGCACAGAAAAACCCTCCCACCGATACCCATATTTACAAAAGTATGTGATGCCTATTCATAGTTTTGAAGACCTTTATTTGCATAATCATTCAGTACGTAAAATGTGAGAGTCCAATCATATTTTGGCCGGACATGTCGACGATGGAAGCACATACAGTAGGGGGTTATTTTGTAGCACAAGAACATGTTAAAAAAAGGCCTAATTAATTATTTGCAAGTAACTAAAAACATTTCATTGCGTGATGGGGAATCAGGGGCATTTCAGTTCATAAATGGAAACACAGTCAAGCTCATCGTAATCACATTTCCTAGATGTATACCGTGGGTGTGCATCATAAGCGACGTTATGTACCAGTTACAATAAATATCAAAATAAATCGTTCATTGAAATCAACATTTTTACGGAACCCCTTTCAAATGTTCGCCAAGTGAACCCTCCTCCCTTTCTCATCGAGTGCGCAATGGTTCGCATATATATCTTAGTACATCAAGTTTCATTAGCTAAGGAACACCACGAGGCATCCGTTAGTTCCTATTGATACCGGCGCCATTTTGGGCGAGGCCGGTTTAGTCCGGAAGTAGCATCAGGGGAAAAAAATGTCCCCGACGATTGGCGGTTGGACCAGGGTCCCTTTCGGCAGTTCAAAAAACTGTGCTAACAGAGGGGCTGGTGGTGTGGACCGTCAATCAAGAGAGGGAGGGGGTAGAGTCTTTCTTACCGGGTCATGTTGATGTTCAGCCGGAACTTACTCGAGTTCGTTAGCCCAAAATGTTCCTGGGTGGTTCAGACGGAAGCTGATGCAGACACGAGAGCACCGCCATCTTGTTGCTGTGCCGTGGTTATTTCGTTAGTGATCAATGCAGCTGTTCCCCACCGGAAGCCTGAAGGGGCTGAGGGCTCTTGGGATTTTGGTAGAATCTTCAAAGTCGAGGGGATGTTTGTCGATGGTGGGGGCTTGCGCCCAGGTGGGCAAGTGCCCGAGTTGCAATTTCGGACAAAGTTACTCCAGCGGCCTAGACCCGCCTTCCGAGGGCCCAGACGCCATTTTGAGACCCTGCGGCAGCCGCCCTTCGTCGTATCTATCAGGAGTGGAAGAAACTTCTTATGGTGATGAAAAACAGAACATCATGTTGTTGGAGCAGGACATTTTGGTTCGGGGCGCCAGGGTGCAGCAGTGGAGCCTTCATCTGGGGAGGTGAGGGAGGCTCGCCCGTGCCGTCCCCCTCTCCCGGCGCATCCCACGCCGTCCCTTTGAATCAGGGGTGCACATGATGACCACCCTACACCCCTGATTCCGACTCTTGGGGGACCATCGTACGTCCGGTGTTATTCAAGTATACCAGTCGGGCATTGTATGTCCTGTGTTGCGCAAATATACCAGTCGGGCATTGTATGTCCTGTGTTGCGGAAATATACCAGTCGGGCATTATATGTCCTGTGTTGCGGAAATATACCAGTCGGGCATTATATGTCCTGTGCAGCGTAGGTATATGGCCGTCGCCCGGCTGGAGGACATCGGCGCCGGACCAGGGCAGGGAAGCCTCCTACCTGTGGAGGCGGGAGAGGCTCGTCCGCGTCGCCTCTCCCTCCCTGCCTACCCTGCATCCGCTCGATGGAGGAATTCGTGATGGCCGGACCAGGAGATACGAGGGAGGGGGTCATTTGCATCCGCCCCCTCCCTACTCGTGGCCCGGGGGACGCCATCCCTGGAAGGGTAGTATGGGAAGACCATTTCATTGCCTGCTTTGTGGAGCCTCCAGTACCTTCTCGCCGGCGATCTCCTTTGGTCCATGGTTGCTGGCAGGCCCCGCCCCACACGTGTTATGTGTTTCGGGTGGGCGGGACCATCGAACTGTTACGTTTCGAGGACTTCCGGAGTGAGCATAATATGTTTTATATTTCTCCTATTAGTACAGTTTGTTTTAGAGAGTGTTCTACTAGTTATTCTATTGACCGTTGGCTGTGTGTTTTCTTTACCGTAATTAAATCCTAAGTTATATAATAGACGCTTGGCTTCCTTGAGTCCTTTCTCTAACGGGGGTTGTTTACACTGGCCTGTAATTGTGTTTGTTTTTCAGAGTGGGGGAGCAACAGAGAGCAATCAGTCCCAGAACTCTAACATGTCGTTAAAATTGGTCTGACGAAATCTGTGCCATCGAGCATAATCAAACGGGGTGGTTCTGTCTGTCCTGTCTGCACTAGTCTGATTGGTTTTTATCTCGCGCCTTTTCCCTTTTTGTCGGCCTGTTCTTTCTGTCGACCCTCCGTTCTTACCTATGCTCTGCAGAGTCGGGCATTGGGCTTTCCAGTGCCCGAGACATTTACAGAAAGCACATTGGTTTTGTCTTAAATCTGTTCGTCCTGTGCATAGTGTCGGGGGATTACCTTCGGGTCGTTGTGTTCCGGGGTTGACTTGTCGGCACATCCCTTTACACCGTTCTCTTTTCATGTCTACTCCTCGGAACTGTGCCATCGCTGGCCCTTCCCTTTGCCTACTAGACGTTTGGAGGGTTGTCCGTCGTGTCCCTTCACCTTTTCTGAATTCGTCGCCTTCCCTTCGTCGTGTGGCTTCTTTGCGCCACATACCGAGACTATCGAGCATAATAGGTGTTGTTTCATTCCTACGAAGGGCTATTTCTACCGTTTCTATTTTGTCAAGATCAAAGGATCCTCTCAGTGGCCACTGACTTTCTCGATCCTTTTTCGTATATTTATGCCACAGCTCACTATAGGCTATAGCGATCAATCCATGCTTCATGAACATGTCCTTATTAGGGGTGCCTTCCAGTGGAGCCGGATGGTTCATCTCTAATAAGCGGTCCGGGCTAAACAGGCTACTAACCAGTGGGGAGAAGACAGGCATGACGGATCACAATGGGATAATAGTCAGCACTACCTATCTTATCGCTGCGTGCAAAGACTAGACAGAATATTTCTATTCTACGTTGTTTGCACGTAGTGAATACCTCATGAACCAATCTTGAGCAATCAATGTTAGGTCAAAAATAAAAAATCAATATGGTCAATGGGGAGAATAAGTAGGCTCGCAAAGGTTCGCGTCACCTACCCTTTCACTATCTGCAAAGAGGGGACCTATTCTTCCCTGTTTGCAGACAGAGAATCTCCAGAAAACAATCTATAACAGTTAATCAATGGGGGGGGGGGCAATTGTTCAATGGGGGAGAAAGATAGGTCCGACGGGTGCGTACCTATCCTTCGCTGTTTATAAAGGGAGAGCCTGTTGTTTCTCCGTTTGCAGACAGTGAATCTCCAAATAAATTAACAAAAAGTAATACTAGTATTTTCTCATCAATTATCAATCACTTTCAATTATCAATCACTTTCGCAATTCGTCGTGTTTACACGACCTTACCCGGACCGCATGGACAGTTTCTTGTCTTCCGAATCCAGCGCCCGATCGTCCTCTTCTCTTCGTACTTCTCGCGGCACTCCTGATGGTTCCCAGTCAGGACCGTAGATCACTCGAGAGAGGTCTGTTCGGAACCAGTGAAGTTCGGATGATCGGCTGTCAGACGAGGGTCTATCGGACAGGGTACCTTCCGATCGTTGCAGTCGTTCACTCTGTCGTCAGGACCTCTCCCACTGGATCCACGAGTCGCTGATGGGCCCCACGTTTGGGACGCCAATTGTTAAAAAGGGGTTTCAAAGACAACCAGTAACCAAAGACCCTTTTATGTTGCCCGGCGGTATCGCCTCTATGACCCACCAATGTTAATCAATGAAGAAGCAGGCGCTGGAGACTGGAAGGCAGGAAACGAGGATTTTATTCTCTCCGGAGGAGAACACATCAATTCAGACAGCAAGTATCGTCACGAGGTGCTCTAACCACATCTCTGAGGCCTGGCCTCTTATACTGGGTTTATGACCTTTATTGCACATAACACATTCTCGCAACACTTTGATATTTGAAAGAATATCCTCGGAATCTCCCCTTCAGACCCGTTCCCACATACATTTACAGTTGGATTCCCCACCCCGGTCACAACAGGTGATGGTTGTCGCACAGCAGGGCATTCCGCCGATTCACGGAATGCATGGGGTTGATCGGATCTCATAGGGTGGGGGCTTTGATCGGCTCGAGGGTCTTTTGATGGGGAGGGGAAGCTTCCTACTGTACGGGGTAATAAACAGTATCCGCAGGGCCAGGTGGCGGCCTGGGAACAAGGAAGACAAACGGGGACACAGGAAAAGGGGGTTTGCATCAAAAGGATCTGAGGCCATGAAAGGAATGAGGGGAGGTGTCGCGCTGGGAACAGGATGGGATTCTGCGGTGAAGCTGCGCTGAAGAGGGGTTTATGACCCAAGGCATGAGAGAGCGGGGGTTGTCAGCGTGCGGGGGGATGCTTGCGAGGTTAAGAGAGAGAGAGACGCGCTGGCTATCAGCGAGGGGCAGGGAGGCCATGGTGCTCAAAATGGCTGCCGCTTACGCGCACGAATGGGCTCGAAAAGGGGCAAGATGGCGCCGATAATGTTCACCAAGCTGTATTAATTTTCCACAGATACTTCAAAACTGTGAGACTTATTATTATTATTTGTACTGTGGTCCCTGTCTGGTGTATTTGAAGTAATGGGAATCGTTTGGTAATCCTTGCATGTCGCAATAGTACCCGTGTCACTAAAATTAAAGTGCTTGGATCTATAATCTAGGCACACTATAATGTCTAAACTTAGATCATCTAAAACACTGGTTGTGACTAGCACAATGGACAATTACTTGGTAAAGGTGGTTAGTAAAATTAAAAAAGAAAGGCGTCTTTCTTTAAACCGGTAAGCCCTCCGGTCTCACCAACAAGCTTACATGCCCCCTTAGTCTCTCCTGCTCTGGATCGTAGTTGTAATGAGGACTCGATTGTAATTAGTGCCAACAACATACTTCCAGAAAAGAGGCAGGAAGAGAGGGATAAATCCTTGGAAAGTACATCACTTTCCTCCCCGATACCTTCGCCGAGGCCTTCACCTGCACCTTCACCTGCACCCTCGCCTGTACGAAGAGTATTGAGAGCCTGTAGGAAGGTACCAGCTAAGCGGGGGGAACAGGAAATCATAAAAGGCTGGGACTCAACCAACCAGTCTAGGGAATGTAGCTGAGACCGCAAATAATGCTGAGATGATTAACCTGCTTCCTGCCCATATTGACCTGTTGGCAAGCATAATTGAATCAAAATTTGTACTTATGATTAAACCTCTTGTGGAAAAATTAGACCAGGTAACACAAGAGGTATCTAGACTGGGTGGCCTTTTGAACTCTCACCTAACCTTGACCAAAACACAGAAGTCTCTCAAGGTTGGCAATAATGCAAATAATGCTAATAAGGATGCAGGCAGCTCCGGCAATGGGGGGAATAGGGCCACAATAAATATACAAACTGTACCAGCCACTCAACCCCCATTGGTACCATCCTCTCAACCACCCCCAGTACCAGTAACTCAACTACTCCCTACAACTTCTAGTAACCAGACATCTTTAGGTGGGGGGAATAATGAATGGAGGAGTGTGGCTAAGAGAAGAGCTCCAGTTAATCTTCCCCCTGAGTGTGTACCATATACTGTTGTATTAACTAATGTTCCTGAGGTGGACTCTTATCTCACTGACTCTAGGCTAGAAACACATGAGGCCTTGAAAAATAAATCGCTATCGTGGTTAAGCAGGAACTGCGGTTTTCCACTCGCCTTCTCCAATGAAATAATCTCCACTCGAAGAGTCAGCTGGATAGGAAATTCTAGGAAGAATACTAGGGGGGACTGCATTATTGTTAATTTTAAGCACCCGCAGCATGTGGCTACAGTTTTACTTAGAGCAGCTTCCTTACCTGTCGCGGATAACATTGTATGTGCACGGCCCCTTGGTTTCTTTTATAATCATCTTAGTAACCCTGCGCCTTCACAGTTTGATCAGTCTAAGTTTCCAGTTGCTCTATCTAGGCGGGGTTTCGTCTGTCCCCCGCAAAATGCATATCAACCACCAAATAGACTTGACCCATACTGTTACCGGCTGGCTAGGCCGTGCAATCAATTTGATCAAGTTTTTCCACTGGCAAATCGCTATACCCCTCTATCTTCATTGGAGGAAAATGATTGACAGTCAAATGAACCCAGGACTAAAGCCCAGCCCCCACCTCCTATCTTCAGAATTGCAACCTGGAACATTGCTGGTATCAAGGCTAAAGCAGGGAATGTCACATGGATTAACACATTAAAAACTTTTGACATTATTGCTCTTCAAGAGACATGGGACCAGACAAACAGTTTCTCATTGGATGGTTATAGACACTTTTGCATCCCAGCAATTAGTAGTGCCGCAGGCAGAGCCAAGGGAGGCTTACTAAGCTTATTTAAACTTGACATAAAGGGCGCACTATCTCAATGTATTTCAGGCTGTGAGAACTGTTTAATTGTGGAACTATCCATCCCTGATAAGAGTAAGATTTTATTTATCAACTTTTATAATTCAAGTGCAAATGAGTGCACCAGTTATAATTTGGATGTATTGGAATTTTTTTGTCAGTCTATAGCGTAAATGTGAATACTTTTGAAATAATATTCCTTGGGGATTTTAATATACACCCCTGCAACCTACTGTGTGCCAGTTTAGAAGAAGAAGGCCCCCATTACTCTTTACCTATGCACCTTGAACATTCTAAACGGGGGGAGGGCCTTGAAAACTTCCTGGCCAGATGGAACCTATACGAGTCGGGATGCGGGGAAGGTGGGTGTAGGTCTCCTACATTTAAGGGAATAGATGATGGTACTATCATTGATTATATTTTCATGTCTTCCTTTTTGTTGTGTAAAGTTTTCTATATAAAACTGAGGTCTCGGTCTTCAGTGATCATAATCCGGTGTTCATGGAAATAATGTCTACGGACATATTTTCCATGAAAACTGCGTCACATAAGGGTGGCCTAAATGTGACTGTTAAAGATCATGGACGCAGGCTAAAATGGTCAAATATAGTCCCTGAAACTTTCTTAGTAGAGGTATTGGATAAAGTTGAGGACGAGGTGGCCGTATGTCTAGCAAACCAGGCGCAAAATCAAGACGTGGTTTTTGCTTTCGACAATATCTGTAGAGAAATTAACCAAAGTTTACTTATAGGCTCAAGACAGAAGATGCATTATGGCAAGAGATGGTTTAATAAAACATGCTCTAGGGCACATGGGGATCTACTTAGGGCCTTGAAGGCCACACCAAAAGACCGAGCTCAAATAGTTAGCTTAAGATCTGCGTACAAGAAAGCTATCTTAGACAGGAAAAAAGAGCTAAAAGATGAAGCCTGGGCTCAATTACTTGCCCCGGATACCCTAAAAAATAGCGGACTGTTTTGAAAAATTGTAAACCAACCGTTATTCTCGGGTGAGGAGAATTCCCCACTTGAGGCTAACATTCCAGATGAGGGATGGATATACCACTTTGGCAAAATATACTCTGACCCTAGCAACGAAATACAAATGGGGGACATCCCTCTTAGCATCGAGGGTTCTACTGTAACCTTCGAGGTCTCAGAAGTGGAAAGAGCAATAGACCTGAACCTAAAAAACAAGGCTCCTGGCCCTGACGGGGTCCCTGCAGATGTCTTTAAATGCGCACCGAAATTCTGGTCAAAGATTTTGTGTAATGTTTTTAATGTTTTAAACCAGGATAACATACCGGCCTTGTGGAAAAAATCGATCATCATCCCTGTCTTCAAGAAGGGAAACAGGCAGGACCCCTCTTGTTACAGACCCATTTCATTAATTGACTCCTCGGTCAAAATTCTGGGACGGGTCATCTTGTTTAAATTGAATGAATGGGTGAACGATAGAGGGGTCCTGTCCAATGTGCAATATGGGTTTAGACCAAAGAGGAGTACTTTAGACCAATGTTTTAACTTACTTCTGCTATTGGATAAATACACCAAGGCCAAGGAGGGGTCCATTTACTTGGGTTTCATGGACCTCTCATCAGCTTTTGACCTTGTAAATCGGTCAAAGCTGTGGAATATTTTACTTAATATTGGTCTTGATGGGGCCTTAGTTAACCTTCTGGCGGACTTACATTCTGGCTTATTAGCCTCCGTCAGGGTCACCTCGGAGGGCCGTTGCACCAGCCATTTTAACTCAGAAAGGGGGGTCAGGCAAGGGTGCATCCTGGCTCCCCTTCTTTTTACGATATACATAAACGCTTTGGAACCTGCACTAAAGGAGGCCACCCTTGACATCCCGCATATAGGAGAACTTGGTATTCCAGTTCTCCTCTACGCGGATGACGCTGTCCTTCTTTCGCAGACCGGGGTTGGATTACAACGCCTCCTGGATGTTTTTGACAACTTTATGGTTTCCTTGGATCTTAAAATAAATGCTAAGAAGTCCCAGATTATGATTATGGGAAGGTGTTCTAGGAAGAAGTACTCTAAAACATTCACTTGCGGAAAAGAAGAACTCTGTAGAGTATCCCCTATCTGGGGATAACTTTTGATGAGAGAGGGAACTGGGGACCGCAGCTAAAAAACAGAAACATTTCCCTCGCAAGAACTACCTCTGCTCTCCAGGGTTTTTCGAAAAAATTGGGGGCAAGGCCTATAGTAGCTTTAATGAAAATCTACAAAGCAAAATGCCTCGCAGTGGCCACTTATGGTAGTTCAATTTGGGGATATCGTTCCCCGGATTGTTTGCAGATTACTGAAAACAAATTTTTGAGATCTGTCCTCTCAGTGCCACAGTCTACTCCCTCATATACTATCCATACCGAACTTGGGGAAGGCTTTATTTCAGATATGATAAAAATGGCCCCTTTAATATCTTGGATGAAGACTTACGTTGTACCTTATTTTATTTTGGAAATTTCTCCCTCGGGGAATTAAGGCTGATCGAGAGAGGCCTTACTTAGTGCCTTCTTACTCGGTCCTGGCAGCATGTGCTGACTCTGCCCTTCCTCACCCGGAACTAGTAGTAAGAAGGCACTAAGTAAGGCCTCTCTCGATCAGCCTTAATTCCCCGAGGGAGAAATTTCCAAAATAAAATAAGGTACAACGTAACCTTAAAAGTCACGAAGAAACAGGTCAAATTTCCTCTTTTCTTCTCACAGTTCTCACTTTTTCACTTAACCCCATTGGTCCTGAAGAAAGCCTATAGATCCTCTGACTACCAAAGGCTGAAACATGTCGACCTCTTTTTAAATTTTCACTGTAATGCACTAGAATCCCTTAACAATTCACAAAGTGCATCCGTAATTTTTTACCCTGAGTCCGAACCCAGACTCAATAAAGAACACTTGTCTGGTTTTCCGACATTTTAGCCTCCACACCACTACCCCCTCACTTCCACGATCACTACTGCCTTAAACCTTAAGGCAAAACCTCCTGGTGGAGGGTGCACAAGACAAACAAATGACTCAATGATTACGCACGCACGTGCAGAAAAGCGGGGATACAGTATATACCGCAAACGAGAAACCATCACTACCAACATACACGTGTATGAGAGTCATTTAATTTGGGAGAAAAACCAGGTCCTCGACTTGTGAGCCCAAGGTTTAAGCAGGACCAGTGATCCTTTCCCCCTTCTGATTATAAAGCTTTCGACGGAGACTGAAAGGATTTTCACTCTGCCTCCCCCCACCCCCATGATAATACAAACCAGGAAATCCCCCTGAATCATATTATTTTGAAAGATTGTCTACACCTAGACAACAATAATAAGATTCAGTGGCTGACATACATTAAAAACAGTTTTGTCAAGCTAGGGAGACCAGAGCTTTTTTTCTCACCAGAGTCAATAACATCAAAGGACATTGCACTAATTAAGGGTGCAATGGGACAAATGTTAAGTCTGGAGAGAGAAGAACTGGAATTAAAAAAACCTACTGTGAGGACCAACCTTATCATATCCAGCCAACAAGGACCTGAAATCTATCTTAATATAGTGAATCAACCATATCATAGGTTTCTTTTAACCCGATTCCGTTTTAATATGATTCATTTGAACCTTGGATATTTCCCTAATTGGAGTACCCCTGAAAATGCAACCCCGTGTTCCTGTGACAACTTCTCTACCCAGAACACAATGCATTTCCTGATGTTCTGTGGTCTTTATACGGAATTAAGGTTAACATTTTTGGTCCCTATTTTAAAGGAGGCTGGGTTTTGCAGGTTAAGCCAGCTCTTTTGTATCTGCAATTATTACAGACCCCTAGGATTATCTTCCACGTCGCTAGTTTCTTAGTGGATGCAGTCAGGATCAGGAACAAGAATATGATTGATAACCCGTAAATGTATGGAAATGAATTGAGATGAAATCTGGGATAACTATTTGCACTATGAAATAGCAGTTTAGGGTAACTATATTGAAAGATCCTTTTTAAATTTTTACATTATGATCTCATTTTATGAAATTTTATGAATTTTTAAGGAGATTTTTAAAAGTTTTGATACTTTTTATTGTGTATAATTAACTTTGTATAATTATTCTGTCTTTAGTGTGTATAACTAATGTAATTGTATTTCATGTAAGTTTTGTATAGTACTGTTGTCTTTTTATGATATTTAAGTATTCTGACTGACTGACTGACTGACTTGTGATAATGAACCAGCTCCAGCGATGGTTGAGTTATTGCCTTTTCTATCTGCAACCCAGCAAAAACTCACATAATGAACGCTAAACAAATTAATTGATGGAAATGGGAAAGAACGGAAGGTTAAAGGAAAGGGTGGGTGAAATGAAATATGAGTGAATGGATGCATGGGTGGGTGAAAGGAAGCATGGGTGAGTATTGGGTAAATGGATGGATGGCTGGAAGGATAGTTAAAAAAAATGGTGGATACTGGTTGGATTGATAATGGATTGGCAATTTTGGTGAAAGACTGGATGAAAGTAAAGCTTAAATCAATGTGGCTATTCGTGAATATAGAAGAATGGAAAGATAACTGAATAATCATCAATCAAACAGCATACTGCAGACAGGATAGTAATATCCACATTTTATATGTGACATGTGTGACATAATATCTTCTTTATTTTTCATCTGCCTCTCTGGACTCATGGTAGAAAGTGAAAGGCATTTGGAGAAGAGCAGGGCCATTTCAATTAAAGATAGATAATTGTCAACTACAGCTGCCGTTGACAGTAGCAAAGTACCCGATGCGTTGGCTAGCATGCCTCCATTAATTTAGTAAAACAAATTGCACTCCATACTGCATAATTCTTTACTCATTAATTAGAGTTTTTTCACTCAAAGTGTCTGTTTGTTTACTAGAAAAGCATTTAAAAGAAAAAAGTATAAAATCACAGTATTTTTTAATCTGGTGTTATTCCGTCTTAATTCTTTTCTGTCAGGCAGTCAGTGCTTTTTAGGTGAGGCATGTGTATGTAAAAAATAAAATTGGCCCTGTGACTCCTAATCATACTCACATCAAATTCCAATGGCTCTAGGGGACTAGTAATGTACTGCTACTGTGCCACCCACTACTTCATTTTAAAGAAGCGTTTGTACAGAGCTGTGACAGTTTAGCTGGTATTCCTAATTGGGTTAATAAATGAGGAGGTTAGCGTATCTTTCGTGATTCTATTTTTTCCTTTATTTCTTTTGTTTAGGTAAACTATCGCAGTTTCTCCCTCTGTAAATATAGTATGTCCATTCCCGTTTTACAATCCTCTTTTCCTTTTCCAGGTTCTTCAATTAGCTATTGGAACGTTCCGATTCCCATCCGATGGTCCCTCAGGAGAAAACAGGACCCATGTAAATGTAAATGTAAATGTATAGGCATTTATATAGCGCACTACTTACCCGTAGGGTCCCAAGGCGCTTCGACCGCTGCGAAACCCTTCCTGGCTTCCCTGAGAGATGGTCCCTTAATGGGTATCTCCAGGGTGAGACCAGGCATCCCCGGCGGTCTGGTGGGGCCGTTAGTGAAGATAAGGCAAGCTAATGCCCAGAGTTGCCGAGTGTGATCACTGATCAGAGGGGGCACCGAGGCGAGAGAATTATCGAGTCCGCTGACCCTGGTCCAGAAACCTGCCGCGCCGGGAATCGAACCCTGGTCCCGGGCCGTCCTCTGCTCTCGGGTCTGCCGCCTCTAACCAGTGAGCCACACTACTTCACTTCATGTAAGTGTTTGCTTTTAACTTTTCAATAATTTGCCTTATTTATTTTAGGTAGTGCAGTAGGGGGTGTGTGAGGATTTGTTTACTCTATGTATCACCGACCGTCACCAGTGCAACCTTTTATTAAGGGTCTCTTTCGTGACTTCCTCCCTCCTTCAACACAAGCCTTCTCCCCAACCCCCACTCTAAGTCTGCTCGTTCCTCTGAACAGTTCTCAGCCAATTACGGACCTGGCCACGCACCTGAGAGAGCCACGCTCCTCCGGTAACCTGGCGGGGCATTGTGTCTCCTTCTCTCCTGCGCTGGTCTCTCTCCGTCTCTGGCTTGCGCATCCCGCAGAGCAACACCGCCTTCTCTTCTCGTCTCCCGTCTTCTGCTTTCCTTGAGTCTTCCTTGTGACTCAATGGTTGAGTCCGGCCTCCTTCTTTTTCCGAGGTCCTTCTTAAAGGGCCAGCACCGCTTCTAGGTTCTTCCTGCAGCATCAGAGTCCCGGTCACGTGGGCATCCGGCTCTGTTTGAGCTGCCTCGATCCTGCTGATGTCAGGATCAGCTGTGATTGTAGGCTGTGAAAAAGGGGAGAAGGGGGGCACAGTGTCAGCTTCCTCCTCTCCTTCCTTTTCTGTGAATAGAGGGAAGCATGAAAGAAAATCGACTCATCCACTGTAAGGGGGCATGATCGGTGTATAGAGTAAAAGATGAGCCTTTAAATAGTAGCATAGTTTGTCTATGGCCCATTTAAAAGCAAGACATTCCTTTTTAATGACGGAATATCTTTGTTCTCAAGGATGTAGTTTCCGGGTAATGAATAACACTGGACGTTCAACTCCCTCTTTGGTTGTTTGGGAGAGAACAACACCTAGTCCTTTACTGAGGCATCAATTTGCAGTTTAAAAGGTTCCTTAGAGTTGGGGAGATCAGAATGGGGCTGGATGTTATGGCTGTTTTAAGTTGTTGAAATGCCCTCTGAGCAACATAAGGGGGGTCTAGTAGGTCTTTCTTTCTCACTTCTTTTTTCAATAGATCTGTTAGAGGTGCCGCTATCTCAGAATATTGGGCTATCAAGCGTCGGTAGTACCAGAGTAAGCCCAAGAAGGCCCTGATATCTCTTTTTCTGGTCGGAAAAGGAGTGCCTAGGATTGCTTTAACCTTCTCCTGTTGTGGTGCGATTATACCGTTCCCTAGAAGATACCCCAGGTATCTGTCCTTACTGAAAGCGATCCTGGATTTCTTTGCGTTTACGTGCAGTCCTGAGTTTTGTAGGGCTTGGAATACCTTTTGGCAGTATATTAGGTGTTGTTCCCAATTGGGGCTGAAGATTACAATATCATCTATGTAGGCTGATGAATAGGACTGATGGTCATGGAGAACCCTATTCATGAACCTTTGGAAGGTAGCATGAGCCCCAAGTAAACACAAAGGAAGGACCCTGTAGGGGTACTGAAGGTGTTTTTTTCTTGGTCTTCTGCTTTCAACGGGACCTGCCAATACCTTTTGTAACATCTAAGGTGGTAATATACTGGGCCTCACCAAGTTTTTCGATAAACTCATTGATCCAAGGAAGGGGATAAGAGTCAAATTTTGAACTAGCATTGACTGCTCTTAAGTCCATGCAGAAACGGATCGAGCCATCTAGTTTTGGTACTATTAAAATAGTAGAAGACCAGCTACTCTATGAAGGCTTTATAACTCCCATTCGTAACATATTTTCTATTTCCTTATCAACAGCAGTTCTTCTGGCTGCTGGGATACGGTAAGGGTGCTGCTTCACTATCTTTCTTGTGGGGGTGATAATGGCATGTTCAACAAGATTAGGTAGGTCCAGAAAGATGGACGCAAAAGAACATGTACCCATTGAAGAGAGGCTTTTTGGTCTTCATTCAAAGCCTCATTAATAACAAGATTTTCAAGGTAAGAAAGGGTTGTTAGAAAAGTATTGCCCTTGGGAGTAGGACCTATCCATTGTTTAAAGAGATTGATGTGATAGGTTTGTGTACTATGTGGGGACATCTGTATCCTATATGTTGTGAGACCGCTCTTTTTTACGACTTTGTAGGATCCCTTCCATTCGGGTTGTTTTTTTGTTAAAGTGGATTGTTGTAAGATCCGAACCCAGTCATGGACTTCCAGGTTCCTCCATTTCTTCCCTCCATTATAGATGTCTGTTATCTTTTTTGGGCCCTTTCAAGATTAGCATATATAAACCCCCTCAGCTTACTTAGGCGGGGTTTAAATCCCTGGGTGTAAGCTAATGGGGTTAGGGTGTCTTCAGGTTTTTCTTGTTCCCATGCTTCCCTTGTCATTTCTAGTAGGGTTCGTGGCTGACCTTCCATATATAAGATTTCAGGGGGAAGCCCCGAGACTAATTTGTTTTTGACTCCGGATAACAAAGAGTGCAAGGGGTAAAAGGAGATCCCATTCTTTGTCTTCGGTGGAAAGCATCTTTTTGAGGGTTAACTTAAGCGTAGCGTATCTCTCACACAAACTGTCCATTTGTGGATGGTAAACTGATGTTTTGATATGAGTGATATTAAGGGTTTTACAAATTTCCTTGATTGGTCAGGATTTCTCGTGGAAACCCGACTCTAGAAAAAAGGTCCATTAATTTATCACAAATATTAGTTGTAGTGGGGGCTCTTAGAGCAAAGGCCTCTGGGTACCTCGTTGCATAGTCCACTATTACTAGGGAATACATATTCCCTTTTTTTGATAGAGGGAGAAGACCTATAGGATCCATGCCTACTCTCTCAAAGGGCTTCCCTATTATCGGGAGGGGTTGTAAAGAGATAGGGGAAGGCCTATAAGGGTTTCTCTTTTGGCAGATCTCACATTCTTGGCAATACTTAACTATATGTTTATAGATGCCAGGCCACTAAAAATATCGTAAAACGGTTTGTGTGGTTTTCTCTGCTCCAGAATGTCCAGCAAGGAGATGGGCATAAAAGAGTTCTTGTTCACGGAATGATTGTGGTACGACCAATTGAGGCATTTCACCTTGTTTCCCTATACGGTACAACAGATCATGTTGTGTGAGGAAATGGGGGTAAGACACGTTGTGAGAGACAGAGGGGTCTTTTACTTGTTGCCAGGTTGCTTTTAGTGTAGGATCTTGAGTCTGGGCAAAATTAAAACTCATATAAGACACCCGGGGGGCTTGAGAGAGGAAAGCAGAGCTGAACTCTAGTGAAGCCGAAGGAAAACTGGGTTTTCTGTTCCTAAGAAAACCTTCTCAGAGAGGCTGTCCATTACCCCTACTTTTGCTTGCATCTCTATTCCCTCTAATGTTTTTACCGGTATGTAAACACAGCGAATGGGTACCTGTATACCGGAAGAAATTTGGGAAGAATGTATCATGCTTTTGTGTACTACCGACTGGCAACACCCGGAATCTACCAAAGCAGTAACCCTCTCCCCATTGACAATTAGACTTACATAGAAGTAGGAACCCAGTTCTTCTGTATATAAAAGGGATCGTGATATATAACTTATGTCCATGGGTTCTTCAATTTGTTTCTTGCGCAACAGTCTGGCTATGTGGTCCCATTGGCAAAAATCGAAACATTGGGGACCTTTTTCCGGTAGAAACTCTGTTTTGACGGTCCGGTTTCTGGTTGGCTCTATTGCTGCCTTGGGATTCCGTTTTTCACCTTTTCCCGGTGCTGAAATTGATTGCGAGTGTTTTTCCGATTCCATGGAAAGGGGGTTTTGGTTGGGCCCTAGCGAAGGTTGTGGCCATTTCTACGGCCTGCTGGACTATGAGGTGAGGTTGTCTCAGCCATTGGTGGGTAGAATAGGGGAGGGCTTCTAAATATTGTTCTAAATAGATTAAGTTCATTATGTCCTCCTTGCTGTTTTCTTGTGGACAAAGCCACTTGTCAGCAGCTGCCTTCAATTTTAAAAATAGTGTCTTTGGGTTGTCCCCTGGGGCACCTTTTTCTTTTCTAAACCTCACCTTATACGCCTCTTGGCCCGTACCTCAATGGACCAATATTATTTCCTTGATCTCAATAAACGTGGCTGTACGTGTAGGGTTAGTGACCTGATATACCGCCTGCGCTACACCAGTCAACAGGGGGGGTGAGAAAAATGGCCATTTTACCTCCGGCCAACCAACACCTTGGCTACTCGTTCAAAATTTAATAGAAAAGCATCAGGATCTTCCCCTGGTATGTATTTCTGCAGAGCGACACCTGGAAGTCCTGTTTGGCTGCTAGGGGTGGTGTGTAGTCTTGGCTCTACCTGACCTTGTTTCTTTACCACCCTCTGAAAACATTCCAACTGTTGTGTCATTAAGGATTTAAATAGATCCCAGTCAGCTTGGGCAGAAGTCATTTGTCGTTCCACTGCCCACTCCAATTTTTCTTGACCTTTATAGCATGTTGTAAAAGGTTTTCCATTTTGTCTGTCAAATGGACAACAGTTCCCGGGATTCGGCACCAAATGTGACACTTTAGCTGGTATTCCTAATTGGGTTAATAAATGAGGTTCTATTTTTCCCTTTATTTCTTTTGTTTGGGTAAATTATCGCAGTTTCTCTCTCTGTAAATATAGTATGTCTGTTCCCATTCCTCTTAGTCTCTTTTCCTTTTCCAGATTCTTCAGTTCACTTCTAGAATGTTCCGGTTCCCCTCCGATGGTACCTCAGGAGAAAACAGGACCCAGGTAAGTGTTTGCTTTTAACTTCTAAATAATTTGCCTTATTTATTTTAGGTAGTGCAGTAGGGAGGTGTGAGGATTTGTTTACTCTATGTATCACCGAACCTTCACCAGTGCAACCTTTTATTAAGGGTCTCTTTTCTGACTTCTTCCCCCTTCACCTCAAGCCTTCTCCCAACCCCTACTCTAAGTCTGCTCGTTCCCACGAACAGTTCTCAGCCAATTATGGACCCGGCCACGAACCTGAGAGAGCCACACTCCTCCAGGAACATGGCGGGGCACCATGTCTCCTTTTCTCTAGCACTGGTCTCTCTCCGTCTCTGGCTTGTGTGTCCCGCAGAGCAACACTGCCTTCTCTTCTCGTCTCACAACTTCTTCTTTCCTTGCGTCTTCCTTCTGACTCGATGGTTGAGTCTCGCCTCCTTCTTCTTCCGGGGTCCTTCTTAAAGGACCAGCGCCGCTTCTTGGTTCTTCCTGCAGCAGAAGAGTCCCGGTCACGTGGGCAGCCGGCTCTGTTTGAGCTGCTTCGATCCTGCTGACGTCAGGATCAGCTGTGATTGTAGGCTATGAAAAAGGGGAGAAGAAGGGGGCCAAAGTGTCAGCTTCCTCCTCTCCTTCCTTTTCTGTTTCGCTATGTGGGGGCACATTGTGACAAGGGCATTGTTTACATTTTGACTTTTTTCTTTTTGTTTTCCTCTACTAAGCTACTCTTGCTGGTCCACCAACAGCACTCACCAGGCAGGAGATAGTGGCCTGGCTGCAGCAGAAGATGGTGGAAACCATCCAGTCTGAATACCGCCAGCCATCACATCGCTGGCGTCGCCACCAGCTGCCTTGGACCGGGGCTGCACTGCTGCCACCCCCTCCCGATCGAACAGGGAATTTCAGCATCACCTCCTGCAGTGGCTTGACTGTATTGAAAGACGGCTAGGGAGCTTAGAGCAGAACCTTGACCAGCTCTGGACCAGTATGGACAATGCCCTCTTCTGCGCCCTTTAAAAAAAACAATGGGGAGTGGGACTTGTTGTGGATGGAGAGGATTTTCTTGGACCTTTTCTTGGAAATTGGTTTGGAATGGGTCAATTTGTTTGGGGAGAGGGGTGAGCCCTTTGTGGGTGGAAAGTGTGGTGTTTTATTATAAAAAATGAAAAGGGAATATTATTTTACCACACTTTATGCCTGAATTAGTTTCTTTGTGTTTTACTTTTAATTTGCCCTGCATCCTTTTTATTCAGTATGTTTTTTAAATCTGTTTATTAAAGTGCTTCCTGGTTAGTTATAGTTAGTTAACTTATATACCTTTGTCTTACTACCCTCTGTAACTATCTTGACCATTAGAAAGGATGATGCCATGACCTATATTACCTACAAAAACCTAGATAAATGATCACTTATCTGCAGTAGAAGTTAGTTGCTTACTTAGTAACTTCACTAGTTTACTTCACCCCATAGTTCTCTTACCTGAATATAGCTGAAGCAATAACAGGGAAGGGATCACAACTTCACAAGCAAGGTTCCGCTCCCATCCAGGTAAGCTCTAACTGTAGGATTAATCAGAAGGATTATCCATCACAGGCAACTAAATTGAAATAAAAACACAGAGCGAGTGGGTTATATATTATATCGTAGCTTTACAAATATTGGGACCATACTACTACATAACACAACAAAGAATACCTGATAGCGCCGAGACGCCCACGGGTATTCACCGCGCTCTACAAATGTCAATAAATAAATAAATAAATAAATAAATAGTGATAATGCAACAAGAAATAGCAATAGTAACTTTTTCTGAGCAATGGGGAGCTATTATTTAATTAAAACTAAAATTACGAAATCCTCTGGTCATGAAAAGTGGACTCAAAGTCCGGAGTGGACAATATTAAGCATTTACACCACAAAAGACCTGTATGATGATACTGACAAATGATGCTCTTCTATTTCTAAAATATTGATCACTTTTAAGCATGGGTGGGTAAATGGGACCAGTGTGGGCTATTGCTTAGGTAATAGAAGATCCTGCAGTGAGTTGGTGTCACTTTCACCACAATCACCCCACCTAGTGTGTGATTCATTTATGGTTTAAATTAAGCCACACCTCAATAAATCATACAACCCGGGGGAAGATAGTTAGGGGTTTTATGAATGGATGGGAAAGGGGATTTGGGGAAAGATGTGACAAAGCCAAACACTGCACAAAGTCAATACTCATCTAGGCAATGAGCAGCACATCATCATCATCAATCTGTTATGGAAGGAGTATTTATGACACAGTACCGTTAAATGCACTGCAAACAGTCCTTCTGCCCAAGAGACTCAAGTAATCTGATATCTAAATGGTCTGTCATTTAGGTTTGAGAAAATCAAGATATGTAGGAGTGAACCCACCCAGTTCTAAAAATATGACAGGTAAAAGAAAAATGATACTGTAATTCTGAATTGGGTGGTGCTTCGACATTCTCCTCTGGAATATTTGTGACTCTTGGGTTCCTGTCTGGACTGGTCATTGTAGGTAAGCAGGAGTGTTAAGCTCTACATTCACCTTTTATTCATGCAGGAGATTAGAAGGCTTATGGATTGTAAAACAGAAACTGTATTGTGTAATCAAGGAGAAGGAAAGAAGGAAGGGAAGCTTCCATGAAAGTGTACCAAGAAGACTCTGGGCAAAAACAAGAGGGCTCAGAGTTTTACTTTTGCCACCAGTGCAACAGACACACTCAGCAGCATTTCCCAAATCAACACGCCTCTCTCCAATCCACATAGCTGAGTACTAGGCATCAGAGTCATGGCTTCCATTTGAAGTCGATAACTTCCTTCTTCTAGCTGTTGATGGGGTGGTCCCACCCTGAGTCCATCCATCCTTCTCCTGATTCCAAATAACTTTGTCCCAGTGCCGAACCAAGCAAGATAGATGTGTAGTACGCTGCTATTAAAGAACAAGTACAGAAACAGAATTGCAGTATTTTGTATTTGTTTGTTGACTAAAGTTGCTGCTCTGGTCTCTGAAGAACCAGAAAAAAGGAATGGACCCTACAAGTAAATCTCGCTAAGTGTAAAAGGCCAATTGCCTTCAAGAAACATGATCATCCGTCATGCCCAAACACTGCAAATCATTGAAATCAAGTTTACAAATTAGTTCAACACCCTCCCTCACTATGTGCCTCCCCATGAATCATCAATCATCACTCACAATCACTCAATAATATATCACTCAGTAGTGCAATACTTAACTGTTCGAATCCAAGCACGGTTGTAGGTGCACAATTGTATCTCCTCTTCGATGCAAGCAACATATTAGAATTCAGCAGTCTTGTAAATCAAATGATTTTTTGAGGCAGCCGTTCTAGGTGATGAAAAAAAGAAGGATAGTAGTGGAGAATACAGGTAAATTTTCACTTAGCAAGTAAGTTTGTAAAGGCCAATCATCTTCAGGAAAAAATGATCTCCCATCAGGTATCAAACATTTAATTCCATCAAAATCAAGCGTACTATTAATTGATCACCATTCCTCACTGCCTGTCACCCGATAAATCATCAATCATCACTCAAAATAATTTTGCAACAGTTGTGGTTAACTCTTCCAATCAAGGCATGGGTAGGTTAAGTAGTAAGTACACAATTGTATTGATATTGGCACTGCTGTAAATCAATGATCTTCTGAGGCAGCCCTGCTAAGTGATGCAAAAAAGAATAGGCATGCAAAAGAGGCAGGCATTGTCTCCAATGTCATGAAGGAATTATGAAGACTTCTTAACTGCACACTGACCCAACTGCAATCGGGCAATATATATGACTAATAAATGGTGGGGCAGCATAAATCTGACACAAACATAATGCTCCACCAGCTACTGTTTTTGTTGCAAAGAAAGAAGTTCATTGAGAAATAAATAAAATGTTCTATGAGGGTACTCGAATTCTTTGTATTGGAAGTGGTTTACCCACAAGTTTGTAAGCTAGCACATTTTACTCTGAGCCATCCTCCTTCTCCTCCTGTGTTGTTTCAGGAATGGTGTAATTATATGGTGTGAAAGTTGGTTCATTGTAATCATGCTCAATCTTGCAATGTTTTGAAGTGAGAGACTAGGCCTTCTCACTGTAACAACATTGCCGGCTACACTGACCACACACTCAGCAGACACACTGGCTACAGGATAAGCCAGCTAGTTTATTGCCAGCCTGCTGAGCTCTGGCCATTGGAAAATCTTCCCATACAAATATGTCAATTGGTTTTGATCCACATAGACCTCTTTTGGATCCTCCAGATTGTCCTGGAACATCCTCTGAGAGGTCATTGGTGCTGCCACTTGCTCAACCTCTTCTGTCATAGCGTCTGCACTGGACTTAGCGCTGCCATTTGATACCAATCCAATGCAAAGTTTATGTCAGATCCTTCTGTTGCTGTTGTTGCCAGTGTTTTGGTTGCTGATAGTGGCTGCTATGAGACAAGACTGCCTTCACTGGAAGTTGAAGACTGCACCCCAGAACTGAGGAGTGGTCCTCTAAGTTCCAGCCGTTCTTCTTCAGGTCCCCGGTTTGCTTAAAAATCCACCTCTTGTATTTTGAACCATCCTCTTCAGAAAAGGAATGAAAGTGGGCAGAATTTGTTAGTACCATGGATCAAGAAGTGTGGTACCAATGTACTCTTTGGACAAGATGATGCCATGTTGCAGCCTTGTATTACAAGCTAAGGGAAAGATTAAGCTCTCAACCAAGGCATGCGCTTCTATGTTTTTGTTCACACCTGCGATTATGAACCTTTGAGACACCTTCTTTATCTGGTCCTGTAGCGGATACAACAGTGGGAAAGCTGTGCTCATCGTACTGTTCTGCTTGCTATCTTCCCAATTGAAAACCTCAAAAAGGAGTAGCATTTGTGTCAGGCATTTGACTACGCCCCATTTGTTTTCATCCATGATCATAGCTTTCCCAATTGCATCCCCTCCTCTTTGAATGACATAGTCAATTATCTGTTTGTACTGCTCAAATAAACTTGCAACATGATAGGTTGAGTTCCAACGTGTTGGCACCTCCTGTATCAGGCTTTAACTGGTACTGTATTAGTACACTGAATAATCTGCAACTGCTTCCGGGCTTTACAAGAATGGCTAAAATGAGTGCAGATTCTTCTGCATGTGGTCAGTATGTTGATGACTATGTCTTCTTTTTTGAGAAAGTCTTGCGCAACCAGGTTGATGCAATGCGCCAAACAAAGGGCCCTGAATTAGTCACCATCTGCCATGGCCTTGACTACATTACTACCATTAAACATCAAAAGGGAATGGATCACTTGTGTTGTAAAAAACAGGGTCTCACATAGACGATGTTGGAGACTCTCAACCAATATACTTCGTAGGTGGTATATCTTGATTCTCTGCCTCTCTGGATTGAATAATCATATGGCCCGTCACTTGAGTGTCCCATTCTCAAAGTGACCTACTTTCCACCACCAGGAGGGAGACTGGCGGGATAGCGACAGTCGATGAGTGGTTAAAAAATATCTATTTTCCTGTAAAGGAAGATTCATTGGGCAAGAAAATGAGAAGATTACCATGAAATGGCAGTGTTGAAGTTGGTGAATTATTCATCCACAACAACTCGTGAGTGGTTGACATGTTCTGGCCAAAGGTGCCCAAGCAGGGCATGGGTTCTTCATCAGGACCAGAGTAGAGAGGGTCCAAATTTTAGAGACTCTCTTGGTGTAATGAAGGGAATGATTTCACTAATCACCTTTTGTTATTTAGGCACAAACTGTTGGTCCATAACTAAAAAAAGGGAGAAAAAGAAAGAAAACAGAGGGCAGATATTTGCAATTCTTCATATTATTGCTTGTATGTGTCTGTCTGCCAGAAACAGCCCATCATGATATTTAAGACTGCGCTGTTTAGTTCACCATATGCACTGTCTAAACATAATTCACGTGTTATGAAGTACACTCTCCTGTCTGAAAAGGCCGTGACTTACATACTATGAACCTAAGGAATAAGGGGAAACATTCTTTGTGCATATTATGGTGGAGAAGTGTGGCTCACTGGTTAAAGGAGGCAGACCTGGAAGCAGAGGTCAGCCTGGGACCAGGGTTCAATTCCCAGCTCGGCAGGGTCTTAAGTCATAAAAAATGTCCATGGACTCGACAATTCTCGCTCCGGTGCCTACTCGATTCACGGGTTCACACTCTGCGACTCTGGGCAATAGCTTGCTTAATCTCCACAACGGCCCCTCGCGGCGGGATGCCTGGCTTTCACCTTGCGGATACCCTGCCGGGGTTATCTCACAGGGGAATACCAGGACAGGTTCCCTAAGCAAGCGCTTAGAAACCAGTGGTGATTTGCGCTATATAAATTCCTGTACATTTACATTTATTACCAGATGATTACTTCAGTTATAATCTATTGGTGGATGTGTTTGTTTTAGGATTCAATCGGAAGATGGCTTTTGTAAAAAAACAAGTTAGGTTCTGCACTATATTTTTTCTAGTATAGGTGAAAGCAAGCAGTCCTTTGTAGGTTTATGGAAACATGGACATTTTTAGGTACCAAAGCCCCAAATGCCATGGATGATAGGTTGATTAGAAGGGTTATTTAGCAAACTATGCATTTAATTCTAGGGACTAGAAGGCCAGTTTATGTAAAATATGTATATAGAGATTACAAGGAATAGCTATGTCTGCCTGCAGCACGAAAAAAGGAATTCTTACAAAGTTTGCAGAAAATGGGGTGGGGGGGATATTGTCACACTTGAAAATGGAAAGAGAAGTATAAGGTTGTGTTTAAAGCATGGGCGATAATTTTTATAAAGACAGTCTCTGGTACCCTTGCAATGTTTGGGCCGGGGGGGGGGGGGAGGCGGGTGAAAGCTAATGGACGTTTGTTATTCAAAATTCCCTAGGGGTTTGATAGTTGAATGTTCAATGTTTGCATTTCCTACAGAGTCATACTAGTATTCTGAAAGGGAATGGAAGATTCTATGCTGTAAGAGCTCATGTTTCTTCAGAAGAATCAGCTTTCTATTACAGAAGACAAACCAAAAGAAAACAAGTTACCTTAAATGGGAGGCAATTAGTCCTCCATAGGCATTGGGAGGAGAAAGGCGTTTCTGTGGAGATTCATCTAAAAATATCTTTGTTACAAAATGGTGTAATATTTGTTTGAGAGAGAAAGTGATAGCAATGTATTCCAAAGGCAAAATACCGTACGTTCCGTTACCTCTATGTGACACGTCTTCACTGGCACTGTTGTTTTCCTCCCTGCCTCAAGATAAAGTGAGACTGAGGAGGGGAGGCTTGAAATACTATTCTGTTAACCTTAATTGAGGTTATATTAGGTCTAATCATGGGGGGCATGGGCAAGTGGTCCAACTTTGCTGCGCCAGCCCACAATAACATCCTGTATATTCCTGCCTGTTATATGCTATCAACCTGATCATAGCCCTAGACGGACCCCAGACACAGCGAGAATGCCCAGGCAGTGTCAGATCGACTAACCTATGGTGGTGAGAGAGCCTGGACCGAGGTGACTGTTGGGTCGGTGCTGCGAGGCTCCCGGTGCCTGGTGTGTGGCACTGTGGTGGGGGAAGAGACTGATCTTCAACAAGGCCGACTCCGTCATCGCACCCCAACTCCGGGACATCATCAACTGCTCCTTCAACACCGCCACCTTCCCGGAGAGCTGGAAGCATGCCGAACTCTGCGCCCTCCTGAAGAAACCATCTGCAGACCCCACCGACCTCAAGAACTACCGCCCCATCTCGCTCCTCCCGTTTCCTGCCAAAGTCATCAACAGACAGCTTGCCGCCTTCCTCGAGACGAACGGATCCCTCGACCACTCACAGTCCGGCTTCCGAGCCAACCACAGCACCGAGACCGCCCTCATCGCTGCCACTGACGACATCCGAACCCTGCTCGACAACAGGGAAACAGCGGCCCTCATCCTCCTGGACCTCTCCGCAGCGTTCGACCCTGTCTGCCATCGCACCCTAGTACAACATCTCAGCAACGTCGGTATCCAGGAGAAGGCACTGGAGTGGATCATCTCGTTCCTCGCCGGAAGAACCCAGAGAGTCCGCCTCCCCCCATTCAGATCTGAGGCAACCGAAGTCATCTGCGGCGTACCACAAGGATCATCAATCAACCCCACCCTCTTCAACGTCTACATGGGCCCCTCACAGCCATCGCACGCCAACACAACCTCAACATCATCTCCTACGCCGACGACACCCAGCTGATCCTCTCCCTCACCAACGACCCAGCCACCGCCAGAACCAACCTTCACGAAGGGATGAAAGAAGTAGCCGAGTGAATGAAGAACAGCCGCCTGAAACTGAACTCAGACAAGACGGAAGTCCTCATCCTTGGATCATCACCCTCTGCCTGGGACGACTCCTGGTGGCCCCCGGCCCTAGATTAGATTAGATTAGATGTAGATTTATAGAGCGCGAATTGCTGCCCGGAGGCATCCAAGCGCTTAAACAATAACCTGAATCTACCAGAGAGCTGTAAGGAGGTTAGCTGAAGATTGGCACACCCAAACCAATGGACCATGCACGTAACCTGGGCTTCATCCTGGACTCCTCCCTCTCGATGACCAGACAAGTCAACGCCGTCTCATCATCGTGTTTCAAAATCCTAGGTATGCTCCGAAAGATCTTCCGCTGGATCCCCACCGAAACCAGGAAGACGGTCACCCAAGCACTCGTCACCAGCCGTCTGGACTACGGAAACACCCTCTACACTGGAACCACAGCCAAACTGCAGAAAAGACTCCAACGCATCCAGAACGCCTCAGCACAACTCATCCTGGACATCCCCTGACACAGCCACATCTCCGGACACCTGACAGACCTGCACTGGCTCCCCGTCAGCAAGAGAATCACGTTCCGTCTTCTCACCCACAAGGCCCTCCACGACCTGGGCCCCAGGTACCTCAACAACCGCCTGACCTTCTACACTCCCACCCGCCAACTACGATCGACCAGCCACGCCCTCGCTGCGGTTCCACGCATTCGAAGAGCCACCATGGGAGGAAGATCCTTCTCCTACCTGGCAGCCAAGACTTGGAACTCCCTCCCCATCCACCTCCGTCGTACCCAAGACCACCTCTCCTTCAGGAAGCAACTCAAGACCTGGCTGTTCGAGCAGTAGCGGATCCCCCTACCCCAAGCGCCTTGAGACCCTCCGGGTGAGTAGCGTGCTATACAAATTTTTTGATTGATTGATTGCCAGCCAGGTGATCCTGGAGTTGGCGAGCTGGAATCACTGGAGGACGGCTGTCGTGGTTGGGGACTATCACAGTGAGAGGCTGTATCCGCATGGGTGCAGGAGCAGGTGGCCACTCACACCACTCCTGAGGCAGTGGCTACGGCTTTGATGGTGACCTTAGGAGCAGGCTGTGTGAGATGGGCCCACTCGTCAGAGGGAGAGATCATGCAGCTGCTCCTTGGCTCACCCCATGGTGAGATTGCCCATTGGCGACCAGCTTGGTGGTGGGCAGGCCTGCTCTCTTCGCTGTCTCCCAGCTGAATGTGACGCAGCCCTGGGCCTTGAGAGGACCATCTGCCCACTGGCCTGGACCAAACTGGAGCAGCAGTGATAAAGGATGTAAGGTACTCATTAGGGTTAGGGGGCCTCTATCCTGAATGTGGAGGCGGCCAGACCAGGTTCCGATGCGGCTTGTCGCTGAAGGGTGCTGTCCCTGGCCAGCTCCAGGGGAGGCCTGCTCCTGAGGCATCGTATGACTGGCAGCATTCCTACTGTTGGGAGGAGCTGAACAGCTGTCAGCAGACTTGTGTTGGCAGCACCGAGGAGCTATGTTAGGGGGCATGTTTATGGCACAATGACCAAAGATAAACCAACTGTCAATACGGCCAGGCAATGTTCAATGGAGCATTTTACGGGGGTGTGACCATCGGCATGGACTTGGAGAGGGGCTCTGATATACAGCCAGATAATGCTATTTTACTGGCCACAATCACTCAATCCAGAGATACACTGAAGGCAACAATTGGCGCAGTGGGCTTTGAGGTGACACTGCTGCCACTGGATTCAAGCAAGCCGGGCTGAAGACGGCTGGAATGCCAGAAACCAGTCCTCGGAAGCTTGTTTCCGGTCCAGGGAAGACATGGCTTGGCAGTTCGGGCTGGACTGTTCCCATGAGGCACAAGGTCAGACTGATTTGCATATAGCCATGTCTGAACTAGGGTGGCAGAGTGGGCTAAAGAACGGTGATGGATTAAACCCAGATCTTTTGACTGGGTGTGAGTGTTTGATTGATTCAGATGCTCCGTCCATCACCACCCACTTTTGTACCGCTTTTGGCCGCCATAAGTGTGGCAGGGTATGCTCAGACGTGAGTCCCTTGCTCACTTTGCCACTGGATTCAAGCAAGCCGGGCTGAAGATGGCTGGAAAGAAAGAAACCGGTCCTCGGAAGCTTGTTTCCGGTCCAGGGAAGACATGGCTTGGCAGTTCGGGCTGGACTGTTCCCATGAGGCACAGGGTCAGACTGATTTGCATATAGCCATGCCTGAACTAGGGTGGCAGAGTGGGCTAAAGAACAGTGATGGATTAAACCCAGATCTTTTGACTGGGTGTGAGTGTTTGATTGATTCAGATGCTCCGTCCATCACCACCCCCTTTTGTACCGCTTTTGGCCGCCATAAGTGTGGCAGGGTATGCTCAGGCGTGAGTCCCTTGCTCACTTTGCCACTGGATTCAAGCAAGCCTGGCTGAAGAATGCTGGAATGCCAGAAACCGGTCCTCGGAAGCTTGTTTCTGGTCCAGGGAAGACATGGCTTGGCAGTTCGGGCTGGACTGTTCCCATGAGGCACAGGGTCAGACTGATTTGCATATAGCCATGTCTGAACTAGGGTGGCAGAGTGGGCTAAAGAACGGTGATGGATTAAACCCAGATCTTTTGACTGGGTGTGAGTGTTTGATTGATTCAGATGCTCCGTCCATCACCACCCCCTTTGTGTACCCCTCCTGAATACAGAAGATAATTCCTGGCCAAAATCCTCGCAAACAGGATGATATCACATATACCAGAACTTGTCCATCCAGATCAGGTGGGTTTCATGCCCCCTCGAGCCAACCACCCTATCATCAGGAATGCCCACAATGTAATAGCAGCAGTTGACCGATTAGGCAGGCTGGCTGCCTTTTTAGGTTTTGCCTATTATCATTCGCTTGCGAATGTAATAGGCGAAAATTCAAGTGCTCGATTCGACTCGTGAAACCACTGCGGTTTTTCCACAGTGCATGTGAGTCACGTGACCACAAAAGCGGGTCACGTGACCACACAAGCACGCGCATCTCCCAAGAGGAAAACAAACTTCACGTCCCTAATCATTTAGGGTTCAATCCTCTTTTCTTGTCCGTATGCAAGTAATACATTTCACTTCCGCGCTAAAGTTATCGGGAACCCTCAAAAGATGAGTGAAAAAGAAGTGCTAGAACGTTAATTTAGTGATTGGGACATACCGAAAGACACGCTTACTTGTGACGGCCATTTTAAAAATCAACTTTTCAGTAATTATTAAAGAAATTGCTTTCACATAAAATTCAAATGTATTATATTTTATATTCTAGCGATGGCACGCACGTAGGGAGCCGCCTCACCAGCGCACAGGACAGTTATTCCTAGCGCTTAGGTCCAAGCATCTGCCCACACGCGCTGCCCGCTTTACAAGTTACTGTTGGCGCCCTCAACCACAACACGGACAGACCCTCACAGATACCTACCACCCACCCTACATTAAGATAAGGCGTTCTGCTACTACCGCACGGTACACAGAGACCGATCCCACGCCATACATCACAACAATGGCAGACACTACTGCCCCGGAACTCTGCAGCTAAAGAATGCGCCCCACAGTGCATACCGCAGAGCCTGCCTCAAGGCAATGCCACGCCTTGTAGAAGACAAGCCGCACACCTGCTTCAGCCCCTTCTTTTGCATTCAACGTAATGACGGCTGCTCGATCCTACACCTAGAGACAGCGCTACAAAGTGCCTTCCGGGCACCCAGCACCCATCCAACTGCAGTCATGCCTGCCACATCGCTGTAACAAGGTTAACCCATGTTCTTCATGCCACATGGCCGGCATCAAGCGTGCCAAACCCCTCCACCACACCCTACACAAAGATGCCCCCCACGCATTGCCAACTACAAACCCTGCATCAGGATAGTGCCGCTCACTCCCAACAAACTACACCAAGAGACAGAGGGCCACCCCCCCCGCACAGCGAGACGGTTGCAACCCCTGCTACTACACGCAGGCACTCAAAACAACGCCTGCACCAGGGAAGAGTCCCTGCACGGAGGCAGGAAATGCTGCCAACTTGGTAGCCAAATAGACCTTCATTTTAGTGCCACTCAATGCCACGGACCCAGGTCATTGGTGCCCCGTTGCTGTGGCAAGAGACACACAGGGGTGCCTGCAGCTTCTGTTGCTCTCCAGAAACCTCTACTTTTTTAAAGTTAGATGGCAAGCCATGCCCACACCTTTCACACAGTGCCAGACACTCCCGGCGCACCCCCCTGCAATAGGTGATCTCATGGAGTCAGTAACTTCTACCGCTCCGTCTGCAACAGGGGACACCGAGTCCAGGGGGTGTCACTCGACACCGTGCACGCTGTCTTAGTCACTCGTGCGGTGCGACTCACTCTTGGGGAGGGGGAGGGGGCGCAGTAACTTCCTTTTGTGAGACGATGCACTGACCATATCAATGCCTCCCACACACCTTTCACACAGTGCCTGCCACACCCCCTGCTTCTGAAGGCAGCCCTTCCGACTAACCGGTATCCACGCAATCACACTGCCTTGTCATTGTTAGCCTTAAAACACACCTAAGCAAATGCAGGCGGAGACAAATAAAGGTGAACCCTGCTGCCGGGCGGGAGAGAGGGAGTAGAGCAGGGGCAGCGGCGACGGGGGCCACTGCACTCGGATAATTGTTTTATTACCCTCAATAGCAGTCAAAGGGACAGTTTTCCTCGTTTGCCCCAGGGCCATGGCATCATTGCTAGCTGCGGGACAAGGTGAGAGACCGTGCCTTTCAGAAGCCACGCCCACTCCAACAGCAACCAATCCACTGGAGGGGCGCCGGTTCCGGCCCGACACCTGACAGTAATTACATCCCAGGTGCTGTAACACCGGCGCAACTAAACCCCACGGGAACCAGCTCAACTATGCCGGGCGTGTGCCACCCACAGACCAACCATGCCTCAGGGCAGGCACCCACAGCCGGGAGCAGCGCCAGATTATTCATTCGTGACACAAAACTGAGCAGGGGAATGAATGAACTCTCGCTTGTACCGGGCCGCGGACTGAACAGTACCGAGGCCTCCTCGCTTTCTGTGCGGAGGGCGACTGGGGTAAGGGTCGCACCGGTCTCATGTTACCCATGATGCACTTTAAGCGGGCCCATAGTTCCAACCCCGACACAGAAGAAGCGCACACCCGGGTGAAATCACGAGTTAGGGAAAAGCAAGTCCACGGGGGGTGACCGAATTAAGAGTCAGAAAAAAAATTGAGAAGTGAAACACAGCCAGGCCGAAGGTTGGCCCCCAACACACTTATGACACACACGTGCAAAACCTAACGAACAGATTTTTTAAACTTGGAAGTATATTTTTATTTAAAACAAAATACAATTTTAGTGTGAACAAAAACAGAGGCCAAACTGATTTAAAAGCATACTAAGGGAAAACAGCTAACGTGCCGCAGGCAGGTAAATACACGCCTAAATGTTTGCAAGCAGTTCACAAACTTTAAACTACAGTTCTACCTTGAAGCAGCCCTTCGGCGGCCAGCTGCGAGGGCTCCACGGGGCGAGGAGGCACGCAAGGCACAGGCACAGAATCCAACTGCTCATGTCGACCGGGAAGGGGGTGGTCGCAGGAAACCTTTAATTCACAGGAAACCCGGCTACTTAAAAAACAAGCACTGGCGTTGCCAATAGGTTTCGCATTTGGAAAGTTGGAGCTATTGGTTTTGTAAATGACATTTCATATTTATATATTGTTATTGACAATGCCAATAACGATATATAAATATAAAATGTCATTTACTAAACCAATAGCTCCAACTTTCCAAATGCGAAACCTATTGGCAACGCCAGTGCTTGTTACTGTTGGACATAGACAAGGCATTTTACTCATTCAGCTGGACATATCTTTTCTCACTTCTGAAACGGCTTAATCGTGGTCCGCGCTTCCTGACATATATTCGGCTACTCTATACAGATCTGACTACATCCATACGGGTGGCCAGCAGTGTCTCGCCTCCCCTTCCCAGTTAGGCACCGCAGTAAACAGGGGTGTACCCTATCTCCCCTATTATTCGCACTGGCTGTTGAACATCTGGCTGTCTGGGTCCATAAAGATGCTCTGGTTCGAGGCTTTGAATGGACAACAGAAATTTAAGATCGTTTTGCGCTTTATGTGGACAATATTCTATTCTTTCTTACAGACCTGCATACATCGGGCTCCAGAATCCTGGAGGTAATGCGTGTCTTCAGTGAAAATTCAGGCCTCCATATGAACATTCATGAATTGACTATTTGGCCATTGCGGGAGACGCTCAAGAACAGTGGATGGGCTGCGGACCTGCCTAAGGCTTCAGAGGGGCAGCAATATCAGGGGGTCTTCTTGTCAGGCGATCAGAGGATAACGTGGGACCGCAACCTGGGCATTGTGAATGGAAAGTTATGGACAGACATAAGATCCTAGATAGGATTGCCTTTATCCCTATACAGGAGGTCTGCCATATTCAAGAGGATTTGCCTCCAGAGATGACATTTTTTTGGTCAAACTTATTTTTATTAAGGATTTTAGCAAAGTACATCATATTATATTACCATTGCGTTCTTCACATAAGTAATTTTAAAAACTGGTTACAAAAATTGACAATGTGAAGAGTCATGCAGATCGCTAGGGTCAGACCCTGGCCCAAACATAGTAGAATGGACATTTAAAGGGTACAGCTTCTAACATAATAAGGCTTAGGACATGCCCCTGCTCATCGCATAGTGCATCAAGTAGTTCTAGAAAGTTCCCATCGACCTTTGTGGCAGCTCTATCTGGAGTCCTTCTGAATTGAGGGAATTGTATAGAAAGTACTACAGTGGAGTAAGTACGGCTCCCAACCGTGGAGCAAAAAACAGAAGGTAAGTAACCAACCCTTTTCCACCCCCACCCCCCTCCCATAACATGGTGGCGGCATATAAAAAAACAAATTAAAAAAAGAACAAAGGAAAACACATATGCTGCAAATTGCCTGGTAGGTTGTACTTCATAGCTGGAAGAGGTGAAGCGCCCTAATAGAGGAAGGACAAACAGCGGATGGTGACCACACGAGAGAAATGTGACCAGAGGACCCCATTTAAATTCAACATTTTTAAAGTCATTCCTGAAGATATCCGACATTCGCTCCAAACTAAGGAGCTTCCATAATCTAGAGTGCCAGAGGGAAATTGCCGGGGCTTCTCTCCTTTTCCATGCCGCTGCTAACGTAATCTTCGCAGCCCCTATACAGAGCCACATGATCTTTTTGTCCGCCCGGGTCTGGTGTTCTAAGGAAGATCCCCAAAGTCCCATCAGGACCTCTGCCATGTTAGTTGGGATAGGATATCCTAGCATATCTTTGATATGGGTGAGGATTTCTTCCCAGAAAGGCCTTATGTGTGGACAATCCCACCAGATATGCTGGAAGTCTCCCAGAAATCAACATCCCCTCCAGCACCTATCGGAAGACCCAGGAAATATTTGTCAAAGTTTGGAGGGATGAAGGTACCAGTCCATCATGGTCTTAAGGTGTGCCTCCCTGAGATCGATGGAGTGGTTGAACTTTGTGATGTCAGACCATAGATGGGACCACTCTTCATCAAGTTTCAAGTTTATTTATTTTTATTTGCTTTGGTACTCAACTGAGGACCATAAATATTTTAAGCATAAAATTCAGTTTTTACACCGTTTAAGATTTCTCATGTTAATACAAAGTTAAAAATGGTTTTAAAAATTTGTGAAATTTATGACAAACAAATTCATTTGGAGGAAATTTGCATAAAATGATCAGTTCCTTTGCTGAGTAAATTCTACGTTTGACGTATATAGATTGAAAAAACTTTTTCATTGCCATTACCACTTTTGGATTTGAGTGAAAAAACAACACTGGGTGTGGGCTTCCCACAGTAAGGCCAAGCCTCATCAATACAATTAAACAATCAGAAAGCCAATACTGCAATAACCACTTTATATTAATTTACCTGCGCGCAAAGAATTGAACTAAGTGCGGGTCAGTGACGAAGTCCTTGAATTAAATCTTTTTTATTTTATGTTTAGTTTAGCAAAATGAATATGTTGGTTCAAAGTTTTCCAAAAATTCAACGTTTTTCGAACACAAACAATACAGAAAGCATACTATTCATAAAAATGACATTTTCATAAAACATACAGTGGTTATACAAAAATTGCAAAACAGTTCAAATAGAATCACAGCCTAACATACCAAGTTGATCAACATTTCCAATCATCACTCATTCTCTCACACACACACAACACACTACCCACTATATGTACAACTATAATGTCACAAATTGATTTTTAAATGCATATGGAACACAGATAATGAAAGCACCATAGACAAAGATTATGAAAAATTAGCCTATTATTATCGTTTTTTCCAAGCAGATGAAAAGATTTTATGGTCTTATGGTGACGTAGAATGGTTTACGCGTTTCGAACCCCTACAAACTTATAGGGTTCTCATCAGGACCTCATGGCTGAAAGAGAAAGAAATGAGGGCTTAATCAGATGGGGGACTTTATATACTGGGTTGGAAACTAGCAGCCTACGCACTCTTACGCTTCCTACCTTGTTTGGAGGCTCATGATTGGCTGGAAGACCGGGCGTTGGACAACTAAAAAGACAAATCAATTGAAATTCAGCCTCTACGCTGTCAAAGATAAACTCTCCTGACACTCATACAAGACAACCAGGGTCGTACTTACATGCGCAACAGCCGCGGGCACACAATTGGTCTGTTGAAGGAAAGAGTTGAAACGTAATGAGGATCCGTAGTGCAAATGAACGTTAGTGTAAGAAAAGGCCAAAATTATTGGTGCTTACTTGGGGATTGTGTTCGAAGTCGGGTATTGTTTGCACACTGGAATGGGTTTAGTTCGATTGCGGGCCTGTACGTAAATAAAAAAAGAGAATGCGGGTCAGCCGCATTTCTCTATGGCTTAGTGGCGAACTAATAGCACTCCTGTTCGTTCATCTAACGGTTGGTAAAGTGTGCACATACCCTATTATTGGGCCGCTGTTGCTCCTCGAAGTTGGAATACCTCGGGTCAGTCTACGAGTAACCACGCAGGAGCCGCGCGTTGAGTGATCTCCTGTACACACGCTGTCCTGCCTCTGGGTAATGTAGTTTGGTGTGACGGTGAAAGCTGAACCGTATACTCAGACGTATCAGCGGCGCTTGACGGCCGCCATCTTAGAAGAATTGCTTGCGCCGGGGGTCGCATCACTGGGTTATGATTCAAAAATCTGACGTACGAGGTGGCAGGAATAAATTAAAATTCCGAGCGAACTTAGATGAGCAATTGTGTTCATCTAGATCTAATCATGTGCAATAGTGGGTGGTGCCGGGCTGGTCATGGAGGTCATAGGGTTGGATGTAAAAAGTGTGCCGGACCCTTTAGATTCTCTGATGGGACATCGGGACCAGAATCTGCACAATTAGGTCAATTGGGCCACTAAGGGATTAATTGAGTTTGTGCAATTCGGACATTTCGTTAAGGCCTTTAGAAACTGTGTCAAACTTCAAAATTAGCATTGCCTCTTTGCGCAATAGTTTACTGTCCAAATCACCACCTCTTTGGTCTTTATCCACCTTTGCGATGACTGTCCATTTCAAATCGATTTCTTTGTGGTCCATTTCCAACCAGTGGTTGACCAATGGAGCGGTCATTGTCTTCAATCTGATGCGGGACTTGTGTTGCGATATTCGTGACCTCACTTCTTGATTGGTTTTCCCAATATATCAGAGAATCCAAAGGGTCCGGCACACTTTTTACATCCAACCCTATGACCTCCATGACCAGCCCGGCACCACCCACTATTGCACATGATTATATCTAGATGAACACAATTGCTCATCTAAGTTCGCTCGGAATTTTAATGTATTCCTGCCACCTCGTAAGTCAGATTTTTGAATCATAACCCAGTGATGCGACCCCCGGTGCAAGCAATTCTTCTAAGATGGCGGCCGCCAAGCGCCGCTGATACGTCTGAGGATACGGTTCAGCTTTCACGTCACACCAAACTACATTACCCAGAGGCAGGACAGCGTGTGTACAGGAGATCACTCAACGCGCGGCTCCTGCGTGGTTACTCGTAGACTGACCCCGAGGTATTCCGACTTCGAGGAGCAACAGCGGCCCAATAATAAGGTATGTGCACACTTTACCAACCGTTAGATGAACGAACAGGAGTGCTATTAGTTCGCCACTAAGCCATAAAGAAATGCGGCTGACCCGCATTCTCTTTTTTTATTTACGTACAGGCCCGCAATCGAACTAAACCCATTCCAGTGTGCAAACAATACCCGACTTCGAACACAATCCCCAAGTAAGCACCAATAATTTTGGCCTTTTCTTACACTAACGTTCATTTGCACTATGGATCCTCATTACGTTTCAACTCTTTCCTTCAACAGACCAATTGTGTGCCCGCGGCTGTTGCGCATGTAAGTACGACCCTGGTTGTCTTGTATGAGTGTCAGGAGAGTTTATCTTTGACAGCGTAGAGGCTGAATTTCAATTGATTTGTCTTTTTAGTTGTCCAACGCCCGGTCTTCCAGCCAATCATGAGCCTCCACACAAGGTAGGAAGCGTAAGAGTGCGTAGGCTGCTAGTTTCCAACCCAGTATATAAAGTCCACCCATCTGATTAAGCCCTCATTTCTTTCTCTTTCAGCCATGAGGTCCTGATGAGAACCCTATAAGTTTGTAGGGGTTCGAAACGCGTAGACCATTCTACGTCACCATAAGTCCATAAAATCTTTTCATCTGCTTGGAAAAACGATAATAATAGTCTAATTTTTCATAATCTTTGTCTATGGTGCTTTCATTATCTGTGTTCCATATGCATTTAAAAATCAATTTGTGACATTATAGTTGTACATATAGTCGGTAGTGTGTTGTGTGTGTGTGAGAGAATGAGTGATGATTGGAAATGTTGATCAACTTGGTATGTTAGGCTGTGATTCTATTTGAACTGTTTTGCAATTTTTGTATAACCACTGTATGTTTTATGAAAATGTCATTTTTATGAATAGGATGTTTTCTGTATTGTTTGTGTTCGAAAAACGTTGAATTTTTGGAAAACTTTGAACGAACATATTCATTTTGCTAAACTAAACATAAAATAAAAAAGATTTAATTCAAGGACTTCGTCACTGCCCCGCACGTAGTTCAATTCTTTGCGCGCAGGTAAATTAGTATAAAGTGGTTATTGCAGTATTGGCTTTCTGATTGTTTAATTGTATTGATGAGGCTTGGCCTTACTGTGGGAAGCCCACACCCAGTGTTGTTTTTTCACTGATTTTGCAGGCGGTTGCCTGTGTGGTTACCCTAGTTGGTGACTCCCCCCCCCTTTTTTCTCAAATTGTTCTTCCTAGTGCTGTGCTTTTGGAATATTTGGTCCTGCGACGGGTTAGTGTTGGGACCAGCAAGATTTTTAGTTTGTATGGAGTGTTAGATTAGTTTGCGACAATTTGTTGTGTTGAATATTTGTGGTATGTCTGATACGGAAACCTTCACATACAGCGAAGAACACATAAAAAAATCTTCTAGCAGCTCCGCCACTTTTCGCTTCCGCCACCCTTAGTGTGTCTGCTCAAAATCAGAACGAAACGGACAACCTACTAAGACTCAAGAAAAAACAGATACGAACTGATCTATACGGACATTTCTTGTTACAGCATCTTCGAGCAGGTACGATTCCAGCAGGTCTGCAAATTAAAAATGTCCCAGTAATATTCACGGAGGATCCCATTTATAAGAAAGGATACAGCTACATTGAAACAAAGTGTAGCCGAGATTTAATGGTCCTGACAGTTGAGACGGCACAAAGACTTTCGAAAGTCCAACTAGAAGAAATATTAAAATTAGAGAAGGCAATTTCTCCAAACCAACTTATTCCAGACGCAAAAACCTTGTTAGAAAAAGTCGAAAAGGAAATAGGAGAATTCAAAGACTACACGATTAACCAAAAGAGCTCCCAATTTGAGAAAGATAAACGCAATTTCAACCTAGACAAAGTTTATCCGTACTTGCAAACAGACTTCTACTCAAGACCAGAGGCCCGAAGACACCTACAAGAATACCAAGGCAGATCTTCCAAAAACTTCACTACATTTTCAGAAACATCTTCATCAGGAAGTAGTAGTGAGAGTGAAACCCCGGAATTAGGGAGGTTCAATAGTAGAAGAGGATCACATCAGAACCAGCAGACGCCTTTTTTAGGAAGAGGCCAGAGAAGACCCAGAGGCAGGGTGCGCTTCAACCAACAACCATGGGAGATGTCTACCAGGAGACAGAACTACAAGAATTAAAATTATCTTCTATTATCAATCTGCCAAACAAAATCCTAACACAAGACAAAACTAGGATCCTGGAAAAAGGCTTTTCCTTTGTTCCTTCGTAATTTACTGATTTTGTCAAACTAAAAATGGAAACTCTGGAATTCTGTAGAAAAGTCCGGTTAAAAGCCTTCTTTTTGGAAAATATTTTTGATATATCCAATGAGAACACAGGATTGAAAAACAAATCGACATTTGTTCCCCCTAATAACAAGGTTCCAAAGGAAATTATCACGTTCGAAAGGACATTACTCTCATCCATCTCAGAAATGGAACAAAAAAAGAAATGGACCAGATTCAATATTCCCAAAAATGAATCTTTAGTACTGATGGACCTAAAAAAGGATACGTCAGTCATCTATAAACAGGCAGACAAAGGAGGAGCAATAGTCCTGTGGGATAGGACATTGTATGTCGCTGAAGTAAAACGCCAATTGGATGACAATCGTTGTTACAAAAAAATCAATTATGATCCGACCGGTGAATTGAAAAATGTTTTGCATGCAATTGTGGATGAAGGTTATGCCCAAGGATTCCTAGGTAAAAAAGAGACAGAGTATCTCAAAATAAAAAATCCTAGAATCCCCCTTTTTTATGTACTGCCAAAAGTGCATAAAAATGAAAAGCAACCACCTGGCAGACCAATCTTGTCTGGCTGTGAGTCTTTGATGGAGCCAGCTTCGAAATTCGTTGACCATTTTCTCAAACCTTTCATGCTTGAGGTTAAATCCTTTCTTAAGGACACCACTGAGTTCATAAATAAAATCAGTCAGAATGAATTCGAAGCGAACATACATTTTTTAGTGACGATGGACGTGGTGTCTTTATACACCCAAATACCCCAAGAGGAAGGCCTACATGTCTTAAAACAATTTTTGGACTCTTGGACAAGACCCCATAAAGTTCCTACCGACTTTATTTCGAAATTAGCGAGCTTTGCACTAAAGAAAAACGACTTCAAATTTGATGAAGATTTCTATTTCCAAATAAGTGAAGTGGCGATGGGATGCCCTTTCGCACCGGAGTTGGACGTATTATTCATGGCAATCTATGAGGAAACTTTCGTCTATAAAACAATCCATTCTTCCAATATATCAGCTATTGGAATAGATATATAGACGACGTCTTCCTTGTTTGGACTGGACACGAACAAGAACTGAAAGAGTTCCACCTATGGCTTAATAACCGATCCCAGGAAATTCAATTCAGCCTGACTTACTCAAAAGAAAAAATACCCTTTTTGGATGTAGAAGTATATCCGGAAAATGGAGGATTAGTTACCACCTTATATAAAAAAAAGACCGATCGAAACAAAGCACTCCATTACAGAAGCAATCACACGAAGAGTCTTAAGGATAATTTACCCTACGGACAATACTTGCGCGTCCGCCGCAATTGCCACTCGAAAGATGAATTCATGGAGAATGCAGCCAAACTTACAGATAATCTTATGGAAAGAGGGTACCACAAAAAACTCCTTAAGAGATCAGTCAAGCATGCCTGGTGGACGCCGCGTGAAAGCCTACTGGAGCGGAAACACAAAAAAGAAACAGACAGACTAGTCTTTGCTTCTACATACTGCCCGAACTCAAACTTACTCAAAAAGGCGGTAACAAAAAATTGGCATCTTATTAAAAACTTACATTCCACATTCAATGCCAGACCATTATTCGCCTTTAAGAAAAATAAATCGATTGCCAACCACCTTGTCAGAGCAGCCCTCCCACAAAAGGAAGTCATTTCTATGAGAAGTTATGTGGACCTCCCCCCAGTAGCAGGTCACAAAAAATGCGGAACATGCGTCTGTTGTGCATCGACGGAAGAAGGATCAGTTTTCCAATACAACAACATTTTTTGGAAACATACGGCATTCACAAATTGTAAGTCACAAAATGTGATATACGGAATCAAGTGTCCGTGTAACTTACTATATATTGGGAAAAACAATCAAGAAATGAGGTCATGAATATTGCAACACAAGTCCCGCATCAGATTGAAGACAATGACCACTCCATTGGTCAACCACTGGTTGGAAATGGACCACAAAGAAATCGATTTGAAATGGACAGTCATCGCAAAGGTGGATAAAGACCAAAGAGGTGGTGATTTGGACAGTAAACTATTGCGCAAAGAGGCAATGCTAATTTTGAAGTTTGACACAGTTTCTAAAGGCCTTAACAAAATGTCCGAATTGCACAAACTCAATTAATCCCTTAGTAGCCCAATTGACCTAATTGTGCAGATTCTGGTCCCGATGTCCCATCAGAGAATCCAAAGGGTCCGGCACACTTTTTACATCCAACCCTATGACCTCCATGACCAGTCCGGCACCACCCACTATTGCACATGATTAGATCTAGATGAACACAATTGCTCATCTAAGTTTGCTCGGAATTTTAATGTATTCCTGCCACCTCGTAAGTCAGATTTTTGAATCATAACCCAGTGATGCGACCCCCGGCGCAAGCAATTCTTCTAAGATGGTGGCCGCCAAGCGCCGCTGATACGTCTGAGTATACGGTTCAGCTTTCACCGTCACACCAAACTACATTACCCAGAGGCAGGACAGCGTGTGTACAGGAGATCACTCAACGTGCGGCTCCTGCGTGGTTACTCGTAGACTGACCCCGAGGTATTCCGACTTCGAGGAGCAACAGCGGCCCAATAATAAGGTATGTGCACACTTTCCCAACCGTTAGATGAACAAGCAGGAGTGCTATTAGTTTGCCACTAAGCCATAGAGAAAGGCGGCTGACCCGCATTCTCTTTTTTTATTTACGTACAGGCCCGCAATCGAACTAAACCCATTCCAGTGTGCAAACAATACCCGACTTCGAACACAATCCCCAAGTAAGCACCAATAATTTTGGCCTTTTCTTACACTAACGTTCATTTGCACTACGGATCCTCATTACGTTAAAACTCTTTCCTTCAACAGACCAATTGTGTGCCAGCGGCTGTTGCGCATGTAAGTACGACCCTGATTGTCTTGTATGAGTGTCAGGAGAGTTTATCTTTGACAGCGTAGAGGCTGAATTTCAATTGATTTGTCTTTTTAGTTGTTCAACGCCCGGTCTTCCAGCCAATCATGAGCTTCCACACAAGGTAGGAAGCGTAAGAGTGCGTAGGCTGCTAGTTTCCAACCCAGTATATAAAGTCCCCCCATCTGATTAAGCCCTCATTTCTTTCTCTTTCAGCCATGAGGTCCTGATGAGAACCCTATAGGTTTGTAGGGGTTCGAAACGCGTAGACCATTCTACGTCACCATAAGACCATAAAATCTTTTCATCTGCTTGGAAAAAACGATAATAATAGGCTAATTTTTCATAATCTTTGTCTATGGTGCTTTCATTATCTGTGTTCCATATGCATTTAAAAATCAATTTGTGACATTATAGTTGTACATATAGTCGGTAGTGTGTTGTGTGTGTGTGAGAGAATGAGTGATGATTGGAAATGTTGATCAACATGGTATGTTAGGCTGTGATTCAATTTGAACTGTTTTGCAATTTTTGTATAACCACTGTATGTTTTATGAAAATGTCATTTTTATGAATAGTATGTTTTCTGTATTGTTTGTGTTCGAAAAACGTTGAATTTTTGGAAAACTTTGAACCAACATATTCATTTTGCTAAACTAAACATAAAATAAAAAAGATTTAATTCAAGGACTTCGTCACTGCCCCGCACTTAGTTCAATTCTTTGCGCACAGGTAAATTAGTATAAAGTGGTTATTGCAGTATTGGCTTTCTGATTGTTTAATTGTAATTTAATTACTTTTGGATTTGGGCATACAAACATTAAATGCTCTAAATCCTGCTCTCCGCCATTAGACAAGTTACATATCGAGCTTTCCTTTAAATGCCATTTAGATGTTACAGCTTTGACCGGTAATATGCCGAACCGGAGCAGAACAATCGCTCTCCTGACACCATGATTTAGGTTAAAAGCAATATACTGATGAGGTTTCTTAAATGTTATTGATTCTATGAAATTCTTATAAACAGTTAGTTTAGAGCAATGCAAAGAGTCAAGTTCGAAACTAAATCTTGGAGTGTAATGTTTTAAAAAGAGCTTCAACTGGGCTGGTGTCCAAGCTAGCAGCAATTTGATGTTAGTCTCTGCTAGCTTAAAAGCTATTGACATGTTCTTAAAAAATACGTGTGTAGACGAGTCAGTCAGTCAGTCAAAATACACTTTATTCGATTTTTGTTAAAATCATAAAAGGCAAGAAAAATACATACATTTAAAAACATTTTAAAAATACCCAGAATACATTTGTTTTACACAGTGTCCGTAAAAAGAGTCACTTGATTAATCACCATAATATATAAAAAGGGGTTAAAATTGATATACTGGTTTTTAGTTTAAAACAGTACAGTTCTAGGGATTCTTTTGTTTCTTCCTCTGTATGCGGCTGTTAGAAAACTTGCAACACAAAAAGTGACGTGTGCATCCGGTAATCTTTGAAGATAGAACAAGGCTGGTCTCACTTGTATGAAGCCAAGAGTTTTCAGGAGGGGAATTAGATATTTTCTCCTCTCCGTATTATAAAATGCACAAAAAAACAGAAAGTGGAGAGTGTCTTGATTGGAAAACTGGTCACACTCACAGGGTGGTGCATGCTCCGGTTTACCCCACGTAGGGAAGGTGCCTAGTGAATAGTGGATCAGATTCATTCTAAATCTGGTTAGTAAAAATCTGTGCAAGGGTTTAGAAACAAATTGCAGGTATGGTTCCATCGAGGGGGAAGAGGACAAAACCAAGTGTGCTCTTACTAGTGGTTTGTTAACTTCAGACTCCTCTCTCTCTAAACGTGTCCTCCCCTGGAATTCCTTCTTAATCCATGCAATGTCCGTTTTCCTAATTATTGACGGTGTTGAATATAGGTCAGGTCTCCCGAGGGCAGTGAATGATGACTTTATGTATTTCAACCAGGATATTTTCATTGCCCCCTCCCTTGCAATCACATCTTTAAGAATTGTGTGGTTTAGAGACAATTCAGTATTTAACCAGGTGTTGGCCCAAAAAAGTAAAGGGGCCAATTTCAATCCATCTATAATATAGGGTAGGCCAACTTCTTCATGTATGGAGTAGGTAGGTGTAGAATTTGGAACCAATAAGATTCTTCTAATAAGCTTGTTTTCTACCCTCTGCATACTGTCCAGGTTGGCATAACCCCACAAAGCTGCACCATATGAAGCTATGGAAATGCATTTACTTTTATAGACTTTTAACACAGCCTCCATTGGTTTAGCCCCTAGTCTTTTAGTGAAATCCATCAGGGCTGCTGTGGACCGGGCTAAAGAAATATTCTTGGCCTTAATTTGCGGAACCCAGGAGCCTTTCTCATCAAACAGGACCCCTAAGTATGGAAAGACAGGGACCCTGGAGAGAACCTCGCCTTTACAGGTGTAGACGAGTCTCGATCAAAGGTCTCTGTTTTGAGCAGGGATCGGAGAGTGCCTTCCTCCGCATGTAGGAGATTGTACGCCCACCTGATAATATTAGCGATTCCTCGAGAATAAGAGCTGGTTAGTGAAAACTCAAGGCGGAGAGCTTGTACTGGAACAGCCTGAGACACCTTCATTAATCGCCGTAGTATTTTCCCTTCTTTTAGGTCTAGGAAGCTCCATTGATTTATAGGAATATATTCCAGGGCATATGATAGTACTGGTGGTATTTTGACGCTTTACACCTTAAGCAGGGAAGAGAAGTGCCTGTGTCCCGAGGCTGCATATAACCTTGAAAGAGCTCCCGCATGTACATCGGATTTCCTGGTCAAATTCACAATCTGTGGCTGATTTTGTAGAGTATTAGAAAAAATTCTGCCTAAATAGGTATATTCCTTTACCCCTTCCACCTTTTCTACCCCAAGGGTCCAGCAATACTTTGGGCTCTTTTTCTCCCCGAAAACAAGACTATTTTTGTTTTAGTGATGTTAGGGATTAAGTAGTTTTCCTCCGTGTATTTATGCAGTGCCTGGAGATTGTTTTGTAGACCAAATGGAGTTAGATCTTATATGATAATATCGTCTGCATATAACAGTGTATGTATATTATGGGAGGCTACCTTTGGTGGAAAATTACGTACTTGCTGGAAACATTGAGGCATGTCCCTAAGATAAAGTGAAAACAATAGGGGGGCGAGAAGGCATCCTCGTTTGAGGCCATTAGGGGTCGGGATAGGGCTAGTTAAGCCCTTTTTCCTCCCCATTTGAACCTGGCACCCGGTGTCTGTGTGCAGAGAGATTAATATTCGTAATAGCTGATCAGGGATACCCATTTTGCAAATTTTTTTCCAAAGTATTCCTCTGTCCACTCTATCAAACGCGGTCGAAAAATCGATAAAAGCTGCGTAGACAATCTGTGATTTAATTGACACATATTTGTCTAGGATTGTTTGCAGCACCGCGATATTGTCCGTGACTGAATGCTTTGGCCTAAAGCCTGCCTGGTATAGAGGAATCAGTCCAGATGAAAAGGTCCAGTTTTTAAGTCGGTCCAGGACCTCTGCCGTAAAGATCTTTCCTGTGGCATCCAGAAGAGCTATTTGTCTATAGTTACCAGGTTGGAGTCTAGATCCCTTTTTGTGTATAGGTATAATGATGCTCCCCTTCCAAGACTTCGGGATTTCCCCAGTACTAAGGATGTAGTTAAAAGGGGGGAAAGCATCCTACTCTATCCTTCTGGGTCGGACTGGAGGACCTTGATTGGAATTTGGCCAGGGCCAGTAGCTCCTGTTGATCTCGCCTTTCTTATGTGCATCTCAATAGAAACAGGGGTAGATGTTCTGCTATTTAAAGATTTAATTTCTGGATTACTAGAGATCGTGTAGGGCATTTCTGAGGTGGTATTTGATTTGTATAGATTAGTGAGATAGATTTCCCATTCTTTTGGGGGAACCGGGATAGCTTGTAGTGCTTTTTTTGTTTTTTTGTTGAGATTATGGACCAATAGGCACGTTGGTTGTACTGCTTTGCTGCTATCTGCAGATCCACCCAGTTTTTATCTTGGGCTATTCTCTTGTGTTTTTGTTTTTCCCTCCTGCCTTGGTTCTTTAATTTGTTAATTTCAACCTATCTAGACGATGATCCTTGCAGGAACTGTGCTCTTATCAGTTTATTTAGAAGCTTTGTACTGGTTAATTAGCTTTGGATTTTTGTTTTGGGACTTTGTAGATCTCGGTTGCTTCAACTTTTCCTGCAATTTTTGCGTTAGTTTATTAATGATCATTTCAAAATGTATTATTGGGTTTTTAGAATGCATTGTTTGAAGAAGCTGGTTAGTGTCTATTAAGGTAGTTATCTTATTAAGTGTCATTGAGTTCCAATGAATCCGCCTTTGCTTATAGTTTACTGTAACTGTACTGTACTTGTACATAATGTGGGTGGTTGGACATAGATATATTTTCCATTCTGTACGTAACAGCAGAATGGTATGATCGCTTCCATGGACGAAATTAATTTGGAGTTGTGAAGCGGACCCAAACAAGTCAAAGCTACATATCATATAATCCAGGAGTGAGGAGCTGTTATTTCCCTGTCTCGTGTTTGAGGCGGGAATGTCGCCTTCCACGTTCCCATTTAGTATGATTCCATTTAACATTGGGAGTGATGCTAGTAACATTTTTCCTCTTTTATCCGCCTTGTTCCCTATAGGAAATAATGGTATGGAAATTTCCAGCGCCTCTTCTTTATACCAGTTGGCCCATTTTATTATTTCCTCGTTGGATAGTTTTCCATTAAGGTCACCCATAATAAGAAATGATGGATAATCTTGACTTTCGATTATTTGTTCGATGTCATCCAGAATTTCTATTGACAGACCATCCATTTTTGTTCCAGGAGGAATGTATACATTAAAGATTAATAGGTTTTTAAAGAAATCTGAAGGGTTTATCCTGCACTTGATCTTGATACATTGATAGTGACATGATTTCGTTGGGACTATTTCTTGGGCCCAATTATTGTCTTCGCTTAGTAGAATCGCTATCCCACCCTTCGCGTGACCTCGCTCGACCCGCAGAGCAGGGATATCATATGTTATATATCTTTCCTGATAAAAGTTTTGTGTAGTCCATGTTTCTTGCAGGGCCACAATAGCGGGTGAGATTTTTACTAATTCTGCCATTTTTTCTTTAGTTTTTCCCGCTATATTCCAGGAGGATATCACTAAACCTGTGCTAAACAGGAGATTTGGTGTCCTTAATTTGTTTATTACTATTCAGGGTCTCAGCGATCCAATCCCATGACTGATCCCTTATTGTTGCTTCTTCGTTAAGGGTGCTTTTACTCCAAATTTCCCTTTCACCATTCTTTATGGCTTTATGGAGATAAGTATATTTTCTGCAGAGCGGTCTAAGGAATAGGTCTTTTTGTTTAAAGGTTGGTGCCTTTTTTGAGATCCTTCAGGTGGATGCATCATATTACGGACTTAATTTTTTAGTACTGGGATCAAGTCATAACCACATTTGTGGAGAGTCTCACTCTCCTTTAAGATAATTCCTGGTAAGGCTGGAGACCAGAATTCTACGATTGCAGTTTTTGTTTTAGCTTTGTCTGGAAACATTACTAGGTTAATTTCATTTCGCGCTAAGGATTGTAGCGGCTGAATCTGTTGTAAGAGATTAGTGATTCGACCACGGTTGAGTGGAGCTTCATCAGTAGGAAATAGCTCTGTGATTTGTAGATAGTTGGATCTTATCTCCTCTAATTGTGATCCTTTTTTCTGCGATTCTGAAAGTCCTTTAGAGGTCCCTCTTAATTTTGAACTTACCGGACCATATAAAAATTTGGTAGCCTTTGGATTTAGTGTAGACTGTTGATAGAGATTTTTGTTTCCGGTTTTCTCCGGTGACTTCTGGTGCTTTATCCTCGGTGTAGGGGACAATTCTGGCCTTCCTTCATGATCTGATAAAGCGCTTGGTAGAGGAGTCGTGTTCTGAAATTTGATTTTGTTAGCCTTCTTCCTTTTAAATCTTCTTATTGCCTTTCTTCTTTTTATCGTTCTTTATCGTTGTTTCTTTTTTGTGTTTTCAAAGTTCTGTGTATCCTCACTAGTTAAACCGGTATTGACGTTTATTTCAGGGTCAGTTGCAAGGCTGGTCATTAAGATTTGGTTTTGTTTTTTGTAAAAATTGGATAGTAAGCCACAGGGTGTTGGTGTGGTTTGGAATTAATTTCCTCTTTAAAAAGGTTTCTGAGGGAATATGTGATGGTGTCTCCCTGCTTACTCACAATTTCCCCAGATGATTTCTTTCCGGTTTGTGTTGCAATTTCTTTTTTCAGGGGAAGTGGTACGTTGTTGATTTTGATTGTTAAGTTATATCCAGTTTCCCCTTGACATTTGCCACAAGTTCCTGTTATTTTTGTTGACCTGATTTGCTATTTCTTCTTTTTTTCCTCAACTAGAAATTTTAAAATTCCTATTTGTACGTCAAGCGTTTGGTCAGAGTTCTCCAATATGTTGCCTAAATGGTTAAGAACTGTGTCCAGAATCTTTTGCAAGGTAATCAGTGATTTGGATACTGGAGTTTGGTTGTTGATTGAACCAGTAGTTTTGAAGATAAAGAGATCTGGTGAATTTTTGAGGAGACCCTCTATATCCGATGATTTTTGTGGAGTACTGTTTTGTATGTTATTGGTCCCCATTTGTGATCCCATTTGAAATACTGTGTCCTTGATGTTAATATCTGGGCAAATGGTATTGCGCTCGGGGGACTGTTGTATCTTAGATAAATCCGATGTTTTTAGTCCAGTTGCCATTAAATCTGAAAGTGAGTCCTCCTGATCAATTAGGATACTTTTTTGCTCTGCCTCAGGAATTGTATGGGTTTGATCTTGAGTTAGATATACTGCACCTTTTCCATCCTCAGTAGCGCCTACTATTTCCATGTTTATCTGATCTTTTACTGTTTGCTACTGTTCATCTGAGATTAGTTTTGTAAAGTACTTTCTGATCCCAGGGGTTACTGTTGTCTTTCCATTTCTTACCGCCTTGTTGGTGCTCTTTCTAATTGCCTCATCCGTTCCCATTCTTTTCATAAAGATGGTTCTAGATCTGAGTTTCTTAAAAGCCATTACGCTGTAATAGATCTATTGGAGTTGGCACGTTGTTGCTTAGGGTCCTAACAGGGCGGAATCTTTCTATATTATCCCCTTCAGCTCCCTGCTTTTGACCCGCGAAAGAGGAGCAACTCCGGCTTGTTTCAAGTTGATGCAGTCGGGAAGTTAGGCTTCGGGGGCCTGTGCCCGATACGCCACTCCTGCAACACCAGCACTGGCGCCCAATTCCGGTTCCCTAAGTCCGTTTCGTGTGTGTTTATACAATTTTAGAAAACAGTTCAAGACTCCTCGCAGCTCCTACTGAGACCAGGGAAGCTCACATAAGAGAGACAATGCTGGCGCATACAAGGGGGCCTGAGGCTTCAGTGCCACTTACGGCAACTATCACGACCTGCGTTCTCTCCCCGCAGGAATATACCGCCTCGCCTCGCCCGACACCTGGGCGATTCGGTGGCAGATTCGAAAACTGCACGCCGACCCCCGTCTGGGGCCGAGTCTGGAGGGGATGGGGGGAAGCGTTTTCGGCTCCAGTCACCAGAGAAATAAATGTTTAATCGCAGAGGCTCTAGAGGACTCCAGAGGACTCCAGCACCAGCCCCCTCACACTACGGCAGGAAGAGGTGCTGACTCACGCTAAGAAATCGCGCGTGAGGGGCAAAATATGAGCAAGGAATGAGGCAGGGATGAGGCTCTGTTGTCAGCGGTTTAATGTTTGCTGCACTGCCGATGAAAGTTGGGACGGATCCGCAGGCTCGGGGTACCGGCCCGGGGTACCGGCCCGGGGTACCAACCCGGGGTACCGGGGATCGGCAGCCGGCAGCCTCCGTCACTACACCCGGTCCCTGCTCCCAATGCCGTTCGCAGACGTCACCCCAAACGACTCGCCGGGGCCGTAACCCTGTTTGCCTGTTGTCCTGGCGGCTGCTCTCTGAACACCGGCTTCTCTGGCGGTGGCGCCTGGGGGGGGGGGGGGTGGGGGCGGTGGCGTTGTTCTCACAGCGCTCTGTTCAGCGCTCACGCCCAACCGCAACCGCAGCGTCCTCTCCTCTGCTCTGCTCGCAAGGCGTCTGGCTTAACGCAAAACGTGGACCACTCATCGTCTGTGATACCCCGTTGTAGAATACCCTCCGACATTGACATGTTGGAGACTACTTTATTATCTACAGAACCACCACTATGCAGTTTGGCTATCCAGGTTCCGCCAAATCAATACTGTACAAGGACAGTATTACGCCAGAGGCGGGAGTGTGTATAGTATGTCCTGTGTACATATTTGGTGGTAAGGGATTTTTTAGGGTTTAGGGTGGGTATCAGTTAATGGGTGTCAAGGAAATGTTTAGTGTGTTTTGAATTGCCTATATCTTTTGCGCTGGCTGCCAAATCTTCATGAAATATTCAATAAAAGTGTGCAGTTGATTCTAGTTGTACATGGAAAAGTTTGGCTGACAAAAAGGGGGGAGGATCTCAAAAAAGTGTGTTTCCTAACTTAATTCCCTAGAGTCTTTAGACACCCCTGCATGCTTATCCTTTGGACCGAATTTCACCAAATTTGGCAGAAATTAAGATTTTGTTCCAGAGATCCATCTTTTTGTTATTTGATGTGAATACGTTCAGTAGTTTTGGAGATATTATAGGAAAACCACATTTCTATATCTGGTTGTATGTGGTATTTTGTACTACCTTAGTATACATGTTTAACAGTCATATACCTTTGAAAAATCTCACAATTACTGGATGAAATCAGTGTTGTCTTTTGGGATTTCATCAGCGAGGCCATGAGTGCTGTCGCTGAATATGTCTTTGAGTTATGTAATAAGTGAGATTATGAGCAGTGCATTGCGGGGGCATAAGTTATAGTTAGCTCAGGTAACTAGAGTTGCTGGATTTCACTCACTTTGAATTGATGAAATCTGAGCCCAACTATAACTCACTGTAAGCTTTGTATTTTTCAGTGAATTTCTAAGTTTTTTAAAATTCTATTTCCTATAGTATAACATCCCTGTACGTTTTGTATATTTCAGTGAATTTCTAAGTTTTTAAAAATGTTAATTAAGATGCCCATTGCAATGCACAGTGGATGGGGGTGTTAAACGTAGGGCCTGGCCTGACATTGTGCTGCCCTTAACTTTGCTGGCTGCTCTTCCCTTCCCTCCTCCTTGCCATCCATTATCTAAGTCCATGAACCTGCTCCCTCATGACAGCCAAATTTGGTCGTTGTTCTGTAACTGCCCTTCCAGCATTCCCTAAACAGTTAGCTTGCTGCCCCACCCACCTCCTTCCTACTTTTGTAGTCCATGCATCATCCCCTTCTCCCTTGCCCTGCACGGCCCCATGTGCTGCCACTACCCTCCATTTAGCTTGATGTCCCCGCCCACTCCTCCTGCCCTCCATTGTCCAATTCTATGTCCCATCATTGCCCTGTGCTTAGCTTGCTGGTCCCACTCTTTTGCCCCTGCCCTCTGGTGTCTGTGTGCATGACCCTATGATGGCCATGGACCTGCCACTCTCCTGCATATTCTGATTCATGAGGCCCCTTGCACTGCTAGAACGCCACTTTTTGTGACGTTCCGTGGCGCAGAAGCCTGCTCCATATTTACGAGGCAGCACTAAGCCTCTTTTTTTGGCTTAATGCTGCCCCTTAAATATGGTTACCTTCAACACAGTTTTCTGCATTAATGGGGCATGCATGGGTTTTGCTGAGGGTGTTCCCAGCAACATCCATGGCTTTTGACATTTCCCTAGAGTTTTGAGAAATCGTAAATCTGAGGCAGTGCCAAAACCCTACACCTCCTCAGGGGTTGCGTAAGGGAGGCACAATGAGGAGAAACATTTTTATTTCTCCTCATTTTCCTTTTTCTATGTGTGCTGCATTCTGCAGAACACATAGAAAGAGGAAAAAGCCTCTTCTGATTGTTTAGATCAGGAACGTTTCCCTTCCTGTCCAATAATAATCATCTCCACAATGCAGGCACCCTTGCAGCATGGTGCAAAGGGGCCTGCGTTGGTGCACGGCTGCCCATTATGGTCCGGCGCAGGGAAAAAGGACAGGAATGTGCTGTATCTGACAGATACTGCACATTCTTGCCCTTTTCTTTTACTTTAGGGCAGCAAAGAAGGAAGACCTGCGGCGCTGCCCTTCCGTAAAACCTCATTAATGAGGCCCTGAGTATTCTGTTGAGCTTCCATTGCCCATTCTGCCTGCTCTCCATGATTAGCATGCTCCTCCTGCCCCCTTGCCCTCAGTTCTCCATGTTCTCGATGTGCAGACCCCAATCCCCTCTCTCCTGACTTGTCTGGTACATTGTCATGTCCCTGTCCCCTCCCCCTGCTCTTCATGGTCTGTTATGCTGCATATGCCCCTCCTGTCTGCCCAGTATGGTCAGCTTGCTGCCCTTGCCTCTTTCCCCTGTGCTCTCTGTTGTCCCCTCCCTATTGCTTTCCGTGGTCCATTGTGCTGCATTGCCATCCCACTTGCCCTGTGTGGTGTATTGCACCCCTGCAACCCCCTGACACCTGCCCTGTAATGTCAGTTTGGTGACCCTGCCCATCTCCATCCTGCCTTCTCTTATCCGAGTCTTTGTCCCTACTCCATTCCTCCTGCCCTTTGTGATCCAATGTACCCTACTTGCCAACATTTTAAACTTGGTAAGAGGGAGATTTTGAAGAACAAAAAACTAGGGAATTGATTTTCCCCATTGATTTACATTGAAAAAGAGGAGATTTTAAGCAGGAGACAGATAAAATAAAGCCCTTTTTGGCTTTAAATCATCAGGAGTCTCCTGCCTTGATCAGGTCCCGTGGCATGTTTGATTGTCCTGCCACTGCTTCTTCTTTGGCCCTCGATGGTCTTTAATATTACCCCAGCCTCTCTTGCCTATACTGCATGGTTGGCTTGTTTCCCCTGCCTCCCTTTCCCCGGCCCTCTATGGTCCATTGTGCTGCCACTGCCTCTCCTGCCTGCATAGCATGGTCAACTTGTTGCATCTGCCCCCTCCCCTATGAGAGGGGCTTATTCCAATAGAAATTATGGTTAGTGCTCTAAACAACTAAAATGAGAACATATTTTCTGTGTTCTCAAATAGGGATGAAGCACTTTTAAATGATTTGCTAAGTATATTTTTTTAAATCTAGTTGAGCACTTGATTATATGCTTTTCTTAATGGAAAGGATGTGGCATTACGGCGATAGCTGTAGACTATGCAAATGGGGACGCAGGTTTGAGTTTTGGAGTCAGCTCAATGTCCTGTGATTCTGGGCAAATCACTTAGGGGCTAATTTATGAGCCCCTTGTGACACTTTTGCACCGCCCTTGCGTCACTTTTCGCGATGCAGCGACGGCGTAAACAATGCGCCACTTTGTACCATATTTACGCTGTGTCAGGTATGATGAATGCAGAGTGGGCGTTCCCACGCAACGAAGCCTCATAGGAGGTGTGCAGTGAAATCTATCAGATTTTACAATGCCACTTATACTTTATGCGTGCCACATAGCAGGCGCAAGGTTGACGCAGTGCTATCTGTATAGGCCTGTCTCATGAATTGCTTGAGCTGCGTCATGATTGTGATGCATCTCCAGCCTTGCCTGACTTTTGCACCAACAGATACGTCAGGGTTCCTGACGCATCTGTCACTCCTTGCGACATGGAGTGCCCTACAGTAAATCCATAGTGTTGCAAGGAGGGTGCATTGAAAAGACTCACATCACTGTTTCATCGTAGCGATGCAACACTTTTCATAAATGAGGCCCTTATTCTATCCAAGCCTAAAGCCAAAATGAATGTGTCCTTGTGTAATGTAATTGATGCACATGTAAAGCACTCCATTACCTTCGGGTCACGTCTGGACTATATAAAACTGTTTTCCATACTTCTGTCATTGTGTTATACTTTGGCTACATTTGAATGCTATTTGTGTTATCTTTGGGCTCTTCTTTGTCTAAAGGCCATCTTGGGCGACTTATTTGTAATAAACCTCCTGAATTTCCTCCTTCACTGCAGTATCCTCAGTATCAAATGCTTTCAGTTTTCGACTTCGATTCCAACAAGATGGTGTTCAGAGGTGCCACACTTTTTACATAAATTCAGACTATTAGCACACTAGTTGCCCATTAGAACACTGTAGTAAACTGCTGTTCACCAGGGAGTTAATTGGCCGCTACTGCTGGTGTGGAAAAGGCATGTTTCAGTTTGCATGTCAGAATGTTATAATGAAATAGAAAAGGAAGATAATTGAGAACTCACTTAACATGCGTCTTAAATTTCTCTTTCTACAGCACTAACCTTAATTTCTTTGACAAACTGAACCTCTCACTTATTTCCTTCCTAAATTAAATGTTTCAAGTTTTACCAGTTTTATTCAATCAACATGACTTCCGGTGTGCCATAAACTTGTCTCAAGGTACACTGTTAGGGCTCTATTTCTTCTTTAGAACACTCTGGGTGCCAGCAGTAGAACACAAGGGAATCAATTGACAGTCTGCTCTTATTTGAATTATGTGATTTACTGAGAATGTCAGACTTCATTTTCATATAGCTGTGAAAAATAGTGTGAATTTACAGAAAATATGCTCTCATTTTAGCTTCTGGAGCACCTTCCATAACCTTTATGGGAAAATCATGAGAAAACAGTTTTCTCTCAAACATAATTCATGAGATCCCAGCAAAAAGCTTTTTCACAGGGTAAAATCACCTTAGCACACACCAAGATTTCTAAAATTAGTATGGTACCATCAACATATGATTTATATTGTAACTAAAATCTGTTATCACCCTTATTACATTCTCCTTTTTGTGACCCTCAAAACCTGCCATTTACTTAGATGCCTTTGAATGAGGTGCTATCATGTATATCTGTCCCAAGATGGCTGCTACCACTTCCTGGTTGAAGTATTGGTAGCCAATCAGATCCCACAATGAGATTTGTGTTTAAGATCCGCCCAGATAAACATATTTGGTTTTCCTTTAATATCGCCAAAACTACTGAACAGATTTACATCAAATAGGAAAAAAGTGTGATTTCCAGATTAGGTGTAAATCCGTCCAGCGGACTGGTTGCAGGTGTGTCTAAAGACTATATAAATAAATATATATATATATATATATATATCGTAGCTCCTTTCCTTTCGTATTTTCCAAAGAAAACCAGCACTCGCGGGAGGAGGATCAACGTTTTTATTTACGACCCTCTGAGCACCAGACGCGTTTCGGCTCTTGCCTTTGTCATTGGTACACTGACGCGCCATTTTTTTCAATTTGAATACCCTTCACGTGATACATTGTCATCGAGATCGAAATAGGGCTTCTTTCCCAAACATGTACGCCATATTGAAACGGTTATTTACAACAGTATTAAACGTTTGTTGCATTCATTACGCCCTGGATGGGCTTATGCATATTTACAAACAACTTTACTTCCAATTGTATTTCTACCATATTTTACATAATTCTGTGTTGTTATTTTGCCCTGGATGGGCTTATGCAGCGTAAATAACTCATGTTTTCATATTTTCTATCTCTAGACTTATTTTTACCAAACACACCGTGCAAATATTAACCCCTCAACCAAAATGAAATTAAACAAAGTAAAATAAAATAAAATAACATATCACAATTTCAACTAATCTTAAAATCTTCTATTAATTTCATATTTTCAGAAATCTTCCGGGTCAACACTTACTCTTTAACATTCAAAGGGGGTTCTCCTAGCCTAGGTGTACTGTCATCTCTTCGTGGCTATTGAGACCTCCGGGGTTCTTAGTGCCCATGTCTATGATGTGCCTGGATTCTAACCTCCTTAGTTTTTGTAATCTATCTCCCCCTCTAGGATTGATAGGTACTTGGTCTAATGCAAAATATTCCAGTTGCTCACTATTACTCTTATGGTGTTGTTTATAGTGTCTCGCCACTGGATATGAAGGATCACAATTTGTGATTGCTCTGAGGTGTTCCAGGATGCGCATCTTCGTGGGGTTTACTGTACTCCCTATATAGCGTAGTCCACACGGACACACTAGACAATAGACTGTAAATGGAGTTGTGCAAGTTAAAAAAGATTTGATTTTTCGCAGCTTCCCTCTCACCTGGTAGGATGTCACTTTCTTGCTGTGTTTACATGCTTTGCAGCATCCACAAGGGTAGAAACCAGGTATAGGTTTACCGAATGGTTGCTCTATAGGACGTGTGAGGTAACTATTTGTTAAAGTGTTCCTTAATGCTCTTGCTCTCCTATAGGTTATCATTGGCTGTTTCGGGATGTCTATGCCTATTATTGGATCAGTTGTTAACAGATTCCAACTCGTTCTCAGTGCTGTTCTTAGCATCCCAGCCCCTTCTGAATAGGTGGTGATTAGTCTAAATTTGCTCTCCATTTCGGTATCCTTCGTTTTAATTTTCACTGTTTCTTCTCGTGGGATGTTGCCCACTTTTATTAGGGCTTCTTCAAGACACTTCTCACCATAACCTCGCAATCTAAATCTATCTACACTTTTCCTAGCGTTCTTATTATAATCTTCCTCTGATGTACAATTGCGTTTTATACGCAATAGTTCTCCATAAGGAATGCTGTAGATTAGCTTAGGCGGATGGCTGCTCATGGAATGTAATATTGAATTCCCAGCTGTGGGTTTTCTAAATAGCTGTGTGTGCATCTTCCCTTGTTTTATTCTTATTTCCAGGTCTAGAAAATTTACTTTGCTGCTACTTATTTCGCTTGTGAAACGTAGATTATATATGTTGGTATTAAGTTTCTCAATATATTCTTCTGCCTTGCTTTTGGACCCTCGCCAAACAATCATCAGATCATCTATATATCTGTACCACACTAATATGTGTTGACTCCACTCTTCATATTTGGAATTCCATGCCTCATTTTCCTCCCACCATCCCACAAAATTGTTTGCGAATCTGGGGGAATAACTCGTGCCCATGGCTACCCCCACCAACTGTTTATAATATTGGTCTTGGTATAGAAAGATGTTGTTATTTAGGCTGAAGAATAAAAATTCCAAAAGCATAACATTATGTTCTGCAAAGTTAGCCTCTCTCGTTGACAAAATGTTTTCTACTGCCTCCATGCCATGCTTGTGTCCTATGCTAGTATAAAGGCTAGCAATATCCATTGTTATAAGTAGATCTCCTTCTCTCAACGTAAGCTGCTCTAACTTGCTTAGTAAGTCTTTGGTGTCTCTTATATAACTTTTCAACGTCTTAACATGATCAATCAGAAAATAATCAATATAAATAGATAAATGTTCGAAAAGGCTCACTTGGGCACTTATATATATATAAAAAAATCTACTGGAGGTTGCCAGTGGGTAGTTATATTTAGAACCAAAGTTTCCATAGGAAATATAGGTCTTCAGGCTCTCCCCGCAGTCCCCAACAAAGTGGCATGGCCCTAGGTGATGGGGTCCTCAGAGCCAAAATGGCCTGGGACGGGGGGCAGCATAGCCCCCCCTTCCTTTAAATAACAGCATAGTAATTTTTTTTTAAAAAAGTAGAATGCCTCAGTGGATGGCGTGAACGGGCCTAAATCTGCCCGGGAGTGGGGGCATGTGCCGCTCTCTAATTTTTAAAACATTTTTTTTTAAGGGAGCAGGCCCTGGGGGATGGGGTCCCAGGGGTGCAAAATGGTTTAAGGAAGGGGAGGGAGCCACGCAGCCCCCCTCCTAAAAAAATAAACTAAAGCCGGTCCCCTTTCTCCAGGACTCTGCAAACTTGCTTTCTGGTGCACTGCTGGTTGGAGGATGAAGTCCCCTTCTCTGCTGAGGGTCCTTAGGGGCCCACAAGACCTGCTGTTACCTCCAGTAAGCCCCACACAGTGGGATTGCTGAGAGGTGGTTCGAGGCCATGCCCCCTTTTGCCATCACTCTGCTAACACTCCTCTCAGAGCACTGCTGGTGGGTGGATGAGGTCCCCTTGCTACTGAGGGCCTCGGGACTAAAGTGGACTTCTTCACCCAACGAGTAATGCACCAGGAGGCATGATGTTTGCAGAGTAGTGGAGAAAGGGAGCGCTGCCTCTGATGACCTCTTAGCAATCTTCCTGAGTAGTTCTTACTGGAGGTAACATGAGGGATAGTTGGCCCTCAAGAACCAAGGGGACTTCATCTCCCAACTAGTAGTGCACCAGGGGGTGCGTTTGCAGAGTGGTGGAGAAAGGGGGCATAGCCAACAAAAACCTCTTAGCATACCCACTGTGTGGGACTTTATGGAGGTAACAAGAAGGGTAGTTGATCCTTAAGGACCCTCAATAGCCAATGGGACTTCATCCTCCTACTAGCAGTGCACCAGAAGGTGCGTTTGGAGAGTGGAGGAGAAAGGGAGCATGGCCTCCTATCAGGTTTCAGCAATCCTGCTGTGTAGGACTTACTAGGTAATAGGAGGGTTAGATGGCCCCCAAGAACATCCCTGGCAACCAATTACCCATCTGTTATTTCCAATAAGTCTCACACAGAGGGATTGTTGCATGGTCTTTAGAAGTCACGCCCCCTTTCTCCATAAATCTGTAAACACGGCTCGTGGTGCACGACTGGTTAGGCGATAAAGTCCACTTTACTCCTGAGGGACCTTGGTGGCCAAGAAGACCTCCTGGTACCTCCTGTAAGGCCTATACATCAGGATTCCTGAGTGCTGATCGGAGGCCCAGCCCCCTTTCTCTACCACTCTGCAAACATGACTACTAATCAAGGAAAATAGATATTCACTGAAAAAAACAAAGATTACAGGGATGTTATAGTTAGGAATTAGCATTTATAAAACCTTAGAAATTCACTGAAAAAACCAAAGGTTACAGGAACGTTATAGTTATAAATATAATTTTTATAAACGTAGAAATTCACTGAAAAATACAAGGGTACAGAAAAGATATAGTTAGGCTCAGGTTTCACTTGTACAAAGCCTGAGGAATTCGCAATTATAGTTAGCTGTGCTAACTATAACTCGCGCCCCCGTAATGCACTGCTTATGACCTCACATATTACATCTCTTAAGACATTGTCAGTGACATCACTGATGGCATCTCAAATGACATCAATGATGACATGATCTACAGAATATCTGATGCACCCACTCATACCCCAATATAACCTTTCATACACCCACTTCAACTTCCACACTACCATTCTCAAAAACATTGATATACCATCCCAGTACCTACGAACCCAGTCACAGATTCATAGGTCTACACACACATCCACTCAGTTACCCATACAGCCACACATACACCAACTCACTCACTAATACAGCCACTGATATATCCACTCATATTCCCATACAGCCACTCACACACTGTCAGTCGCCCGTAGAGCTACTCACATACCTAGTCACTCCCCCATAGGGTGAATCACACTGCCACTTACTCAATTATAGTTATATACACACCCCTTGCTTATTCATGGATATACCAACACATACTCGCTCACTTATACAGTCACTGACACAAGCACACACTAACCCATACAGCTACTCTCACAATCAATCAGTTACATATACAGACATTCATATACTCCAACACTCACATATACTGCCTCTCACACATCCAGTTACTCACCCATACACCTCTGACACATCCATTCACTCACACACAGCCATATATTAACACTCAGTCACCCATACAGCCCCTCAGAGATGTACTCATTAACCCATACAACCACTGACTCACCCAGGCACTCATTCATGCAGGCAGTCACACTCCCTCTCACCCACCCACACAGATACGCATACACTCATACAGGTACTCAGACAACCAATCACTGATACAGCCACTTACGTACCCACTCACCAACCTATATAGCCACTTAGACACCAGCTGACACACTGATACAGACATTCACACAACCTAGTCACTCACCCATACATTCACTGAGACACCTAATCACTCACCTATACAGTCAGTCACACACCTACTGAATCATCCAGAGAGGCACTCATACTCCCTCTGATTCTTTAATAAACCATGCTATATATATATTTAACAATCATAAACTTTTGAAAAACACCCACAGCCACTGGGTGATGCCATCAGTGATGTCATGAGTGATGTTACTGACCATGTCATGAGTGATGTAATATGTGAGGTCATAAGCAGTGCATTGTGAGGGCATGAGTTATAGTTAGCTCAGCTAACTACAACTGCTGAATGTCTCTGGTTTTGCATAAGTGAAACCTGAGCCTAACTATAACGTCTCTGTAACCTTTATTTTTTTCAGTGAATATTTTCTTCATCCATTATCTGAAAACCATAGGTTTCTGGGATGATATAGTTAGTTGGACATTTCTCTGGTACAAAACCATACAAATCCCCCTGTTATAGTTAGTTCAGCTAACTGATGACATCCCAAATGACATCACTGATGAAATCTCTGATTACATCATCCAGTGACGGTATTTTTCTTTAAAGTTTAAATATGTATTATATACATCCCAAGGTGTATTGAAGAATGAGTGGGTGTATAAGTGTCTGGATGGAGGATTTAGTAGGTGCGTAACTGACTGTTTAAGTGAGTGATTACATGTGTCTTACTGAATGCATTGGTTAGTGACTAAACTGTCTGAATGTCTGTATCAGTCTGTGTGTTGTGGTATAAGCTGCTGCATGGGTTGGTCAGTAGCTACATGAGTGTCTATATGGGTTATTGATTTGTTGCCTGAGTATTTGTATGGGTGCCTGGGTGTGTGGGTGGATGGAAGGTGTTCAAGTCTGTGCATAGATGTTTGAGTGGTTGATTCACTGTATGAATGAGTTCAAGAGTGCATGTGGAAACAGCTGTATGGGTGGGTGAATGTGTGTATGGATGTGTTCGGGAGTGAATGGATGTCTCAATGGTACAACTCCAATTAACTACATATGTAAAAGGCAGTGTGTGTGAAAGTTGAAGTATATAAATGACTATATGTAAGAGTCAGTGATTGTGAGAGTGGCTTTCTGGATACATGCGTACTTATATCAGTGATTGTAGAAAAGAGTAAGTATGCGTTTGTTTCTGTTTGAATAAGTGATGTGGTGTGTGTATAACTGTATAGGTCAGTAAATTGAAGTGTGATTGATTCTTTGCATGAGTGACTAGGTGTGTGAGTAACTCTGGATAAGTGGTGGTGTGTGAGTGTCTGTATAGGTGTATTAGGGCTTATGATAGTGTTGTATTGATCAGTGACCACATGTATGAGTGATTGTGTGGATGAAAGAGTGGATGTGTGTGTAGACCTAGGAATCAGTGAGTACGTATGTAGTAACTGGTATTGGTGTGTCGATGGTTTTGAAAATAGTAGTCTGTATTTTACAGAGGGTGTATCAAAGGTTATATTAGAGTGTGAGGAGGTGGATCAGATTTTCACGTGGAAGATGTCATCAGTGATGTCATTTGGGATGTCATCAGTCATGTCAACAGTGATGTCACTGACCATGTCATGAATGATGTAATATGTTATCAGCAGTGCATTGCAGGGGCGCGAGTTATAGTTAGCTGAACTAACTATAACAGGGTAATTTCTATGGTTTTGTACAAGAGAAATGTCCAACAAACTATAACGTCCCTGAAACCTTTGTTTTTTTCAGTGAATTTCTAAGGTTTTTTAAATTCTAATTTCTAACTATAACGTGCTAGAAACCTATGTTTTTTTAGTCAGCAAATTTCAAAGATTTTTTAAATGCTAATTTCGAATCATAATGTTTATTAAACCTATGGTTTTTTCATTAATTTTGAAAAAATGTTTAGTGATATTTCGCAACTTTAATATCCTAACAATAGCTTTTGTAATTTTTTTTGTTCGTTATTAAAATAATAGGTCTTCTGTTTTATTAAATATTAATATATATACATTTATTTTTTGGGTGAAAAAAGTGAAGTCGCGCACCCATCCTGTACCTATCTCAGTGGATGTGCAGATTCAAACCGCCTTATTGGTAAAGTCGTGAAGGATGAGCGTTTCAGCCAGCCCACTCCGCTTACGCTTAGAGGGAGGGAACTGCACATGTCCCAGGTCTTCCCTGTAGTGATCTGCTGATCACAGGTGTGGTTGTCAGCATGCCACAGCCACTCCCTCACGGCTGGTTTACACCCACACCACACCCATGCAGCACAGGCATCGCAGGACATGTAACCCCGCCAATATCAAGGGCATGGCGCACGAGCTCGACGCCATTTTCACTCTCTATCTGGGTGTATCCGTGTACCTATTATGTTGGTGGCAGCTGAGACACTTCGGCTGACACAGGCTTCCTGCAATGTGGCGATGACTTGAGGTGCACAGAGTTGGTGGTAGTCGAAGCACTTTGCCGGACACTGGCCTCCTGCCATGTGGCGATGACTTGAGGTGCACAGAGTTGGTGGCAGCTGAGGCATTTTGGCCAACACAGGCCTCCTGCCACGTGGCGATGACTTTAGCTGCACTGAGTTAGTGCCACCAGAGCTGAGCGGGTGTGCAGTCTGCGATGATGCGTAGTCCTCAATACACCATCCTGGCAATCAAGACCCGATTTGAATTGTTAGCTCGGCTGGACCGTGTGTACGCCAAAGGCAGCTGGCTGTAAAGACATGACTCCTTGGCGCGGTGCAGCAGGATACGCTGGGGGCCTGTGCTGTGGAATCCAGCTTCGGCTGAGGAGGATGCTCCTGCACGTGAGACAGGCCGGTTGCGGCAGGTGAGCATTGAGGTCTGGGTGCACAGGGTCGGGCAGTCATCACTGGGCGGCGGACTGGACTGGTGACCAGGGCTGGGATGCTTGCAAAAGATGTAGGAATCATGCATACTGCCTGAGAAGTTTGCGACAACATTAGTGTACAGGCCTGGGTGGTCTAGTTTTGCCTGCACATTGTTGGAATGCATGTGCTTTTTGTTGCGGTGATTGTGTGCAGTGTCTGCAGGGGGTACAAGTGGTACATGTGTACAGTCAATCGCCCCCAACACATGCAGGAAGCCTGCTATGGAGTGGTTACCTTGCTTGGTCTCCAGCTGTTCCTGCTCAGTGTGGGTGAAGTAAAAATGCAGGTGTATCAAGCTGAAAAGAACCGTGATGCTTACAGGTGTGATAAATCCTGGATAATGAGACCGTAACAGAAGTTCGTGTGGTTGTAACATTCCTTTTCTTTCCTATGAAGGCTACGACTACACGAAATTCTGTTACGGTCATTTTGTGCAGGATTGATCATACCTGTAAGCATTCCGGTTTGTCCAAGTGCAAAACATTGTACCATATTACGTTTGTGACCATACTAACTCTTGACCATTGTCTACATTTATCCAACAGGTTTCTGAATACAGAGTTTTGGGATTTCCACAAGTTGATGTTCCCCATTGGCAATGTCACTGATGTTTTTGTGTTGTTAATTTATGTTTTTCTAATTAAGTACTGTTTTTCTACTACTGTTGACTACTAGACTTCATGACCTGGAGCACCCCCATTTCAGTGACTACAATCTTGGATCTGGAGCACAGAGGTGTCAAGCAACGGCTGGGGTTGGGGTTGGTTGTGCAGGAGTACTACGAATTGGGACGAGCAGGTGGTGCGGATACAGGAGCCCTGCGTTGCTTTTGTGGACATGCATCCAAGACGTGTGAGGATGTTTAATAGGACTGGCTGTGAGACTCCACCGACACTCTCGCAGTTGTTAGTTGGAAGGTACCAGAGACCAACAGGTGCAGCACATCCAGCAGCTTTGTTTGCGGAAGGATGTTCATTGTCTGCTGTATTAGTACCGTCAGCCTGTGGGAAGTGTGCACCAACTTGAGAATGGGGCGATAATTCTTTCGCCACTTTTGCTGCGCTAAAGTGCTGATAACTCGGCGATAAGTCCCTACTGTTGGGTTATGGGGTGACTCTTAAATGAGCGCTTGTGTTTATTAGGACTTTGTTGTAGCTACATGCGAATCACAAGAAAAAAGATGAAAAAAAAGAAAAGTGGGCAGGGTAAAAACACCCTGACCCCCTACGGCTGCTCAGGGGATCCCACAAAAATCCCCAGGGCCAAAAAATGATTACTATTGTTTTATTAAAAAGCGCTGGGTACAAGAATGCTGGCGCCAATAAAATAAAAAAAAATGATGGGGAGTATTCTCAATGACTTATCGCTGAGTTATCGGCACTTTAGGGCAGCGAAAGAATAATCATCCCATTCCCAACCTAGTGAAAACTGCCGATATAGCCAGTTTTCCAACAATAGCTTCCACAACAAACATCGCCACGAATGAGAGCGACAACTAACGCTAATGATATGCAGAGTAGGCGTTCTCATGCAGAAAAAAGCCAAAAACACCACTTCCTGATATTTTCAACGACCAGCAAAATCGGCGATGCGATTGAAAAACAGGCGATAAGCTGTGTTAGCAGTAAGAATGTAACATCTGCCTTTCATTGCTGTAAAGCGGGACAACTACCTACTGTATAAAAGGTAGTCCAGCCCCCCAGCCACATCTAAAGACCAACACATGTCATAGAGCTACTGATCATGCAGCTCCGACACCCAAGAAGGCCTCAACACCCACCACCACCACCCCCAGGACCTCCCCCCGGACCACCCCCCCTACTACCACCAAGGCAGCGCAGAAAAGGACAGCAGATTGAAGGACTGGGTTCTTTAAGACCCAGCGGTGCCAGGGCACAACACCTGAAACCTTCGTGGGTAACCTGCTCCGGCGTATGAATGACAGAGACACGGGACACTTCCTTCGGCGTCAAAGATTCAAGGTTTATTTACTGCAGGGAACACAGAAGTCACGACGAGTACAACACGTGCAACTTGGGGAGACTGCTTCAAATTGGTTCTGTGGATCGCTCCTTTTATACAGATTTTACCCATAGGACAACATGGTACACAAAAGTTTACAACCCGGTTCCCATAATTATCCCCCAGAGGGGTCGCTTTGGTCACTTTGATACACATAAGGTCCGGAACATAAGTGCGGAAACATTTGGTGGTTCCCAACTGTAAAAACCCATCTTCCCAACATTAGTGCATTCCAATCGGCAGTAAAACAGATCGAAATAGGAACAAAGACAGGTGCAGAGGAAGACGGAGACAGTGGGGAGATCGGAAAGGGTGTAAAAGGGGAGGTATCGGGAAACACGAGATACAGGCATCAAAGGGACGTGCTTAATGAGATGCACGGCTGAGACAATAAACCGGCACGGCGAGATGAGCCTCAAGCGGGGCCATCTGCCTTACAGTATCATCCCCCTCGTCATAAAGACACTTACAAAGAACATGTGTCTTCCGCAAATATCTTGGGAGTCCCAGGGTCGCGAAGCGGACAGCGTCCGTTCGCTGGCTACTTGAGGGCAAGAGACAAAATGGATGCCGTATCTAAGATGGAACCCGTGGGTACAGATGAAAAACCCACATAACAAACGAACGGTTTAAGTTAGCACAGCGAAACTGCGCATACTTACGAAACTCGTCATTTGCGGTTCATAGATACCAGACTCAACCATATTTGTGCGAGTCGAAAACATCACTTACAATTGTCACGGAACCTCAGACGCTCCTTTTGCCCTCATGTAGGCAAGCACTAGTCGGAATCATATTCGATATTCATCAGACCATCCAGATGTTGCTGTAGCATAGCTCTGTCCAACCGAGTCCCCTTGGTAACAGGTGGCTGTCTCATACACGTTGTAGCACAGAGGCCACATAAGGCAGGACCGCACTGCACACAAAGGCAACACGTGAACAGGAACGCCACAACGACTCCGATGATCATCAGAATCTTCCAACCCCAAGTCGACATCAGGCCCCAAAACCACCCAAGTAGCGTCCAATCCCCTACATCCACGTGTATGGATTCGGAGATCTTATGCAACTTCGAGATGGCTTGATAGACAGTCGGAGCGTTATCAGGAATGAAAATACAGCAGCTCGAATGGATCACCTTACATACCCCACCTCGATCTGCTAAGATCACGTCTAAAACCATACGGTTTTGTAACGTCATAAGTCTATCCGCCTGAAGTTCAGTGGTGATATTACCAAGGGCACTGGCAATAATATTAGCGGTCGATTCTACCACTCGAGTCAACTGTCTCAGGTTCCTACTATTAACCATAGGTCCCCAAAACGGGAGGAAACCCTTGAAAAAGTCTCCTGCCTCTTGACCGGCAGTATCCTCTTCGCTAATTACGCCTCTCACAACTCTAGTCTTGTGATAATCTGCATCTACAGTGAACGTCGGAGGCAACAAGTTTGCGATGAAGCATGAGCCCGTGAAGTCAGAGGGCAACCATGCATATGCACGATCATGACAGATAAAGTATGTACCCTTGGCGGCCAGGAACACAGGGGACGAGACCATCGGCAGAATGTAATTTTCAGTGCAAGCACTCTCCCCAAGTCGGGCTTTCGATCTTCGGCCGCGACCTATGAGACAAAAATTACCAATGTGGGGTACAACCCATATCGGAGGCGAGCCTTTAAGCTGCTTTTCACTAGTGAACACACTATATTCGCCTCTACTTAGGACCCTATAGGCTTGTACCTCTTCTTCAGGAATAAGCGAGGGATCATAGATGTCGCTATCTAAATCCTCTATTGCTATAGACAAAGGTTTTTGGTACGAGGTAGGACCAGAGTAGGGGGAACGTGGTTCTCGAATGGGGTGGAAACCCAGTGCGCTTCGAAACATTGTCTGAAATGCTCGAGCAGACCCTTGGGAACTATACGGTAACACCAGATATGGAATTCCCTTATCCGTAGTATGTGGCATTAACCCACACACCCAACAATTAGTAGTGTTAACCACTAACTGATGCTGATGGAGGAGCTGAATAAAGGAATTGTTGCGGAATTCTGCACGTCTAGCCTGCTCGTGTTCAGGTAAGATATGAAAAGAATGAGGAGAAGCAGTGGAGGTAAGTTTAGGGTCAGGGGTAGGAGTAGGTATAGCAGAAGGTAAGAAGTAAGACATCGTGTAATACACCCCACCCGCCAATAATGCAGAAACAGTCAAAAACAATACGAATATTTGGAATATAAAACATTTAGTACGACTGAGTTGCTGCAGCTTGAATCTATGAGCCTGAGCTCCTTCCAAATCCGTCAGCTTCGAAAATGCCATTCCCTATGACCGTCCGCAACGTTTCTTGACGCACTTCGTTCTGGGTAGCAGCAGTCAATCCCTAGGAGTTCCCAGGAACCGACGGTCTTTAACCTAGCGTCAAGACCTACTAACCAGAAGGAAGTACGCGCGCGGCCCTACGGCCTTTATTTCACAAATATATATATATATGCGAAAACAATGTTTCTCAGCTGTGGAAGCAAAAAGTGTAAGGAACGAAGCTCAATGAATATGTACAAAATAATTACAATGGTACGAATGTTCAAACTGATCGTGGAAAACGGGATAATGCAATTGTCAAAGGACAGAACAGGATTTTTTATTAGTCTCTGGTGCTAGATCGCAAAAAGTATCGGGTTTTCCCAGGACGTGTCTGTTCGTCAAACAAAGGATCCGTTGAAGGGACAACGTCCTGTTGATCAGCTGAATGTTCTGGTCTTGAGTCTTTTGCTGACAAATGTTCCACAATGTCTTTCTGCTGCACTGAGGATTCTCCGACAGGTTGCGCGTCGCTAAAAGGTACAAACGCCGGCAATCCTTCGGTTTCAGTTGATGCAATGCCTTTCCTTACCCACGAGTCTGCGGGCAACGGGATAGGGACTTTCTTGGTATGGGTGGCATGCACCCAATTCTTCCGTCCCTCAAGACGAACTGCAGTTCTCGTGGCAAGGAGGACCTGGTAGGGTCCAGTGAACCTGGGATCCACCCAATCTCCGGGCTGGAGCTGGTGGCCTGGACCCTCCGTCTGCGTCGGCAATGCTTCGTGAACCTGTTGGTGAATTAACCTCAGTTTAGCAGTCAAGTCATGAAGATAATCGATCAACATTGGGTACTCAAGATCACAAAAGGCACCCGGTCTAGGGACCCCCCAAACATTGGCAGGACGACCGAACACTATTTCATAGGGACTGAGCCCTACTCGGGAGTGTACAGTTGCCCTTGTTGACAGTAATGCTAAGGGTAAAGCGTCAGGCCACGAGAGACCAGTCGTAGCCTGAATCTTTGCTAGTTTTAGTTTAAGGGTGCCATTGTACCCTTCAACCAAACCAGCTGACTGGGGATGATTGGCACTATGGAATTTCTGATTAATTCCAAGGCCCTTACACACACTCTTCATCACACTCCCCACGAACTCACTTCCGTTATCTGACCACACAATTCTAGGCATTCCGTACCGAGGAAAGTATTCCTTCAGTAGGATTTTCGCAGTAGACAAAGCAGTGTTGTCTTTGAGAGGATAGGCCTCAATCCATCGGGAGAATGCGCAAACCACAACTAAAACGTATTTCAGGTTATTGCATCTCTCCATATGGATGAAGTCCAATTGAATCACCTCAAAGGGACATGAAGGGGGAGCAAAACTACCAGGAGGAGTTGGGGTTCCCTTACCAGGATTGTACAACATACACACCATACAGTTCTTAACCAAGCGTTCAGCACATTTCGTAATACCATCATTTTTCCACACAGGGGACAGCAACTTGCAAATACCTTTCGCGCTAATATGTGCTAACCCATGCGCCATTGTCACAACGGCCAGCACATACGCATCCGGTAACATCCATCTTTTCTGTTCCGACAAATCAATCCAACAACCATTCGCATCCAACTTTCCCGTACTCTCTTTCCACTTCATCTTTTCAGTCTCGGTGGCCTCATTCTGAATTGCCTTTACACTCTCGATAGTGTCCTCACACATACTCGATTCTGTAGGCCACCTAACCGAACTCGTCACATACATTCGAGTGCTAAGGTTCCGGGCAGTCTCCTTAGCAGTCTCATCCGCAAATGCATTACCTCGACCAACATCATCCATCACCTTACGATGCGCACTACATTTGACAATCGCCACTTGCTTAGGCAACGTAAGTGCATCCAAAAGATCATTCACAAGCTGGCCATGCTGAATCTTCGTACCATGCGATGTTAGAAAACCTCTCTCTCTCCACAACCGTCCAAAACTATGGGCGACGCCAAATGCATATTGGCTGTCGGTAAACACATTCACGCGTTTCCCTTTCGCTAACACACACGCTCTAGTGAGAGCGATCAGCTCTGCAGCTTGGGCAGAATTCTGATTTAATTTCGCAGTCTCAACAACAGTATTCAACGTTACAACAGCATAAGCAGTCGTCACATCGCCATTCGGCAACTTAAAACATGAACCATCCACATACAGTGTTCCATCTGGGTCTTCCAATGGGGTGTTTTTAAGGTCCACTCGACCTTTTGTTTCCTCCTCTGTCCTCAAATAACAATCGTGTTCTGTTATTTCATCTGACTCTGAGCTAATTGGTAACAAAGTTGCCGGGTTCAGAACATTACAACGTTTTATTTGAATGTGGCTTGCCAACAGCGTCAACTCGTACCCAGACAACCTCGCACTCGTCAAGTGCTGAGTTTTCGTACGATTCAAAAGAGTATCGACTGCATGCGGAACCATCACCGTAAGCATATTATCCATGACCAATCCTGCTGATTGTCGGATGGAGACCGCGGCTGCCGCTGTTGCTCTCAAACAACTCGGCAATGCTCTAGCTACCGGGTCCAAGGTCGAGGAAAAATATGCACATGGACGTTGCTTACCACCAAAAGGTTGCGTTAAGACACTCAACGCACAACCTTCTCTCTCGTGAACATATAATGTAAACGGCTTGCTATAGTCAGGAGTACCTAACACAGGAGCCGAACACAATGAATCACGTAATTCAGAAAAACTTTTCTGACATTCTTCCGTCCATGGTAAAGGAGTCGAAACATCCTTGCACGTAAGAGCCACCAATGGTTTCGCTAGCAATGAAAAATTTGGAATCCATTGCCTGCAGTACGACGTGATACCTAGAAAGGCACGCACATCTCTTTGGGTTTGTGGCACAGCCATTCGTGCAATTGCTGCAATTCTCTCTGGGGTCAACCTCCTTCCCTCCTTTGACAATAAGTGACCTAGATAGGTTACTTCTTGACAACAATATTGGAGTTTAGAAGGTGACACCTTGTGATTTAACTCGCAGGGATGTTGCAGCAACGACACCGTAGCAATTTTGCAAATGTCCTGAGTATCTGCAGCTACCAATAGGTCATCGACGTATTGGATTAAGGCCGCACCAGCCGGCAACCTAAACGCATCCAGTTGACCCTTCAAGGCTTGACTGTAAATCGATGGACTTTCACAGTAGCCCTGAGGAGCGCGTTTAAACCGGAAGCTGCGTCCACCAAGAGAGAAACCGAAAAGGTCTCTGCTCTCCTCTGCAATCGGGATGCTGAAGAACGCATTCTTCAAGTCAATCACCGAAAACCACGATGCAGAAGCTGGAATCAGAGTCAGTAGCGCCGTGATGTCAGGCACAACGGGGAACTGAGGAATCACAATTTTATTCACCTCCCGTAAATCGATAACAAAACGATAAACAGGTGGTTTCGAAGGATCAGTACGTTTTAGAATGGGCAGTACAGGGCTGTTGCACACGTTTCCCCGTGTTTCCTCAATAACATCTTTCTCGATCAAATCATAGATGATCGCTAACAATGCTCGTTCACCATCAAGAGAGATACGATATTGGGGAATACGTGGCAATCGCACATTAGATTTCAACTGAACAACATAAGGGGAGATGTCAAGCAGGCCCACATCATTTGGACCTGTTGCCCACAAAGACGCAGGAAGAGAACTCAATTCCGGTGGAAGCTTATCGAGAGACAAGTACATAGGAGAGACAACCCTCTCTCCCAACGTAAGCTTTACACCCGCAGGAGAACAATACAAAGTTGCATACAAACGTTTAAGCAAATCCAGGCCCAAAAGATTTTCACCACAACCAGTAGTCAAAATCAACGGAGCTTCTAGCTCACGAGGCCCAATTGTAAGGGGCAAAGGGCGCGAAACTGGATTGCTAAGGGGGCGCCAGAGAATCCAACGGAAACATTTGTTAAGCCAGACAAAGGTGCGCCAGGGAGTTTCGAATGCTTTATGGAACTTTTCGCTGCACCAGTGTCCAACAGAAAAGGCTCAACGACGCCCGATGTAGCAACTGCGACGTAAGGCCCTCTCTGATCAACCGGAACTGATACCACTCCCTCTCCTTGTCTATGGCTGTCCTAGTAATTACTGTCGTCAGTTCCCTGATCGACGTAATAATCGTCTACATTGTACTGCGCAGATCGTCCTTGCGACGATCCACGTTGATCGAAACAATTATCGGAATGTGATGAATTATCTGAACGATCATTCTGAGCACCACGACCTCTACCACGTGGTGTCTGCTGTGAACCACCACGACCTCCTCTAGATGAGTTACCACTATTACGTTCATTTAAAACAGGACAATTGAATTTGATATGACCCTCCTGTCTACAATAGGCACATTGATTGTATCCCAATGAGGATCTTTGGGAAGAGGAGTCATTACGAGATTGTGATCTGTTCGATTGCGGCTGCGATCGATTTTGTTGCGAAGCATTCTGATTCGTACGTGGAGGATACGCTTGCTGCAACAACACTTTGGTTTTAAGCTCTTTCGTCTTTTTATCAGCACGGTCGCTCTCTTCTTTCTCTCTGTTCTCATAATATTGTGCCGTGGCCAATATCTGAGCTGAAGTAGAAACGGCCCATGCACTTTCTGAATTCTTTAATTTATTGCTCAAATCGGCCAATAAGTTCGAAACAAATTTATCCACAAACAACCTTTGACCACCCTCAGTGCTCATATCCTGACCACTATGATCAATGAATGCCTCCTCGAACCTCGTAAAGAAGTCGGAGACACTCTCGTCCTTCTTCTGCTTACAAGCTGACAATTTGTCCCAATTTACCCTCATAGCTGGCATAAGAGTTTTCATTAACGTTATTATTCTTTGAGGGAGAGCAGTAATCAACTGTTCAGGCTTAGCACCACCAACTTGCAACCCATCCGCCGCTATAATGGCCGCCCAATCACCACCTAATTCGTTTGCGTGATTTTCCTGACGAATCTTAGCCCATACCGGTTGCGGTACAACATTGCCAAACAGCATATCAATATCGGCAAGATTCATTATCGTAGCATCTACAAGCTGCGATAATTCCTTATAATACCCTGCAGGATTTTTGCGAGGGTCAGGCAAAGATTGCTTCACCTGTAACACTTCTGATCGCTTCCACGGAAGATGTATCCATACTCTCTGAAAATACGGCAGGATAGGTGGAACGTGAGCAGCATCACCTGGCATCCACACGGGTGGAACTTCACGCATAGGAAACTGACCAGACTCATCTGGCAGTCTTTCGACATCCTCAACAAACAAGGCTTGAGGTATAGGAGTGGGACGAAAAGATAACAATCGTCCAACAGCGCGTCGAACATTGGTGTCCACTATCAGTCCAGCCGAGAACTGAAGTTGTAGATCGGACAAAGCGGTCAGCACCTCGTCAGGTGCGTCGGCCGATATCTGATCGCGAAGGACATTACACATTTCCTCGAACACAAATCTTTGGGTTGGTATATTGAACTGACAAAACGTGTCAAGTACAATACGTGGTGGATTTCTAAGGGGGTGCGTCATCCAACCCATCGCCATATTATATAGCGAAGCACGTTCCCTGTTACCAGGAAGCTGACTACGTCTCTGAGGACCATCGGAACCAGCGGACCCGAGAACAGGTCCGAGCGAGTGAAAGAAACTAGCCGCAAGAGGAGAATTACGACTACGAGTAGAGGGAGAAGTATAGGACACAGGACTAACAAGTGAAGGAGTAGAAACAGAAGCAACAGCAGGAGTTAACAGAGCAGGAGCAGGAGTATGTGGAAGCGGAGGAGCAGTAGGAATAGCAACAGACGAAGGAGCAGGAACAGTCGGAAGAACGGGTGCAGGTTGAGGAACAGGCAAAGGGAGAATAGGTGCAGGAACAGGTACAGGGGGAATCACAGGAGCTATGGTACCCTGTACATACGGAGGTGGCGATTTCATAAGATAGGACATTAAAGGATCCTCAACTGACTCATCCTTCTTTTCCGACTCCGTAGGCAAAGTAGGATAGCATTTATCTATAGTCATACGCTGTAATCTATCAAACACTTCCTTTTCCTTAACCTCCTTATCATGCTGGAACTGCTCTGCTTTCTTTACAATAGTAGCAACATTATCTCTCTGATTTCGTTTAGTCTGTCTGATTTCTTTCTGTCGGGCTTCTTTACGCCACAACCGAAAGGCATCAAACATGGCCGGCCTTGACTTTCTTTCGAACAATTTAACCTCTAGATTATCTAAGATCGGGGCCTCGAAGCTACCATGTGGTGGCCAGCGAAGGTCACCGTCCTTCTTCGTGTATTTGATCCAGTATTCATTAAAAGTAATCGGGCCTAGCCCATGTTTACTGTACAGTTCATAAGTCGGAGTTCCAACCGGAGGTATCGGACACGAGTCCTCCAGTCGGGAATCCGTACCACAAGGTCTGAAACAACTGAACAAAGTACTACGACCAGGCATCTTGCACACTAGCCGAGTTTCACAAACTTCAAGGGTTACGGGATTTACCAAGTCCCAGCAAAGAACAAAAACCCTCGGTTTTTGGCGGCTGCAGTCGTCAAATAACACAACAAAGTACGCTAGCAAAGTGTCACCGACAAAAACACTCACACAGCGTCAACAACAAAAACACTCGCTAAAGTGTCAACAACCAAGAACTCTGGGAGCGACCCACAAATACTTAACTCAAAGATCGATGGCGTCTCCAGGAAGGCCCGTCAATCGTCTCGCTATACCAAGGTCTACGCCAGGCGCCAAAACAGGTCTACAGTCAGGGCAGCAGTCCGTCGCAGCCGTCAGGAGGCGGGAATCTTCGCGGGAAAAGTCTTCGGGCCACTTGTTTCGACAACAGGATCGATGAAGCGGAGTGCACCTTCCCTCGGAGATTTCACACGAAGTTCCTCACGATCGTCGGGCTTGGACCGGTACCACTGATGCAGCCCCACGTTGGGCGCCAACTGAAGGACTGGGTTCTTTAAGACCCAGCGGTGCCAGGGCACAACACCTGAAACCTTCGTGGGTAACCTGCTCCGGCGTACGAATGACAGAGACACGGGACACTTCCTTCGGCGTCAAAGATTCAAGGTTTATTTACTGCAGGGAACACAGAAGTCACGACGAGTACAACACGTGCAACTTGGGGAGACTGCTTCAAATTGGTTCTGTGGATCGCTTTTATACAGATTTTACCCATAGGACAACATGGTACACAAAAGTTTACAACCCGGTTCCCATAATTATCCCCCAGAGGGGTCGCTTTGGTCACTTTGATACACATAAGGTCCGGAACATAAGTGCGGAAACATTTGGCGGTTCCCAACTGTAAAAACCCATCTTCCCAACATTAGTGCATTCCAATCGGCAGTAAAACAGATCGAAATAGGAACAAAGACAGGTGCAGAGGAAGACGGAGACAGTGGGGAGATCGGAAAGGGTGTAAAAGGGGAGGTATCGGGAAACACGAGATACAGGCATCAAAGGGACGTGCTTAATGAGATGCACGGCTGAGACAATAAACCGGCACGGCGAGATGAGCCTCAAGCGGGGCCATCTGCCTTACAGTATCATCCCCTTCGTCATAAAGACACTTACAAAGAACATGTGTCTTCCGCAAATATCTTGGGAGTCCCAGGGTCGCGAAGCGGACAGCGTCCGTTCGCTGGCTACTTGAGGGCAAGAGACAAAATGGATGCCGTATCTAAGATGGAACCCGTGGGTACAGATGAAAAACCCACATAACAAACGAACGGTTTAAGTTAGCACAGCGAAACTGCGCATACTTACTAAACTCGTCATTTGCGGTTCATAGATACCAGACTCGACCATATTCGTGCGAGTCGAAAACATCACTTACAATTGTCACGGAACCTCAAGATCTTCCCAAAACACCATGGCCCCTCAGCCACACAATAGCTTAATGTTGGGAGACGTGGCAACCAAGTATGTGTGAAGGAGGCATGTCACCCATCAATAACAATGCACACAATGGCAAATGTAGCAGTGATGTGCTGGACAGACCTCACTATGCAGAGCACCGACCTGTCCAAGTGTACATATACTGCTGTTACTTGTAATGTTGTGGACAGTGGGCGCAACCATGTTACCTCAGGCAGTGGGGAAGATTTCGGTCATGTAGTTGTGTCGTCCCCCCCTGTAAGCGGAAGCGGAGTGGGCTGGTCCAATGTACACCACTCCAGCGTAGGAGTGTGAATAAATAGGCCGGGGTTCTGGGCATGGTTCACTTCTGGGAAGGCCATTGTGTCTGCCAGAGCGCCGGCCCTCACCCTGCCACGAGGCCGCTGCCATGACCACCGACCTCCTCGACACAGGCCCCCTGCGAACCCAGAGGCACAGCACCGCTGAGTTATGTCTGTACAGACCACTGACTTCGATGTACACTGCAGACAGCAGGGCTCACATTTCAGATAGAGTCGCGATTGCAGATGACCCAGTCCAGTAAACAACAGACGTTGCTACCAGTGTAGTCCGCCCGAACCACGCATCATCGCTGGCTGTGCACATGCTGAGTGCTTCAGGTTCCACTAACTCTGTGCAGCTCAAGTCAATGCCACGTGGTTGTGGGCCCTTGCTGACCGCTGCCTCCAGCATACATTGTGGTCAGCAGGGCTCACAATTAAAATTCAGTATTGATTCATTAATTTCAGAGTCCAGTAGGCAACTAACTGTAACATCCTTGAAACCTACATATTTCGACAATGTATTCCATACATATTTCATCTTTTGTTTCATATGCCTTCACTGTGGTCAGCAGGGCTCACAATTTGAATTCAGTCTTGATTTATAAATTGCAGGGAGAATTGTACTCTATGTCCTCGGATTTTGTCAAGAGGAAGTGACAAAAAGCATTCCTCGATGTCTGTGCTGACTACTGCCTTCCATCTACACTGCGGACAACAGGGCTTACAGTTCAGATCGAGTTGCGATTGCAGATGACACAGTCCAGTAGGCAACAAACATTGCTCCCAGAGCGGCCCACCCGCGCCACACATCGCTGGCTGCGCACACGCTGAATGCTTCTAATGGCACTAACTCAGTGCACCACAAGTCACCACCACGTGGCCTTATTGAGGCAGAATTAATTAGGCAAAAGACATTGCTCCCAGTGTGTCCCGCCCAAACCACTCATCATTGCTGGCTGCTCACACACTGTTGCCACTAACTCAGTGCACCACAAGTCAACACCACATGGTTGTGGGCCCTTGCTGACCGCTGCCTCCGGCCTACACTATGGTCAGCAGGTTTCACACATATCCAATCCAATCCTGTCCTGCAAGGACACGCCATCATCGCCGGCTGCGCACACCTTTAGCTCTTCAGGTGCCACTAACTCTGTACATCACAACTCATTGACCATTTATGATTAACTTTCATGCTGTAGACACCGGACGCAACAATGTCACCTCCGGCACCAGGAATATCCTGAAGGGACATTAACAATTTCTTCACATGAGCAAGCTCATCTCTGGTTCCCCTACCTCAGTGCACCACAAGTCATGGACCCTTTACGATATAATCTTTTGTGTGTGATTTAAGATCTGGTGCCCCTACCTTAGTGCACAACAAGTCATGGACCCTTTATGATTGAATCTCTGTGTGTCATCCGATGATCACTGTTGTAGTTGTTGCCAGCACCAACCATTCCCTGAGAGCTTGCCTATACTCACCCCACACGCATTCAGCACAGACGTCACTGGACATGTGACCCTGGTAATAAGAAGGGGCTGAGCGCATGTGCCCGTAGCCAGTTCCATTATCTATCTAACTGTGTCTGTGTGTTCCTTATGTATGCATGATGGCCCTGGCCCTAACACATTACATTGTGCTGTTGACTGCTCACGCAACCATGTTACCTCTGGCAGTGGAGAAGACCTCGGTTATGTAACTTTGTGTAAACCCTGACTGCCCACAGGATTGGATGGTGACTCCCCACCAGTAGTAGCGCAAGGCTGTACTAACACAGACACAGACTGAGGAGGTTTGGTTCAAGTTTTAATATGTAAATGTTCATACAGGGTTATAATCAGTACTAAGAGTTAAACCACTCTGTTCCTATGGAGTGTCTCAACCGTCCTCCGCATGAGTGTCTTCCTGACACTCTCCAACGGAGGGCACCGTGCTAAGTAGTGGCCGACAATGCCACTCGACTCTTGAACAGCTAGCCAGCTGTTCTGAAACCGTCCCCCGCAGTGGTGCTGGTCCCAGCACCTTCCAACGAAGGGTACAGTATGTCCTTGGTTATGTTTGCACCAAAGACCCAAAAAGTCCTATGCTGTCTTTCAGCTGTTTGTACAGCGCGGTATAGCTTCCTAGATATCCGGAAACCCACACGAGGGTAAAAAGTCAAAGTGCGAGCCTCTGCGCTCGCTCTCACCCAAATGTGGAGGGGGAGCTGTGTTCAGGTACAACAGGCGCAGCCACACGAGTCCGTGTACATGCACCGCCAAGGTCGGATTCAAGGGTCAGGGGTCACTGGGCTGTAATGCCTCGGGCGTCTAAGAATCAATATCGTCCCGCTAAGCAAAACTATGGACACAGCACAGGGAACGCGTTTCCCTTACCTCCTCGGCGTCTTCCGTGGTATCGTCAATATCCGATGCCGTCTCCCGGCCTCGCGTCTGTTTAAATGCATCTCGCGCATGCGCGGCGCACAGGCTCACGGGGCCTGCGACTTCGCGTCTGTTCGCGCATGCGCGGCGCACAGGCTCACTGGATATGTAGTCCCTTCATCGGCCGTCCTGGTAGTTCTCTCATTCGACCCTGCGCACAGCATATCCCGAACTTGACAACACATCCCCCTTCACACCGGTCCCCTGGAAGGGCCGGGTTTCGTGGGATATCTCCTGTGGAACGCTGCCAGCATCTGCGGAGCCGAAATGCCAGCCACAGGTTCCCACGACTGCTCCTCAGGGCCGTACCCCTTCCAGGACACCAGATACCATAGCTTGCCTCTCTTCCACTTGGAATCGCGGATGCCTGCCACCTCGTAGTCGCGCTCCGCCTCTACCTGCACCTCAACCCGGTGAGCAGGCTTCCTGGAGACGGAGGGTTTCAGCAGCGATATGTGGAATACGGGATGGATCCGCATTGCGGTGGGCAACGCAAGCTTCATGGTCACCGGGCTGATGCATTTCTTGATGCGAAACGGGCCGATGTATTTAGGATGAAACAGGCTACGTTTCCGGAAGCGCATGTTGCGGGATGACACCCACACGTAATCCCCGGCTTTGTACAACGGCCCCGGTCTCCGGTGTTTATCTGCTTGTGCCTTGTATCTGGCTTTCGCCTCCACCAGGCACCTTTGGGTGCGCACCATCAGATCCTTGATGTGTGCTGTTCTCTTGGTAGTTTCTGGCACTGTCTGCACCCCAGCCGGTTGCTCCAATGGCAGAAACCTGGGATGGTGTCCGTAGTTGGCATAGAAAGGCGACACCTTGGTTGAACTGTGAGTTGCATTGTTGTATGCGATCTCTGCCAGCCAGAGAAGCTCCACCCATTCCTCCTTGCCCTGGTCAATAAAACAACGCAGGTATTGTTTTAGGGTCTGGTTGAGCCTCTCTGTTTGGCCGTCTGTCTGGGGGTGGTAGCTCGTGGACAGGGCTGACTTGACGTGCAAGGAAGAGCACCACGTCTTCCAGAATTGGGCCGTAAACTGCGAACCCCTGTCGGATACGATCACGTTGGGCAGGCCATGCAGTCTCACGATCTCTTTTAGTAGCACAGAGGCCATCTTCCCAGCTGACGGCAGTCCTTTGCAGGCAATGAAGTGCCCCATCTTGGTGAGATAGTCGACTACTACCAAGATCACCGTGTTCCCTTGGTCAGAAGGCAACCCAACCACGAAATCCAACGATATGTTTTCCCATGGTCTGGAAGGCGTGGGAAGGGGTTGCAGCATTCCTTGCGGTCTGCGGTGATCCGACTTCATGGTAGCGCACACTCTGCACGAAGCGACCCAGTCAGCGACGTCTCTTCTCATGCTAGGCCACCAGAACTGTCTGGAGACGTATTCTCTTGTCTTTTCAGTCCCCAAGTGCCCAGCACTGGGCGACTCATGGCACCATCTGAACGCCTGTTTCCTTAACCCCAGAACGGGTAACAACATGGCCTTCCCCTTGATAGGAATGCCCTCCATTATGCGCCACTCTGGGTGATGATGAAGCCAGGTTCTCCATTCATGGGTGCGTGCCCCCTCCTGTACTCTCTTCATGAAGCTGTCAGGTTGTATCGCACCGATCACTTTCTCAGGGCGGATGATAGAAGCCACCGGTGCGGGATGCGCCGTGGCGCCATAGGTTTGCCTAGTGATGGCATCAGCCTTGCGGTTTTCGGCTCCGGGTCTATAGGTTATAACAAAATCAAAACCGGAAAAGAACAGCATCCACCTCATTTGCCTCGGTGATAGGTGTCTTGCTGCGGTCATGAATTGCAAGTTTCGGTGATCCGTGAACACCGATACCCTATGCCTAGCCCCCATCAGGAGGTGCCTCCACTCCGAGAAGGCGTCCTTGATCGCCAGCAACTCCTTTTCGGCGATGTGGTAGTTTCTCTCCGCCTCCGACAGCTTCCTGGACATGAACGCCACCGGATGAAGCACTCCCGTGCCCTCGTCTCTCTGCGATAGGATGGCCCCAATCGCCACGTCCGAAGCATCTGCTTCCACCACATAGGGCAAGTTCGGGTTTGGATGAGCCAGCACTGGAGCGGTACCGAACGCTCGTTTCAGGGCATCGAAGGCTTCTCCCGCCTCCTGGGTCCATGTAAATGTCTGAGATTTCCGCAGCAGGTGGGTGATTGGGGCCACCAGTCCTGAAAACCCCTCGATAAAACGCCGATAGAAGTTGGCAAAGCCAATGAAGCTTTGTACCTCCTTGACGTTCCGAGGGGGCTGCCACTCCTTTATGGCCTTGACCTTTCTGTCTGCCATTGTCTGGCCTTCCGGGCTCAACATGACTCCTAAGAACTCCACGGATGTGACATGGAAGTCGCACTTGCTTAGCTTGCAATATAACCGGTTCTCCCTGAGTATGTGCAACACAGTGGACACATGTCTTACGTGTTCTGTCTCGTTGTCCGAATACACCAAAATGTCGTCAATGTAGACTACTACGAAGACGTCCAGGAGCTCGTGCAACACATCGTTCAAGAAGAACTGGAACGCCGCAGGGGCGTTACATAGCCCAAAGGGCATCACCGTATATTCGTATAACCCGAACCGCGTTTTAAACGCGGTCTTCCACTCGTCCCCTGACCTCATACGCACCAGGTGGTACGCTCCCTTTAGGTCAAGCTTGGTGTAGATCTTAGCTGTTTTCACCTGTTCCAACAGTACGTTGATTAGGGGCAGTGGGTATCTGTTCTTTATGGTGATGGCGTTGAGGGCTCTGAAGTCCACACAGGCGCGGAGCTCCCCATTGGCCTTGGGGATGAAAAACAGGGGAGAAGCTGCTGGGGATTTGGACGGGCGTATGAATCCTAACCTCAGCATATTGTCAAGATACGATCGCAGGTGCACATTCTCGGGTTCTGACAAAGCGTAGAGCCTTCCACTCGGCACGCTCGCACCCGGGACCAGGTCGATTTGGCAGTCGAACACCCGATGCGGGGGCAGTACTTCGGCCTGCGTGTCGTCGAACACATCGGCATAAGGCTGGTATGCTTCAGGGAGAGTTACGTCCTTTTCTGCTGCTGTGGCTACCGTGTAAGGTCCTCCCCACTGTTCATCAGGGGGCTCTACTGACACACCGCACTGAGAGATGCAATAGGCCGAACTCATGTCGACTTCTTGTTTTTCCCAATCTATTGCTGGGTTGTGTTTCCTTAGCCAGGGTAGCCCCAGGATCACTCCATACTGGGGGGCTTGTATGATGTTGAATTCAATGGTTTCCACATGTTCCTTTCCATACCTTGCCAGCATCCCTCCGGTGTGTTGTCTTATGGGCCCTGAGTTCAAACAGCGCCCGTCAACAGCGTAAACGCTCTCTGGTGTTTCCTTCTGTTTGAGGACTATACCCAGTTCCCTTGCCTTCTCCACATCCATGAAAAGCCCTGTGGCCCCGGAGTCCACCATAGCTTCCACTGAAACCCATACCTCCTGCACCTTGAGGCGGATGGGTATAAACAAATGTTTCGGGGTGGAAGGCATCCTTACGTGCATGGAAGGGATAAAACAACGACTCCTTGAATCCCCTTCTTTCTTCATGGAGTCCTCTAGTTTTCCGCCGACCCATCAACGGCAGCGTTGGACAAACGTGCTGGCCTGAATCGGTTTGATTTTGGTTTGACCGGGCATTCTCTCACGAAGTGCCCTTTCTTCCCGCAGTACAGGCACAGCCCTTGTTTGCGTCTTGATTCCTTCTCCGTGGATGTTAAGCTGGCTCGAATGGCTCCTACATCCATGGGTTCATTGCGTGGGTTTGTCGACGCCTCGGGGACCCCCGGCGGTCCTGTCAAGGGTAGGGTCTTGTCTTTTTTCTTGTGGTCTCCCTTGCGTTCTCCTAGTCTATGGTCTAGACGAAGAACCAAGCCTATGAGGTCCTCGCAAGAGGCCGGTTGGGGGTCGATCTGTGCCACCACGTCTTTCAAGTCCTCGCTGAGGCCTTGATGGAATAGCGCCGCTCTCTTTTCGTTGGGCCACTTGGTTTCCGACACCAACCGACGGAAGGCATTCATATAGGCCACCAGTCCAGAGTTGCCTTGTCGCAGCTCTAGCAGTTCTCTGTCTGCCGTGTACGAATCGGCCCTCCTGTCAAACACCTTTATAAATTCTTCTTGGAAGGTATCCCAGTCGTGAATAAGCGGGTCGTCTCTGCTTACCAACGGTACTGCCCACTGTGCCGCGTTTCCCGCTAGATAGGATATCAGGAAGGCGACTCTCGCCTGGTTGGTAGGGAATGATCGAGGTTTGCATGTGAAGTGCAAGGCTACCTGTGTCAAAAACACCTGAACCGTGCTTGGATCTCCGCTATATCTTTCCGGCGTGGCCAGCGGTATGGACACCGGCATTTCCACCGTGACTGCGGTTTGTTGCGTAACTGGGGTTGGTCCAGCATTGAACGGATTCCTTTGCATATGTTCCATTCTGGCTCTGATGTCCGCGGTTTCCAGCCTGGATGCCGATAGCTCGTTCTGTACAGCCTGTAGGGCTTCTAACACGTCGTTCATGTCCGCCATGAGTCTCTATCCAACCGGGTGGCTGTTTAGGGTAAAGATCGGATATTTTGTAAACCCTGACTGCCCACAGGATTGGATGGTGACTCCCCACCAGTAGTAGCGCAAGGCTGTACTAACACAGACACAGACTGAGGAGGTTTGGTTCAAGTTTTAATATGTAAATGTTCATACAGGGTTATAATCAGTACTAAGAGTTAAACCACTCTGTTCCTATGGAGTGTCTCAACCGTCCTCCGCATGAGTGTCTTCCTGACACTCTCCAACGGAGGGCACCGTGCTAAGTAGTGGCCGACAATGCCACTCGACTCTTGAACAGCTAGCCAGCTGTTCTGAAACCGTCCCCCGCAGTGGTGCTGGTCCCAGCACCTTCCAACGAAGGGTACAGTATGTCCTTGGTTATGTTTGCACCAAAGACCCAAAAAGTCCTATGCTGTCTTTCAGCTGTTTGTACAGCGCGGTATAGCTTCCTAGATATCCGGAAACCCACACGAGGGTAAAAAGTCAAAGTGCGAGCCTCTGCGCTCGCTCTCACCCAAATGTGGAGGGGGAGCTGTGTTCAGGTACAACAGGCGCAGCCACACGAGTCCGTGTACATGCACCGCCAAGGTCGGATTCAAGGGTCGGGGGTCACTGGGCTGTAATGCCTCGGGCGTCTAAGAATCAATATCGTCCCGCTAAGCAAAACTATGGACACAGCACAGGGAACGCGTTTCCCTTACCTCCTCGGCGTCTTCCGTGGTATCGTCAATATCCGATGCCGTCTCCCGGCCTCGCGTCTGTTTAAATGCATCTCGCGCATGCGCGGCGCAAAGGCTCACGGGGCCTGCGACTTCGCGTCTGTTCGCGCATGCGCGGCGCACAGGCTCACTGGATATGTAGTCCCTTCATCGGCCGTCCTGGTAGTTCTCTCATTCGACCCTGCGCACAGCATATCCCGAACTTGACACTTTGTCTGGGTCATTCTATGAGTACATGGGTAGAGACTGGATGATTAGAGTACTGCAAGGAGAGCGTATGGTGAATTTATAAGTGCTTGGGGATTGGCGGAGTGATTGGATAAGTACATATGTTGGCGGAGCCTAACCCCCGAGCAAGAGCTTGGCTTTAATTGAGTACCAACCAGTGGCAAACCCGGTGGAGCGTCAGGATTGCAAACCAAGCCTCGGGAGAGCTGATGCTATGTACGGAGCGTGAGTATGCACTGTGCCGGTGAAGGATCTAAATTTCTGAAGGCAGGACTATACTTACCAATAGTCCAAGGATAGATATATTAAAATATCTATAATCAAAGAATAACAAGGCAGTCGGCAATGGAGAAGGTCGAATCGTTTATTGAATCAAAATACAAGCCCTGACAGGGGAGCCTCGGTCTACACGACCCATGGAGGTGCGCAGAGGAGAAATACACATAATACAAAGTATATATACGTTTTACATATTCTGGTTAACAGCCAAAAAGGAAGTACACAAGTCGTCCATTAGTCTACAGGAACACACATTTAAGGTTCTTACACATTTGTCAATAGCTAAGCTAAAAGCTATTCCGAGGGTAGGTCAGTGAGGTGCCCTTCTTGTCTATCTTAGACCCGTGGAGTACAGAAACGGACCCTGCTAGAATGTATGCATCCTACAAGAAGAGCAAGTGTGACCTTGGGTTTCCCTGAGCCATGTTCGAATGAGAAGAGAAGCAGACTAAGCAACTTAACCTGTCTTCGTATCCTGCGTTATACCATGTAACTTCTGAGACTTTATACGTAGACGAGGGGAGATGAAACAAAGTAGTTCTGACTGTATCAATGGGCCGAAATGAACCTTCATAACCTATCATTAGGCTATCGTACAATATTGGTTTATTCACGATTATGAATACGTATTTGCGGTTATATGGTACATAGTGGGACAATCACAATTATATATGATTTTATATTCCAAAAGACGGCCCTTTTGGCCCACTATGGCCAATATAACTACGCTATTCTACACTACGAATACCCCTTCATCTATTTGCATAAGATCTGCTACTTCCTTCTGGATCATTTGTTTTTCTACCTTCTTTTGTCGAGCCTGGGTCAAAGAAGACGTTATTTTGGTAGCACAAAAGGTACAACATGCTGGGCCACAATGAAGGCATAAGCAGCAAGTAAAAATTATTCCAAATATTCCTACTAAAATCATAAATACCTTCCATCCCCATGCAACTAAAAGACTCCAGAACCACCAACTGAGGGACCAGGTACCATTCTCTTCATGTAGTTCATTAGCTAACAGATGCAATGTTTTGATAGCGAGATGTATAGTTGGGGCCGAATCAGGTATATAAATACAACAAGAGCTGCCGATCACACGACAAGCTCCACCCCTATCTGCCAGGATTACATCTAACACCATCCGATTTTGAAGAGAAACAAGTCTCGTAGCCTGAAGCTCTACAGTAATATTAGCTAATATTTCAGTTGTTGTTTGGACCACGTTTTCCATAATTCTAGACAAACGCCTTATGTTCCGACTGTTGAAAATCGGACCCCAAAATGGAACCAGGCCCTTTGAAATATCTTCAAACTGTTGTAGTGAGGTATCTGTCTGGTCAGTCTTATCAGTATTATAGCGTCTTATAGCCCTATTAGTTTCGAAGTCTCTTTTCATCAGCTGATGAGTCTTATGGTAATTGGAAGGGGCAACATAAACAGGAGGGTAAAGGAAAGACAGATAACACCGTCCTGCCCATCCCTGGGGAAGCCATGTATAAGCATTTTCCCCACAAACAAAATACAAATTAGGGGGGGTGATCATCGGAAGAGTACTATCAGTTTGCAACGTGTAAGTATAATTACAGGTACTACTCCCTACCTTAATGTGACCTCGCCCCCTAATACAGAACAAAGAAGTGGAATTTATAATGGGGACTGGCAGAGCTCTATCGTTCGTAATATTACGTTCTTTAAAATGTTGAAAATACAAAGTAGAATTAAAAAGCTCAAAGTCTTGCATCTCTTCTTGTAACACAGTATCATTTTTAGTATCTGTATATACATTCATGCAAGCATTTGGATCTAACGAACCCTGACCTTTATCTCCTTCACTAGAGGGTTTCTTCTTCCCTGCGAGGGATCTTCTACCTGTGTCCGTTTTGTTTCTTTCAGAGCCTCACAGGCAGACTCTTATCTGTTTTATCCAAAGGAAAAGCAAACTTTCAAATTCCAAAAGCACGATCGCGGCCCTTTTCTCAGTCCTTCTTTCTGAACAGAGCCTTTTATACAATGTTCCCAGCCCTCTACGAGTTCAGTCCAGTGTCTCACTCAGCACCCCATCACTCTGCTTGATCACAATGTCTTGTTCTATTTTCCTTCATTAGCGAGTGGGCTACCGCGCTGTTTTCGGGGCCGCAGATCGTATCGACAACGGCCAGGTTGCTCCTGGTCAGAAAACAATTCAGTGGCATGGGTAACAGCCCTGGTCACCTCTCGTGCTGCCTCGGGAGTAGCAGTTGCTTTTGACTCAGCTATTTCATCTTCCCCTTCAGGCAACACAGCACTCGATTGCTCTTTCTCTTGAGCATCCAATAAGGGCACAAAGCTCCGAATCAGTTCTCCTTCCTGACTCGGCACTCCGTCTTTGTCCTGTTGATCAGAGGGCAGTGGTAGCGGGAGGCGCTTGACGTGGCTCGCATGAATCCAGTGCTTGCAGCCATGCACCTTCACCGCCGTCCTCGTCACCAGCAATATTTGGTAGGGACCGGACCACTTGGGCTCCAAACTCGATGTTCGCTGATAATTCTTCACCAGAATCCACTGGCCAGGCTCCAATCGATGTCCAAGACCCTCCGCTAGTGGCTGCAATGTGTCCGATACCTGTTGATGAATAGAACGCAGATCTTTAGTCAACTCATAAAGATAATCTGTTATCAATGGATAATCAATATCCCTAAAGGATCTAGGTCTAGGGACTCCCCACACGTTTGCAGGATGGCCAAATGTGATCTCATAAGGGGACAGGCCAGTCCTTGAATGAGGAGTTGTTCTAAGAGATAGCAGAGCTATTGGGAGGGCATCAGGCCACTTTAGTCTAGTGTATGCACAGATTTTGGCCATCTTGAGTTTCAGTATGCCTTTATATTTTTCAACCAGTCCCGCAGATTGCGGGTGCCTAGCGGCATGAAACTTCTGTTTAATCTGCAGGCCATCACAAACACATTGTACAAGGGTAGCATTAAAGTGGGGTCCGTTGTCTGACCAGATAATTCGAGGCAAACAATACCGGGGAAAGAATTCTTTAATCAGAACTTTTGCAGTGGTAATGGCAGTTGCGTCTTTGGTGGGGTAGGCTTCAAACCACTTACTGAAAGCACACACCACCACCAAGACATACTTTAAAGTATTTACACGTTCCATTTGTATGAAATCTATCTGTAAAACTTCAAAGGGTAAGGATGGTGGAGCAAAGTTGCCACTCAAAACAGATTCTCTACCTCCAGGATTATGTCGTAAACACACCGGACAATATTTCACATTGTGGGCTGCTGTTTTAGCAATATTAGTGTTATAACACACTGGGTCTAGTACTGTGCTATTTCCTTTCACACTAATATGGGCCGGTCCGTGTGCCATCATAACTACTGCATATACCATTGCATTTGGAAGTAACCATCGCTGTTTCTCAGATCGGTCTATCCAGCACCCATTCTCATCTAATTTCCCAATGTCCTGTTCCCACTTCTGTATTTCTTCAAAAGTTGCTTCTTTCTGTAATTGTTTCACACTTTCAAGGGTATTATCAAATAGGGATGTTTCAGTGGGCCATCGGGTAGATGCACTAGAAAACATAGGACTTCCTTTAATCTGAGCTGTCTCTTTTGCTACTGAATCGGCAAAGGCATTCCCTTTTCCAATGGAGTCTACAACCTTCTTATGTGCACTACACTTAATGATGGCTAACTTCTTTGGTAAGGTTAAGGCAAATAACAATCGATCAATCAAGGGACCATGCTGTATTTTCTGGCCATGAGGAGTAAAGAAACCCCGCTCCCTCCACAGCCTTCCGGAACTATGGGCGACGCCAAAGGCGTACTGGCTGTCTGTGTAAATATTTACTTCTAGACCTTCACTCATTTCACAGGCTCTTAACAAGGCTATTAGTTCAGCTGCCTGAGCTGAATGATGTGGAATCCTTGTGGTTTCCACTATGGTCTGTAGTGATGGCATATGCAGCTGTCGTAGTGCCATCTGGCAACTTGAAACAAGAGCCATCAACATATAATTCTCCATCTGGTTTAAGTAAAGGGGTGTCAGTTAAATCTACACGTCCTTTTGTTTCTTTTTCTGTTCTGAACACGCAATCATGCACATCAACTCTTTCATCTTTGTCAGGGAGAGGTAATACTGTAGCAGGATTCAAAGTAGTGCATTTCTTAATCGTAATATGGGGGGCAAACAATGTCAATTCATATCCTGTCAATCTAGCACTCGTGAGGTGTTGAGTTTTGGTTCTGTTTAAAAGAATATCCACAGCATGCGGTACCATGACTGTGAGATCAGTGTTAAGGACTATTCCTTCCGACTGTCGGATGGCCAGTGCAACTGCAGCAGTGGCCCTCAGACAGCTTGGGAGGGCTCGTGCTACAATATCCAAAATCGAAGAGAAATATGCACAAGGTCTCTGTTTCTCCCCAAAAGTCTGTGTTAACATTGATAATGAACAACCATCTACCTGATGCACATAAAGTGAAAAAGGTTTCCGGTAATCTAGGGTTCCCAACATAGGTGCAGAACAAAGAGCAGACTTTAAAGATTCAAAGGCTTCTTGACATTCATCCGTCCAGGGCAAGGGTTCATGCACATCTTTGGTTGTCAATTGCAACAAGGGTTTAGAGAGTAGTAAATAGTTAGGAATCCACTGACGACAGTAAGAGGTTATGCCAAGAAAAGCACGAACATCACGTTGTGTACGAGGGACAGACATGTTAGTTATTACAGATGTTCGCTCTGGAGTCAATCGTCTCCCCGCTTTCGACAGAAAATGACCTAAGTAGGTCACTTCCTGTCGACACTATTGAAATTTGGAAAGGGACACTTTATTTCCTTTCTTGGCCAAATGTTGTAACAATTTTACTGTGGCCTCTTGCATCCCTCCTTAGTATCGGAAGCCACTAGTATATCATCCACATACTGAATAATAGAATTTCCGGCAGGCAAAATTAATTCATCTAGTATTGCTTTTGAAGCCTGACTATAAATACTGGGACTTTCAGTATTGCCTTGAGGAGCTCGTGTAAATCTGAAACTACGGCCAGCCAATGAGAATCCTAAGATATGCCTACTATCTGGATGAATTGGGATGCTAAAGAAGGCATTCTTCAGATCAATTACCGAAAAGTATTTGGCCGTGGGAGGAATCATTGTTAAAATAGCTGTTATATCAGGTACCACTGGATACTGTGGAACCACTATTTTATTAACTGCACGAAGATCAATCACAAAACAGTAAGTATTCTTATAATCTGGAGCACCATCAACTGGTGTCTTCTTCAGAATCGGCAAAATCGGGCTATTACAAATATTAGCTGATGTTTCTTCTACCACCCCCTTTTGAATAAGGTCCCGAATAATGTCTAACATAGCCCATTCACCTTCAGGTGAAATCTTATATTGTGGAATGCGAGGCAGCTGCGCATTAGGTTTCAGAGTAATGGACACGGGGGCTATCTTTAACAGACCTACATCAGTGTCCCCTGTCACCCACAAAGTCTGAGGAATGGTAGAGAATTCAGGGGGTAAATGCTCGTTCCTTGCAAAATATTGAGAATCCTGCAAAGATGGTTTCTGCATTGTCAAAAGTACACCATCTGGTGAGCAGTGAATCCGAGCATGTAACTTTTTAAGTTATCTAAACCCAAAAGGTTCTCGCCACAGTTAGATGTGAACAAAAAGGGCGACTGTATGGAAATAGGTCCTATAGTAAAGGGCAGAGGCTTGGAAATGGGGCTCACCACTGGTATTCCAGAGAACCCTACTGATACATTTTTGTGGCCAGACAGAGCCGCCTCTGGGACCATCGTATGAACAACTGAACTATTCATTGCTCCAGTATCCACTAGGAATTTTCCTGATGTACCCAACAGTTCCCCCTGTACATAAGGTCCCTCTTGGTCAATTGGTACTGTAATGTGGCCCCCTCTCTGTCCTTGGCTGTCTCATGCATAATCTTGTTAATCCAAGTCGTCATCTACAAAATTCTCATTATAATACTGCCTGTTCTGTGGATTATCAAAATAATTTTTCTGTGAATCCCCATCTTCTCTTCTCATGCTATTTCGATCAATGTTTCCCCGGCCCCGGGCTCATCCCCAACTGGGAAAATTTCTGGCCATTAACAACGGGCAGTCCTCTCTCCAATGCCCCTCTTGTTTACAATACGAGCATTGATTCAAGCCAACATTCGGGGGACCTCCTCGTCCTCTGCCGGCCTTTCTTTGGAAGGAACCGCGCCCACTTCGTCCTGAATTCTGTCCTCTACTGACTTGTTGCATCAAGACTCTAGTTTTCAAATCTTTCGTTTTCTTCTCCGTCCTTTCCTTATTTTCATTTTCTCGGTGCTCATAATACTGAGCCATACTAAGGATCACAGATGGGGTGGACGTAGTCCATGTACTTTCGGCCACCTGAAGGCGTGTCATAATCTCCGGTAACAAATTCGTCACAAATCTATTGACAAACAATCGCATTCCCCCATCCGTGGATAAATCCTGCCCACTAAAATCTATAAATGTTTTCTCAAATCTGGTGAAGAAATCCGAGACACTCTCGTCCTTTTTTTGTTTACAAGCAGCTAACTTATCCCAATCTATCTTCTTAGGAGGCAGGAGTGTTTGCATGTATGTGATTATTTTATCTGGTACTGCTAATATTTCATCTCGGGGCTTTTCCCCAGGCTTCCGTTCTTTATACCAATCTTTTAATTGTACCCACGTTGCTCCTAACTCAGGAATATGATCCGTATCATGTATCTGTCTCCAGATATCGACCGGGATCAAAAGGCCAAAGAACAACTCAATGTCGGGTATAGTCATGATCGCAGAGTTAGCAGCTTCGCCCAATTCCTTGTAATAAGCAGTGGGATTCTTACGAGGGTCAGGGAGCTGATCTTTTAATGTAAGGACCTCGCTTCGTTTCCAAGGGGTATAAACCCATTGTTCCTGAAGCCTTGCGTCTTCTCTAGCTCTAGTTACATTACCCGCGTTATCCTTAAGTTCAGGTAATACGGGAAAGAAAAGAGGATGTACTTCTCTCATAGGATTCTGTGTTCCCCACTCCGTGCATCTCCGATGCATTCGCTCACGATACTGCAAGAGAGTTGCCACGTTCTGATATACTTCATCAGCCTGTAGGTGGAATTTGTGGGCTCTGTCTCTTATATCTTTTATAATTTGTGGGGCATACCCTTCCTCAAAACACTGTTCCCACAGCGAAATCAGACGGATCACCATATTTTCTAAAGCTAATTGTTGGGCAACAGGCTGGTAATCCTTCATGGTACTCCAAATATCCTCTATTCTATAAATAGCATTCAGCATCCATTGGGACGCCTGATTTACTATAGTTTTTCGTTCTTCCATACCCAGCGCAGATCTGGTATAAACCCGTGGGTCACTCAGATCCAATCCCAAATGTTTAGGGGTCGTGTCTAGAGTAGCCAAAGCTCGAGGATCTATAATGCTTCGAGCCGGAGGGGAGAGAAATATTGGACTTTATATAGACGGTACAACCGAATCCGGTTGTAATGTAACCAGGGGTGAAGTAGAGGGTCGGAGCGAAGGAGGGGAAGCAGCGCATCCCATACAGACCCATCTAACGGGGCCGTAGCCATTGCTCCTACAAGATTTCGTATGGGAGGTGCTGGCGGAAGTGGGGGCACCGGTGGAGGCGCAAGCGCAGGCCCTTGGTGAACCAATGGCACTGCTGGGTAACCCTGTGGGGCATAAGGTGGAGGTGGACGAGCTTCTAACAACCCTTCTAATTCATCTCCCGTATCGGGTCGAGTCACATAACTTTTGTCTGTTTCTAAACGAAACTGTCTATCAATTTGAGCAATATTTTCCTCCAATTTTCCCCTATCATAGGCGACAGCCTTTTGAGTTATGGTCTGTCCAGCCTTAATCCTTCCCAATTTCTCTTCCCTTATTCGCCGTCGTTTAGCCTCCTTCAACCATAGGTTCAAGGAGTCAAACATAGACTGGTGACTTTTCTTCATGAACATTTTATTTTGCAAATACGTTATTTTGTTTTCATCAAACGACCCTGTAAGGGGCCATTGCAATTCGGCATTATCTCTTGTGTACTTATTCCATAATGTATTAAATAAAATTGGAGTAAGACCATGTTTAACATACATATCAAAACTGGGGCGCCCTTCGGGAGGGGCAGGCTGTCTTTCTTCCAGCCGAGTACCTCTCCGACAGCAGCACCCAAAACATAGTTTACTAAAAGAAGGCATATTAACGATAATATTACAAATGTTACAAATCTGTCAATCGCTTCTTTCATACGGGCGCGCCCTCTTCACCATTCACTCTCTTATACTCTTCCTTTTGTTGATCTCATCAAAGACTGCGTCAGGGTTTCAGAAATGAGCTCTTATACAAAATCAAACACAAATGACATGTCTTTTAATACGAACGGAGCCAGTCGACTCCTGTTCGGAGAATCAGATTCCAAAGAATTCCAACAACCACAGTTAAACCTCTTGGTAGGAAGACCACAAACTCACTTCTTGGATATCCCCTGGTCGTATTCTAGTTGGGCCGGTGTTTCGGGGCACAAGGCCCCAGAACCCTAGCTTACCCAGATGCTCCCAGGGCTTCTCCCGAGTGAGTTTGGCCGAGCAAACACCCCGTGCTTCGCAAGGTACCAAGTGCAATTTCACAAAGTCAATACAAATCCCAAAAGGTGTCTGCCTGTGCAGCCCCTGCATCGCAACACCAGACCCTTTTCCTGATTCCTTCGTGGTCCGGCTTTCCCGGCCACCGACAAACAAACAGCTTACAATTTCCAAATGGATACTTCCTTCAAGTGTCTGATTCCAATCAAAAGATTCACTCACCTGGTGCACTCAGGTTGATCCCGACTTCTCCACTGCCGATTTCTAGACAGACCGACACAGTCTGTGTTTCTCTCAGGTTAAGCCCGTAGGACTCCGGCGTAGGGTCTCCAGCAGCCGGGAGGGATTCTGGGTGAGAGGGCGGACTCTCCACTAACGGGGTCTTTAAATAAATACTTCTTGTCCACCCATTCAGCCAGAACTCCTCCCTGTCCCTTCTGCTCCTGATTACAGGACGGGACGACCCTAATGCGGAGTCGCGGCGGAGTCGCCAACTGAAGGATCTAAATTTCTGAAGGCAGGACTATACTTACCAATAGTCCAAGGATAGATATAATAAAATATCTATAATCAAAGAAGAACAAGGCAGTCGGCAATGGAGAAGGTTGAATCGTTTATTGAATCAAAATACAAGCCCTGACAGGGGAGCCTCGGTCTACACGACCCATGGAGGTGCGCAGAGGAGACTAACGAAATACACATAATACAAAGTATATATACATTTTACATATTCTGGTTAACACCCAAAAAGGAAGTACACAAGTCGTCCATTAGTCTACAGGAACACCCATTTAAGGTTCTTACACATTTGTCAATAGCCAAGCTAAAAGCTATTCCGAGGGTAGGTCAGTGAGGTGCCCTTCTTGTCTATCTTAGACCCGTGGAGTACAGAAACGGACCCTGCTAGAATGTATGCATCCTACAAGAAGAGCAAGTGTGACCTTGGGTTTCCCTGAGCCATGTTCGAATGAGAAGAGAAGCAGACTAAGCAACTTAACCTGTCTTCGTATCCTGCGTTATACCATGTAACGTCTGAGACTTTATACGTAGACAAGGGGAGATGAAACAAAGTAGTTCTGACTGTATCAATAGGCCGAAATGAACCTTCATAACCTATCATTAGGCTATCGTACAATATTGGTTTATTCACGATTATGAATACGTATTTGCGGTTATATGGTACATAGTGGGACAATCACAATTATACATGATTTTATATTCCAACACCGGTTCCTGAGGCACTCGCCTTCTTTGCTACGGGATCCCCACAGCCTTTGCTCTAGTACCCTGGGTTCCCTCCCACTAAAATCTGGGCCACTCGCTAGCGGGAATAACGCACGTATGCCTGAAAAACCGAGTCCAGAAGCTTGGCATTCTCACTGGGGTATACTGTATTCTCATTCAGTGGATACCCTTCCAGGTCGTTAATCTCTAGATCAAGGAATTCTGACTGTTGGATACCCAGATTCCTTTCCACTGGATCCCCTAAAGCAAGCTGCTGGGTCCGTGGAATACCGGTAATAAAGGCCCAGAATTCTGTCTGCAAGATTTTCCCAGCCCCACTGCTGGATCATTGACATATGGCTGATAGAATCTACGGAATTCTGTAAGCGTGAGCGGAGTGGGCAGAGCCGGCGTACGGCAGTCAGGGGCGCAACTAGAGGAAAATTTCGGGGGAGGCTGATTCTTCCAGTCATAGGCAGCGTGGAGCTGTAGGGGATCTAAGAAGGGGTAAAAACACAACAAAGCCTCATTTACAGGTAAATGGTCTTTTAAAGACCTGTGAATTACTCGGGTGCCGTGCTGAGAGCCACGCACCCAGTGTGTTCACACTAGGGGGCCGTGCTGAGAGCACCGCACCCAGCGTGTTCACACTAGGGGGTCGCGCTGAGAGCTCCGCACCCAGCTTGTTCACACTAGGGGGCCATGCTGAGCGCTGCGTTAGGATCGCCACTCCAAACGTTTCTTTAAAAAAATGGTCCACTTCCATTAATTTATATTCGCCCCGAGGCCCCATCCCCCAGGGCATGCCCAATTCTTGAATGTTTTTATTAATCAATAGGAAGGGGGGCGCGTGGTCCCCCTTCCCATGTCTACATGTGTACAAATCTTTAAAGAACAAGGGCCCCCAATTTCTAAAGGACCAGATGGTTCGATATCTCCCACCTAGACAGCTGCTGTCATCTAACCTTAACCAGCTAGTGATCCCCCGGTCCAAAACAGAATCTTGGGGCGATCGTCGCTTCTTAACCGCAGCACCCAAACTATGGAACACTCTGCCGCAGGACATTAGGCTAAGCCCGTCTCTCCTGCAGTTTCGTAAGAAGCTAAAAACCTGGTTGTTTAACCAATAGTTTCCGTCCTGAATGTTTCTGAACGCTGCTAGCCGCAATGAGCAACACTTATGCAAATATTCATTAACGCCGAGACGCCCGCGGGTATTTGTCACGCTTTACAAATGGCAATAGATAAATAAATAAATTAATAAATACTTCTGGCCCAGGGGACCCCCTCCCCCGGGGCCTGGCCTCTTCGTTGGGGACCGTGGGGGGGAGCCCCAATACCCCCATGGTCCCGCCGGCTCCCCCGCCTCCCGTGGGAACTGGCATTGCTTTTGGGAAAGGGGAGCTAGATGTTAGCAGCTCCCCTTGCCCAAAATAAATCCTGCTTTGCTTCATTGCAGCGAGAGCAGGGTTTACACTTCTCGCTTCAACCCAGCAAACCAGGGTTTGCTATGACAGGGTGGGAGACGTGCTTCCACCCTGTCATAGCAAACTACAATGTCCATGGGTGAGCTCCCGGGACATTGCAGGAGCCGGCCCTCGGGGTGGCGGTCCCCAGGGCTATCAAGGGCTCCAGGAGGGGGGCCCCATTGGCCCCTCCCTCTATTTTCAAAGCACAGGGGAGGTGGTGATCCCCGGGACTTCGGGGTCCCCGCAAGGCCGCCCCTGCATATTTAATTAAAGCCCCTGGGGTGGTGATCCCCGGGCCTTGGGGGGCCTTGGGGGGCCTCGGAGACCCACCCAATAATTACAAAACAAGCCCCGGGGCTGTGGGAGGGCCGTGTACCCTCCCGTATCTAATTTACATAGCCCCGGGGAGGTGGCGGTCCCCGTGGCTGCTGAGTCCCCGCAGGCCCCCAAATATAATTATAGGATTGCCCCTGGAACCTGGCCCACCCGGAGGTTCATTACATTTTTGGGGGATTTTTTTTGTCCAGATTCGCGCACCCAGCGTGCATTCGGAAGTTTAAAAAAACAATGTGGGCCTGTGGGTCCATGTGGGAGCCCCTTAGCAGAACTTTTTTTTCCTACTGTTTTCTTGTGACCTGGTTCTACTATTTCACAAGATGGCTGCCAACACTTCCTTGTTTGGAGTGTTGGCAGCCAATCACAGTGAAGCTCGTGGTCGGGAGGGTGCAAACCCACCGCTGCCCCAGATATCGAACTTTTATTTTTTTAATTTCTCATCAACTTCTGAACGGATTTACACCATTTAAAAAAAGTTGCTTTCTGAATCAAGCCCTACCCTTTTGCCAAATGTTAGTGTACTTCTATTCAGCAGTTCGGGCTGTAGCCATGGCTACATTTTCCTATGGGAAATTGATTTTTTGACTTTTAGTTTTTCAATTTCTCAACAACTACTGAATGGATTTACACCATAAAAAAAAGGTCGCTTTCTGAACCAAACTCTACCTTTTTGCCAAATTTGGTGTAATTCCGTGCAGCAGTTCGGGCTGTAGCCTGTAATAAAATTTTCTATGGAAATTTACATGGAGAAAACACTTTTTGTGACCCCCCTTTTTTCTTTGCCCCGCTTGACGAATCACCCCCAAACTTTCAGGATAAGAACTGAACTGGATAGAGCTTTTTTTAAAAGAATTTTGCGAACTTTCGTCTAACGACATCAAAGTTATTAGCAAATCAAAAAATGCTTTCCCTATGGAAACTAGGTTCGAACTATAACTACCTACTGGCGACCGCCAGTAGGTAATATATATTATAATATATATGAAATGAATGAAAGTAAGCAGCACAGTTCTGTTTCCAAGATAATACTTTTTATTATTTTTTCCACATGTTTAAAGTGCAAGAGTGCAGACAAGACCAATGCGTTTCGGCAGTAGACTTCAACAGGGTCATAGATTGCAGTGTGGATTGAAAAGGAATAGTCCTTTCCCCAGCACCATTCTGTTAAAACAGCTAGACTGCTCAACATTTTATTCATCATTATGTCAAACAACGTCCACCATTTATTCTTTCACAAGTATTCTTCAGTACATTACCAAATTGTTCAAAAGTAACACATACAGCAAAGTATGCACACATCTATGTATATTCAGAGTATACTGATTAGGCCTAGGCCTAGGACTACGCTACGCTCGCGTAGTTTGTGCAACTACACGCTACGCGAATTGTACGTATCACAGTGCAAAAACATGTAGCGAATCGGGCATTTTTTGCTTGCTTGCGGTCCTCAACGTCAAGTTGGCGGCCACGAGCGAACAGAATAACATCCCGGCAAGACTTTTTCCTCGTTCGCGATCAGCAACATCAAGTTGCCGATTATGAGCGTGGAAAATAAACCTCCCGGTGAGATTCTCAATGCAGGGAGGTCAGGTTTCTCATTGGGAGTGGTCGCGTATGTTCATGACCGCTCGCGATGAGAAACTACCAGTCTGCGTTGAGAAACCTGCCGCTCGAGTACAAATCTACTCGAGCGGCAGAAAACGACCGCTTGCACTGTGCAAGATGCAGTTTGCACTGATTGCACAGTGCGAACAAGCATCCGGCACTGTGCAATCAGTGCGAACAGTATTTTGCACGGAGCACTGCGCAGTTGGCGTAGCTACGGGTAGCTTGCCTAGTGCGAAGTGCACTTCGCGTAGCTACGCGTAGCGCTACTACGCAAACTACGCCCAGGGTTGATACTGATGACAGTCTTGACATAATTATTTGTTTTATGTTTTATATTAGGAATTCTAAATGTGGTGAAGAACTGTTAGGAGAGTAGCATGTCTGTGTCAATCTACTGATCCTGAAGGTAATAACACTTGCGCTTGTACTTAAATTATGTCCTCAATTATGCAAAGATTGACAAAGCATATGGCAGAATGCTGATATTCATTGGTACAGCATATATCATCTGTCATACATAATGATAATGTAGACCAATGTGCCTGCTAGGCATTGAAATCCGTGTGAAGTACAAGCTTAAAGTGCTAGTGCAGGATACACCATCAACTGTTCTAACAATGGTGACTTATCAGCTCTTTATGTTATACAGTGATTGTAAATAGTAATAAGTTTAATATGATGAAATGCTAATGCAATAAGATAAACAAAATATGAAGGTAATACCGATGTTGTTAATGCAGAATATATAATGGTTTTATCATCCACCATGATGGTGTAAACCTATGCACCGACTGGGCATGAGGGTCCTTGTACAATACAAGTTGAAAGTGCTAGTGCAGGAATTGCTATTAGTTATTTTAATCTCAATAGCCCATCAACTTCTTGTGATTTGCAGCTATTACAGATAACCTTGAGCATCATATCTTGAAGCACAAATGTAAGCCTTCCTTGCTGACTATGTGAATACTCGAATTTCTATTCTGTAACATTGTTTAAGATTAACAGACTGTTGGACAAAATATATATTATCATTTTGTATCTAAAAAGTTAATGCAAGTCCTGCTGTAAACTATATAAATACTCTCATTGATTAGCCCATGACAATGTGCAAAGTGTGAAACCAGTACTTCAAAGTCCTCTCAGGCTTTAGCATAAAAAATATCTATCAATTTACCAAGCATGGAAGTTATTGTAAAGTACAAGTCAAGAGATATGTTAGAATTTTGTATGTAAAGTGTTAATGCAAGTCCAGCAGTCAATTATATAGATGATCTAATCCATCTTCCCATGACAATTGTGCAACATAGGCAAACTGTACTTCAAAGTCTTTTAAAGTGATAGTGCAAAGTTTATCAATCAATGTATTAAACATGGGAGTTCCCATAAAATATAAGTTTAAGATATTTGTGCAGGACATCTTCATAACTGCTATCACTGTAATGACCTATCATACCCTCCAGTCTGTAACATTCTGTTGAGTCATTGAAAATAATTCATTATAGGTTTTTAAAGTGCTAATACATGATATAAAAATACTCACCTGTCAATTACATCCACATCAATTCACATTTTTTTACTTATATGGTTTTTACAACTGAATTAAAGTTAGATGATGATGATAATTCACATTTCCAGAGTAAGAGATGTTTTCATTTTTAAGGTGCTAAACACGTTTTACTGTCAGTTGTACAGATACTCTAATTCATGACCCAATGGCATTTTAAGATTTATCAAAGTGCGGGAGCAGGGTGTAAAACTACTAATACAGAGTGTAAATTGAAATACTCCCTTATTAATCACATTCACCTACTCACAGACCTACTCAGAATCATATGCACCTACCCATGGATCCACTCAGACACTCGCATATCCACTCACAGAACCACTCATACACTCACAGACCCACTCATACACTCAAATAACCACTCACAGACTCACCCAGACACTCATGCACCCACTCACAGACCCACAGAGGTACTTATCTATCCACTCATGCACCCACTCAGAGACTCACTCACCCACTCACAGAACCACTCAGAGATGCCTGCACTCACTAACCCACTCAGAGACTCACAAACCCACTCACAAACCAACTCAGAGACTCATGTATCTACTCACAAACCCAGTCAGGGGCTCATGCACTCACTCACAAACCCACTAAGACACTCACACACTGATTCACACACCCACTCACAGACTAACTTAGACACTCACATACCCACTCCTCACAGACCTACTCAGATACTCATGCACCCACTCACAGACCAACACAGACATTATTACACCCATTCAGACACTAACACACCCACCCAGTCAGCTGCATAGAGTTACTTATGTAGTCTTGAATTTTAAATGTGCTGGTGTCTATTCAATATCTGTCTCTGGTTTGTGAATTCACAACATATTGGTACATTTGAAAAAAACGACTAAAAAACAAGAATTTTCAAAAGAAAATGAACCAGTGTTTGGGAAATATGGTGAGTCTGAGAAGAGCCTTTGTGTTTATTATGTGCAGATACCTACACATAAAACAGGATGCAGTGTTTCAAGTTGTTGTGGAACACCCTGGTGCCTTTCTCTATGAAATGAACTCTATCACTTCTATAATAGATATTTAAAACACTTAAAAAATCAAATGTTATAGGGATTTTATAGGTTAGTAATAGAATTTAAAAAACGTAGACATTCAATGAAAAAACAAAGGTTGCATGGATGTTATAGTTAGGAAATAGAATTTAAAAAAACAGAAATTTACTGAAAAAACCAAAGGTTACTTGGATGTTATAGTTGAAATGAAATGAAAAATTCCACTTATATAGCGCATAACCACCCGGAGGCCTCGCAGCGCTTTAGACTGATTACTGTGTCGGGCTGCTGGGTAAATTAGTACGCTTTTGAGAACAGGTACGTTTTTAGATCTCTCCTAAATGACATTCGGTTGTTATTTTGTCTGAGGGTTAGAGGCAGGGAGTTCCATAGTTTCGCCGCTGTGTGAGAAATATACCTGAAATTCACTAAAAAAAATAAAGGTTACAAGGACGTTTTAGTTAGGAAATGAAATAAAAAATCTTAGAAATTCACTGAAAAGACCATAGGCTACAGGGATGTTAAAGTTAGGCTGAGCTTTCACTCATACAAAACCAGTGAAAATCAGCAGTTATGTTTAGCTGAGCTGATTATAACTGACTCCCCCACAGTGCCCTGCTTATGACCTCACATATTACATCACTCATGAAATGAACAGTGACATCACTCATGACATCTCGAATGATGACATCATCTAGTGATTCTGAGTGTTTTCTAAAAGTTTATGAGTATTAAGCATACTTACTAAAGTACCACAAAATTTAAATTGTTATAGTTTGTGTACTACCATTTTTAAACATATGTCTACGTAACTGTGTGTATCCGTATGTGAGCGTGTGTGTGTGGCTGTTTGCGTGTGTGAGTGAGTGAGTGTGTGACTGGCTGTATGGGTGAAAAAGTGGGTCTGTTATATTACATGTGACATAAACATTTTTAACAATTCAGTTCCAAAGCGATAAATTAATTACCAAATAAAAATTTTAACATTTAAAAAACTAAAAAAACATTAAAAAAATTACAAAAAGGTAGAAACAAAAAAATTATTAACAAATACTATAAAATTAAAATGAGTATTAAAATTTTCATCCAATAATAGGAAATGTGTTGGAATCTGAGATTAACAGATATACTATTGCCTCTCCAGGTAACGCAACAGTAGACAAAGTGTAGGACTTAAAGGGGCTAAATATATTTTTCCCACTCAAATAGCGCTACAGTTGGGAAAGCGTTGTACTTCAGATGGGTTCAATTTAATATTGTACTGACTGGTTGGTAACTGTTCCTATACTGAAAGCAATAGCCTTCTTTGGTTAAGAAGAGAAGATAAGGTAGAATGAAGTCTCTATATGTGGTTCCAACCTGATGAAGATGGGTGAATTTCTCCTCTAGAAATTAGTGCCCTCACACACTCGTGGGGGTGGCGCTGCTGTCTTCCACGTGTCCCGCGAGAGGGCTCTTTATCGGAGATCTTTTTAGGAGACGCCGCAGTTGTGCATGTGGGTGTGTGGGTCTAAAACAGATAAGTGCAAGTGTATTAAAATTACAACCCGGTCCAAGAGGTAAATGTAAAAGAATCACAACACAAACAAGATGATGGACGGAATGTTGCACAATGGCAAAACATTCACATCCAGTCACAGGTCTGAGTTTAATCCATCTTTATTTTACTCACCAAGCCACCCCGGGCTGGACTGTTCACATGAGGCACAGGGTCAGACTGATTTGCATATGGCCATGTCTGAACTGGGGTGGTGTGGAGTGCAAAAAAACGATGGATTTAGGCCCAGATCTCTGTACTGGGGTGAATGTATGACATTGTTCTGCATTCTGTCCATCAACTGTGGTTATTGCATTTTTCACCCCGAGAGGGATGGGTATGCTCAGACATGAGTCCCATTCACTCCACACCACTGGATTCAAGCAAGCCGGGCTGAAGACGGCTGGAATGCCAGAAACCAGTCCTCGGAAGCTTGATTCCGGTCCAGGGAAGGCATGGCTTGGCAGTTCGGGCTGGACTGTTCCCTTGAGGCACAGGGTCAGACTGATTTGCATATGGCCATGTCTGAACTGGGGTGGTGTGGAGTGCAAAAAAACGATGGATTTAGGCCCAGATCTCTGTACTGGGGTGAATGTATGACATTGTTCTGCATTCTGTCCATCAACTGTGGTTTTTGCATTTGTCACCCCGAGTGGGATGGGTATGCTCAGACGTGAGTACCATGCACTCCACACCACTGGATTCAAGCAAGTCGGTCTGAAGACGGCTGGAATGCCAGAAACCGGTCCTCGGAAGCTTGATTCCGGTCTAGGGAAGGCATGGATTGGCAGTTCGGGCTGGACTGTTCCCATGAGATCTCTGTACTGGGGTGAATGTATGACATTGTTCTGCATTCTGTCCATCAACTGTGGATTTTGCAAATGTAAAAGAATCACCCGGGGAAGAGGAGGACACCTCTAATAACAAATATGTAACTACGCCCCAGGCGAAGATATGTCATTTCCACCCACACACTGTTAAAACCGACCGGCCGCTTGCTACCAATTCTCTGGCATCCATCCAGCGGCAGGGCAGGTATAGGGCTAGATCAAACGGACTAACGTGTGAGTATTCATCTGCTGACTCTCACCAACAACACAGGTATGTCTAAGTACTCTCGGAGGCTCACAACTGTATCATTGTCCTACAGAGTACCCCTCTCAAGACCGCAGGGGAACACCGAGGAGGCACTCCATTCTTTTGAAGGGGTAACTGGTTTGAATGCTGTGGTTGAAAGTATGTGTTTTTACACAGATGTACTGAGTCACGTAAGGCATTTTGGACAGAGAGTATTTTGCAAAATCTAGTAGCGATAATGGCCTGCTTTTATGCACAAGGACAGCCATGCCCATTTTTTCCCCTACGTATACAAATTGCGCTTTGCATGTTGAATAACGGGTGGCCACCATGACCATGACTCAAACGAGTGTGTTCGAGTCATTCATATGGGCAAAAAAACATGACATGCACAATCAATATGAGTCCAATGCATGAGACCTCCACAATCACAGATATAGAGAGATTGGTCTGTCGAATATGTACATGTGGCAGTATGACTATGTCAAAGGCACGTTCTCCCACACTTGCTGCAACAAGATGCATGTTGTGATCAATAAGCGGCTGCTGAAATTAAGTTAAATGTGGATATATTTGTGACTTATGTTTGTCTCTAAATGTTTGTTTCCCACTTCTGTTTTTTTCCACCAGGTATTAAAAGGAACACAAATGAGAAGTTCCCATAAGCGCTATGACACACTCAACACCTTAATAGAGGTATCATAGGAATATAGGGTATTCTTTTCCCTGCTCCTATTTTTATTCGCTTAATTCACATTCCACGGTCCTGACGAAGCACACCAGGATCCGTTAGGGACCTTCCTTTCAGCATGACACTCACAAGAGTGTGTGAGGGCACTAATTTCTAAAGGAGAAATTCCCCCATCTTCATCAGGTTGGAACCACATATAGAGACTTAATTCTATCTTATCTTCTCAACCAAAGAAGGTTATTGCTTTCAGTATAGGAACAGTTACCTATACTTGGAATTGTGCATTGCAGATACCTTAATTACGTGTTTTTCACCCCTGAGGCGGAAGCCGGGGGCATCTCCTCTTTCCCTAATTCTGTGAGTGTGCAACTATACCTCCAGTGACAGAGCGTGTATAATTTTCCTGAATGCGTGGTGACCAATACTAACGCTACTCGATCAGGTGATTTTAAAGTTGTATATATTTTAAACTGGTGCAATTTTAATGCTCTGTTAAGCAGACCTTTTGGACGGTCCGGATGAGATTTCTTCATCTCTGATCTCTCTCCCCCGGCGCAGCTGAGCACAGCGCTCTCGCCGGCCGGGAGATCGCGGTTCCGCCATCTTGGGGAGAGGCAGGGTAGCGCTCCAGCTCCTGGACGCCTCCCGCCCTCCCTCACTACTTAAGATCTCCACCCCTCTTTTGCAACAGATTACGTGTTTTTCACCCCTGAGGCAGAAGCCGGGGGCATCTCCTCTTTCCCTAATTCTGTGAGTGTGCAACTATACCTCCAGTGACAGAGCGTGTATAATTTTCCTGAATGCGTGGTGACCAATACTAACGCTACTTGATCAGGTGATTTTAAAGTTGTATATATTTTAAACTGGTGCAATTTTAATGCTCTGTTAAGCAGACCTTTTGGACGGTCCGGATGAGATTTCTTCATCTCGGATCTCTCTCCCCCGGCGCAGCTGAGCACAGCGCTCTCGCCGGCCGGGGGATCGCGGATCCGCCATCTTGGGGAGAGGCAGGGTAGCGCTCCAGCTCCTGGACGCCTCCCGCCCTCCCTCACTACTTAAGATCTCCGACCCTCTTTTGCAACAGATTACGTGTTTTTCACCCCTGAGGCGGAAGCCGGGGGCATCTCCTCTTTCCCTAATTCTGTGAGTGTGCAACTATACCTCCAGTGACAGAGCGTGTATAATTTTCCTGAATGCGTGGTGACCAATACTAACGCTACTCGATCAGGTGATTTTAAAGTTGTATATATTTTAAACTGGTGCAATTTTAATGCTCTGTTAAGCAGACCTTTTGGACGGTCCGGATGAGATTTCTTTATCTCTGATCTCTCTCCCCCGGCGCAGCTGAGCACAGCGCTCTCGCCGGCCGGGAGATCGTGGATTCGCCATCTTGGGGAGAGGCAGGGTAGCGCTCCAGCTCCTAGACGCCTCCCACCCTCCTCCCATTGCCCGATGGACACGGACAAAAAGAAGGGACCATCCCGTCCGCGCAGCGGGCGTGCCTAAGGCAAGCCCGTCTGCGCCCGTCCGCGCCGGACCCGCGCCTAGCGCCAGAACCCCTGCTCCACACGCCCCAGAAATTTCCTGGTCCTCAGATCAATTGCTACACCTCCGTCCTGCTACTTGCTCCCCCTTAATCTGCTGTAATACTCTTAGCCTAGAATCAACAGCATATTCCTGCTCACACTGCAATTTTACTCTTCCTGTGGTGTCTAAAGCACCTCTACTATCCTCGATTGTTAATGATCAGCCACCCACCATCTTAAAGGCTGCATTAGTTAACTGCAGATCTCTTCCGGCCCACGCCCATGATATCTGGTTATCTCTTGACACCCACAAATGGGATTTATTGTTTCTTACTGAAACCTGGATAAAAGATTCTTCCAAACCGGACATCAATCTAGCTACTCCCCCAGGTTATTGTTTCGTTGGCATCAATCGAGACAACTCCAAGACCGGAGGGGGTCTCGCGATAATCGCTAAATCCCATCTCAAATTAAATTTCACTAAAATTCCCAATCTGGGCCTCATCGAAGCCGCTTATTTTACAATTATGGACTCCGCCAGTACCATCTGTGCAGGCATACTGATCTATAACCCCCCTGCCGTAACCTCTTCTTCCCTTAATACTTTGATGCATTCTATTGCTGATTTTTCTCTCAAACACCCTCATTTTACCGTATTAGGAGATTTTAATATCCACACTGATAATCCTTCCTGTACACAAGCCTCCTCCCTGTTAGAAACTTTACAAGGACTCACCCTGTCCCAATTAGTGACAGGCCCGACTCATATAGCAGGCCATACACTTGACCTCATTTTTTCTAATCATCCTACCATCTCCACCCTCCCCCCCACTCCTTTGACGTGGACCGATCACTTTCTTATTCCTTTTTCTTTCACGGCCCCCACCCCTCCTCCCCCTATCCCCCTTAATCGAGTCAGAGGGCGAAAATGGACCAAAGTCACTTGTGATTCCTTGGAAGCCCATCTTCATTTTCAACTTAATCAGCAGAAAGACCTCAATTTAGAAACTTTGAGATTTAATTCGTCTCTCTCCGATGCGCTTGACTCTGTTTCCCCTCTTGTTCCTCTTACCTCCTACAGATCTCGTCCCTCTGCCCCTTGGTTTTCCCCTCTGCTGCGTGAGGAAAAGAGCAAGTGTAAGCAGCTGGAACGCAAATGGAGACTGAACTATGATCCTTTAGCCAAATTGGCTTATAAATCTGCCCTGAATAAATTTCACAAACTTAAACGCTCTTCAATGAGAGTTTACTTTTCCAATCTCATCCATCAGGCGCAGAATTCCTCTAAAACTCTTTTCTCCATTGTGAAAGACTTCGTAAACCCCCCTGCTTCGAAATCCCTTTGTACCCCCACTCAAGATCTCTGCAATGGATTGTCTGATTACTTTCAGGAGAAGATAGTCAAACTCTCCTCCTCCTTTGCAGTGACGACTCCTAATCACCTTGAAGATCGTTCCTGCTCCCTCTCCTGCTCTTTTAATTCTTTTAGTGAGCTAACTCCAGACCTTGCGTTATTTTTGCTACACAACGTTAAGTCTGGTTCCCCCCTGGACCCAGTCCCGGCCAAAGTCATGGGCATTCTTGCCCCGATTCTAGTGAACCCGTTTCTTTCCATCTGGAATGCCTCTCTGTCACGCGGCCAGTTCCCCTCAGTGTGGAAACAGGCCAGGCTTGTCCCCATACTGAAAAAACCCGGTGCCGACCCTTTACTATTTAGCAACTATCGGCCTATATCGCTTTTGCCCAAACCTGCTAAGATTCTGGAGAAAGTGGTACAGAAACAGTTGGCTCTGTATCTAGAGTCAAACCAGCTGTTACACGACTCCCAGTCCGGCTTTAGAACCGGCTATAGTACTGAGACAGCGCTGCTTGAAGTCTCAGAAATCATCAGGGAATCAGTGGATAGGGGTGAGGAGGCCATGCTGGTCCTCCTCGACCTATCTGCTGCTTTTGATACTGTATCCCATAAAATACTTACCACCCGTTTACAACAGCTAGGGGTCGGTGGGACAGTGCTGGCCTGGATCACTTCTTTCCTGTCTAGTCACTCTCAAAGGGTTACGATGCACCCATTTGAATCCGAGGACAAACCCCTCCTGTTCGGAGTGCCCCAGGGCTCTGCTTTGAGCCCTTTACTGTGTAATGCTTATGTGGCCCCTCTTGCCAAGGTAGTTGAGTCCTGGGGTGTCAGGGTGGTTTCCTATGCTGACGATACTCAGCTTATCTTTTCCTTTCGAGACCATTCTGACTCTCTCTTTTCCAACTTTAGAAACTGCCTTGGCAACATCTGCACCTGGATGTCAGCCAATCATCTTGCCCTCAACACCGACAAAACTGAGGTTCTTTTTTTCAGCAAGAAATCCCCCCCCCTGCAATCCTTTGGTGGCCTACCGTTTTGAATCCTCCACCCACTCCCGTTCAGGCAGCTCGCAACCTTGGCTTCACTTTTGACAACTCTTTGTCCGGAAGTGCCCAAGTCAACAAAGTTGTAGGGGCCTGTTTCTCCAAATTACGTATGATCAGGAAAATCTTCCCCTTCCTCCCTCAATCATCTCGCAAAACTGTTGTCCAGGCACTCATCACCACCCATCTAGACTATGCTAACAGTCTATATGCAGGTGCCCCCCTATACCTTATCGACCGTCTGCAAATAGTTCAGAACGCGGCAGCCCGGCTCATTGGTAATATCTCTGCCCGTACCTCAGTCAGAGCTTACCCAGATGAGCTTCACTGGCTTCCTATTTCCCGACGCATCGATTTTAAAATTCTGACCCTTACATTTCGTGCTATTCATGGAATTGGCCCGCTCTATCTTAGAAAGCGTCTCAAAATCTCTTCTTCAGTTAGACATCTGAGATCCAACAGCCTTCGTCTTCTGATGGTACCAAGATTTAGGCTTTCTCGGAGTGGCGGCAGATCTTTCACCGTCACTGTCGCCAAGCTCTGGAACAGCCTCCCCCTTGATCTCAGGTTTTGCGAATCTGAGCCAGCCTTTCGACGCAAACTTAAGACCTGGTTGTTCACTAAGCGTTAGGGCTTTGGTATTGTCTGATCTTTGCACTCTCCTAGTCCCTCAGTGGGATATGATTCTGGTTACTCTCTATGGAGACAATCATGTAATCCTAGCGCCGGGACACCTCCGCCGGAGGTAGCTGTGCGCTCTACAAGCTTCCTAAATAAATAAATAAATAGCCCGGAAGAGTGCATTTTCCCAGTCCTTATCCTCCATATGAGTCCCAAGGTCTGCATTCCTCTTAGCCTGCAGTCCCTCCAGTGATCTCGTGGAATCTCGCTGAATGGCTCGATAGAGGCACAATACCGCCTTGATGACGCCTCTGGCTAGGCTTATGTATTCACATGTGGAGTGCGTAGGTGGCTCGGTTGTCCCCTGCCCCCAGTGTCTGTGCATGGCCCCTGTAACTACCCCATATAGTAAAAAGTGTCCCTGCGAATGTCCCAGTTTGCTCGGAAGGCCGCAAATGTAAGTAGTTTACCGTCGCTATATAGATACCCTATTTTTGTGACTCCGGCTTTCGTCCACTCCTCTAACCCCCTCCAGTGGCCCCCATGAGGGAGCGCCTCTAGTAATGACACCGACAACTCTGGGGAGTAAGGACGTTTGGTCTTTGTTTTTTGGAGACATCTGGCCCAGCAGTTCCTTATCACTCTGTGTTCTGAGGAGCGTATCTTTCACTGTTTAACGGTGCCCATTAGTGTGCTCATGACATCTGCTCTATTCGGGGTGAATGGAGGCTTCCTCCGTTCCGGATCTAAACTGCCTGCCACCCATTGCGTGAAGCATTGGAGTTGTCCTGCTAGGTAATAGTTCTCCATGTCCGGCACTGCTAATCCTCCCTCCCCTTGCGCACTCCTCAGCATGGTCTAGGCCACTCTGTTTCTGCCGGGCCCCCAGATGAAGGCTGTAATAAGAGAGTCAAGTGAACAAAACCATGCACTGGGGATCCACACCAGCATGGTGCTGAAGAAATATAGCAATCGGGGCAGAGCTATCATTCTCAGTAAGGAAATTTGTCCCGCCATCGATAGGGGTAGCGTTCCCCAGAAGGTCATACAACTCTTCAGCGATCATAGGGCAACCCCCCCACATTCTCCTCCTGGACATCAGTGAGGTCATGGTATACTCTTACACCTAGGTACCTAAAACAGCGCGGCTCCCACTGCAGGTCCCCCAGCCCCATAGGGGGTAGAGTATCCCCTGTCACTGGAAAGAGTCGTGACTTCTGCCAGTTAATGCGTAGTCCAGAGAGGGTTCCGAACTCGTCCATCATGCACGGGCCCCCCTCAAAGCTGTAACGATATCTTTTAGAAATAGCAGAAGGTCGTCTGCATATAATGCAATGTGGTGTGTCTGATCAGCTAGTCGAATACTCTCATAGGGCATCCCAGAGCGTGGTATGCAAGCAAGTGGCTCTATCGCTAGGGCAAATAAAAGGGGGGAGAGGGGGTACCCCTGTCTCATTCCCCTCTCCACCCGGTATTGGCTGAGATGGTGCAGCCCGTGCGGACACTCACCACTGGCTCCTTGTACAGTATTTTAACCCACTGGACAAACCCCTGTCCAAGCCCCATTCGTGTGAGCACAGCATACAGAAATGCCAATTCAAGACTATCGAATGCTTTCTCAATATCGATAGCAAATATCGCTCCTTCCGGAGCATCCTCTGTACCCTATTGTAGGACGGCAAAGAGACGCCTGATGTTGAGGGTTGTGTTTCTGCTAGGAATGAATCCTGCTTGGTCGGGATGGACCAAGGAGGTCATATGTGGTAACAGTCTTGTGGCCAATATTTTACTTAGGATTTTAAAATCTAAATTTAGCATTGATAATGATCGGTATGCTGTGCACTCTGTTGGGGTCTTGTTGGGCCTAAGCAGGGGATCATTACTGGCTCCTGTGCTGTCTGCGGTAGACTCCCTCCATCCCATGTTTCCACATATAGTTTAACTAATCTAGGGGCTAGTTCTGCAAGGTATGTGGCACAGAATTCCTGAGGTAGTCCGCCGGTGCCTGGGGTTTTCCACTGTGCCATGGCCATGACCGCCCTCATGATTTCCTGTTCTGTTATTGCGGCCCCCAGTAACTCCCCTCCCCTGCCTCAAGGGTGTGAAGCGGGAGGGGTGACAGATAGTCCGTAATCCTATCTATTTTGCGGTTGCTGAAACTTTTGAATAAGTTGCCGTAGTAGTCACGGAATCGGTTACTAATCTCCTCTTGCCTATGTAAGGGTCGTCCTAGCTGGTCATGAACTGCCAATATAGTACTGCCTCACTTGGACAGGTTGGCTAGCCATACCAATAGGCGTCCGCCTTGTCTCGTTCGGCATGCGTCCTATCTGTGTACTTCTGGAAGTCAAAGCTGCTCCGTTGCTCCTCCTGTACTGCTGCCTCTTCTTTGGCCTCTAGCAGTACCCGCTGCAGTTCTGGGTGTTCTGGCTGCCTACGCTCTAAGTTCTTGAGTGTCGCATCTGCTCTTTCTATGTCTGCTGTAGGCGTCTTACGGACCCTGATAGATGTTGCCATGCACCGTCCTCAGACAACGGCCTTAAAGGCCTCCCGTTCCGTGATTCTAGAGTCTGTGGATGCTGCATTGTCAGCGAAATATTGTATGATATGCTCCATAGTCTCGTGCTGAAAGACTTGGTCATCCAGGGCTTCTGGTTTGAGGTGCCACATAGGGATGGGCTTCAGTAGTGTCCCCCCTTTAACTAGAGCATGAGTGGGTTGTGGTCCGAGACCATCCTGGTCAGGTACCCTGTACTTGGGTGTAGAGGTCCAGTGTACTTAAAAAAGTGTCTAGGCGGACATGCAAATCGTGGGTATGGGAGAGGTGCGAGTAGTCTCTGTCAGTCGGATGTGCGCTGCACCATGCGTCCACTAGCCCCCAGTGAGTTTGCCATTCCTGAAAGTATTGAGCTACAGTATGCACAGCGGAGTCTCGGAGTGGTGGGTGTGATCTGTCCAGTTTGTGGTCTGCAATGCAATTGAAGTCTCCCCCTAGTAAAACCGCCCCTGTCATGTATGGTGCCAGGAGACCTGACAACTGCTCTAGGAAGTGAATGTGATCCACATTTGGGCCATACACATTGACAAGGGTGATATCCTGCCCATCGAGTCAACCAGAGACAAGTACGTAACGTTCTTCTGGGTCAATTTTGTGATCAATAGGCCGGAAGGGGACTCCCGCCCGTACCCTGATCAGGTCTCCCCGGGCAAATGCTGAACATGATGTGTAAGATGCTTGGCCTCTCCAGTGCCTGTGCAGTGCCCCACCCTCTGGGGCCAATGTGTGGGTCTCTTGGAGCATAGATATTTGCACTCCCCGACTGATCAACTGAGAGAATATTTATACAGTTTGCACATGGAGTGCATGCCCCTAACATTCCACGATATTAAGTTATAGGTGGCCTTTATCGGTTGCATGAGTGCTCAGGATCGCCCCTGGTCGTGCCCCTGTACCCAGACCAACCTTGTATTTCCCGCAGAAGTCCCGTGTGGGATGTTGTGCAGTATCCCTTCCCCCTGTCGACAGCAACGCCCCCCCCCCCTGTTATTCGTAAAACTAGATAAACATCCCAATTCTCCCTCCCCAGGACAAGTGACAACATCGCTCCCATCCAAACCTAGCACTCTTGTGCCTTAACAGTCGAAGTCCGAAAGTCGTGCCTAAGCCAGTGTTTGCCTGGAGGACAGCCATCCTCTCCACACCCCCGGCTCCCCCTCCCTGTGTACAGGTCACATACAAGAGTATAGAGGTCCCTCCTGTCCCAGTGCAGGGCGACCCTGGCGTTGTTTCCCACTGTCCAGCAATATAGTCCCGGCTGTACTTGTGTGCTCGATCTGCTTCACATCAGGTCATCAGCTGATCTGGGTGTTATGCGTGGCAGGGCCTGGTGAGCTTCTCCCATCGTGCTCGTGCTGGTCTCTGAGTCTGAATACCTGTGCTCCCCCTCAGAATGCAAGGCGAGTGTCTCGGGTGCTTGCCGTGTCATGGAGGTCACCGCTGCATTCGTACTCGCTCTGTGTGCCTCCTCCATCGTCTGGTGAACCTTTGGTTTCTGCCCTTTGTCAGGGGAGCGTGCGGGGTTCGGCTCCGTGGGGTCTTTGTCCTCTCGTCTCTGGTCCTTGGGGTCCTGTTCCTCTGTCCATTCCCAGACCTCGTGAGGCGTAGTGAAGAATGTGGTTCCTCCCTCCCATAGAACGCGGAGTCAGGCTGGGAATACCATTGAATAGGACACCCCCATTTGGCGCAGTTTCCTCTTGGCCATCACGAAGGATTCTCGTTGGCGTTGCACTTCCCGGGAGAAATTGGGGAAAAACCTAACAATGATATTGTCCACCTTGAGTTGCCCTTTGAGGCTAGCCTGGCTCAGAATATGCTCTCTGTCCTTACAGAAGAGGAGACGGGCCACCACCGGCCGTGGTGGTCTGGCATGCAGGGGTGCCCGAGCAGGGACTCTGTGTGCCCTCTCCAGGGCGAAGAACGTCGATAGGCCCTTTTTCGCCACAGCTGTGCACAACCAGTGTTCGAGGTATGCCACCATATTTCCCCTTTTGACTTTTTCAGACAGACCCGTGACCCTAATGTTATTCCGGCATGCTCGATTTTCGGCATCCTCCACCCGCTGTTCCAGGACCAGAACGCCCTTTTCCATGTCGGTGACTTGGCATGCCGTCGCCTGAACCGGTGGCCTCAGGTTGTCTACTTCAGCCTCTACAGTTGTAACACAGTCCGCTAGCTTTCTATGATCCGTCCGCAGTAGGCCCAGATCTTCCCGAATTGTGTCAATTTTGGTCTCCACTGCAGTGTGCGTTGTTTCTATAGCCTGCAGGATATCTTGGAGTGATATCTCCCCTTGTTGGGGCGTCTGTTCATTTTGGGACCCCCTGCGTGATCGTGACTCCCCATTTTCTTCGTTCGCTGATTCTTGGTGCTCAGTGTCACGTCTCTTGGTGATCTGCGTGATGTTGCTGTCTCGTTATGTGGTGTCAGGAAGGGCCTTATATCAGGCGCCCGTCGTCGTGGGTTCTCTCCAAGCCCCGAGGTCATGGTATTGTGGTATGTCATGCTCTGCCAGTAGGTCCGCTGGTGCAAGCTTTGATCTATGGCTCAGCACTAGACACGTCTCTCTCACTCTGCCATCTGCTGATATTCGCTGGCTGGGGACTGAGGCCTACGTTGGATATAGGGCGCACCTCCATGCTCCCTGTGCTCGAAGGACGTAAAGGGTGCTCTCTACCCTCTTAAGTGATGGTGTCTTGGCCCTCAAGTTCCCACTCTTCACCTTCCGCGGGCTTCTTTTAGGTATAATCGGTGGTTCTGGGCAGCTGTCCAGCGGCTCTGGACTATCCCCATGCCAGGCAAGCCCTTTTGTGCCTCAGGAGCACCAAGTGTAGATCCCCTTGAGCATCTTAGCGATCCTGCCCCCAGGCTTCTGTCCCTCCTCTCTAGTCTGCAATGCTCTCTGCCACCATTTTAGGGGGATTGGGCGGCGTGGCTGCAAGCATTCAATATGGCTGCTGTGTTCCTCCGCGGTCTTCCTCTTAATTATGCATCCCGGTCCCTTCTCTGCAGTGTAATGTCGGGCCCAAGCTTTTCATGCGCTGATTATTTCCTCCTCTCCCCAGTCTGTGGAGGGTAACCAGACTGGAAGTGCCCCTGTCCGGTGGCAGTGCGGGTAGTACAGGGCCACCTGCAGCATAGGGAAGCCTCCCTCTAACTGTAGTATCTGCCCGGCTCCGCAGCACTCTCCGCTATCTGTGTGACCGGAGCGTGTGCTGACCCCCCCGCGTGCCGATTCTGCCATTTGGTGAGTTCGGGGGGGGGTCAAGCAGACATCCGCAGCTTTTACCGCCCACCAAGTAATTGCGCCATGCTTGCGGCCTTGCATTCGCTGCACTTCAATTCCTGGTCTCCTCCGGTGGGTCACAGCATGGTCGGAGCCCCCATGTATGCCGCTGCGGGGCCTCTTGCTGGGGGATTTCGCTGTCTGGGGAGTATGCGATGCGGGCTCCAATGACCTGCATACAAGCTCGTCCCTGCCTCGGCTCTCCCCAGCCTTTACTAATAGGTGCGGCCATCATCTTGAGCCGACTCCCAGCCTTGCGGTCTTTAACCCGTTGCAGCCGCTCCCCGGCGAGTCTCGGCTCAAATCTCAGATGTCCATGGTCCCCCAGGGTTCCGATGCGGGGAGGGTCAATTTCGGCTCTTGGGGGCCCCCTGTATCGGTCAGGATGAGATTGGGAAGGAGGTCACTGGCGGGAGCTCAGATTCAGGCTCCAGTCTCTATCTGCATCAGGCCACGCCCCCTCAACTCCCCTTTATTGATAATGTTTTTTTTATATATGTCTTGCACATTCGTCAATGACTAACCAGGTCTTAGACCAACTGCAACAAGCACTGCCCCTCTCGGAAGACGAGGAAGATGCAAACGCAATATACATTGCAACAAATGTTAGAAATATAGTCACCCTGAAACTGCTAGAGCAAGGTTTAACACCTAGGCATGGCATTATAGCTTTCATGATTGAGGCACGCAAATCATACAGAACAGAGGTATTTTATTTGTGGGTTACATTCCCAGCAGCAAATTCAAGAACACAAACATTTCACTTCCACACAGAAGGGGATACACCAGCGGAATATTGTCCGTATGAGGACATTGACGTTCCGCTCATGTACCAGTGTAGTGTAGTTCCTATATTCCCAATAGGCTCTGCGCATTGGAATATTATATACTATAATTTAGACGTAGGACTGAGGTTGACAAGGTCTCAATCGAATAAATTAACTTAATTGTGAGTGCCAGCTAGCGCAGAGGTCACTAGAAACTTTCTCGAATTCACAAGAAGGGATTCGTTTCTGACAACTGCATAAACATGACAACTTTGTTTCCCAAGAATAAGAAACAAATGTCTAGAGTTGCGGAAACAATAGATAGATATTTTACTAAGTCAATCGTGCATGCTTCGTTTCAACAGAGGTGCAGAGAAATAGAGAGAGAGGCGTTTTCAATAAAAGTATTTATTGAACAGTCTTCTGTCTCCTGCAGAAGAAATGAACTGCTACAATTGCAATACTGGTTGTAAAGTACAATGCGTACAGTACGAAGAGTATTACAAAATAATACTGTAAAAGCATGGTATGGTTTCTAAGCCATAAAATACATAGAATACATACATTATTAAATAATGACTAAAAGTACTCAACTGGTGCTTCTAAAATAAGCCTACCTAGGTCTAGTACGAGGGAAGAAGTAAGTGAGGTGTAGATTAAGTTTAGTATTCTTTGCCAAGAATCTCTCCAAGAATTCTCTAAGGGTCCAATCAGCTCCGTACCTTGGTTTTAGAATGAAGGAGGTCTTGTATCTCTCTCTCAGAACTTGATTTCCCAGCAACCCGCAAGCGCAGCCTGGAAACACTGGAGCTGGATTTCTCGGCAGGAGAAAAGACAGCGTTTGCTGGAGGTGTCGGCTTCCTTCGGCACTTGCTGCGGTGAGCTGTGTCGTGTAGGTAGATAGTCGAACTGCTCCAAACCACCGTGTGTTTGCCTGGGCAAGTGTGGGCATATTTATACCTTGAAGGTACCGAGATTGACGTAAGGTTGGACATAATAACGTCATCAAATACTCAGTTCTTTGAAAACTCCAAGATTTCTTGGATAAATTAATATTCAAGCAAGGGGAAGTCCCTGACTGCTGAATGCGGGTTTTTCCAAGAAATTGTTGTAGATTTCTGGAATGAGTGGAAGTAGCCATGCCGTATTTGGATTGCATGGGCTAAGTCTAAATATGGTTATGATTTCTATGCCTATATAAGGATAGGGTGATTTATACCTATATATGGGCATGAATCGGGAAAATTACACTAGGGTCCTAAATTCATATACAACACCAGGAACATTTATACTGGTTTATAGGTGCCCTACCTCATATAAGAAGAATAGTGACACTTGGCCCACTCCAAAGAGAAGGGACAACATGGCCAATATTGGCGGCCTACACACCACATCCTGACATTGAAACAATGCCATCAGGAGACTTACTCACATAACACAAAAAATTGATAAAAATCTACAGAAACTTGATGCAATTCGTCATGAGGACACTTACAGTTCAACCAGCAATTCTTGAAACAAATTGAACTCAAGCTCAGAGTACAGCAACTAAAATCATACCACAAATATTACATACGGTAATCGGTAAAATGCCCACAAAACATGAACAAATGCTATTCTGTGTAGCTCAGAAAATAACACAGATAGAGGCAGTATTCCCAAATACTACAACGTATGAAAAACACAGAATGCAAACAATCTACTTGCCCATGGAGATGACACCACAAAAAGAGGATTTTACCACTTGAGGTATAGTTTTTGCTGCCATTTGTATCAGATCTCATTGTATCCCATTATTAGCAGTAGTACCAGACGTTTTGAGACAAATACAAAACGAGTACAGAGCAGAGCCAGCTCTGAACTTAGGGATGAAGTTACTATAACTATACCCAGGTATCCTCCATAATATTAGCTAATATTAAAGAGGAAGCAGCTTCAGTGGCTATCCACCAACTCCTAAGGGATTTCATTCCTTTAGAACAAGAACACAAACTACCGAAGATAATTGAAACTGCATATGCAGATTTAGACAGAGGCAGTTTCAGTGGGAAAGCTTTAAAACCACAACTGATGGGCAGTCCTGAAAAGGAGACTTTCAAGCTGCTTCAACAAAAAAAGAAGTGAGACAATAAAAAACAACAAAACTTTAACACCTTCCATGCCCATGATGAACTCAGCTCATCATGAGTCACTGTGGAGCTGTGCTCATGACGAGCTGAGCTCGTCATAATGGCCATGGCCCGCCCACACACGGCTTATTCCCCGCCTGTGCAGGAGAATTAATTAGTGGGCGAGTCTGTGACGAGCTTATGTTTACTGTGAGTCATGACGAGCTGAGCTCGTCATGAGCACAGCTGGGCAGCGGACCCCCCGCTCCCGCACCGTGGGGGAATTTCCCCAGCTGCCAAGGGGTTAAAAGAAACAGATGTCAATTGAGAGGTAGATCTCCTTCACAGGAGCCCTCTGAGAAGAGTTATAACCTTAGGAATAGGGATAATATTAGAAAAACCTGACAGGTATCAGGATACTGATAAATGTTCCTCTCGTTCCTTTCAGGGTTCATCGAAAAACTCGGAAAGGGAAGGACGGTCAGACAGACAAGAAGAGCGTACAAAGTTCAGAGACAAGCAGCATGCTCAAGAATATTCTTCCAAAAAAAAGATAAAACTAAACAAAGCTATAGTTAAAAAAGAAGAAGGTTGCAGGTCTAAAGATTAGACATGCCCAGAATTCTGAGGACTCAACTACTGAAACGGGGAATGGGCTATGACGATGCTAGATAGTGTGGCAGAAGTAGCAATAGCTCATCAGAACCTGATGGAATTTCTGGTGACAGTGGACTTGAATGATTATATCACGGTGGAAACACCTGATACTAGGGAGAGTGACGCATATATTTTATACAAAATGACACTCCAAATGGAGGGGGACAAATGCAGAACAGTGAGAGGTCTCTTTTGGGAGAACCTGACATTTGGCTATGACATTTTGTTAGCTGAACAAGATTGGCCGCCAGAATTCATCATGGATTGCCCTAAAGGAGTGTGAGCAGAACACGGTCCCTACCTTGAGTGACCCGACGCTTCCCTCGAGGTTCCGGACCTCGCGGTCCGTCCCGTCGGCGTCCCTGGCAACCCGGACCCCATTCTTGTCTCCCTCATTGCAGGAACCAATACAGAAGAACTGAAAACCGGTAGGACTCCCGAGTAACCCCGGAAGTCCCTCCCCCTACCCGATGACGGAGGACGTAAAAGCAGGAAACGAAGACGGCGGTGTGTGCAGCAGAGAGTTCGACTCGTGGCAGGACATGGACGGCGGCCCCCCTGTGAAGCCGAATGGAGAAAAAGGAGAAGACGACGAGGTCTGGACGGAGGACTGGTGGAGTCCTGTGGAGGACGCTGGAGAGCGGGCGTAACTCGCGGGAGAGTTACGGCGGGGGCATGTGAGTAACAAACCCCTTTTTGTGTATCTGTATCTAGAATGTACATAGCCCTAGCGTAAACTGCCACCGCCTCCCTTGGTCTCACCATTCACTGTATATAATCAGCCACTCGCGGTTACCGGCACTTGTATAATACGCCCCACACTGACTCCCCCTTCCAGCACCCTCCTCTCCTTCCCGACTGTATCATTTCTCTCCCCATACCTCCCTCACGGTCCGCTTTCCCTTCTGCACTCCCGGGGATGGTATTAGGTGCCAACGCCATTAAGAGCGATCATACTAACGGCCCTTATTTCTCTCTCTCTTTGCCCACCTCCGAGGAACCACCAGCCCACGGAAGGAGCAAAACGACCTGGTGGACGACACCCAACCCAACGCCCGACCGTGTTACAACTCCCATCAAGGAACCATCATTGTGACCTCCCGCCAAGCACCTTCCCAGTCGGAGCTACCCTAATCCTATCTTTTGTGTTCTACTTGACTTTGTGCACGCAAATAAAGAGACATAGGCCACTTTATACGGCCTCCACGCCTGTTATTCCGGCCCGCACACACCCCACGACAACAGTTGGTGTCAGAAGTGGGATTGCCCGGAAGCATGGAGGCCGCGGTGAAGAAAGTTGCCGAGACCCAGGAACAGTTGGGGAAGATGATGGAGCAATTCCTCAAAACCGCCGAGGATGACCGAGGCCAGTTGCATGACGTGCTGAAGGGTCAAGGGGCGGCCCAGGACCAAGCTATGGGAAAGCTCACGGACGTACTAGGCCACCAAAGACCTGTCTCTTCCCTCCCCTCAGTGGTTCTCCAAAAGTACGTCCCGGGGGAAGACCCGGACTTCTTTTTTACTAATTTCAAACGGCTGGCCCAAGCTGCTGCCTGGCCCCCTGATCGTTGGGGACACTATCTAGGTCCACTACGTACCGGCGAATTACAGGCGGCGTATCAGCAGGCCAATGTACAGGGCCAAACACCTTATGCCGATATCAAAACCTGTATCCTAGAACGGCTAGGCATAGATGATGAAACCTACAGGGTGAAGCTGCGCCAAGCAAAAGAAGGACCACAAGAAACGCCAAGAGCACTGTCTTTCCGCATCAGGGAACTGGCCGATCGCTGGTTGAGATCTGCCTCCGCAACGAAAGAAGATATCCTCTCCAAAATATATTTGGAACAGTTTCTAGCCTCCTTACATCCTTCTACTCAAAAATGGGTCTACCAACACGCCCGTCTCACCTTGGAGAGCGCGGTAGAGATCGCCAGCGCTTACAGCCGTGCCCAGGACTTTCAGAGGCCAAAAGATGACCATTCACACCGTCCCCAGTCTCACAACCTGACCCGAACACCGAGACCTCCCCTGCTTAAGAAACCGGAGCCCGTACCTTTGTTCCCGTATCCTGTTATGATGCAGGCACCCACACCTGGTCCACAGTGCTATCACTGTGGGGGATATGGGCACATCGCCCGGGTGTGTCCCCAGAAAGATGAACCAATGGAGGTGGGCCTCGCCGAGAACTTTGTTTGCATCACTGCTGAACCGAACCCTCCTAGGTTTCACTGCCCGGTACAGATCGAGGGACACCCTGTTCTAGCCCTTGCTGATACGGGCTGCAGACAAAGTGTACTCCGTCCTCAGGAGCTGCCGAACCCGGTGGGACCAGTGACCGGTATGGTAGCCATCCAGTGTGTGCATGGGGACACAAAACTATACCCCACCGCCCGGGTTCGGGTTCAACACCTTACAGATCAGGGAACTACACTAACCTTTGGCCTTATTCCGACCCTCCCAGAGCAGGTAATACTGGGCAGCGACTACTCTGGACTACCCCGTCTTCTTCATGAGACCACCGACTCCCTAGAAAAATGGTGGTTGGAGGCCCCGTTTCCACATGACCAACCAAGACAAGAAGTTTCAGACAAACCCTACAAAACAAAAACCCAAAAGAAGAAAGAGAAGAGGAGCCATGCCACTGTCTTTCCCGTCCGAGCGGAAGAACACCCCTGGGAAACCGACAGAGAATTCCGAGCCGCCCAACAGGAAGATCCCGTCCTCCAAAATGCCTGGAGACAGGCCCTGGACAATGAAGACCCCTTACAAGTAGGTCCCTATTTCTTCAGAAAGAACAGCCTTTTATACAGGAAGGGAGGGGCACAACAAACACCACAGCTAATAATCCCGGGACCCTTCCGAGGCAAGGTGTTGTTTCTCGCCCATAGTCACCTGCTGGGAGGCCACTTTAGCGACGAGAATACAGGACAGGCTATCTTGGAAAAATTCTATTTGCCTGGTCTCTACCAGCAAATAAAACTGTACTGTTGTGCATGCCCGGTGTGCCAAAAGAATAGCAGGTATCGACCCCCCAGAGCACACCTGCAGCCTCTACCCCTTATCGATATATCCTTCAGTAGAGTAGGGATGGACATCATAGGCCCCCTGTTGCCCTCCAGAAGCGGTTGTCGATACGCCCTAGTACTGGTCGATTACTCCACCCGCTTTCCGGAAGCTGTACCCCTAAGACAACCCACCACCCAGAATATAGCCAAAGCCTTGATCTCGATTTTCTCTAGGGTTGGCTTCCCTAGAGAAATCCTAACCAACCAGGGGACTCCCTTTGTGTCCACGCTTATGAGGCAGGTGTGTTCCCGATTGGGTATTAAGCAGATAAGGACCTCAGCTTACCACCCCCAGACCGACGGGCTGGTTGAGCGCTACAACGCCACCCTAAAGACTACTCTGAAAAAGCTATTGGCCCTTGAGAGTAAGAGGTGGGAGGAGATGCTACCCTTAGCGCTTTTTGCGATCCGCTGCAAGGTTCAGAGCAGCACTGGATATTCGCCCTATGAGCTCTTATATGGGCGACCCCCACGAACCCTGTTGGATATGGCCAAGGAAGCCTGGGAGTCCGAACCAGACCGAACCAGGCCCCTCCCTGAGTATGTAGAAAACCTCAAAACACATCTGGGGCAAATACGGGACATCGTAAGGCAGAACATGGTGACGGCACAAGCCATTCAGAAGCACCAGTACGATAAGGGCACCAAACCACGGTCTTTTGTCCCAGGAGACCTGGTTCTTCTCCTGATCCCGTCATCTGACCACAAACTACTGGGACAATGGCAGGGCCCTTTTTCCATCCTACGACAAGTAACGCCGGTTACCTATGAGGTTGAAACAGAACCTAACCGACATACCTCCCAGATTTACCATGTAAACCTACTGAAAGCCTGGGTCGGTCCTCTTCCTGTACTGGTTGGTACAGAACCCGAAACGGTTTTGTCTTATGAGGTGTGCATGGATCCGGATCTGCCCGAAAACCAAAGACAGGATCTACGGACGTCCTTGAGTTCACTACACCAGATCTTCTCCTCCTACCCGGGCCGCACCTCTGTAATCGAACCGGCCATCATAACAGAGCCCGGAAAAATAGTACGTCAACGACCCAATCGGGTCCCTGAAGCCTGTAGAGCCATCATCCAAGAAGAGATAGTACAGATGATGCGCCCTGGGGTCATAGAGCCGTCTATTAGTAGCTGGAATTCTCCCATTGTACTAGTCCCTAAGCCGGACGGTTCGATCAGGTTTTGCATCGACTTTCGAGAAGTGAACAAAATCTCCTCGTTTGATACATACGCCCTCCCTCGTGTTGATGAGATGATTGAACATATAGGGAAGGCGAAATACATCAGTACGCTGGACCTATGTAAGGGGTATTGGCAAATCCCGTTGAGAGAGGAGGATAAGAAGAAAACAGCATTTTCTACCCCCGAAGGATTATATCAGTTCACCATGATGCCCTTCGGCCTTCACGGTGCTCCAGCTACTTTCCAAAGAGCCATGAATCACGTGTTGCAACCACATTCCCGTTATGCGGGTGCCTATTTGGATGGCATAATCATCTACAGTGATGATTGGGAACAACACCTACATCACCTGCATGAAGTCATCTACTCCCTGGGTTCTTATGGGTTCACCGTTAACCCCGCAAAAACCACCCTTGCTGCCCAAACAGTTAAGTACCTGGGTTATCTACTAGGCGAGGGCGTTATCCGACCCCAGAACAATAAAGTCACCACCATCCAGCCAATCCCCTTTTCACAAACACGTAAAGAACTTCGTGCATTTCTTGGTCTTTTGGGATATTACAGGAGGTTTATCCCTAGCTTCTCACAGACTGCGGCACCACTAACTGATCTTTTGAAAAAGACAATGAAGACCGAAGACGCACTGAAGCACCCTGACTCTCGTATGCTACGAGCATTTCACCACCTTAAACAGTCCTTGATGTCCGGTCCTGTGCTTATCAGCCCAGACTAGCCCCTACCGTTTATCCTTCAGACCGATGCGTCCGAACAGGGTCTGGGGGCTGTCCTATCACAGAGGGACCACAACGGCGATGAACGACCCATCCTTTTCCTGAGCCGAAAGTTATTTCCGAGGGAGACGAACTACGCGGTGGTAGAAAAAGAGGCGCTGGCCATCAAATGGGCAGTAGAAAGCCTCCGCTACTATCTGGATGGACGTGAATTCGTCTTGTATACCGATCACGCTCCATTGGAATTGATGGCCCGCAACAAGGAACACAACGACCGTGTCCTACATTGGTTCTTGTCCCTACAACCCTATAGGTTTAAGACGTTGCACAGGAAAGGCATTGATCAGGGTAATGCCGACTACCTATCCCGATACCCTCCCCCTTCAACCAGAACAAGAAGGACAGCTAGGGAAAGGGGATGTGAGCAGAAAACGGTCCCTACCTCGAGTGACCCGACGCTTCCCTCGAGGTTCCGGACCTCGCGGTCCGTCCCGTCGGCGTCCCTGGCAACGCGGACTCCATTCTTGTCTCCCTCATTGCAGGAACCAATCCAGAAGAACAGAAAACCGGAAGGACTCCCGAGTAACCCCGGAAGTCCCTCCCCCTACCCGATGACGGAGGACGGAAAAGCAGGAAACGAAGACGGCGGTGTGTGCAGCAGAGAGTTCGACTCGTGGCAGGAGACGGACGGCGGCGCCCCTGTGAAGCCGAACGGAGAAGAAGGAGAAGACGACGAGGTCTGGATGGAGGACTGGTGGAGTCCTGTGAAGGACGCTGGAGAGCGGCCGTAACTCGCGGGAGAGTTACGGCGGGGGCATGTGAGTAACAAACCCCTTTTTGTGTATCTGTATCTAGACTGTACATAGCCCTAGCGTAAACTGCCACCGCCTCCCTTGGTCTCACCATTCACTGTATATAATCAGCCACTCGCGGCTACTGGCACTTGTATAATACGCCCCACACTGACTCCCCCTTCCAGCACCCTCCTCTCCTTCCCGACTGTATCATTTCTCTCCCCATACCTCCCTCACGGTCCGCTTTCCCTTCCGCACTCCCGGGGATGGTATTAGGTGCCAACGCCGTTAAGAGTGATCAGACTAACAGCCCTTATTTCTCTCTCTGTTTGCCCACCTCCGAGGAACTACCAGCCCGCGGAAGGAGCAAAACGACCTGGTGGACAACACCCAACCCAACGCCCGGCCGTGTTACAACTCCCATCAAGGAACCATCATTGTGACCTCCCGCCAAGCACCTTCCCAGTCGGAGCTACCCTAATTCTATCTTTTGTGTTCTACTTGACTTTGTGCATGCAAATAAAGAGACATAGCCCACTTTATACGGCCTCAACGCCTGTTATTCCGGCCCGCACACACCCCACGACAACAAGGAGAAACAGTAATTTTACTGGCATTCTCAGACCATATTCCCAGGCACCTAACTCACACATATGCGCCGGAGTGGGCAGTAGCCCAAGCACCTGCATTATACAAAAACCATGTTGGATGAGATGAGGATTCAACCCACCACATAATTCCTTTAAAAAATACTCCAACTGCACAAAGGCAGTATGCAATAAAGCAAGAAGCTAAAAAACAGGTCGGGGAGATTTTAGATCAAGTTGAATACCTCGGGATGATCGAAAATTGCACCTCATCGATGAATAATCCTTTGTTTCCGGTCATGAAACCTGACAACTCATATCATTTAGTTTTAGATAATAGACATTTAAAAACTTGCACTAAGACATTTGCAGTCCAAACCAATAATGAATAACATTGTGCAGAAAAAATATAAAATAACTCTTGATATCTCAAAAAGATTTTTATGCCAAAATATAGTGCCTAAAAGCAGGTATCTAACAGCTACCTCAGCACTAGGGTCACAGCTGCAATTTTGTCGACTCCCCCAAGGGTATAAGATTAGTCGGGGTTGTTTTCGGCTAGAGTAACTGAGTTACTTTAGAATATGAGCTTTCAAGTGAAGGGAAAAGCCTGTTTAGAAAAGTGTGCCCTGCTCCAAACTCCAAATGTACAAACAATTCTGGGATTCCTACATTTTGGTGAAACATACATTTTGGATTACACAGAAAGAGTAAAACATTTCTACAATTTATTAAAACATGATTTTTCAGTAAGACAATGGACAAAGGAACACACAGATATCCTTCGTTCGTTACAAGCTGACATGATAGCTTCCAAACACTTACAGACACAGGTAAACGTATGCTACCTAGTGATCCGTATAGTTGCGTGTCAATCTGGGAACAGCTATCAAACATATAATGAAGGTGAAACAGGACCAATTGCATACAAATCACATTTGTAAATAAATGCTGAGATGCGCTTAACATCTAAAGAAAAGATTCTAACAGCAGTACAGACTGCTGTAGTCAGGGAAAGAGCACTGTCTCAGGGGAAACGAATAATAGTGGTGACTCCAGTTCCAGCCTTAGAGGCTGCAACAAAAGCGAGCGTTCCTAGCGCTAAAACCTTACATCCAAGATGGTTACAAGATGGTTACAAGGGGCTAATTCTCTCACTGCAAAAGATGTAGAATACCGACTCAAATCTAAAGACACAAGCATTTCTGCAATACGAACATGAATAACCTCCACCAAACTAAATAATGCCACTAGATCAGTATGAATATATAATTTATACTGATGGATCAGCTCACCCAGCCATAGGAAGTGAGCAACAATATAGGGTGGCATGTGCATTCGTTAAAGGTTCCACCGTAACATGTCAAGCACAGACACCATTATTAACAGACGACAAACCACTAGCGTGTGTTTATGAGGACCACTGCAGCCCCTTACAAAGAGATGGAACTTACAGGTATAACATGGTTGCAGTGGATTCCTGCTTAAGATTCCTATCGGTGTGGCCCCAAAGCTCTGCTGATGCTCTAACTGTTATAAAAGATTTGCGAGTCTTTATAGGGTCATACGCAATTGGCACATTACATTCTGACCAGGGCCCTTTGTTTAGCTCTCAGGCTTACAAGGAGGGCATGGGAGGGTTGCGTGTAGCATTGCAGTACTCCTCTCCATACCATCCCAAGGGAAATTTGGTTGTGGAGAGGGAAAACCAAGATTTAAAGCAATCTTTAAAAGCAAGAATATTAAGCACGGGCGAGAGCGGGGTAAAACATGTGTATGGAGTGCAGGGAACATTAAATAACATGCCAAGAAATTCTCTAGGGAGGGTCACTCCATGTGATGTCCTATTTGGGACAAGAATGTGGGTACCTGATCTTGATTGTAAAGGTGCAGTGGTGGATGAAAAGCCTTTTAAAATCCATGATTGTTTGGCTGTTTTACAGGATTTAAATGAATCCAGGATACAACAAAGTAATGTCCATATGAAGCAGACTGCCACTGGGAAAGTCAAATCAGTCACGGCAGGACCTGTCTGGATCCCAAAAGTCAGAGATCTGGTCAGAGAGAAACTAGCAGACAAGAAAGAATTTGGGCCATCATACACAATGCCTGTACAGGTCCTATCAGTTGAAGGAATAAGAACTGTACTTTTACCACCTCTTGCTGGAAAAAAGGAGAAAAGATATGTCTCAATCGACTTAATCAAACCACACAATGTGGCCAATACCGAGTAGCAGGCCTCATGGACTCCAAAGTAGCAGGCGCCCTCCTCTCGCTACAATTGAAGAAGTTCAAACGGAAAGACTCATCACGTTCGAAGACTCTCCTGCATGGAATGATGGTCTATGCAACAATGCTATGGAACTCATTCCCCTTGGACCTGAAGTTCAAATCCAGAATCAAAATGAAAGACAAATTTCAATTTGACCAACTACATACCTCAACAAAAGCAAACTACGATTTCGACAAATCCTGATGCAATACCAGTTCAGTTCAAGTAGTCTTTATTTGATAATTTTCCAATCATAAAAGACACAGTACAGTAATAAAAATGTCATTAAAAGGGTATAACACCAAAAACATGAAATCGTACAAAATGTTATACAAGCATTATCGAAAGACCTTAACATTGTAACATTATGATAACTTTTAAAAACGAATCCATAAAAAAAAAAAAAACTTTATCAAGATCTACAAGGGAGAAGCAGCTTACTCAAATAGTGGATCCTAAAGCAGGGAAATTTTTCCTTCGCAATGCCCAGGCCCAACTAAGAAATTTCATAATGGCTATAACAATGTCTGGTTGTGTATTTGTTACCAAAATACGCATAGCTACCATACCAGACCTAGGGCCTAGATCTAAACAGAGCGGCTTGAGCCACTTACGGCGGGGGCCCTTGTAAGCCTGGCACTCGAACAAAACATGGGATATCGACTCTTCCTAAGATAAACACAAGGGACAATTAATGTCTAGAGATTTGTTCCATTTAGCGGTGAAAGATTTTAACAGGAGAGTGCCCACTCTAAATTGGTGATATAATTTCCTATCACCAGGTTTCGTAATCAAATTCCAGTAGGCCGCGGCTTTCACTTCAAACTTTTGTTCCAGGAAGATACCTCTAAGCGAGTTGCTACCCACCACCGACAGGGACTTCTTAGTAATCATATCCCAACAAAGTGCTTGATACTCCTTTTTATTGGGAAATGGATTTCCTATCGGGTCTTCCCACAGGTGTCTAAGCCCCATGGCAAACAAATTGCACATAAGCTTCTGGAGCCATTTAATTTTTGAGGATAATTCAGCATTTCTAACATACATTAAAGCATCGGCGTAAGACGCCAATTTGGGAGTGGTCCATAACCTCCTCCAGTAAGCTAGGGGTCTAAAACCCGCCACCTCATCAAAGGAGGTGCAGCCTAGATCTAATAGCAGAGGCTTAATAGGGGTTGATTGTGGGAGAGCGGTCAGTGACCTCAGAAACTTATTTTGTGCCCGGACCAGAGGTACTAGATTTTCAAACCCCCAAAGTTCGGCACCATATATTATAGAAGCTCTGATTTTCCCATTATAGATCGTCAAAGCGGGCCCCACCGGTTTAGTAGTTGAAAGTAGGCTTTCTTTTAGTAGGGCTCCTGCTAGCTGGCTGTGCCTGTGAACTAGAACATCTAGCTGTGGTGACCAGTTCATCCCCCTACCCATAGTCACACCTAAGTATGAAAGGTATGAGTTTGTTCTAAAGGTGCTTTTTCCATTTGTACTCTTCCTTTGACCGATTTATACTTATGCAGCACCATGAATTTTGTTTTGTCAACATTTACTATAAGGTCATGGTCGTTGCAAAAATCTGAAAATCTGTCAAGGGCACGTTCGGGCAAGCTGGTAGTAGTGTTCCCTGACAGGGAAGGTCAGCACATCAAAATATGAATAAGTGTGAAATAACATATATTAAGGGCACTTTGAAGTAAAGATTGCTGTAAGTACAGCTGGGGTGCTCTAGAAACCAGTGCCCCTCACTACCAAGAAGTGGTAATAGCAGATTGAAACGAACTGCCGTTGCAAATACCCAAAAGAGAAGGTCAGCAAAGCACAGCCCAATTCCAATTGTGTAAAGTCTTTGCAATCTCAAGAATGTAATATCAAAATAGATCTATGTTACACATATACAAAGTATAGTCAATGACATAAACTGATCCCAAATTTAATTAGGACAAGATGACCAAGTCACAATGTTTAGATATGTAATTTTCTTTATTCCTTGTTCATATTCAGACGTTAGATGCAGCGAACATGTGTTTCGTCTGTACACAATTAGTACTAAGACTTTCTCAAGGCTGTAGATACAGACAATGTAAGCATAAGTCAAGCAAATAATAACAGTTTGTCAACAATTAGAGCTTACTGATCAAAACACAATCCAATCCCAAGTTGAGTAGGAACACCGATAAATCATGCTAAAGAAAAAGATTTATGTGATTGTCAAGGGGTCACTGACACGGACGGACGGGGTGCGGACCTTAATCCCTGTTTGTTTCCGCCCCGTCCGCAGGAGCCTATCGGCCCCTTCAACTTTTCCTGGATGATATCAATGGATCTGCCCTCAGCAGCGGAGTCATCTCTCGGGAGCCTATCAACGGAGTCGGCGTCATCGCCATCAGACCAATCAGAAGTGCCGGGGGCGGATAAGGAAGCTGACTGCTCACAGGAACGTGCGAACGCCGGAGACAGAGGTGAACCAGAAGACGAGAGAGCTGCGGTAGCCGACGGATTGCCTGACCCCGCTGTGGACGACGACCTGGCCCTACCTTCCGATAAGCCAGGAGGCCACCAATACCACAAGCCGCCCTGCCACGCTTCCGGAGAAGTGTGGCTGGACAAGGTACGGGGCGCTTAAGGGGTCTGTTTTCTTTACGGGTTGGGACGGGTTAGGGGTGGGTGAGGGAATTCACGGGGCTGTTTGTTGTTGGTCTTCACTTCCCATCACTGCACAGCTGTTTTATGGTTGTGGTTGATGATAGGTGTTGGAACACCAGTGATCCCCTCATGCCCCCATCCCTCTTCCTTCTACAGAGAGTCCCCATGACCACTCAGTAACGCAGGGTGTTTTCTTCCTTTCCTTTTTGAGCTGTCCATTCGGAGAAGTATCCGGAATCCCAGAGACCGCTGTGTATCGTCAGGAGCCTCACCAGGAGCTGCAGCCAGAGCCAAGATTGGGACTTATTGCGGAGCTCATTATTTTCTTTCAACTGTTTTGTAATGACACCCTTGTTGTAAATTCTTGAAATAAAACAGCACAGAGACCACCATTAAGTCTGAAGACTGCTTCTTAGGTCCCCACCCCAGCCTGAATCTCACAAGTGGCGAGCCAGATAGGAGACTTTGGACAGAACCCCCATTCGATACAGAATGGAAAACCTGATTACACAGATGAAGGAGGGACAGGCCAAGTTGGAGTGGGCCATGGAACAAAGCACCACCCAGGCCGAGGCTGACAGGACGGCCTTTACACAGGCTATACAGATTCAGTCCGATAGCCTCTTGAAACTAGCAGAGGGACAGACCCAACTCCTGACTGTACTAGGACAAGGTAGATCCAATCCACCACCTGGTACAGTAGTTCCCCTCCAGAAGTTCACCCCGGGAGAGGACCCCTAGGCTTTCTTCCTAAACTTCGAAAGGGCCGCAAGGGCCAGTTCATGGCCAGGGGAAAGGTGGCCCTTCTATCTTGCACCTCTACTAATAGGAGAAGCACAAGCAGCTTACCAAATGGTAAACCGTGATGGAGCCGGAGAAACCGTCAAAAAGCAACATACCTCTGAAACAAGACAAAAAGCCCCAAAAAGGGATTACAGAACCCCCTCGTATTCGTCTTCAGCGGCCTGAGGTCCCTAACATCTCGGGTCCTCAATGCTATGACTGTGGGGAATGGGGCCATATAGCCCGGTATTGCAGAAAGAAAAAGGAGAAGGAGGACAAGCCCATGGATGTGAGCTATGCTCCCAGGTCCATACTATATGCACAGGAAACCGGGACAGTGTTCTATGTAAGTGTGACTATTAAGGGGGTTTCCGTTAGGGCTTTATTGGATTCTGGTTGCAAACACTCAGTTGTGCGAAAATAACTTGTTGACCAGTCCTGTCTTATCCCCGGAAAGACTGTCCATATCCATTGTGTTCATGGAGACGTCAGGGAATCAGGAAATACCCGGTAGCAGTGGTAACGCTCTATAGCCATACAGGAAAGGGAACCAAAGTAACAGTAGGGGTTATGTCAGATCTCCCTGAGCCTGTTATCATCGGGATAGACAACCCATCTTTTAACACATTGATGTTAGACGCACTGCAACACGTCCATAAATCACATGATACATTCCTGTCTTCAGAACCTTGGTCCAGAGATACCCATTTTAGAACAGCTCAATTGAACGATGCTAGCCTTACTAATGCATGGCAAACTGCTAGAGAGGCTCAGGATCCTCTAAACCGAAGATACCCCACATTCATAGAGAAAAATGGTCTTCTCTATAGGTTGGCCAAAGCAGATGCAGAACCTCAGCTGTTGGTTCCTAACGGGTTCCGCGATCAAATTCTATTTTTTGGCCACACACACCTATTAGCTGGCTATTCCGGGGCAGAGAAGACAGGGCAGTCTATCTTACGTCATTTCTTTTGGCCAGGGATATACGCTCAAGTTCAGAAATATTGTCAGGAGTGTAAAATATGCCAGAAACGTAATCCATACATTCCACCTCCTGTACGGTTGTGTCCCATGCCCATCATTGGTGTACCCTTTGACAGAATAGGTATGGACCTGATTGGACCATTGCCCAAATCATGTAGAGGACACCAGTATGCCCTGGTGTTAGTGGATTACGCGACACGTTATCCTGAGGCTTTTCCTCTTAGAGCCTCTACGTCATCAGCCATTGCTCAGAGGTTGGTAGAGGTGTTTTCCCGCATGGGGTTCCCTAGAGAAATCATTACCGATCAAGGCACCCCCTTTGTGTCTAGGTTAATGCAGCAGGTGTGTATACATCAAACACATAAAGACCTCTGTATACCATCCCCAGACAGACGGCTTGGTAGAGCGATACAACGGCTCCCTAAAGCTAACCCTTAAGAAATTGCTGTCTGGGGACGGCAGAAACTGGGACCAGCTTTTACCACTTGCCCTTTTTGTCCTTCGCAGCCAGACCCAGTCCAGTTTGGGCACCTCCCCGTTCGAACTACTGTTTGGACGGAAACCGAGAACTCTATTAGAGATCACCAAAGACAGCTGGGAAACAGAAGGGGTTCAGGAAGCCGAGGTATTACTGGACTACTCCCAACAATTACAGTCCCGACTCCACAAACTTAGATCCCTTGCACATGACCATTTGGCCATTGCCCAAACTAAACAGAAAGCATTTTATGATCGTGGCAAGAAGTGGAGAGAACTTAATGTCGGGGATTGGGTATTGGTATTACTACCCTCCTCTTCCCATAAATTGGGAAAGAATGGCAGGGACCCTTCAAAATACTCAAAAAAATAGGACACACTACTTATCTGATACAGTTGGAAGGAAGAAAAACACAGATCTATCATATCAACCTTCTAAAGAAATGGCTACGGAAACCCCCACAAACAGTCAATACAGTCTCCACAGAATTAAAACCTCCTCACACCATCAGAAAGACCCCGATAAACACAGAACTCTCCCCAAAACAGAAAGGCGAAGTCCTTTCTCTCCTCTTACACTTTTCTGAAGTGTTCTCAGATCAACCCGGATGTACTCATTTGGCTGAACACTTCATCCCCACCCCACCAGGGGTAGTGGTGAAAAAGAAACCACACCGCATTCCTGAGGCAAGACGCCTAGGGTTCCAAACTGAAGTGCAAAGTATGTTAAAATCAGGGATAATAGTACCTTCCCACAGCAATTGGTGTTCACCAGTGGTCCTGGTACCTAAACCAGATGGTAGCATTCGCTTTTGTATTGACTTTCGAGCTGTAAATCGTGTTTCCAAGCAAGATGCCTACCCATTGCCGAGGGTTGACGAACTTCTCGAACGTCTTGGTGAGGCCCGGTATATAACAACTATCGACCTCACCAAGGGTTATTGGCAGATACCCCTCGCACAGGCTGACAGAGAAAAGACCTCCTTTTCTACACCACCAGGTCACTTTCATTTTACTGTCCTCCCCTTTGGGTTGCATGGGGCTCCGGCAACTTTTCAAAGGGTCATGGACAGGTTGTTGGCCCCACATATGAATTATGCGTCGGCCTATCTGGACGATATTGTCGTTTTTAGTAAAACATGGAAAGACCACCTTGTCCATCCACAGAACATATTGTCCAGCTTACAGGACGCCAAGCTTCATATCAATGCAAAAAAATCCAGAATAGCTTTCCAGAAGGTTAAATATCTGGGTTATCTTTTGGGCGAGGGTCGCATCGAACCTCAGACAGAAAAAGTAGAGGCCATAAAAGCTGTACCCTACCCTTCCACAAAGAAAGACTTTCGAGCCTTCCTGGGTCTGGTGGGATATTACCGCCGGTTCATACCCCAGTTTGCTGAATTGTCAGGACCCCTCACAGATCTACTCCGAAAGTCCCAAAAGTCTTCTAGTCTGCCAGTCCCCTCTGACAGAGAAAGTTCTGCTTTCCTGGCTTTGAAGACTGCCCTCATGTCCTCCCCTGTTCTCGTCTCGCCTGACTTTCGAAAAACCTTCATATTGCAAACAGACGCCTCGGGGTCGGCATCGGAGCAATTCTGTCCCAACTGGACGAGCTAGGGGCTGAAAGACCCATTCTCTATATCAGCCGAAAATTCATTCCTAGAGAACAGGCTTATTCAACCATTGAAAAAGAATGTCTTGCTGTCAGGTGGGGGGTTGAGAAACTGAGGTACTATTTGGAAGGCAGACCCTTCATTCTCTATACTAATCATGCCCCTCTGCAATGGCTTCAACGCAACCGAGACCATAACGATCGCATTCTGCATTGGTTTTTGGCCTTACAACCTTTTCAGATTGAGGTCATTCATGGGAAGGGTTCTGACCAGGGGAATGTGGACTTTCTGTCACGGTTTCCAATTTCCCCCGATTGGGTCAATCCCGGGGGTGGGATGTGTCAAGGGGTCACTGACATGGACGGACGGGGTGCGGACCTTTATCCCTGTTCGTTTCCGCCCTGTCCGCAGGACCCTATCGGCCCCTTTAACGTTTCCTGGATGACATCAATGGATCTGCCCTCGGCAGCGGTGTCATCTCTCGGGAGCCTATCAACGGAGTCGGCGTCATTGCCATTGGACCAATCAGAAGTGCCGGGGGCGGATAAGGAAGCTGACTGCTCACAGGAACGCGCGAACCCCGGAGACAGAGGTGAACCAGAAGACGAGAGAGCTGCGGTAGCCGACGGATTGCCTGACCCCGCTGTGGACGACGACCTGGCACTACTTTCTGACAAGCCAGGAGGCCACCGATACCACGAGCCGCCCCGTCACGCTTCCGGAGAAGTGTGGCAGGACAAGGTACGGGGCCGCTTAAGGGGTCTGTTTTCTTCACGGGTTGGGACGGGTCAGGGGTGGGTGAGGGAGGTCACAGGGCTGTTTGTTGTCGGTCTTCACTTCCCAGCACTGCACGGCTGTTTTATGGTTGTGGTTGACGATAGGTGTTGGAACCCCAGTGATCCCCTCACGCCCCCATCCCTCCTCCTTCTACAGAGAGTCCCCATGACCACTCAGTAACGCATCGTGTTTTCTTGCTTTCCTTTTTGAGCCGTCCATTCGGAGAAGTATCCGGAATCCCAGAAACCGCTGTGTATCGTCAGGAGCCTCACCAAGAGCTGCAGCCAGAGCCAGGATTGGGACTTATTGCGGAGCTCATTCTTTTCTTTCAACTGTTTTGGAATGACACCCTTGCTGTAAATTCTTGAAATAAAACAACACAGAGACCACCATTAAGTCTGGAGACTGCTTCTTAGGTCCCCACCCCAGCCTGAATCTCACAGGGATAAAAAGACTCAAAAAAAGGAGAGATTGTAGTAGTGTGTATAGAAAAGATGATATCTACGAGACAAAGAGTAAAAACAATCCACCAAGAATCTTGCAAAAGTATCCATGAAGGTTACATGTATCTCCTATGATATTATGTTGAGCACAAAGAAAAAGTGGTGCCACAAAACGTATAAACCAAATTACAGCCCTCAATCACCTGCAAACTGGCAGGGCATATCAAGATGATATATCAATAAGTGGTAGTAGGAAGTCATGCTTATAAAGTGAAGCTAGTGAATCTAAAACTCAAACAAACCCACCTATAAGGCGGTCATGAAAAGCGTCAAAAGGTCACGTCGCAGTTAGAATCTTGAAGAGAGGTGTATTTGGAACCAAATCATACGAACGTCAGTCTATTGCTGGAGCATACAGGCCCTAAGATTTGAAATCCAGTATGAGAGCATGTGTAACAGAAGTAGATTCAATGCGATCAATAACATACTATAATGGATAGTACCAAACACTACTATGGAATAGAGAAACATGCAACCCAGTAACAACTGTCTGGATTGTAGTACATATAGCTCGATGCATACTAAAGGTGAACACCATAGGAGAAGCATGGTGTATTCATAATGCTTACCAGATAAGTATATTACTACAGGGCCCCTAATAGGTAGGATTCTGTAGAGTTAAGATTATCCCACAGAACCTGTCGTATACTGCTAAAACAAGGTCCGCAATTTTATAAGGGAGAGAATATAATACATAAGTAGACTCCACATAGTCATAATAAGCGAATCACTTATACTTTAAGTCAACAGTGTATTAAAAGCGTGAGTAGGTGTCAACAAGTCTAAAGCAATCAATATTGTGACCCCTAAGACGTGAAACAAAAAATAGCATCATAGCTGTGAGTGTCAGTTACACTTTGTCATTAAATGCTTGTCAAACGCTAATTTTAACTGCAGTTTTGTGTTTTTCTCTTTTAAAAAGAATTGCATTTTCGCATACTTGCACACTAAAACTTTAATTCACATAGAACTTAGTTCTATATATTCTTTTTTGTTGTATTTTATTAGGAATGCTTCTGTTTTAACATTGTTTTAAAATCTGTACCTGTGGTAGTTGTTTGCCTGGCTCTGTTTGATGCCATACTCTATGGTATGGCCGCCCTCTAACTCTCAGCCTCTCTAGCCACACAGACACTTCCCGCTGGTACCGTTTCGAGCGACATTCTAGCCGCACTCTATGGTCCTTGACTCTATTTAGTGGACATATGCAAGTAAAGCAGCGGTAAGGAAGAGTACATACAGCGCATTTAGGAGAAATATATTTACTAAGACTGTGAAGTTGCGCAGCTGAATATGTAATTCTCTTACTTACAGTAATCGCATTTTGGCCATAATTTCTGGCTGCTGTGCGCATGAGGGCGAGCCTGTCCGCGCCCGTTTGTGCCCTGATGCGCCCAGCGTCGCAGAAATTATGGCCAAAATGTGATTACTGTAAGTAAGAGATTTACATATTCAGCTGCGCAACTTCACAGTCTTAGTAAATATATTTCTCCTAAATGCGCTGTATGTACTCCTCCTTACCTCTGCTTTACTTGCAATCAATGCAATTTTACATTGGGTCCTATGCGTCTTATAAACACCATCTCCAGAACTGGCCTTCAGGTCTGTCACAGCACCACCTCTGCCAAAACGGCATGTCGCCAGAATTTGTATTTTTTAAGCCTTAACTGTCGTTCTCTGCCCAAAAATAAGCAGCATATTTTTGACCTTCTTAGTACTGAACATCCAGATGCACTTTTTCTGACCGAAACATGGCTTCATGCCAGTTCGGGCCCCGACATTGCCACTGCTCTTTCTCCTGGATATGTCATCGCCAGGAAAAATCGAGATATTGGCAAAGGCGGGGGGATTGCTATCATTTATAAATCTACTAATTTCTGTAAATTTGAAGCTATTTCCATCACAGAATGTGAAGCGGCCTTGTTTAAACTCTCTCTATCCCCTCAGCTGACCTTGTCTGGCATTTTAATTTATCGCCCTCCGGGGAAGCCTGGCCCCTGGGTCTCCACTTTCCCTGATCTTATCGCTCCTTTTATTTTAAAGGCAGCGAATTTTACAATTCTATGTGACCTGAACCTTAACCTAGAAGATAATCAGAATAACATCTGCCGTACTTTTTTATCTGATCTGGAGGCTCTAAGTTTACGGCTATACAATCAGGGCCCTACTCATAAGGCGGGACACCTTCTGGATCCAATTTTGTCCAATCTTTGCTATGACTGTAGTACTTCTGCGCTTCAGTCAGACTGGTCCGCCCATTTTATAATTCCATTCAACCTGCAGCCTTCTACATCTAGGGTAGTGTCCCCTCCTACTAGCTCAGGTAGTCTCAGGCCTTGAGCAAGTTGAACATGCAGTCTTTTAACACTATTCTGTCTACCAACATACCTGCTGTCACTTTGCTTTCATTAAATACTGCTGTCTCGGACTGGCTAACTAATGCCATTAACATCTGTCTACCCCCCGTACCTGACACTGCTTTACTCATCCCCCCCCTGCCCCATGGTTTACAAACGATCTTAAAGTTATTAAGTCTAAATGTAAGGCACTAGAAAGAAGATGGAGGAGATCGTACTCTTTAACTTGTAAAGATGCTTAAAAAAGCTGCTCTTAAAAGTTATCATTCAGCGTGTAAAGAGGCATGCATTTTTTATGTTGCCAATACAATAACTAAGGCATCTAATCATCCTCGGGCTCTATTCTCTGTAGTGAAGAAGTTAGCTGGCTCTGATACCATCCCTCCCCCTCCTATCCTTGATGAAAATCAATGCAACAACATTGCTGACTTCTTTATCCAGAAGGTTGAACTCATTTACAAGTCACTCTCTGCCCCTTCCCCTTCCTCGTGTAGTGTGGCTTCTCCATCTGACCCTACATATCCCAGTAAAAGTGACCAGATAACCAAGATTTTTTCTTTGCACCTATTTGATGAGACGTCTTTCCAAAATTGTTTAAACAGTATTAAATCTGGGTCCCCTTTTAATCCGTTGCCTATTAACATCCTTCGTCAGCTCTCTGCCACATCTAAAGGCGTCCTTATAGATCTTCTCAACGCCTCTATGCGGGAGGCCTTGGAACCCCCCGAGTGGAAGCGAGCCATGGTCAATCCGTTGTTGAAAAAGGCCGGAGCAGATCCTTCTGTACTATTTAACTTTAGACCTATATCTCTGCTTCCGGCTTTCTCCAAAATGTTGGAGAAACATATCAACACTCAATTGAAAAAACACATAGACAAGGTTGGCTTTCTTCATTTTTCACAATCCGGGTTCAGATCCAACTTTTGAACTGAAACCGCTCTGCTTGGGGTTATTGAGAAACTGCGCCAGCATTTAGATCAAGGGGAAACTGCGGCCCTCATTCTATTAGATTTGAGTGCTGCATTTGACACTGTGTCGCATAACACCTTGCTAAACGCCCTTAGGTCTCTTGGGCTGGACGGCACTGCTCTATCCTGGTTCGCTTCATTCCTTGATGGTCGCACTTTCCAAGTCTTCTAAGCTAAGGCATCATCTAAAATCTGCGTATCAGCATATGGAGTCCCACAGGGATCTATTTTAAGCCCCCTGCTCTTCAACATCTATGTCAGACCACTGGCAGAGATTATGGAATAGGCTGGTCTTTCCCTATATTCGTATGCGGATAATTCGCAGATTGTCTTTTCGCTTTCCACCACTTAAGACGCTACGACATCTGCCCTTCAGTGCGGCCGACGGCAAGTGACAGAGTGGATGCGCCTTAAATTTTTGAAGTTAAATGGGGATAAGACTGAGGTCCTTATCCTGGGCAAGCACAAGGACCTATGGGGCCCTCATAACTGGCCTCAGGAAATGGGCTCCTTTTCCCAACCTGTCACCCATGTCCGTAATCTGGGCATCATTATTGATGATAGTCTCTCTATGAGACAACAGGTGGCGAGTGTTGCTGCCATTTGTTTCACAATCTTGAGGTGGCTTCGTAAGATCATTTGGATGCTTGCTGCCTCAACCCAACGCACGGTAGTCCAGGCACTCATCACTTCTCGCCTCGATTACGACAATGTTCTCTATCTCGGTAGCTGCCAAACTGTATTGAGAAAGCTACAGGTAGTTCAGAACTCTGCAATACACCTTCTCTGTCAAGTTCCTAGACAGGCTTCCATCTCGCCGTTTTTACATGACCTTCACTGGATTAGAATTGATCAAAGAATTAAATCTTAAACCTGTGTTACATCTTTAAAATCAAACAAGGTGTGGCTCCAGCGTATCTGCAAGCGCTCATCCATCCTTACATTCCTTCTCGTCCCCTGCGCTCTACTGCCCACGGAGACTTTGTGATTCCCAGATTTAAACTTGCAAGAATGGGAGGCCGTTCCTTTTCTTGTCTTGGCCCCAAAATCTGGAATTCTCTTCCGGTGTCCTTGAAGAATGACCCGACCTATCTTAGCTTTCAAAGAAATCTTAAAACTTGGATCTTTTAGTGGCAATGGCAAATGGTTCTTGATTGCTCTCTTTTAGCAATTTGTGTGCTAGGCGCGGGGAAATCCTTTTTGGGTAGCTGTTCGCGTTACAAAACTAATTTAATAATAATAATAATAATAATAATAAAAATCTGTATAAAAAAGGTCACCACAAAATCCCTGAGGTCGAAGAAGTAGAAACGCCACGCCAAATATATCATACTGTATATGTGACGCTCACCACAAGTAGATGTGGGAAGGGGATATACGCTCCTCTAATATATGGAGCCTAATCTAGTGTAATAGTCCCCTCTGGTCTCGAAGTGCAGATGCTCCCAGGTGAACCTGAAGATATGTAAGGGACAAGGTAATGCACCCATAACAAATAAGTAAATAAATATACATGTACACTAACAATGATCGAGGCAAGAGCTCACCTTTATATAACCATACAAGTGGTCATGCAAAATCCGTTGTAGTATGGCCCCAAATGAAATCAAAGTATTGTGTAACGCGACCTAAGTAGCACGAGTAAAGAATAAACAAAACAAAGGTGGCAGTTATTAAGCTACCTGCATTAGTATATAGTACTCCTAGCCTATCCGCTATATAGCACAGAGATTCACTCACCCGGGTATTGAAGATAAATGCGTCCAGGTGAGATTACGACCCTCGATCCATTGTATTCTAAAAATATATAACTGACTATTAGTATCCCAAATGCGCCCGCTAGATGTGTCGAAATATTAAAGAGAATCCATAATCATAGTGGCCCAGATGTCGACTCACCTCGAATAGTACGGATCCCACCTGCTTGATAACTCGGCTCATGTAGTTTGAGGCTAGCGGTCATCTTAAAATAGGTATCAGGCAACGCACCGGGTCATGTGGTGAGTTAGACCACATGACCCTCAACAAAAAGTGAGAGATACCAACAGGCAGTACCTGTATTGCGGTCGCCATATTGAACCGGTATATCGAGATTTCCTCGAGGAAAATAAAAAGTGGCAGCTCAGGAAAAAACGGTGGGCATAATACCACACTGAAGATGTTCTGAAGAGATAAAATCTGATATTCTTGTTTAGTCATGAGATACCCGCAAAGTGGTCAATCTACAATGACTCGTATCATAAAAACGACCAACAATAACGCACGAGGGATGTTAGCTGTAAAAACTTGTAACAGCGTCAAAGGAAGCATATTCGTAATAAACATAGAAAATGGGCGCGGCGACTGCTGCCGCTTGAAGCACATTGCGCTTGTATCTTCTCTTGCCTACAAGTTACTTGTGATTATTTGTGAATATTTTAAACCTTGTGTGTGTACCTGCTTTTAACTAAACTTACCTGAAATCACTTTGCTGGAGACCCCGGTCTGCCGCGGCATAGTGCCGATTGAGCGGAGGGTCGCCCTACCGGCAACACCACTTCCGGCCTCCTCCCTCACTTCCGGGGGTTAGCGCTCATCTTCCTCTCTCCCAGGGGGCTACTTAATATGGTGCCAGTAGGAAGCGCAGCGGACGATCGCAGCGGGCGCGCCGACAGCGCGCCGAAGGCGCGCCTAAGGCAAGCCCATCTGCGCCCGTCCGCGCCAGGTCGGGCCCAGGGGCCAGGCATAATGCTCCCTACATTACTTATACCTTGCCTGATCTTTACAACCTACAACATGAGGGTCCTATGAACCCTCTGGACAGGCAGGCTGCACTTACTTCAGATATTTATGTTTCCAAACCCACCTGGTCCAGCCGTCAGATAAGATTATTTCCTGTTAGGTCACCTGGGATCCCTCACTGTCCTCCTATATCTACTGCCCCGGTCCTAGCCCCTTTAACTGTTACCTATATTAATACACGTTCGATGGTGAAACATCAACTGGAGATCTTTCAAATACTCGACGCTGGTACTACCGACATTCTTCTCTTGACAGAAACTTGGCTGACGGACGACTCCGCACCTGATATTCTTGCTGCAATCCCTAATGGCTACTATTTACTCCACTCTAATCGCCCTCAAGGTAAAATAGGTGGCGGAGTCGCAGCTATTATACATCATAAGCATAAATTCACCACCTTAGAAAGGGTCAGCCTTCCTGGTGTCGATAGTCTTGTACTACAATTCCCTTCTTCTAAGTTTACTTTTATTTGTGCCCTTTTTTATCGACACCCTGATCACATGCCCTCATTTCCTCAGCTCTTTGGAGAACAGATATCTCAACTTGCTCTTAATCATGCCAGAATCATTGTTATTGGTGACTTCAACTACTGGCCTCTAGATCCAGGTGAAAGCAACCTATCGGTTGAATTCTCAGATCTACTGACCGGCCTAAATTTCACCCAAAATATTGATAAGGCTACTCACATCAAGGGGCATATTCTACATCAAGCTTGGACCTCCAATATTATAATCACTCTCCCTATTATTTCTCCATGTCCCTGGTCTGATCACTCCTTTATTTCCTTTGTCATCACTCAGACCCCTTATGTCCCTCCAACTCCTGTCAATAACTTTTTAGCCCGAAACTGGACACAAGTTGACCAGAGCGAATTTCACAGTCTTTTGATCTCCTCTGCCCCTAAGGAACTGTCTTCCACCTCCGCTCAAGCTTCTAGTATTGTTAACTGGCTGGAATCAGCATGTGATAAAGTTGTTCCAATGTAAAGAATTAAAACTAAGCGTCCTCATGACGCTCAGCGCTGGTTTTCCGAGGACTTAAAAAAGGAGAAACTAGCCCTGCGGCAGGCTGAACGCCGCTGGCTGCGCCATTACACTCCTGAGGAGAAAACCATCTATACCACTCTATTAAAACACTATAAAAATTCTATCTTACAAACAAAAAGTACATATTTGTCTCAAAAAATCATTAATTCCTCGTCCAAATCCAAAGATGTTTTCTCCATCGTTAATGAGCTTACTCAACCAGACCGGGTACTAGCCAAGCCGGTCCCCTCTCAGGTATTGTGCAACTCATTAAACGCCTTTTTCACTGAAAAAATTGCTCTCATCAAAAATAATATCCCGCCCTCTATCCCATCTTAGGCCCCCGCTAGTACTTGTAGAAATCCACTGGTGCTAGACCATATCCCCCGATCTCCAAGCCAGAGTTTTTGGCCCTCCTAAATAGAGTAAACTCTGGTTCCCCAAACGACTGCTGCCCCCCTGAGATTCTAAAAGAAGCCTTTCGAGCCTGCCCCGATCCTCCACTCTCATTACTCAACAGCTCCTTGACTACAGGTATTGTTCCTGATTTTTTTAAATGTGCCCCAGTGGTGCCCATTCTTAAAAAGCCCAATGTTGACGCCCTAGTACTGAGTAACTTCCGCCCCATTTCCCTACTCCCTTTTCTTAGTAAAATTCTAGAGGCCCATGTGACCAATTGTCTCAGTTCCTTCATTGAGTCTTCCCAATTTCGGGATCCCCAGCAGGCGGGTTTTCGGCCAGGACACTCTACTGAGGCTGTTATTGTGGCTGTGATGGACGAGCTCAGGAAGGGAGCTGATAACAACATCCCTCAGGCCCTTGTGCTTCTGGATTTGTTGGCTGCTTTCGACACCATCGATCACATTCTTTTGATCGACAGTGTCGGCAGCGCCGGCATCCAGGGCATGGCGCTGGAGTGGATCAGATCCTTTTTATTCCATCGCTCCCAGGCTGTTCACCTATCCACCTTTTCAGTCACCCCTGAGAAACTAACCTGTGGGGTTCCACAAGGGTCTGCTCTATCACCACTTTTATTTAACCTGTATATGCAAGCCCTGATTCAATCCAAACATAACAACTCTGCCACCATCTTCAATTACGCTGACAACATTCAAATGGTCTTTAATCTTAACTCCTCACCCACATCCATCGCCGACTTTCAGTCTACTATGACCTTTATTGGCGAATGGATGTGCCAAAGCCAATTGAAACTGAACCCCAACAAAACAGAGCTGGTCTTAACGGGAGGCTCCCTTAATCCCTGGAACCCCAACTTTTGGCCATCTTCCTGGGGCTCCGCTCCCTCCCCTGCCGACTCTGTAAAGAGTTTAGGGGTTACCATCAGCAAAGATCTTTCCCTCACACCTCAGATCAAGGCAGTTTTTGTTGTTTTTTCCATCTACGGCGAATTCGAAAAATTTCCAGGTTTCTGACCACTGAGGCCCTTGTACTAGTCATTATGGCATTGGTCATCTCCCGCCTTGACTATGCCTACGTCCTTTACATTGGCATCCCAGCCCACCAACTTCGCCAATTACAACTGGTGCAGAATCAAGCGGCGAGACTTGTTTTCCGTCAACCTAGATATCAACACGTCTCGCCCCTGTTGAAAAGGCTTCATTGGCTGCCAGTGGCGAAAACGTGGTATTTTTAAACTTGGCTGTACCGTCTTTAAATCATTGACTGGCCATGGCCCAACCTTTGTAACATCTAGGATCCATCGCTATGTCCCCTCTCGTAACCTGCGCACTTTGCACCACAATCTTCTTTCTGTCCCTTCCTTTAAGCGGAAGAAACACGGCGGCCTTGGGTTCTCTTTTCTAGCTCCCAAGACTTGAAATTCTCTTCCTTATGAACTCCGGTTAACCTCTTGTTACACATCCTTCAAGAAACTATTAAAAACTCACCTGTTCCGGCAAGCATTTAGAGGAGAGCACTCATACAAAGCATTATATGAATAATTCGTAATCAACATTCCAATAATGATTAGGAGCATTTGTTGAGAGTTCATCACGAGATACATTACAGTTAGAACATAATCCATATTTAATAACATCAGTAGAATAGCCAGACGACCTAGACCAGTATGAAAAGATAACAGAGCAGTCTTAGTACATAAGAGCATGCTAAGCATTAGACTTCACAGCATATTAATCAGTGTCATGGCTATGTATATACAGACATAATGAGCTAGATCAATACAATGGTCAAACGACCTGGAAAAATGGAGAAAAGTGATAGAACACCCTTTTTGCATAGGGGCATGCTATGCATTGGTATTGACAGCACATAAATCAGAGTCATGTCTATGCATATGGGGACACAAAGGTAGATATAACAGTCTACATGAGCTCTAAAGAATTGGTTTTAGTCTCGTAGGAAGACATCCATTTCTCTATCTGTATTCAGTTCTTGATCCACTGATCTCAATTTGATGAGCCAATGTGCTTCTAGTTTTCTTAAGGCAAGGGTTTTGTCGCCCCCCCCGTAGATCATCTTTTAATACAGCAATGCCATGACATTTCAAGCATAATATTTCAGACAACTTGTGTTCAGTATTATAATGAGCAGCTAGCGGATAGTTCACATTATTGTTGCGTATAGCTCTAACATGCTCTTGAATGTGCTCTTTGAGAGGTCCTAGTGTACTACCAACACAAATACAGTTGTGTTGACACACTATACAATAAACTAAATATTTGGTATTGCAGTTTATGAACTGCTGTATGTGATGTACCTTGTTGGTGTTGTAACAGAAGCTAGTTGTTTTATTCAATGCACACTGTCACACATTGCACATTATGTACTTGAAGAAACCTTTCGGTTTTGCAGGTAGCCTGGTCTGCGATGATCCCATCAAAGGGGCTTTGAGTGTAGTGGAACTGAGGATGTTCCTCAAAGTGCGTCCCCTCCTGTATGTCAACTGTGGTTTCTCCCTGATGTATGGATCCAAATCATGATCCAACTTGAGTAGATGCCAGTGTTAGTGTAGAGTACGGTAGACCTCACTGCTATGTGAATGGTATTGAGTTATCACAGCTATATGTTTATTAGTTTGTCTACTCTGTTTCCTGTCATTAGTTTTGAGGAGATCAGTGCTTTTGATTCTCTTTATTTATGGGTGCTTTTGTCAACTTCTCTGCTTTATAACCCCTCACTGTAAAGCGATCAGTAAGACTGGTCATCTCAGAATTAAAGTCTTGTTCAGTGCTATAATTTCTAGTCACACGTGTCATTTTGCCAAAGGGGATTGCCCAGATCTGTGTACCAGGGTGTGCACTTGTAGCGTGCAGCACTGCATTACAGGTTGTACTCTTGCGAAAGAGTTTGGTTTCCAGCACTCCATTTTGAACAAACAAAGTGGCATCCAAGAAGTCAATCTTTTGTTTGTCAAAGTTGTAGATAAGACTAAGATTGTATTCATTATTGTTCAGGTGACAGATAAAATCCATTAGTGATGTATTATTACCACTCCATATGAGCAGGATGTCGTCTATGAAATGACCCTAATACATGATATGATTGGTCAACTCTGGAGGACAGGCTTTCCAGATATGCTGTTGCTCATAGAAGCCCTATATATGTTAGCAAAGGATGGAGAAAATTCTGCACGCATTACCTCTCCAGAGTGTTGTCTGTACCAGGTCTGTAGATGTTGGTAGTAGTTGTTATACAAAGTTAGTTTAGTTAGTTAAATTATCATTCTGGTATGGTCATATAAAGTCGCGTCACGTTTGGACAAAAAGAATGTCAATGCTTCCATTCCTTTGTCCAATGGAATGCTGGTGTATAATGCATTCACATCAAGAGCCACAAATGTAAAATCATCAGTCCAAACAAAATGTTCAAGTTTGTTGAAAAGATCTTTCGTATCCTCTATGAATGCTTGTAACTGTCTTACAATTGGTTTTAGAAAAATATCAATGTATTCCGATATGCGTTTCGTTGGTCCCCCTATACCGGAAATAATAGGCGTCCTTGGAGGTGTTACTGCCTGAATTTTTATGGATTTTGGGAAGTATGTATATATATGCCGCCCTCGGTGTGGGGTTGAACAAGTATTTGAATTCAACATCAGACAGGAGTCCTGCATTAAGCCAAAACCTAAGGGTCTTCTCTATTAGGGCGTTGGTTACTTGTGTTGGATTCTGGAAGATCCTAGTGTATGCAGTACCGTCAGATAACTGTCTCTCTATTTCTCCAAAATAGAAGTCATTGTCCATCAGGACAATGTTGCCTCCCTTGTCCGCCTCTTTGATCGTCAAATGGGAGTATTTTGTAAGTTGTAGTAGAGCATTCCTTTCTTGTTGTGATAGATTGTTTTTAAATTGACCTGATTTGTTCAGTTTAAAAAGATCAGTTGTAACTGCTTTGTAAAAACAATCTATCATGTTGTCCGGAGATAGCACAGGGGTAAACAGGGATTTAACTTTCAGGCCACTATCAGTTTGAAGGTTAGTTGTTATGTCAACATCCTGTAAAAATTCTTGCATACTAGGAAGTGTTTCAAGACTATCATCTAGTGCCAACAACATCCGTACATTCTCTATGTCTTCAATTGTTTGTCCGCTCTCACTAACAGTGTATATAGGTAACGGACACAGTTTATTTTGGTTGTCAAAAAATTTCTTTAATTTTAATCTTCATACAAATCTAAATAAATCAATGTGAATTTGAGTAAAGTCAGGTCTCTATAGCGGACAAAAGCTCAGGCCACTAAGACTAAGTACATTGATCTCATTGTTACTCAACACTTGTTTAGACAAATTCACTATAGATACATCATCATTCATGGTTTGATTAGGATTGTTAACACTAAGTGATTCCGTTGCTCCCTGGGACTCAGGACCAGCACTAATTTCTTCTGTGTGTTTTACCCTGATCTGGTGACTCTTCTGCTGTCTTCTGAGTCTATGTTCTTTTTTTGCCATAGATTTCTTATTGTTGAAACCTAGTCTGGTTCCCTTTCTGTACCTCTCCAGCTCGGATAAAAAAGAAGATGTTGTGTTATCTTGTATTGAGGTGGAGGGACTTTCAATCCTTGTGTCACTGAAGTCACTGGCAATACTAGATAAGTCGGTTTCACTAACTGTTTCCCGACAATCAGATTTCTTATTAGTCAAATATTTTACCCCAGCCCTTGGTTCAATTTCCTCTAGGAGTTTAGCTCTCTTTCTCTCTGCTTGCCGAATCAAAAGATCCATCATTCCATATGAGGATGATGAAATGAGTGTCTCCCATTCTTGTAGGAGGTCAGCATCAAGGTCTTCAAAGGTTGGGAATATGATAACCCTCAGCCCTCTTGGAACCTGTTTGATTTCTATATACTTTTTAAAAGTAGTCAAATCCCACTACCTGGAGAGTTCAAATTTATGAAGCTTCTCCAGTTTGATGAACAGTCGTTTAAGTCCTTGGGGTTTACTCTTGGTGTTCGGAATTTTAACAGATTGAGCACCCTGTCCAGAGAATATATAATTGAACATTCTATTTCTTTCATCATCAAACCCTGCCATAGTAGGGACCCCAGTCAGAGTATAAGATCTGATTTTATGTGGAGATCAGATCGCGCCCACAGAAGAAATGAGTGCAGGTAATCACTTAGGTATACGCAAGGTCAAGCTGGTAGTAGTGTTCCCTGACAGGAAAGAACCGCACATCAAAACATGAATAATTGTGAGACAATATATATTAAGGGCACATTGAAGTAAAGATTGCTGTAAGTACAGCGGGGGTGCTCTAGAAACCAGTGCAACTCACTAGCAAGAAGTGGTAATAGCAGATCGAAACGAATTGCCGTTGCAAATATCCAAAAGAGAAGGTCAGCGAAGCACACCCAAATTCCAAATGTGTAAAGTCTTGGCAATCTCAAGAATGTAATATCAAAATAGATCTATGTTACACATATACAAAGTACAGTCAATGACATAAACTGATCCCAAATTTCATCAGGACAAGATGACTAAATCATGATGTTTAGATATGTAATTTTCTTTATTCCTTGTTCATATTCAGATGTGAAATGCAGCCAACACGTTTTTCGTCTGTACACAATTAGTACTCAGACTTTCTCAAGGCTGTAGACACAGACAATGTAAGCATAAGCCAAGCAAATAATAACAGTTTTTCAACAATAAGAGCTTACTGATCAAAACACACTCCAATACCAAGTTGAGTAGGAACACCGAGAAATCATGCTAAAGAAAAAGATTGATGTGATAAAAATGACAAAAAAAGGGCATGTTGCAGACCCGATTGAGTTTTAGATAAAATTAAAGTATCGTCTGCAAACATTGAAAGCGGAACCCTTGAACCGGCAAGAGTTGGAGCATCAGTTGGAAAATTAATGTAATAAGTGATTACCTTATTTATTAACAGGGAGAAAAGGGTAGTGGTAAGGACGCACCCTTCCTGCAATCCCTTGTTTACTGGGAACCGATCAGTTAGTTCACCCTGCTGTCCCCACCTCACTTATGCGTAGTTCGCCTCATGCAATTTGATGATAAAACCTAGGATTTCTAAAGGCATCCCCATTTCCTTTAATGAAGCCCATAGCTTGTGACATGGCATTCAATCAAATGCTGATTTTAAATCAACAAAGGCTACATAAAGGGTTCCCCCTGCAAGGATTACTGTGTTCCAATAAATCATCATAAATCTAAAAACTTGATCTATGGTGCTAACATGGGGTCTGAAGCCCGCTTGAAAGGTAGATAATACATTTTGTTCTACTACCCATTCATTGACCATACCTAGCACAGGTCTGGCAACTATTTTCTGTAAGGTGTCGATTAGGCTTATCGGCCTATAGTTGCTAGGGCTGGCACGTCACCCTTTTTATATATAGGGATAATTTCAGCCCCACGTGTCTGGAATTGGCACACCTCTAGCAATGGCATTTATGATGATAAAAATATATTCTGTCCAGTTCTTCCTATCAGACTTATAAATGTTGGCTGGGATCTAATCCGGGCTGGGGGCCCTCCCTGCTGGAACCCCATCCAAGACACTTTCTATTTCTCATTTACCAAATATAAGGACAGCCTCTGTGGTAACCTCAAAGTAGGCTGTTGCATCACTAGATCGAGAGGCAAATTGGGCTTGATAATGCTCCACCCAATGTTCAGGAGGTACATTATTGACTGATATAAAATCAGTCACACCACTGCTCCATTTCACTAATTGCCAAAAGTTGGTCCAGTTTTTCCCTTTGCTAGCATTGGTTAGGCTCACCCATCTCTCCTCATTAAAGGCCTTCTTTGCCTGTAATTGGACTTGTTTATAATTTGCCCTTGCTATTTTAACCTCTTGAGGTAATCCTGTTTTAATTGCATTTGAGAGATGCTTAAATGCTATTCCACATGCCTCATCATACCATTTGGCAGATTTATTTTAACATGCCTAGAGGGTCTTCTGCTTTTAGTAAAGAAGGACTTTAGTTTAACAAATAGATCATCATGAACCTTCACAATGTCTAAAGGAGATCTGTCCTAGAGATCTATGGAGCCAAGCCGTAGTAGAGTTTCTTTGATTGTGGACTTAATCTGCTTTAGCGTGCCTTCGTCTTCAGAAACTATTGCCCATTTCAACCGACGGCAATCTTGGGTCATGATAACTTCTCCTATTTCAGTTTCCAAATTAGCCTAAGGTTGATCAAATCCCTTCCTAGCTAGAGTTAATAAAAGTGGGTCGTGATCACTCTCCGGTCTGTGGTGGACCAGCATATCCACAAATCTGGGCCATAACTCCAGGCTAAGGAGGATGTAATCAATTCTGCTACCTCTAGACCAGTTGAAAAAGGTATTATTACCTTCCATATCCAAAGGAGATCTCCCATTGGCAGCCCTTAGCCCCCTCCCGAGGGATAGACTTTTTAACTGCAACGCCGCCTCAGACCATTTATTAATAGGTGGCAGCGATAGAGATGGTATCTCCCAGTTTTGGTCTTCCTCCATACCAAGGCTACAATAATCTAGGCCTAAAGGCTCAAATGTGCAATTTAGATCGCCTGCGATAACCAAATCATTTAGGCCAACCAGGTAATCCATGAATGTGTCCAAGAGGGCAATAGTTGGAGAGGCTTTCCCACCCGGAATCCCTCTTGCATACACATTAACCAGTATAAAATCTGGCTCACCCGCTGAGCGAATCTTAATGGCAAGAATGTCAGGACTATCTATTGGTAGTTCCTCTATTTGGAGTAATGTTTGTTGCATAAACCCATATTAACAATCCCCCACTAGGTCTCGCCTTGGGATTTGCAATAGCTGCTTTGCCAAAGGCCAAATATCTTGAGCGGCAGATCATTTCTACCGACAAAGTCTCTTGAAAGGCGATAAAATCAAATACCTCAATAAAACATGACCGTTCAGAAGACGGTGTTTTGGTATTTAAGCCGGCAATATTCCAAGATAACAGGGATATCTGTGATGGATATATACCCTCAGAATTTGGGGGGAGTAGTAGTAGCTCCATACAAGCCTGACTATTAGCCCCCCTTTGATACAGGGCCTTGTTAGGACTTTGGAGTGAGGTTGCACAACTATCAGAGTGCACTACCAGAGTCGGGTAGGTGTAGGTAGTCAATCACATAGATCTAGGTCGGATAATGGGGCAAACCTGTTAGACAAGGGGACCTCTATTGATCTTTGTACGGGTCCAAGGGGTACCCGTATTCGCCTGGCCATCCCTTGGCGATCCGACATATTAAAGAGACGGGGACCCTGGTTGTAAAAATATCCTAATGGTAAGATATGCACTCTACAGGTATGACTTCCCAGCATCCCTCCCAAATTATACAGCAGAAATCTTGTTATGTATACATTGTTAAAATTAATGACAACACAGTCACCGTTTGCTTCTTCTTTCCTGAAAGGCCCTATCCACGATATTTGTCTAGCCATGATCATATGCTTTTCAACACCTTCCTCCCATATCCCAATGTCCTTGAGTCAGGTGTTAAACCAATGCAGTGCTTTCAGTAATAATTGATCTGTGGTTTTAGTCTGTGCTGTCCGCAGGGGTGGAACATTCATCAGAACAACCACTAATGGTGCGGCTGCCGAAGGAAGATTAAAAGCCGTAGAGTTCTATGACACAGCATTATGTTTCAAACCCCTGTTTCCCTGTGGGCCAGTAGTTGTTGTACTTGCTCATCTATCCACAGGGTAGTTTTTATGATTATTGATCTCTGTTGGAACTGTTACTGTACCCACTTTGCCATCGCCCAGAGTGCTCAAGATTGATTGGGCGAATTCACCAGATTGATTCCCTGAGTAAGCATCATTCCTATGCGAGGGAGTTATTACCTTTTGTGATGCTGGAGCTGCATTGATAGGGACCCTGGGAGCAGTTTGTTTCATTGCTTCTTGGAACAAAGGCTTGTGTTTAGCTAGGACCACAGCTGGCACATTATTCCCCACATTGCTGGATGTATTCATAGGTGCAGGTTTAGATTGTGCAAGAAGGCCTTCTAATACAGAGAAACCTGTCTTAATCTGAGATTCTGAATTTGTTAAGCGTTCCTCAATTCGGCTAAGTCTATAAGCAATTGGAGATAGTAGGGTTGCCAGTAGATTTTCAAGTCTTCTCCACATTTCCTCACTAGAACTTGAGCTGGGACCAACCATAGAAGCAATGTTGAAATCCGAAAAGGCGGTAACCGTATTATCTTGTGTGCTGCGATCATCATCCAAGACACGTCCTCCGTTTTTATCAGTCCTTGGCGTTTTTGCACAGACTGGCCTCTGTGGGTCACCTCCCCTTTTCCTTTTTACTGCCGGGTCAGGAGTCGATTGATTGGTTATGTTGTGTTTTGTACGTAGATCTGGCCGATGTTCGTTGGGGCACAGTAAGAGCGCTTTTAGTTACTGCTAATGGTGATAATGCAGCGGCCTTCAATGTCCCAGATGGGGGATTCACAGGGCCAATCTCCTCATTGTTAAGCATAGGTGTATTAGAACTAATAATGGAGTGGACTGGAGATCGAGCTGTAGCAATGAAACCCATGGATGATCGTTTAGTCTGTTGCGGATCCAGGGATAGACGACGCTCTGTTATCGCTATCTCTTTTTCCAGAACAGACGTAGCCCTTAGTATAAATTGATCTAACGACCCTGCCACACTGCTCCCATGGGGTACACCTATCCTCTTCCCTTCACGTTTATTTATCTTAGTGTTGGTAACGAATTCCGCTCAGTCACTATAATCGCTATTCTCTCCGTTTTTGAAGGTTTTAAAAAGGTATATTACAGGACTGACCTTGCGGCACAGGTGTGGGGCACAACCTCCGGGCTTCCTGGGACTTAAAGTCCCTTCTCCCTGGTTCAGCGCCCTCCTCACTGGGTGAAGCGGCTGATGCAATACCAATAATTGATCGAACTGCTGCTGGCTACTTCATAAACTTTGAAACATTTTCTTTGGACCCAAGTGAACCTGAAATGATGCCAGCCAAAAAACGGTGCAATCATCAAGTTAAAGACTTTCTGAACTTTCTTAAAAAGACTAACCTAGTATCACTGTGGGTAGAAGTATGGGTAATTACCGGGATACTTTAGTTTCTTTTCTGTGTAGGCTTAGTAATAGTTTTTAGCATGCTTGTTAATGGAAAATACCTTTGACAAAGCTCTGCAGTCCAAAAGGTGAATTTAATTTTAACTTCAAATGCCTTATTAATTTCCAAAAAGAAACAAAATGAACAACAAAGAAAAAAAAGATCATCATATAAAGGTTAGAACAACATACATATACAACAAACAACATAAATTGAAATTACAACCCCGTAATAACACAGAGCATCTAACCTCTACTAATCGATAATAAAAAGGAGAAGGAAAAAAGAAAGAGAAGATGAATGGAAAAGAAGAGAAAGGAAGAAGGAAAGAAAAGATCAAGCATCAAATTTTAATAAATGTCCATACTGTTAAAGGTACAGGAGTAACCAATATAGACATATGCCCCATATTGAGCACCTATAGTACCAAGATTGTAGTGAACTACTAAGATCTGGAGTGACATTGTATATAAATATAAATACAGACATAAAGTTCTGTTGAGACCTAAGCAATAGATCAAAGCAGTACAATAGAGATTTATTTTAAGTTCACGGAGGTTTATGAGAGTCAAAATAATTGTCCAAAGTATTCCCCATCGATCTACATGAGGATTTCAAAGGAGAGTGTTGTAGAGCAAAGTTATCAGCACCTCTAAGATGAGTGATCCAATTAATCTAACCTTTATAGGATGTCTTACTTGTGTCTTTCCAATTCGAAAGAACCAGTTTCACAACAGAGGTTAGTAGAAGATCAAGAAGAGCTTTGTCATAATCAAAACTCAAATCCACTCTCAGAAAAGCCATAGGTAAGGTAGAAAATTCTTTGACCCATGCACATTTAAACAATTCAGTTAAGAAATCAAAAATCTTGTCCCAAAAAGACTTCACTGACGTGCAATGTACAATAAAAATGAGCTAAGTCTCCCGTATCTTGGTTACAAGAAAATAATCGAGCAGGAGTCCAGAAAGCTTTATGTTATAGCCAATACTTGGTTTGAGAGAGTACCGGAGATATCTTATTGCAGAAGACAGAGCTCCACAGTGTAGACCATAAAGAATCAGCTAATGGGAAAGAGGAGTGCGAGTCCCAGAAAGCAACAGATTTAATTTTGAAATTAGAGGTTTTAAGACGAAGGAGTTTTTATATCAGAGAAACCCGATGACCCAGTTTGTTTATTTTTGCCACAAACATTGGTAATAATGATTGTTCAAGGCATAATTTGGTTTTTGATAAAGCAGCTCTTACTTTCAAAAAGTTATAGATTTCGATATCAACTAAATTATATCTAGATTCAAGGTCTGAACATGTAACTGGGTAAGAGGCATTTTCCAGCTGATCAGGAAAAACGACACCTTTCTTAATCCAAGAATCAAAAGTTAGACTTTTACCTTTATAAAGTATTTTACTATTGTACCATAATGATTCTATTTTAGAGCCCTTAATACTGTTCTCTAGTTTCTTATCAATCTTTAAGAGTGTCAATTTAGTGTTCTTAAAAATAGACTAAGACGTAGATGGATAAAGCCGATTGGTTGTAAGAATTGAAAGCAGATTTAGATTGTTAAGGATAGCCTTTTCTACCTCTAACCACACAGGCATGTAACCAGCAGGTGGTGAGATCCAGTATGAACCTTGTTTAGCTAAAAATGCAAACTGGTATAGTCTAAAATCAGCTAGATTCACACCACCTAATGTTTCATCGAGTCTCAGTTTTTTAATGCTAATTCTTGCTTTCTTGCCGCGCCAAAGGAATTTAGTGAAAAGAATATCGAGTTTATGATGGAAATCGTCTGTCAGGAGGAGCGGGAGCATGGTGATAAGCTAATTAACTATGGGGGTAATCATAATTTTAATAGTTTCAATTCTTCCCCACCACGTGCTAAATTTCGGAGACCAGGAATCCAAAAGTTTTTTGATTTTTTCTAATATTATTCTCTCACTCTGATGAAGAGTATCCATTATGTTATTACCAAATTCAATTCCCAAATATTTTATAAAACCTGATTGCCATGTTAGACCAGATTCTCCCAGAATGTCTCTAGTGGCATACACATTTAGTGGCTTAACTTCTTATTTGTCTCTGTGAAGTTTATATCCAGAATGAACAGAATATTCTGTGATTGTATCCATCAGGGCAGCAATTGATGTTTCCCGTTGTCTGTCACTATTAAGATGTTGTCTACATAAGTGGCCAGTTTGATTTGAATGCCATTATTATCCACCCCTTAATACTTGTGTGTAGTTTAATATCCTGGATAAGGGGTTCCACTGCTATTAGAAATGAAGATGGAGACAATGTCTGGTACCCTGTTAAAGGTTAAAGGATTCAGATAAAGAATCATTAACCGCGATACGGGCTGGTGGTTTTAAATAAAGAGCCACCACCATGTTAACGTAGGTCTACCCTAGATTAAACAAATGCATACAGTGATTCAAAACAGCCCAAGAGACCATATCAAAGGCCTTCTCAGCATCTAGTGTAATAGCGATGGACGGCTCTGATTTAAACATTTTCTAAAACATGGCATAACAAACGGATATTATCATTAGACATGCAGGTGCGAAGGAAACCAAATGTGAATTACTTTTAGGAGAACAGAATTGAGTCTAACAGCTAATATTTTTGCATAGATCTTGCATTCTACATTGATGAGGGATATAGGTCTATACTTTTTCAGCAAAATTGGATCTTTACCTTCCTTTGGGAGGACTGCTATATTAGCTTCCGGTACAGAATCTGATGCAGCCCCTCTAATTTTAATATGGTTGAAAACTCGTTTCATAGTTGGTTTTAGCTGGTCCAGAAAAGTCTTGTAAAATTGAGCTCTAAAACTATCAGGCCCAGGGGCCTTATTATCCTTCAGTGATTTAATCGACTTTTTGATTTCCGAAATATTTCTTTCTTGCCCTAACATATTTGTGTCTTCCTCAGTCAGTTGAGGCAAATTGAGTCTATTCAGATATTTGGAACAGTCCTCCAGATTAACATTCTGATCATTATAATACAGTTCTTGATAAAATGCTTTAAAAGTATTAAGGATATCTTTATGTTTTCCGACTTTTCTTCTTACTTCACTACCAGCCATTCGAACTGGTGACTGCAACTTAAAACCTCTCCCAAAGCTATCATACGGCGGGATCCTTAATTGTTGCTGGTTCAAAATTCAGAGTATTACTTATATATGGTTTCTACAATGGCCATTCATTCTATTGGCCCATTATGAAGCGGTCTTTTTATATAGTTCCTGACAGACTTTAAGAACGGATACAGGTCCAGGGAATTCCCCCTTATAAAATAGCCCTGACGAAGTTCCTTGTAAACGAAACGCGTTGGCTGAGGGGTTTGTTTTTTATTGGAAATCGTACAACTGGTATCTCAGGCATATAATCAGAGTAACACTTGCTGATCGTCTGAAAACATATAATCAGAGTAACACTTGCTGATCATCTGAAAAAATAACATGACAAAATAAAGCAAGACATACCCCCATAACGGATCATTTCAAAAGCAAGGTCTAGGTACATTGTATCAATAAGAACCAGAAGTTTCAGTTACTCTTGCATAGCAGACTCAAAAGAGGAGAAAGGTTTGGCATAAGAAATGAGGGAGGAAGAAAATGAAGAAGAAGCAGTAAACAAAAAAGAAAAAGAAGAAAAGTCTGAGAAACCCCAAGATACAAAACAAGTAAATGAGAGAAACCTCCTGTAAACTCTGGAGTTCCACAGCCCTCCACCCCACACCCCCCTGTCTCCCCACCCTTTCCTAAATAACTTGAATTTAGGAGGTGCGATAGCAGGAGCGCCAAACCGTCTCCCGGAGAATTACCTGAACAAATCACTTTATATCATAATTTTCCCAGAGTATCACATAAAGCCTGACTGATATATGGCAATGAAGAAAAATACACACGTTAGCAAATCAAAATGATAAGAAACATTTTAGGCAGTTCCAGACACCGTGGATGTAATTATATACATATTCCAAAGATAGAGCAATTTTAAACAATACAGCTTACAAGAAATAAAAAGTACGGCTTACAAGAAATTTAAAAAAAGGGATCCAGCATAAGTTCACTGTTGAAGAAACCACAAAAGTATACATAACATCAAGAAACTATCTTGTAACTGAGATAAATAAAGATATGTAACACTTAACAACACAGAACAATAAATCGATTTCCAACATTTAGACCGGACAAGGTGGTGATTTCCTTTTGTTAGTAGAACATTGCGAAGAGTCCATGTCTTGAGGGGTTGGGCCTTCCAAATAATTCGCAAGATTCCTAGGGTCATTAAGGTAATGGTGTCTACCACTATCTATGATTCTGAATTTGGTTGGATTGACAAAGGAGACCTGAATATTGTTGTCCCTTAATTGTCATGTAAAGCAAGAAAACCCTTCCTAGTATCGACTGTAGGCTTAGAGTAGTCCTGTGTATAGATAATCTTGTGAACATTCCAGAACAGTTGGCGGTTTTTATGTGTATGGCTGAAAATAGCTTCTGCATGTTGGGGTCTCAGAGGCTTACCGCCGCCGACCAGCTCACCACCTCCCTCAGCCAGAACCCTCCCGCCAGCACAACGGACCCCCAACAAAGCAGCCAACAACCTCACACAGTGGATCACCAACTGCGCAGACGGCCTCGCACCACTGAAGACCCCTCCCAGCAGACACGGCAGCAAGAAAGCCTCTTGGTTCACCGACAAACTTAAGAACTCCAAGAAGAACTGCCGCACCCTCGAGAAAGCCTGACGCAACAACCAGACCACAGACAACATGACTGCCCTCAAGCACGCCACCCGCAAACACCACCAGCTGATCCACACCACCAAGAAGACAGCATTCAAATAACGACTGGACAACAATGCCCACAACAGCAAGGAACTCTTCAGCATCGTCAAAGAGCTCTCTAACCCCAGACCCGGAAACAACGACATCACTCCCTCGCAGGACCTCTGCGACTCACTCGCCTCGTTCTTCCACCGCAAGATCGCCGATATACACAACAGCTTCGGCGCACCAACCACGCACCCAACCACTGAGCCAACGCCCCCCACCACCACCCTCTGCGCCTGGACTCCAGTCAGCACCGAAGACACAATCCGCACGATGAACACCATCCACTCCGGATCCCCAACCGACCCCTGCCCCCACCACGTCTTCAACAAAGCCGACTCCATCATCGCACCCCAACTCCAGGACATCATCAACGCCTCCTTCAACACTGCCACCTTCCCGGAAAGCTGGAAGCACGCCGAGCTCAGCGCCCTCCTGAAGAAACCAACAGCGGACCCCACCGACCTCAAGAACTTCCGCCCCATCTCCCTCCTCCCTTTTCCTGCCAAAGTCATCGAGAAGACCGTCAACAGACAGCTCACCGCCTTCCTCGAGACGAACGGATCCCTCGACCACTCGCAGTCCGGCTTCCGAGCTAACCACAGCACCGAGACCGCCCTCATCGCAGCCACTGACGACATCAGATCCCTGCTCGACAACGGTGAGACAGCGGCCCTCATCCTCCTGGACCTCTCCGCAGCGTTCAACACTGTCTGCCACCGCACCCTAGTGCAGCGCCTCAGCAACATCGGAATCCAAGAGAAGGCACTGGAGTAGATCATCTCGTTCCTCGCCGGAAGAACCCAGAGAGTCCGCCTCCCCCCGTTCAGATCCGAGGCCACCGAAGTCATCTGCGTCGTACCACAGGGATCATCTTTTAGTCCCACCCTCTTCACCGTCTAAATGAGCCCCCTTGCAGCCATTGCACGCCGCCACAACCTCAACATCATCTCCTATGCCGACGACACCCAGCTGATCCTCTCCTTCACCAACGACCCCACCACCACCAGAACCAGCCTACACGAAGGGATGAAAGACGTCGCCGAGTGGATGAAGAACAGCCGCCTGAAACTGAACTCAGACAAGATGGAAGTCCTCAAGCTGGGGTCATCTCCCTCTGCCTGGGACGACTCCTGGTGGCCCCCTGCCCTGGGCACCACTCCTAAGCTAACGGACCACGCACGCAACCTGGGCTTCATCCTGGACTCCTCCCTCTCGATGACCAGACAAGTCAACGCCGTCTCATCATCATGCTTCAACACCCTGCACATGCTCCGAAAGATCTTCCGATGGATCCCCACCAAAACTAGGAAGACGGTCACCCAGGCACTCGTCACCAGCCGTCTGGACTACGGAAACACCCTCTACGCCGGAACCACAGCCAAACTTCAGAAAAGACTCCAACGCATCCAGAACGCCTCCGCACGACTCGTCCTGGACATCGCCCGACACAGCCACATATCCGGCCACCTGAGAGACCTGCACTGGCTCTCCGTCAGCAAGAGGATCACGTTCAGACTCCTCACCCACGCACACAAGTCCCTCCACGACCTGGGCCCCATGTACCTCAACAACCTCGTGACCTTCTACACGCCCACCCGCCAGCTACGATAAACCAGCCTCGCCCTCGCTGCCATTCCACGCATCCTCAGAACCACCGCCGGAGGAAGATCCTTCTCCTACCTGGCAGCCAAGACATGGAACTCCCTCCCCATCCACCTTCGGCTAACCCAGGACCATCTCTCCTTCAGGAAGCAATTCAAGACCTTGCTTTTCGAGCAGTAACTGACCCCTCCCCCCCAGCGCCTTGAGACCCTTCCGGGTGAGTAGCGCGCTATACAAATGCCATGATTGATTGATTGATTGATTGAGGCTTACAGATAATAGGACAGGGTGTTTGTCTTGAGGAGGGTTTAAATGTTGGAATTCTGTGTGCTCAATCCAGTTCGAACTGATGATCGAATTTTATATTAGTGAACGTAGGGATCCAATCTATGAGGAAGGCTAAGTATGAACCTGCAGAGTCTTCCGAATCCTCCGGAACATCAAGAATTTGAATGTTACTTCTTCGATTGCGATCTTTCAACTCAGCTGTTTGTTTTGGTAGCGTGGTTGTCATGTTCCTCAGTGACTTTATCTCACTACATGACTTAATGGAGATATTCTCAACATCACTTATTCTTTGTTCAGCCAATGCTAACCTAGTATTGACTGTGTTCATGTCCGCTCTGATGACTGTTATTTCAAGCTGAATAGCCTCCGTAGTTTGTTTGGTGGACTTGGCCAAATCGTGAACATCGGCCAATTTTTTGAGAATCATGTCTAACGTGCTGTTAATGTCCGGTTTAAGTTTGATTGGAGAATCAGAGGGTGAGGGTTCACTTTTGTTCCTTTTGTGCTGTAATTTAGACTCTCTGTCCGCCATTTTGCAGATCCTTTGAGAATTTGGTGGCGCACTCTAATGAGAGCCTTCTAGCAGAAGGGCATACCTCCCCTAATTTGGAGGCACTGCATGGTGGATGCACACCCGCCTTGAGGCTCACTAAAAGCTATCCTATGTAATCTTATATGATGAGCTGGAGGGTGCAATGTTACCCCAATGAAGACACAATCCAAAAAACCACCGAAGACTGGACCTGTCGACAGCACACTGCAAGGACCCAATATAGTACTATCAGTTAGAAGATTACTATACAGATGCCAGCGTGCTTCTAGATACATCCAAGTATCATTGAAATCAGTGATGAGAGGTACCTTGTAGAGCTAATGTAAACAGGGTTACAGCACTGCAGATGCGGGTTAGCACTGTAACAGTTTGCAATGGCTTGTATTGATGTCACCACTAACAGTGACACAGAACTTGCGGAGATTTCACAACAACAGCTTCAGCCAGCCACCATTTTGTTTGCAGGGGATTTATTAGTAAACCAGCAGTGGATAGCACTTATTCTCGTCCGTTAAAGTGCACTTGTGGACAGACGATGAGATATGGCAAAGAGATCAAGCATTTCCAGAGCAGGCTAGCACTACGACCTGTATTATCTCCTTCACGCCAGTGCACAGCGAGTGGAGCGGCTGCAACAATTCAGGTTCTGTATGTAGGTAATTGTGGCTGCTTTGCGGTGGAAGATGGAGACACTTGAGCAGTCTCGTGAAGAGGTAATCCACCCAGTCGCATTACTGAGTATGAAGCCAGCTGAAGCCGATATCGCGAAAGAACGTCAAACTTGATAAAAAGGTTTTAAATGCCTTAGTGGTTAATGAGGGCAGCCCGATACACTTCAGGTGGATAATTAGGTATCGAAGCAGTGCCATATAATCCTCTTGAGCCCTTCTTATCGTATTTACTGAGCAGCCGCCATTTTGCGTGTCGGCATTGTGATGTCAGTTGGTAGCAGACAGTGTCCTCCTTTATTAAAGCCAAGTGCATTAAAATTCAATCCTACGTTATATGCTGGTCTGATTATGGTGATCGCTTAACATAGAAAAGCTTACGCATTGCCATAGAAAGGTGATCCTCCCTGCAGCACTACAGCCACCATTACTGAGTCTGAATCAAGCTGAAGTCGGCATCGCTAAAGTTCATCAAACTTGGTAAAAAGGTTTTAAATACCTTAGCGATTGTCGAGGACAGCCTGATACACTTCAGGTGGTTACATGGGGGAGTTGCGGTGCCTTTTCAACAGCTTGAGCCCTTCCTATTGCTTTTGCCGAGCAGTCACCATTTTATGGTTTCAATCCTCAACTCGAGTTGGCATTGTGATGTCAGTTGGTAGCAGACAGTGTCCTCCTTTATTAAAGCCAAGTGCATTAAAATTCAATCCTACGTTATATGCTGGTCTGATTATGGTGATCGCTTAACATAGAAAAGCTTACGCATTGCCATAGAAAGGTGATCCTCCATGCAGCACTACAGCCACCATTACTGAGTCTGAATCAAGCTGAAGTCGGTATCGCTAAAGTCCATCAAACTTGGTAAAAAGGTTTTAAATACCTTAGCGATTGTTGAGGACAGCCTGATACACTTCAGGTGGTTACATGGGGGACGTTGTGGTGCCTTCTCAACAGCTTGAGCCCTTCCTATTGCTTTTGCCGAGCAGTCGCCATCTCATGGTTTCAATCCTCAACTCGAGTTGGAGTTGCAATTTTCTTTTCCTCACTAATCAAACCACTGTAAGCCTCAGCGAGGGCATCCCCTTGAACAGTAAACATTCCGATAGCCAGTTCATCAGCCACGGTTTTTCCATGGTTCGATTAGACTCTGGAAATCCAGCATTTTGTCTCCGTTCTGATGGAGAGACGTGATCAGGCAGCCATTAGCTCTGCCGTCCAAGCCACGCCCCGTAATTTTAATTTTAAAACCACACCAATCATGTAATTGAGAATGAAGAGACTTGTCATCAGTGAACATTACAGCAGTTCCCTATACCTGATGGTAGTTTGGGACAAGGTTGATTTTGATATATTTGGTCAGACCGAACTTTTCAGAATTCCTCATTTATGTAAAATATCATTGAGTGATATCATTACCTCGAGTACATTTTCCGATGATTGGGACATTGAAACTGTAAATAATATGTTGTCTGATTTGGAAAAATCTGCTGCATTTTCTAATAGTGAAACATTGGAAAGCACATCAGATTTCGAAACAATGTATTGTTATCAACACTATGGTCATCATTTTCTGCATAAATCTACTAAACCTAGACATGTTCACTTACCCCCAGTGGGAACATTGTACAACACCGCTGAAAGGCAGTTCAAAAACATTTGCACAAAAGTTTCCATATTTTTAAGGGTTTGATATGTTTGACCCAGCCTCATATTAATAAAAGGTTGCACCAACCTCAGCACAGAAAAACATGTTAACAAACACCAAACAGATTTACTTTGCTTCCTTTATTGACCAGTTGTCTGAACAAGGTTTCGACTTATGGAGAGACATCATAGACTTAAAATCAGTCTGGGGTGCTAGAGAATAGCAAGTTCAGGGAACGGAAGCTTTATTTAGAGCATGCCTCCTCCGTCAGCAGATCATGTTTTAGAATGAGACAGTGCAATAGACACTTTGCCTTGGACTAGCCAAGAAGAAGGACTTGAACACATCGGCTGCCAACTCCATCACACACTGAGGGTAAAATAACATCACAGAAAGAGATTATAGTAGATGACATTATACAATACAACAGATCAGGCCCCGATTGTAAGACATGGTTGATTTGGCCTATAGACACTAATAGTTATCAGGAGAGATTCATGGGTAAAACTGAAGGCTTAGCTATCCATAGGCCATATCCACATTATGTACAGAGAGAACATCCAGGGGAAGTGACATCCTACAGTGTTTGGAAGTTGTGCCTTGATTGGCTAAAAACCTCAACACTCACAAAGGTGAAACAAAACTTATCCTTACAGTCACAGGATGTGGATCTCTGAGTTTTTTTACTAGGTCCCAGGAAGCCACATCTAAAACATTTCATTCATGCTGTCTACAATAAAATATGGAAAATATCCCAACAAAAGGCCGCAGATCTAGACAAATCTCTAGCAGTGGTAGACAATGGGTTAACTACATTGACCTCCAGGATATACTCCTCAGGCAACATTGTATCTTCTGCAATAGACATATTAGAACACGATTTGGCCATATTACAACACAGGCAATCTCAATTAAGTTCTATTATATTGTTAGACTGGATGCTGCAATATTTGTGTGCAGGCTATGTGCCTTGGCGTTATATTAACAGCACATCTTTTTTCTCTGAATACAATCTAACAGATAAACAGATAGAAATGGCACAAAGGGGAGCAAAATATACAATGCTGCGTATCCAAAAACTGGATAGATTATCATTTACAGTGGCAGAATTACCGTCCACAGAATGGCTAATCCATGGCCACATATTTTTTATTTTATTTTCTATTTTTATATAGCGCAAAATTGACTCGAAACGGGTATCAGAGCGCTTACATAGCACTAGTTGCATTACATAAGGTCAAATTCATTTTTTTTTGTTAGGCACGGGAAGATTACGTGATTTGCCTAGAATTACAGGATGTTCAGCGTCATTGCCGAGACTCGAACCCAGTTCCCCAGATTCGAGGTCAGACACCCTAAACTCCTCTCCACATGACACTATCAGTCACTACTTTTCAGTTTCAGTATTGCCTTGAACAAAAGAAGGCAGGCAGATATGAAGAAATGGGTTTGGAATACATTGAGGAATCATGGGTATTACCATACAGATTTTGAAGCCAGAGTAGGGATCAAGAAGTATTTCTAAGCAGTACAAATGTGAGAACTCTTTAAACTCTTATGTCAGGATATAATGCTGCACGGGGCTTGTATTGGTTCTGTAGTGAACCTGTCCTGCCTTTTGAGGCATACCCTAGCTACAGTGATTACTCCAGCATTCAGGCTACTTTCAAACGGGGGTTACTTGCTGCTGAACAGTCAAGGCTGCTGCAGAATGCTCCCGGGCATTGCATATCTGGTAATCGTGAGCGCCTAGGTTACTTGTTGTATGCAAGTATTGTTTCTTCTGACACATACAGTCAGGGCGGCGCCCTTATGGCCTTCACTGAATGTTTCTTTAATACGGTTGATACTCTAAGTAGAATGAAAGCCATGCTTTTACAGAAGACTGTGCCCTAAGCCTCCGCTCGAGAGACTTTTGATTTCCAGATCGCAAGGTCTTCGGGAGAGATACAGGCGCTTATTCATACAAACTGCCCTTTCCATTTCGCAGAAATGGTAAATCGTATCTTTAACATGTCTGATACGACAGGCATAGTCCACCTATTTAACACCATAGGTTCTGGACTTTTGGGCACCTTTCAGATGGCACTTGGAGTTATACCAAACTTAATACAATCCGTATTTGGAAGCATCTTTGGAAGACTTCCGCTCATCCTGTTTCTAGTAGCAATGGATGTCCCAGTCACCAAGGAGATGAAAAAAGCACTACTGGAGCGTAAATACCGTGACAGCATGGTACATCATCTAAGTGCATCTTGGTTCTTGTCATTTAGACCAGTCTGCATGGACTGTATCTTATCTGTCCTCCGATGCCTGTTTTGCGGAGAAGAATGCGTGTTAGACCTTTGTTTGACACTCCCATCATGTGCGCAACCAGATGTGAATACTTTACTGGACCCGAAAATGACCCATGTTCTGGAGTGTCCTTAGCGTATACCAATGTTGATGGCGGCATTCCTTGAGCCCTTGCAGATAGTAATAGCACCTGATGGTATGGACACGGGCTCCTCCTCTGACACCCAGGCTTTGGATGGCGCTCAGGCTGCCCCAGCACCAGCTGGGGACAGCGTGAAACATCATCTGTGCTCAATTGACGTACTCTGCGAGGTGCTACAGGGGCCGTCTACTGCGGAAGCAAGCAACGAAAATGTTGCGTCTACCAGCCAGGACACATAAACATTTGACTCATTTGGCTCATCATGTGCTGAAAGAAATTTGTGCTTTTTAAACAAGCTCACATTTGGAACTCAAAAACAAAATTGACATTCCTTTCATTTATTGGGCATACATGGCTTTCTAATGCTTATAGTGGTTCGGACTATAACTACAGACACTTTAGAGCTATGACTTGCAAACATTTAAAAAAAAAAACATTTTTACATTTTTAGAATTATTATAGAAGTTTTAAGCATTTTAGCAAAAACAGATGTTTTTATGAACTTTGTGCGTACCAATATCCGGTTAGGCTAGTAGTATGGTAATACGTTACATATGTCGTCCAGTCGGAAGAGAAGTGGATGTAATATTCCATATAGGTACCCTATATAGGCGCAGGTAACATTGCAACCTTTCACCTATATTCTTCCCTACATTACATACATAACAGTTCTTAGGGACTCACCTTTTACCTAGATACGACAATGCATTCAGAACACAGGATTTTCCCTAGTTCGAATCTCATACATTATGCATGAGGTTGCCAAGAACTATTCTCTCCCCGAAAAGAGGAGATTCTAGTGGCACTGTGAGCTAGCTAATACAGACAGGCTAACATACCCGGTGGGGGTGCACAGAATCAGTCTGCCACCAGTCCCACAGTTTATGTTATCCAAATGCACAGAACCTATGTGGGTATATAGGAACTACACAACAAGATATATTATTCCCACTCCAGTCTGTGAAACAGCAGGGAAAGTGTTGAACTTCGGAGAGGTTATATTTACTATTCAAACTCCAGTCTAAGCAACAGTAGGTAAACTATTTACATAATTAATAATTAAATAATATTAATAAATAAAAAGTAATTGTTAATTATTACCCAATTGACTTCCCACCCTATACCCTTCAAACGTGGCGACCCACAATTAAAAAATAAGTAAATTAAACCAGTATTACATAATATACATGTTTACTGGCAATCACATGCTTACTTAAAAAATTATTAATTAACAATGAATTATTACTTAATTAACTTCCATCCCTATCCCTCAACAAACCAAATACCTAGCTAAAACACTATCAATTACTATTAGCAGTTAAATCAAAAATTCTAAATCACTTTGAATTAAAAACTATATTTAAAACAATTCATAACAGTTAGACAAACAATAGTAACTGTCAGGACTAGGGTGGCTTGCGGTCTAGGGCCCGCCCCACGTCAGGTACCATGTCTTAGGCATTTATGTGGAAAGGTACATTGTTTTACTTCTAAGGGGCGTTGGTGGTTCAATTGTGCAACTCTATGATGTACTGTGGTGAAATGAACTTTTTATGTATTGTAATGTGCACATTGTATAGAGTTTTCCTTCCCAGTCCGCCTAATGCGTTATATTTGGCACCCTGAACGCGTCCGCGAGATGCGTGAGGTTTGGTAGCCTCACGCGAGATGCGTGGGATTCGGCAAGCGGCTTTAACGCGTCCGCGAGATGCGTGGGAAATGGCAAGCGGTCGCATAAAACACCAGGCGTAGTCGCGCCAACGTACGCGACCATGCCCAAACCCCTTTGCTCACTATTCCAGGGATTTTGAAGGTGTGGCAGCTTCCTCCTGATGCTCTGATTTCGAAACAGAGCTTGGGAAGCATTTTTTGGTTCTTGTTGCAGCAAGTGAGTGGTATCCAGCAGAAGGTCCATTGGAGGAGGCGATTCCAGTTGAAAGGTAGCTGTGGAGAACTTGTCAGATCCTGTAAGTTACATCTCCGAGGTTTTGGACTTCTGCAGCCACGCCCTCCTATTGAGTAGAGTAGGTCGTACTCTACAGGTAGGACCAATTTAGGTTATTTAAAAGGCGCAAATTTGGCGCACTCATTGCAAAAGTGCTTTTAGAATGTTTCTTTGGGTAAATTAAAACATTCATTGTTTCCTTTGATATTATTCAGTGAGAGTTTAGACTCTATCGTCTTGAGGTCTTCTTTGAATAGTTTTTGGTTGCTATTCTTAACTGGCGCAATTCATTTTGCAGTTTACAGCAAAAGGATTTATTTTGCTTAAAGAAATATATTCATGTGCAGTTTTTGGGTTTGAAGATTACTGATGTAAAGTGAATATTTACAAGATAAAGAGACATTTGAGGTTATCAATGTAAAGCAGATATTTACAAGGTAAAGAGACATTTGAGGTTATTAATGTAAAGCAGATATTTACAAGGCAAAGAGACATTTGTGGCTATCATCTTAAAGAGGTTATTTACAAGGAAAGAGTCACTAAGTCTTTGGTAACCCTGAGATTCTAATGTGTTTGTCAATGCGCAATTCAAGATATTGGTACTTTTGATGACTTTGGAGTTAAGGCTGAATTTAAAGATAAAAAGCCTTTTAATTTAAGAAGCAATTTTAGTTATTGGAATTGTTGCAGAGTTTCGAAAATATTAGAAAAAACTTGCAGCATTAACTTTTCCTTTTCAGATCTCCCTCCCTGCTGTTCCCTACCCAACACCCTTTTCCCCCCGCTTGATCACTTCAATATTCTGTGTATTTACTACAATCAGAATTGGAGGTATCGAGAGGTGGGCCCTTATATCAACTCGACAGATCCTGAGGAAGACCTCGTCTGACAGAATAGTGAGCCCACAAATTCTTTTCCTCCCGATCTGTCTGAGTTGCCATAATGGCCACCATCGATGATTTGATGGCAGTTATTGTAAAGATGCAGGCTGATTTAAATGAAACCATGAACGCAACCACGTTGTTGGCCGAAAAGGTGGAAAATATACAACTTCAGAGTACTCCACTTCCTGATGAGGTTCAGGATACTGGTGCTAGAGCTTCTACTAACATTTCAGTCACTGTTCCACCGCAAATTCCTTTAGCTTCTCCTGAACGTTTCTCGGGAGATCCTTCGAAAGTGCAAACATTTCTAACACAAATTGAGTTACATTATTCCTGTAGACCAGCCGCCTTTCCTACCCCTCAATCTAGGATTGCGTTACTAATTTCCTATCTATCTGGAGATGCTGCTAATTGGGCGGTTCCATTAGTTAGGCAAGATAGTGCTTTATTGTATAATTGGAGACGCTTTGTTGAGGAATTTGAAAAGGTGTTTGATAGGCGAACTGTCACTCTATCTGCTGATCGAGAACTACTACAGTTAAGACAAGGAAGCAGAGACCTCATTACATATCTGTCTCATTTTAATAGACTAGTTGCCGAAACCTCTTGGCCAGAAGAAAAAAGGGCTGCTCTCTTTTATCAAGGTCTGAAAGACGAGTTAAAGGATGTCCTGGCCCAAATTGACCCACAACCAACAGCTTGTTCAGATTTGATAAACCTAACCTTACGTCTAGATCATCGACTCTCTGAAAGAAGATCTGATAAAAAAAGAGGTGAAAAACAGAGTTGGAAGAATGAACCAAGATCTCGAAGCCCATTTGCCCATTCGTAATCAAGTTCAGAACCAATGGAAATTGGGACTCTTCGGCAACCTTTATCCAAGGAAGAAAAAGAGACGAAAAAATGGTCAGTGTCTTTACTGTGATCGTAAAGGGCATTTTGTGAAAGATTGCATGATGAAAATAAATCTCCTAATGTCAATAAAGCAGCAGTCATTGAAAGAACCGATCAAACGTCGGAAAACTAACTTGCCCAAGATGTTTAGAAGGGGATCTCTTAGGTACCTTCGCTTACCCTTCCATAAACTCTTGTGTAACTTACAAAGCTCATTTTAGATTAGCAGTTCAAATACAAATAACTCTAAAAATCTGGCAAATGGAAGTCTTAATTGATTCTGGAGCCACTGGAAATTTTGTCGATCTGGAAACTGCTCAACCGCTAAGTATCATCTGTGAAAAAAAAGAAACACAAGAAATTGTGCAAGCAGTGGATGGGAAAATTTTGTCTGGAGGGCCAGTCACAATGCAAACTTCCAGGGTCATTATGGTTTGTGAAGATTCAAAGAAACAAAGACATAGAGAATAAGTACAATTTGATGTAATACAAGCTCCCCAATATGGATTTATTTTAGGAATGCCCTGGCTTTGTTTACATAATCCTTTGATTGATTGGCAAAAAAGAGAACTTGTATTTCTTTCTGATTTTTGTCAGTCATCTTGTTTAAAATTTTTGGAACCAACTGTGAGTCAAATAGCAACTGCGGAAGAAAAGGAGACAATATTACCCATAGTCTACAAAGAATATCAAGAGGTATTCAGTGAAGAAAAGGCTGCAAAACTCCCACCTCATCGTAGTTATGACTGCCAGATTGACCTCATACCAGGATCTTGTGTACCAAATTGTAGAATTTATGCTTTATCGGAAAAGGAAAATCAACATCTGAGAGACTATTTAGATCAATATTTGGAAAATGGTTTTATCCGCCCCTCTAAATCTCCAATAGCCTCCCCTTTGTTTTTTATCCCAAAAGCCAATGGGGAATTAAGAACTTGCATTGACTATAGGGCGTTGAACAAGATAACGATTAAGAACAAATATCCCTTGCCTTTGATTCCGGTCCTTTTAGATCAAGTTAAGACAGCAGTGATTTACACTAAACTTGATCTTAGAGGGGCCTATCACTTGGTACGAATTAGACAAGGAGATGAGTGGAAGACTGCTTTTAAAACGCGTTATGGCCTATTTGAATATTTGGTAATGCCATTTGGCCTTTGCAACGCTCCAGCAGCCTTTCAGTTTTTCCTCAATGATGTTCTAAGAGAATTTTTGGACCTGTTTGTAATCGTTTATATAGACGATATTTTAATCTACTCGGACTCAGTGGAAAAACATGAAGGTCATGTTAAACAAGTTTTGAAAACCCTGCAAGCACATAATCTGTATTGTAAATTAACTAAATGTGACTTCCATGTTTTTGAAGTAGAATTCTTAGGAGTGCTCCTCACACCAACTGGCATGAAAACGACTGATAGAAAGATTCAAGCAGTAGCTGAATGGCCCATTCCACATTCTGTTCGAGATGTACAATGCTTTTTGGGATTTGCGAATTTTTATCACCGTTTTATTGATCACTTTTCAGCAGTGGTTGCTCCTATCACTCGATTACTAAGGAAAAAGGTGAAATTTGAATGGACTCCAGAAGCTAATGATGCATTCCAGAATTTAAAGAAGGCATTTACAGCAGCTCCAATTTTGATGCATCCAGATGTAAATGAACCTTTCATTATTGAAGCCGATGCCTCAGATGTAGCTATAGCAGCCATTCTTTCTCAAAGACATCCCAAAACTGGTCAAATGCACCCAGTTGCATACATGTCCCGGAAATTGAACTCAGCAGAGCAAAACTACGTTATCGCAGAAAAAGAATTGCTTGCTATTTTAGAAGCATTCAAAGAATGGAGACATTACATAATGGGAGCAAAATTCACTGTAACAGTATATACAGATCACAGAAATCTGCAATTCATGAGTTCAGCCATAATGTTAACACCAAGGCAGTTAAGATGGATGATGTTTTTTGCAGAATATGATTTTATTGTAACTTATCGTCCAGGACAAGATAATAAAAAAGCAGATGCTCTTTCCAGAAAAGTCTCCTCTTTGCAAAGATTTGAAGGAGCTCCACAGGCGATCATAGATCCAGCTAAAGTACTTTGTTTGTTGTCTGCTGATCAATTCCTAGAAAATTTTTATGAAAACTTTCCTCTTTCTCAATGGAAAAAATGGGAAAAGAAAGGGGAGAATCAAACAATCAAGGAAGGAATACCATTCCATGGAAAACAAGTTTATCTCCCTACCAAAGAATTACAAAAAACTGTATTCAATTGGTTACACTCTCATCCGATGGCAGGGCATCCTGGTCCTAAAAAGACTATAGAAAAGATACAAAAAATATTCTGGTGGCCAACTCTTCAAAAGGATGTAATTCAAATGGCTCAGAATTGTGAGACTTGTGCAAGGTTTAAAACGGATCACAGTAAACCAAAAGGGCTATTACAAGCTTTACCTACACCAACCAAACCATGGGAACATATTTCTCTAGACTTTATTACAAATCTTCCACAAGTCAATCAGCATTCAGTTATCTTGGTTGTTGTAGACAGTTTGACTAAGTATGCACATTTCATTGCTTGTAAACAATTGCCTACGGCAGGATAATTAGCGCAAATCTTTCTGGAGAATGTAGTACGATTACATGGTTTGCCGTCAGTGTTGTTATCAGATCGAGGTTCACAGTTTTCCTCCAAATTTTGGCAGCAATGGTATCAATGTTTACAGATCACTTCAAATATGTCTACCAGTTATCATCCACAAACGGATGGTCAAACCGAGCGTTTAAATCAATCATTAAAACAATATTTGAGATGCTATGTAACAGATTCCAAACGATCTTGGTTAGAATTGTTGTGGATTGCAGAAATAGCTTATAATTCGTCACCTCACTCATCTACTGGATCATCCCCTTTTGAAGCTCTTTATGGATATTTACCAAAGACAATCCCTTTAACACTGCCTAAAGAGGAGAGTAATGCACCAGCAGTACAAGACACAGTACAACTTTTGCAGACTGTTCACCAGAAAATTCACAAAAGATTATTGCAAAGTAAGGAAGAGTACAAAAAACAATATGATAAACATCATCGATCAGGACCAACATATGAATCAGGAGACAAAGTGTGGTTGTCCACAAAGAACTTACATTTCAAACATAAAAACATATTTCACCCCAAGTTCATCGGTCCATATCCGGTGGTTCGTCAGGTCAATCCAGTAACATATAAACTACGACTTCCCAAGACCTTACAAATTCATCCTGTGTTTAATACGTCTTTGTTAAAACCAGCTAGACAAAATATAACTCCCAAACCAGCACCGATCTTAGTCCATGGCAATTGGGAGTATGAAGTACAAAAAATACTAGACTCTAAGCGCAGGGGTACAAAGTTATGGTATCTGGTATCTTGGAAAGGTTATGGATCTGAGAATGATTCTTGGGAACCAGCTGAGAACATATATGCCCCTCGTTTGTTACACAGCTTCCACCTCCTCCATCCTACAAAGCCGGGCCCTAGACCGCTCTTGGGAGGGGGGAGTACTGTCAGGACTAAGGTGGCTTGCGGTCTAGGGCCCGCCCCATGTCAGGTACCATGTCTTAGGCATTTATGTGGAAAGGTACATTGTTTTACTTGTAAGGGGCGTTGGTGGGTCAATTGTGCAACTCTATGATGTACTGTGGTGAAATGTACTTTTTATGTATTGTAATGTGCACATTGTATAGATTTTTCCTTCCCAGTCCGCCTAATGCGTTAGATTTGGCACCCTGAACGCGTCCACGAGATGCGTGAGGTTTGGTAGCCTCACGCGAGATGCGTGGGATTCGGCAAGCGGCTTTAACGCGTCCGCGAGATGCATGGGAAATGGCAAGCGGTCGCATAAAACACCGGGCGTAGTCGCGTCAATGTACGCGACCACGCCCAAACCCCTTTGCTCACTATTCCAGGGATTTTGAAGGTGTGGCAGCTTCCTCCTGATGCTCTGATTTGGAAGCAGAGCTTGGGAAGCATTATTTGGTTCTTGTTGCAGCAAGTGAGTGGTATCCAGCAGAAGGTCCATTGGAGGAGGCGATTCCAGTTGAAAGGTAGCTGTGGAGAACTTGTCAGATCCTGTAAGTTACATCTCCGAGGTTTTGGACTTCTGCAGCCACGCCCTCCTATTGAGTAGAGTAGGTCGTACTCTACAGGTAGGACCAATTTAGGTTATTTAAAAGGTGCAAATTTGGCGCAATCATTGCAAAAGTGCTTTTAGAATGTTTCTTTGGGTAAATTAAAACATTCATTGTTTCCTTTGATATTATTCAGTGAGAGTTTAGACTCTATCTTCTTGAGTTCTTCTTTGAATCGTTTTTGGTCGCTATTCTTAACTGGCGCAATTCATTTTGCAGTTTACAGCAAAAGGATTTATTTTGCTTAAAGAAATATATTCATGTGCAGTTTTTGGGTTTGAAGATTACCGATGTAAAGTGAATATTTACAAGATAAAGAGACATTTGAGGTTATCAATGTAAAGCAGATATTTACAAGGTAAAGAGACATTTGAGGTTATCAATGTAAAGCAGATATTTACAAGGCAAAGAGACAATTGTGGCTATCATCGTACAGAGGTTATTTACAAGGAAAGAGTCACTAAGTTTTTGGTAACCCTGAGATTCTAATGTGTTTGTCAATGCGCAATTCAAGATATTGGTACCTTTGATGACTTTGGAGTTAAGGCTGAATTTAAAGACAAAAAGCCTTTTAATTTAAGAAGCAATTTTAGTTATTGGAATTGTTGCAGAGTTTCGAAAATATTAGAAAAAACTTGCAGCATTAACTTTTCCTTTTCAGATCTCCCTCCCTGCTGTTCCCTACCCAACACCCTTTCCCCCCCGCTTGATTACTTCAATATTCTGTGTATTTACTACAATCAGAATAGGAGGTATCAGGAGGTGGGCCCTTATATCAACTCGACAGATCCTGAGGAAGACCTTGTCTGACAGTAACTCATAAAATTTATATATATATATATTAAAACACATTAAAATAATTAAAAAACAATATTCTTTGCCATTATAGTATTGAAAATGCAACTAACAATAAAATTACTTCCCTGAAAAAACAATACTCTTGACAATGATATTTCTGTATCACAATATTTGTGTAAACAATTAGGCCGATTACGATTTTGGGCAGAAAGCATCCGCCCAACACCGTCTCGGAATCGAGACCGACTGACTTGCAGTCAGCGGTTCTGACCCCCGGATTACGATTCGACTGATCACTGTCCGGTTGGTGTCCTATTGTTCCCTATGGGAGCTCGTGTTCCGCCCGACAACCAGCCTTAACAGAGGCATTCTCTGGGGAAATGGAGCGCTTGCGAGAAATCCTTCATCCTGTCACAGGCACCCCACAATGCCTGCCACACAGTGCAGGGTTTTAAAGGGGGGTCATTGGCCATAAACCGTAGGCTGCAGGTCTAAGGGGCCTGCCAGAGGCCCCCAAAGACACTTTCCAACAGCTTTTCTGTTTTGGAAGCTGATGCAGAAAGGTTGTTGGAAAACAACATCGTAACCCCGTTGGTGGAAATGCTGTCCATAGGGGTGTAAAATGCAGTTCCGACTGACACGGATACTCCGGGAAACTTGGAACCATTTTGGAATGACCCAGCGGTTTACATTCTGACCGCGAACATCATAATCGGGCGGTCAGGATGTAAACCGTCCAAGTTCATCAGAAGGCTCCAAAATGGTTGAAGAGATTCCAACTGTCTGGAGGAGTCTTTCCGCCAGTCATCACAATCAGCCCCAATATTTTTCCAAGATATTTCTTTCTCCTGATATTTACAACTTGATATTTTGTCCAAATACCCTCAATCTACACCATTCCACTCCACCCCACCCCACTTCAATCTATCTTATCCCATGACAACCCACTCCAATCCACCCAAGTCTACCCATCTCCAGTCCAATCTATCCCTCTCCACTCAAATCTACCCAATCTACATTGCTACGTGTAACAGGAGGATGGGTCAAACTGAGTCACAGAATTCTTATTAGTGGTAACATTTTTGTTTCTTTAGTATTTGTTCACAGTCCAATATGGCCAAACTCTAAATCCTCGTGAGTTTCTCCTCTTTATTACTGGCTTCCCTCTTCTGTCATCCGGAACCTCAAGAGCGGAATATCCTCGGTGAGCAACGGACATGTGTCTTAGTGACTAGTAGCTAAGCATGGGCGGAAAATCCGTTTCGCTCGCGGATTTTCGGTAAATTCGCAATCCGCGAGATTCGCGAATCTCCCGCAAAATCCGCAAATCCGCGGGCAGCGGATTTTGCTCGCACTGCTCGCACTGTTCGCGTGAGTTCGCGGCTTCCCAGTACAACTTCGCGCCCCGCGAATAAGTGCAAAATTGCAGAAATACGATCTTAGCAAAACTGAAACTACTTACCAGGTTCAAAAGTTCAGGCTCATCATTAGTAGCCATTTCCTGTAGTGCTTCCTGAGGGGCCCCTCCAGAGTTCAGTTGCCAGTTGCAACTATTATGTGACCCTGCTCTGAACCTCAGAATAGTTACACATATGCCACAAAGGTCCTGAATTACAGCTAAGGGAGACAAGCAGGAGCCAGGCTGGCAGTTCAAATCCATTAATCAGCCCCTAATTCATTATTGTCAGTTGGGGCAGGGCAGGTGTTGTAACTAATTTTGCAACAATGAAAGCACTTAGCAAGTGCAAAAGATCACTAATCAGGAAGCACTAAGGAAGCAGGTGCCAGCTAAAAAAATATTCTGTGACACATTAATCAGCCCCAAATTAATTCAGGTCACTTGAGGCAGGGAAGGTGTGCTTGCGTTGCCACAATAATGTACACTGACTGGACAACCAGAGGGTGCTGTGATGAAACAGAGGGTGGCATGGGTGGGCCAGAGGGTGGCATGAGTAGTCAGAGAGTGGCAGTGGTGACAGAGAGTGGCAGTGATGAAGAAGAGTGTCCCAAACAGGCTGGACACGTAGAAACAACAAGTTCGCGAAACTTGCGACCCGACAGGTAAGTTCGCAATTTGCGACATTGTACAAAACCCTCGCGAACTGGCAAAAACCCGCGCAAACACAAAAAAAAAAAATCCGCAAATTCGCGAGAATTCGCGGATTTTGCGGATTGCGAGTTCGCAAATCCGCAAAATTCGCGAACGCGAGATTCGCAAAATTCGCCCATGCTTACTAGTAGCTTTAAAGCAACTTTAGAACCTGCCACCACACCCTTTTTGTGTTCTTCCTGTTTTCTCTTCTCACTATAGTAAGGAGACTATGAGTATGCTGTAATGATGTCCAACAAATGGTAGGAAGTATTCACCTCTATGGGTAAATTACCAATATACTGGAATATATATTGCATTCAGTAGTAAAGTTTTGTAATGTAACTCAGTTTCCAAGAACTGACTTATTACAAGCAAATGTGACCCACCATCTTTGCCCCTTTCAGTCAGTTGCCTGAGACAGTGGCTCCTTCCCAGATCAGCGTCCACCTGGTCCTGAACGCCTCACCAGGGTGAAGACCTCTGCTCTGCGTCTCCTTCCGGGTGTCACATTTTGTATTCCTCTGTACTGACAGTGTTTGTTTCCATCTCTCGTTGGTCTGTCACAGGACAAGAAGTTCCCTCCAGCCAAGTACTGCTCCTGCAGAAGTTCTTGAGATCCCGCGGCTCCCTTGCAATGTCCCTTGTCTCCTCCGCACACCAATCTCCCCCATATCTTGCTCCACGCTGTCGGTTCACTTCTGGGTCCGTGCCATCATCCCCACCAGCATCTTTCTTCTTATCCTGATTGTGGGAAGGAAAACCAGCTCCTGGTGCCCTTACTCTACTTTTCCTAATACCCTTGGGGCACTGAGTAACACAGCTTATAGGAGGTTTTGCATCCATTTAATTACACTCCACTTTAATCTACCCCAATCAACTCCACTATGATCTACCCAACCTACCCCACTCGACTACAATCTACCCCAATATACCCCACTCCACCCTCCCCAAGCTACCCTACTTCACTTCAATATCCCCCACTCCACTCCATTCTAGTCTACTCCACTGCACTTCAATCTATACACTCCACTCAAATCTACCCCACTCTGCTGCATTCTATCCCATTTCACTCAATCTAATCCAATCAACCCAATTCAGCTACACTCCAATTAATCCCACTCAGCTTCACTCCACTCAAATCTACTCACTCCACTCCAATTACCCCCCCCCTCCATTCTACGCCAATCCAACCCAATCTATCCCATTCCGCTCACATCTACCTGACTTAACTCCAATTTACTCTATTCCACTCCAATATCTCTCTCCAATATACCCTACTTCATTCCACTTTGCAATACTCCATTCCAATCTCCACTCCACTCCACTATAATCTATCCCACTCCATTCCAATCTACTCCACTTCACTTCAGCCAACCCCACTCCACTCCTCTCTATCCCACTGCAATCTACAGCATTCTACACCACTACAAGCTACTACAATCTACCCAGACCACTCAAATCTTAACTCCAATCCATCCCACTCTACTCCAATATACCCCACCCCACTCAATGTACCCCACTCTATTCCAATCTACCCCACTCCTCCCCTATCTATCCCACTCCTCTCCAATCAAAACCACTCAAAATCTACCCCAATCTACCACACTGTACTCCACTCTATCCTAATTTACTCCACTTCATTCTACCCCGCTCAAATGTACCTTATTCCACTTCAATCTATCCACTCAACCCCAATCCACCCCAATCCAGCTCACTCCATTCCAATCTACCCCAATCTACTCCTCTCCACTCCTATCTTACCCAATCTACTCCAATCCGCCCAAATATACCCCACTCTACTCCAACCACCCCATTCTACTCCAATCTACCTGACTCAACTCCAATCTTCCCCATTCCACCCAATATTCCTCTCCAAATCACCCTACTCTATTCCAATTTACAGTACTCCACACCAATATCTACTCCACTACAGTCTCACTCACACCACTCCAATCAAATTCACTCCACCTCAGTCTATCCCAGTGCACTCTTCTCTACCCCACTCCAATCTACCACAATGTACTTCAGACCACTCCTATCTTCTCTCCACTCCAAACTATCCCACTCCACTCCAATATAACCACTTCACTCAATGTACCCCACTCCACTCCAATCTACCCCATTCCTTCCCTATCTACCTCAGTCCACTCCAACCAAAACTACTCCAAATCCATTCAAATCTACCCCACTCTACTCCCCTCTAATCCAATATTCCACACTCCACACTCCACACTCCACTCCACTCTATCCCAATTTACCCCACTCCACTTCATTCTACCCCACTTAATTATACCCTACTGCACTTCAATCTATCCCAATCAACCCCAATCCAGCCCACTCCATTCTACACCACTCAACTCCAATCTATGCCATCCTACTCCTCTCCATTCTGATCTTATCCAATCTACTCTACTCATTGTTGTCATACACAGTGTTGCCCACTCCATTCCAATCTCCACTCCACTCCAATTTATCCCAGCCCACTTCGAACTACCTCAGTCCACTCCAGTCTACCCCACTCCACTCCTCCCCTATCTACCCCATTCCACTCTAATCTAACTCACTCCACTCTACTCCAATCTACCACAATCATGTATGCCCACTCCAATGTAACCCACCCACTCCACCCCAATCCAGCCCTCTCCAATCTACCACAATCTCCCCTTATCCATCCCACACCACTCCAATCTACCCCAATCTACTCCACTCCACCCCACTCTACTCCATTCTTAGCCACTCCAATCTACCCCACCCACTCTCTTGCACTCCACTCTACCCCACTCCAATTTACCCTACTCCAAATAACCCCACTCCATGTTATCCTACTCCAATCTATCCCACTCCAATCTGCCGCGTCCATTTCAATCTACCCCACTCTAATCTACCATAATCCACTCCAATCAATCCCAATCCACCCACTCCACTCTCCCCAATTTACCACACTTGACTCCAATCTACCCCATTTTACCCCACTCCAATCTACTCCACTTCAACCTACCCCACTACAATCTTCCCCAATCTACTCCTATCTCCCCAATAAACCCCACTCCATTCTGATACCCCTCTCACCCCACTCCAATCTACCCCACTCTACCCTACTTCACTCCAATATACCCCAATCCACTCCAATCTACCCCACTCTACTCCAGTCTATCCTATTCCACTCCAATCCACCCGTCTTCTCTACTCAACACCAATCTACCATGCCAAACTACCCCACTCCCCCACTCCAATCTATCCCATTCCAATGTACCCAATCCATTCCACCCAGTCCAATCTACCCCACGCCACTCAACTCCAATCTACTCCACTCTACTCCACTCCAATCTACCCCACTCTTCTCCATTCCAATCTACCCCATTCAACCCCACTCCAGTCTACCCCAATCTACCCCACTCAACTATACCCAATTGTACCCCACTCCATTCTTAAACAATCTACCTGTCTTCAATCTACCCCAATCTACCACATCACACCCCACTCCACCCTGCAAACCTTTAGCCATGCTGAACAGCAGCCACCCTGGTGTACAACACGGCTAAAACGCATTGCCAAAACCAATAGCTCTAGCATTTTTGTTTGTTTTTTCTTGACTTCAAGCCATATTGGACAGCAGCTCGTGCTGCTGTGCAACATGGCTGAAAATCTATTACAATGCTATGCGAGAAAAATTGTATTTGCCAATGCTTTCTAGAATATTTTTTTAGCCCACAAATGACTCGTAAGAAGCAAGAAATGCACACTGACTCGGACCAGTCCTACAAATATATGGGGGATCTTGAAGGGACAATAGTGAAAACTGTGGGATGCAGTAGCTGATGAAAATCACCGTGAACTTTCACCCTAGCGTTTTGTCTGTAAAGTGTATATTTTCTTTGGAAGTAATGTTTTCGGTAAACACCACCTACATGCCCACATATGTTCTATAGCTAACAGGGAATCTTAAATGAAAGTTTTGACATTTTCAAAAGTTGTCTTTCCAACTCTGTTCCTCTTTGGGCTATCAGGTTTTGCAAGCAGTTTTGTAGAAAGACAAGCAACTAATTATAAACAAAAGGCTTTTTTTTTTGGACCTATTTCCTGTGCGATCCCCATCTAGATTACAATCAGGCTGCCTCATTGTGCTCTGATTTTAGTCAGCAGTTGGCAATAATACATATGTGATTTTTTATTCCAATCAATGTTGCTTTGGCCTGAAAACAAAGCAGTCACCAGTTGGAGGATCCTGTTTCCAACACTCGCTAGTACAATGGGCTGGATATGGTTCAAATTCATTAGAAAATGGACAATACAGAACTGTCATGCTAGGTCAGAGCTGAGATGCCCCAGGGGGTGCTTCAAAAATACACGTGTTAGGTTATATTATATTTATCTTTACAGGGCAAGCGATCCACTGAGTTATCTACGCCGGAGTCCTGGTCAGCTAAATTAGTGGAAAAAAGGAATCCACCGCAGGGATCTGTGTTTGAGCCCATGGATGCAAGTTCAAATCCCACCAGGTCCACTGAGCCTTTCATCTTTCTGAAGTCGATAAACGGAGTACCCTTGAGATGGGTGATACTAAACATGTTATTCAGCTCCAAGAAACCAATAAATATATGTGTGCTTTGCAAATTTTCTTCGGATGTTAAAAATCAGATGGCTGTAGTGTGTTCTCTGGATAAGTGATGACCTCATAGAGGTTTATCATTCTTAGATGCAAAAATGTAATAGCCCCTGGACATTGCAGATCCTAGCCAACGTTATATGTGAAAAAGTCAATGCAATGAGACTTAGCAGGCAAATTTATGAAATCCCGGTATATTTCTGCAAAGCACACGACTGATGGAGCAAGGTTTCACATATACATGTACTCAGCCCTCTCTAAATAACTTGTAATATATTAACCAACATGTTTTGTTTACTAATATTTGCACTAGACGACATTTTTAGTATCTAGGGGAAGCTTACCTATGTGCTTTTACTAATATTAACTCGAGTGAATTAAGATGGCCGCCGAAAACGCGGGAAACCTTCTGCGCATGCGTCTGTCACTTCTACGTGTCATGACGTACCTCTCTGTTGGTGGGAAATCTTTGCTTCTGCGCACTAGTGCCAGAAATGGCTGCTTAAAATCTCACATGCTAACGCTTATACTGCAGCTTGAATTAAACTTGTTCGTTCTGCTTAATTATTAATGCACAAGTTAAAATAAAGTAATGGGGTTAGAGTAGAGATAGGTGGTATACAGTGCATTAATTTATTTTTGTATTCTAAAAGGTTTCTTTTTGACTTTGCTGATAGCTCGTACTTTGGGCCTGAACATTGTAATTTCTTCCATCTTGAACGATGCTGCGCGTGCGCACTCAAACTTCGAAATTGCTGACGCATTGGCATTGAATGTCTGCCAACACCCTTCCTACCCACAATGTTCCTGGGAACCTGCTCTACTGACCTCTAAAGAGGAAGCAAAAGACTCAAATAAATACAATGTATATGTTTTGTATGCCAATATTGTTGGGCGGAATAAAGTCATGGGAAAGTAAATTGTGGGTGGGGATTCAATCAATATGAACTGAATTGAAATTACATCATCTTGATATGGTGTGATGATCTCTCTGCGTCTTTCCAACCAATCACTGAAGGGGAACACATAGATTTGCAACATTTAGGGGTGGAACAGTGCCCTCGAAGTGGTATAACTAGGGTAGGTTTAGATAGAGAAATTTTCCGACTTGTCTGATTAGCTGACCTGTCACTGACCCAACGCACACAATAAGCGATCAAGAACAGAGGTGCTAGCGGAGCACTCTGTCAGAAGAATCGATTACCCAGTTGGGTACTAATTGGCTTTCGTAGAGAGAGGGGTGTGACGCTGGCGTTGCACTTAGCTGAGGTCACCTGTCCTGATCTGCACATGTCTTGACCGGTGGGCACCTGATTAGTCGGGAGCCTGGTCCTGGTCTTCTTCGCCCCAGCCCATGGCCAGGATTGGTCATTACACCATTCTAGATAAATTTAATCTATGTGGTATACCCTTGTACTATTTCCCTTTCTCACCTCCCAGGAACCAATGTCTAAAGGTAATACTGTGATTTTCTTTTAAACTTTATGTCCTACTGATTATATTCTTGCTTGTAAAATTTATGGTCACGAGATTGTGGACCTTTCGTTTTGACTCAGAAAATATCTCATAGATAAAAGTTTTAAAACTTTCCCCAAGTCTGTGGTTATTATATGAAAAGTAGATGCATTTAAATATTACCTGTTTATTCTAACTCTCTGATCCACAGGACTTATAGAAAGGTGCAAAGGATTGGTAAGTCATGGTTTACAGGTATAAGTCCTAAATCGAACCTCTGGGCAAACTGATAGGGTGACTGAGTTAGCAATTAGTTAGGCAGGACTGCTAGTTCAATGTGTGAATGTTATATGGGCCCTAGGTGAGTATGGTAACACTGAATTAGTAGGTCACTGCATGCTCTATCAGAATACTTTTCTTGGTAGCAGTAGTATGGTTGGGGATTAGGTAATAATAGGTAGTTTGTTGTGTATTGACTATTGAAATATTGATCATTGATTGATTATTGATTTTCATGTACTAACCAAAACCGTTCGTGTTGTTAAATGTTGTCTGGAATTTCCCGAGATAAAGAAAGTGGTTGGTAAATAGAAGCCATACTGCTGTGAGGTTACTTGCCGTGAGAAATAGGTGCGGAAAGTTAAGTAAAACTTGAAGCACTAGTTAGGGTTTATTTTTCCTAAGTATAAATGCAAGAGTGATTCGTAGCAAGGTGTTCGCTAGTGAAACTTTGGTCTTATATCACCTAGAAAGGGTAATTCTGAAGAAGTAGCAGGATTTCTTTTTGCTTAAGTGAAGAGTAAACAGAAGGTTGTTTTACTCGCAATATTTGAAGAGTAGGCGGAAAAAGGTTTACTCATTGTGAAAGAAATGATCTTTTCTTTTGAATTTAGTCAATCAGGCACAGTAGCGAATGTTTTTATGTTGTCAAAATAATGAAATATGTAATTGATTTTTTAAAAGAAATTGAATCATCGTATTACCTTGTAACGGAGAGAGAGTCAGTCGTGGTGCTGCACTAATGTCATAGAGAGCGGCGCTGGGATTGCTAGAAACAACAGGTGAGTAGCCGTGAGAAAATTGTAAAGAAGGGGTGAGTGGAGAAAGTGAGATTCACGTAACCGAAAAGCCGCGCAATCTTTGGTTAACATTGGTTGTAAGTCTAAACTTCATTGGACATTAAAATTAAGAAACGCGCTGGTATTGGAGAAATATTTCCACAAAGTAAACAAACTGAATTAATTGAATTTATTGACATTTGCACAAATTTAAATAGTGGTATATGTGGCATTTAGACCCAGCAATTATAGGAACCCGTCCTGATAGAAAATATTTAGGATTTGCGAGAGAACAACAAATTAGAGGAAGACCTTATGTCATGTACGGAAAAAAGAGAAAGAATTATTTAAAAAAAGACAAAGGGCTAGATGTAGGTGGCTAAATACCGGTCGGTAACAGTGAAACTCCATAAATTTCACCTTTACCGACCGGTATTTAGCCATGTGCGATGTAGGTATTACCGATCGGCATCGGTAATAAGGAATCGGTAAAATAAGGGAAACCAGTTACCGATTCCTTATTTACCGATTCGTACACAAAAATACCGAATCAGTAAATAAGGAATTGGTAAAAATTTGGAAAATGTGATGTACCAATAATCGGTAATACCGAATTTGCTACAAATCGGTAATTAAGAATCGGAGGTTAACACTGACTCAAAGCAGGTGGTAATCAGGTGCACCGCATAAAAACAGCCCCAAAATGCAACAGTGTGAACACAATGGCGGCCCTGTATGTGATAGCAAGGTCGCTACGTTTGCAGGCAGCAGGACTGAGGATCTAGAGACGGGAGGAGCACGTGTACAGAGTGCGTGTAACACTGTTCCAATTGACTGAAGCTTAAATCCCTGAGCGGTACAGGCTACACCCAAACACCATCCTGGACATCACACGGGACCTGCACCCACTCCTGGAGAACCAGACACCAAGGGTGCATGCAATACCCACTCATGTACAGGTACTCTGTTGCCTGCACCTCCTGCCATCTGGCAGTTACCAAGGGGTAATAGCTGTGGCAGGTGGAGTCTCACAAAGTTGCCTGTCGCGTTTTTTCCGCAAATTCCTGGATGCCATGTTGCAAAGGATGCAAAAACAACAGTTGATGGACAGAATGCAGAACAATGTCATACATTCAACCCAGTACAGAGATCTGGGCCTAAATACATAGTTTTTTTGCTCACCACACCACCCCAGTTGAGACATGGCCATATGCAAATTAGCCTTGACCCTGTGCCTCATGGGAACAGTCCAGCCCGAACTGCCAAGCCATGTCATCCCTGGACCGGAATCAAGCATCCTAGGACCGGTTTCTGGCTATCAGCCGTCTTCAGCCAGGATAGCTTGACTCCAGTGGTGTGGAGAGCATGGGACTCACGTCTGAGCATACCCGTCCCACTCGGGTGACAAATGCAAAAACAACAGTTGATGGACAGAATGCAGAGCAATGTCATACATTCAACCCAGTACAGAGATCTGGGCCTAAATCCATTGTTTTTTTGCTCACCACACCACCCTAGTTCAGACATGGCCATATGCAAATCAGCCTTGACCCTGTGCCTCATGGGAACAGTCCAGTCCGAACTGCCAAGCCATGTCTTCCCTGGACAGGAATCAAGCATCCTAGGACCGGTTTCTGGCAATCAGCCGTCTTCAGCCAGGATAGCTTGACTCCAGTGGTGTGGAGAGCAGAGTGGGCTAAAGAACGGTGATGGATCAAACCCAGATCTGTTGACTGGGTGTGAGTGTTTGATTGGTTCAGATGCTACGTCCATCACCACCCCCTTTTGTACCGCTTTGTTCGCCATAAGTTGGCAGGGTATGCTCAGGCGAAAGTCCCTTGGTCACTTTGCCACTGGATTCAAGCAAGCCTGGCTGAAGACGGCTGTAATACCAGAAACCGGTCTTAGGAAGCTTGAATCCGTTCCAGGGAAGGCATGGCTTGGCAGTTTGGGCTGGACTGTTCCCATGAGGCACAGGGTCAGACTGATTTGCATATGACCAAGTCTGAACTTAGGTGGCAGAGTGGGCTAAAGAACGGTGATGGATCAAACCCAGATCTGTTGACTGGGTGTGAGTGTTTGATTGGTTCAGATGCTCCATCCATCACCACCACCCTATGTTGCAAAGGATGGCACACTACATTAAATTTCCCAGCACACAGGCAGAACTGCCTGAGACCAAGTTGGACTTTTATCAGAAGGCCCACTTCCCACACGTCATTAGTTGCATTGACTGGACACACATACCAATCTGCCCCCCTGCTGCGACTGAGTACATCTACCGCAATCGCAAGTCCACACATTCCATCAATGTACAGGTCATATGTAATGCGGAGAACATTATCACCGACATATTTGCAAAATTTCCAGTGAGCACCCACGATTCATACATATTCAGGAACAGTGGGATATATACCCGTCTCCTTGCTGGTGAATTTGGTGAAGGCTACCTGCTAGGTAAGTACATGTGACACCGCCTGAATTTTACAACTGTTGCTGCGATTGTACACTGTGAAATACTTACTTACTTCTCACACGCAGGTGACAGTGCCTATGCAGTGTGCTCTTTCATCCTGACTCCGTACCTGCACCCATCCACCCCAAGTGAAAGGAGATACAATGCTGCACATAGATCGACACGCAGTGTGGTTGAGCGAACATTTGGACTCCTCAAAAGCTAGTTCCACTGCCTGCACAAAAGTGGAGGTGCACAGCAGTACCAGCCCCTGGTGTGTTGCAAAATCATAGCTGTATTAGCCGTGCTGCATAACCTTGCCACTAAGAAGGGTACACCTGTTGAAATGTGTGATTCTGAAGAGGAGGATGAAGAGGAGGAAGGTACACAGCCATAGCACAGCGCAGCAGGTGGTGCAGCTGCAGCAGATGGGAGACAGAGACGGTCAGAGATCACTCAAAAATATTTCTGAGTAAGTAATGAGACAATGCCAGGTAATGTATTTATGTCAGGGTGTTTAATATACCTTACACCAGGCAATTGTCCAGCGCACCATGACACCAGCTATGTGTTCAAAAGGGTTACTTCACCCACTACAGATTGTCATTGTAGGGCCGTGCCTATCTCCTGCGCCCCCGCACACCAATGCTGCGCCCTGCATGCACACTGTCCTCAGAAGCATTGTGTCCTGCAGCAGACCCATGCCTCACACTGCGCCTCCTGCAATCTCATCTATAGATGTGTGTGAATTGCCTATGCTTATTGGGGAGTGGCTAACCATTGATTGGGACTTCATTTTCCATGATGCATTGCATATCTTACATGAAACATGGGCTGGAGTGGGATTGTTGCAGGGGGATTGGGGTTAGGGAGGGGAGACAGGATGATGTAAAGCAACTTACCTTGTGTGTTGGATGGTGTAGCAGAGCTATCCACATCCCCGATGCCACTGACGCTCTCTGGCTGGAGGGTGGATTCTACCAATTGTTCCAGGGCAGTAGGAGCAGGAGCTGAGGAGCTTCCCCCACCTGTTTTCCCAGCTTGTTTCTGACGCTCAGCCATCCTCTCCTTGGCACGTGCCCTCAGGTCGTACCAACGCTTTTTCAAGTCCTCAATTGTTTGTGGTGTAACCCCAATTGCATTTATTTTTTCCTGGATTGCCATCCAAATGCCCCTTTTCTGGGACTCAGGGACGTTTAGTGATCTCTTCCCAAAGAGCTGGTCATGGTCTTTCACTACTTCCTCAATGAGGACCTCAAACTCCTTTATACTAAACTTGTGCTTTCTTTTCCTCCCAGCTGCAGAATCCTTGCTTTTCTCAGGTGTGGCCATGGGGCAGTTAGTCTGTGTGAACTGGGTGTTGGCTGTTCTGCTCCTCTGCTGTTGCTTCTGCTCCCTGTCTCTCCAACAGCTACTGATTCAGTGCACCTGCATGGGTTTGGCCATTTCCTGGTTGGGAGTCTTGTGGTTGTTCAGGATTGGCTGATTCAACAAATCCAGTTTTTTTGAATTACCAACTTGGTATTTACCGAATCAGTATTACAGAATCGGTATTACCGATTCGGTAATGGGTTTTCGGTAATATTTTTACCGATTTCTATGAAATCGGTAATTATTACCGAATTTTACCGAATCAGTAATTTTTACCGAATTATTATCTACATCGCAAATACCGATTCCTTCCTAAGGATTCCGTAAAAATCAGTAATAACGATTCGGTATTTGTGGATTACCTACATCTAGCCCTAAGTTATTAAAACTAGAGTAGGGATTATTGTTACACCACCTAATACGCCAGCATCATACATGATGGTAGAAAGGGGCTATCATACATGTGTATGGTTAGAAAACTGGATAGAATACACTAAGGAGGATGGTATATTGGCATTTCCAGAACATGGTACCTTTAATGGTAGAATTGTGTACAACTTAAGAAATTGTATGAATAAATTAGATCCCAGACCAAGATTAACGCAATATCAAGCTCTAGAAGAGTGGGACATAGATTTCCAAAAGAGACAAGAGATAAGCAAATGAAAAAGTGGAGACAGTCTATGCTAGTGGAAGAATTATATCCTGTTTTTACCACAGAAAACCCATCAGGAAGTAAAAGTACAGGGAACCCGAGAAATTTGATGACTAGAGGTGATTCGGATGATGATTTATTAGTTGACTTGTTAATGAAAAATCCACCACCTTACCAAGAAGAAACACAGAGAGTTGCTCCTAGTGCTCCGTTCTTACATCCACCTTTAGTTCCGCAGGTTATACATGAGACCTCATTAGAAAAAGTACTTCAAGAGAGAGAAAAAGAAGCTTTAAATAAACAGCGTAGTGAATTAATTCAGAAAATTTCCCAATTAAATACCAGTCCTGAAGCTCTGACAATACCTGTAACAATAGGTCCCTTGGTTCCTTTGTATGGAGATAAGCAAGCTAATTCTAAAAGAAAAGAAACTCTAATAGTTGATGATCAAGCAAGTGAATGCGAGTCAGTAATTTCCTTAATGGATTTACCTATACGAGAACCAGTAAGTGACTCGATCAGGAAAATTACACCCCCATGTTTAAAAGAGGTACAGATTGAGACATCCTCAGGAACGAGATATGCAACTGTAGTAAGTCCAGAAGAATTAGACAGATGGACTCGAAACAGAGAAGCCTAAATCCCAACCGAAGGTATTGGACATATTTAAATTGAGGGTGGAATTAGGAGAAATAGTAGCAGGAAATGTGGGATTGGACAGACTAAACTCATTTGATGAAGATGAATTGTTGTTTATATCCAGAAGTATTACTCGCAATACAAAAATATATTATGAAAAGTTACTGAATTTGGCTTGGAAATGGGAATTGACATTGGCAAATCAAAGGTATTGCAGAAACCATATAGAGCTGAATTTTCTGACAAAGACTTGGAAAACATGAATGTGTCAGGTCGTAAATTGCAGATAAAGGAGATGTTGTTGTTGCAAAAATGGGGAGATCTAGACAAATGGAAAGTTAGATGGACGAAAAAAAGGAAGGGGAACAGGCAAATAAAACATCATCTGAGTATTTACTAAAAGAGGCAGAAAAAGTCGAAAGGTTTTGTCCGATGAGAGAAGTGCCAGGAGGAGGGTATATACATATCCCATGGTCCCGACAGGATATTTTATCATTTACTAATGATTTCCCAAAGCTTAGAGAAAAACCTGTAGAATGGGCCCAACAAGTTGAAAGGTCTGTGAAAGTGTCGAAAGTGCTGTTAAAGGATTTCAATGGATTATTTGACATTGTTGTTCCAGCTGATTTATGGTCCGAGTGCAAAATCACAGTGGATTGGCCAAATGATGAATACCCTAGAGATACAAAGACAGGAGCCCCTTTTGGGGGAAGTAATGAATACATACAATCAGGTGATAACTTACTTAAAAGGGAAAATTCCCCCAAAGGAAACTGATTGAAATAAAATAGATCGAACTACCCAAAATATTTAAACAGTACAGTGGATTAGAAAATATTGACAATAAGGACATGACACATTTTATTTATCGTTTTGTGTCTGGACTACAACCTGAAATCTCCCAAACGATTAAAGAGCATAAACTGTTTTGCCAAGCGAAAGCCTGTCAACGAAATTCTCAAATATGCAAAATACTGTGAGGATGAAATTGATAATAAACTTTAAATTAGAAGAAAAGGTAATGTGGGCTCAAGTTAAAATGGCAGAACAACAGGAAGTCCAATTAAGTCAGCAAGCAAATAATCAGAAAAGAGGGGAAGGCCAAGGTGAAGGAAGTGGGGGCAAACCCAGAGGGAAAATGTTTCCTTGTCATGGGTGAGGAAAATTAGAGCATTGGAGAAACAAGTGTAAATTAATTATAGGAGGAGGAGCTACGCGTCGAGCAAGATGACCGCTTTGGACCTCAGCTACGCTTGGACCTCAGCTAGCCCCCCAGCTCTACAATCCTGCCTCTGATCCTGATTTCGGAACCCACCACCTGACGTATGAGGTGACGCTGCGGCTCCGGTTGTTCTCCGGGCCCCGCTGAGTTGAAAGGGGCCGGAGATACGCAGAGGAAAAACTGCGGCCTAGGAGGCACCTGAAGCCGGGGACTCGCATGAGCCCGGCACCCGGAGTGAAGTGAGACAACAGCGGGGTAGGAAACCGGAAGCTGCCGGTCCGGCCCGCTGGAGAAAAAATGGAGGAGCGGTGCGGCGGAGACCACGGGGGTGCGGCCAACTGTGTGCGGCACGGAACCACTGTTGAGACTGGAGGGGCCCGGACAGCTCGCCCCCCTGCCCCCCGCCTGTGAGGCAGTCTGAGAGATCATCGGACTCTGGATTCGGCGTGGCGAGAGGCGGGGGCCGCTTGATCGCTGAGTGAGGCAGATGGAGTGTTTCCCTTCATTGGGCCCCCCCCATTGAACACTGCTTGTAACCACTAAACTGGGGGCGCGGTGGAACTCATTATAAACGGCGGAATTATGAGTGGCTCGGAGACTCTCTGTGGGGTGCATTGGAAGACCCCGTGAAGATTGTGGGCCCCCCTTCCCCCTTGCTTAAAAGACTGGCTGGACAGACGTGGCATAAGAAGGTGAAGGGAAGTTTACAAGATCAGCTGAGGAGTCGACTGCGCTGGTTTGGCTGGCTGGGGGGCCCTGGGGGATCCAGTGGCCTCGGCTGTGATATTGGCTTGTGTGGAGCCCCTCTGCAGACCCCGTGAATCCTTGCCTCACCTGTGAGAACTTAAGGGGGGCTCCCTGGGGTGACGGTCCCCGGGATGGCGGTGCGCCTGCTCACTACTGCCACCCTGCGACTTTGCGTCACCGCACTTGTACAAACCTCTGGAGAGTGGCCGGGGGTGCCCGAGCCACTCAGCGCAATCGGGGGACTTTGTGTATGCCCGGGTCTTTGGAGGGCATGACCTGGTCGGCATGGAACTGGGCGGTGCCGCCTGACGCCTGACACCTGACGCCTGACGCCTGACGCCTGACGCCTGACGCCTGACTCCTGGGCCACAAACAGTTGCTGCCTGCAGGAAAATTACCCTAAACTGGCCGGTCCCAGAAGGTGGTCTCACGCAGCCGAGGGTGCTGGGTCCGCTTGAGGGGCTCGAATTGGTTGGGAGCCCGGGAGCGGGGGAGACCGCTGGGGGGTGATCAGCATGGCAGCCAAGGCTGATGCCGACAAGAATTAGCCCAGATCTTCCAGAGGAACTAAGCAGGTCCAGTCCAATAAACTAGACCGATATACCATGCCAAGAGGCTCACCTGTGGAGGCAAAAAAGGCTCAATCGACGAGTGGTGACTCTTTGGGAACGCTGACAGAACTGACACTATCAGATGTGATGGCAGCCATTGAAGGTGTCCAGGCATCATTAGGGCAGAAAATGGAATCATTGGACAGCAAACTGGACACGGTAATAATAGAAGTCAATCTCATCCGGGCAGACCTCACGAAAGCGAGCGAGAAGGTTAAATCACTGGACATAAAGACGGCCAGCCTGATAGATGATATGGCTTTTCTCCAGCAGGAGGTACGTGATCTTAAGGCCTCCCGTGCCCTGATCGATAAGAAGCTTGATGATTTTGAGGGAAGGGCCAGATGGAACAACATTCAAATCCTTGGGGTCCCGGAGAAAGCGGAGAGCCCGGCCCCGGACTTGTTGAAGACATCATCCTCAATCACCATAAACCCAAGGGACTGGGAAACCTTTTTACAGTTGAGCGAGCGCACAGGGTGCCCGGGGATGGGCCTAGACCCGGAGCTCCACCCCACCCAATGATTGCAAGGGTCCTGAATTTCAGGGACCGGGATGTAATATTGCAGGCGGCCCGATCAGGGGGCCCCTCATATGAAAATGCTTCCCTCTCCTTCTTTCCAGACTTCACACAACTTGTGCAGAAACAGCGTCAAAGCTTCCTAGCTGTGAAAAAGAAGCTGAGAGACAAGGGCATGCGATACGGAATGATGTTCCCGGCGAGATTGAGAGTGGAGGCCGAAGGGAGAACTTCGTTCTTCGACAACCCAGAGGTTGCAGCAGACTGGATAGACAGCTTCCATCCGGATGAGACGGAGAGACACAGCCATGAAGGAGAAGGCGAACAACAGGAACGGGAGTGAAGGTGGAGGGTGCGATTGTGGAACTGTGACCATGTACAGCTGGGGGGTCTGGACCCGTTGCAGGCCTTGCTTGTAGGCACAGTGCTGTTGAGAGTGGGTGGGCGAATCCAAACAGTGGACTAATGTTTAAAGTTGAGCTGTGGGGGGGGGGCGTAGGTTATCGACTCTCCTCCTCGTTACTACTTTTAGTTAGTGTGTAGAGTTTGATTGTGGGGCGACAGGCACACTGCCAGTTGGGAATGGGCATAAGCCGTGAGAAGGGGTGCAGGGAGGGTGGGAGGGATCCAGGGTTGGTGTACTCTAGTTGGTTTAGGATTGAACCGTTTGGGGAGTTGTTTGTTTTGAGAGGTTATTTTTTTCAACATCTGGTGACATAGCTACGATTAAACTGATTCCTTACTGCTATAATGTCTACTGTTAGGCGGGAATCGGGGTTAAAAGTGCTCAGTTGGAATGTAAACGGTCTGGGGGATAAAATCAAGAGGGAAATGGTGAATCAGTTGGTTAGGAGACACTCCCCTGATGTGGTGCTGCTGCAGGAGATACATCTAGTGGGTTATCGTTGCATGGCCTTTCATGGGGGGGTATAAACTAGTGGCTCACGCCGGATTCACCACCGGATCTAGGGGGACGGGTATTTTGGTGAAAAACTCATTTCCCCTGGCCATCCAGGCCACATAGGCAGATCATCGAGGCAGATATATCGGCATATCAGGGCTGTGGGAGGGAAGAACTGTTACTTTCATGTCTGTTTATGTCCCACCAGGCCTGCAAAATGACACTTTCAGAGATCTGGGCACGATCTTCCTTACGTTGCCCGTGGGTCTATTGGTGTTGGGGGGGGATTTCAACACGGTGATAGATGGTGAGGTAGACAGGCATCCAGCCTGAATTCTGAGGCCGTCACAGAGGTGGCTGTCCGATTTCCTAGAAACAACAGGGCTTGACAATGGGAACCCAAGTGGGGTACACCACACTCACTCATGTGCTGCTCACCACACCCTCTCTAGAATAGATTATGTACTGATACTCGCGGCTCAGGCAGCGACGGTCCGAGAAGTGCGAAACTTGGGAAGGGGTATTTCTGATCATTCGCCGATCTCTCCTCGGCTGGAGGTTGGCCAACTTGATGTGGGTAGGGTAGCCCCCATAAATGCATGGCACCTAAGAGACCCCGCCACCAAGAAAGAAATCCTCCCGAGCACGGAAAGGTACTTTCATGAAAAGGAAGGCACTGTCGACTCGACATAGGTGCTATCACTAATCGCAGGTAAAAAGAGGAAAGGTCGGGCTGAAGTAGACCGGGCGGAGGCCGAGGTGACCAGGGAGGAGATTGAGGTCTACAAGAATGAGACCCCCGAGGGTACGCACCGGTTGAAACTCCTACAAGAGGAATATAGGGGTCCGGCCAGAGATAGGGCCAAAGCACAGCATATAGACACTCAGAGCAGGATCTATGAGCACGGTGACAGGCTGGGGCAAACTGATAGCATGCCTCGAGAAGGGAGAATGGGCGTCGAGGCTAGTACTAGAGTTGCAGACAGACCATTCGGATAGGATAACTGACCCGCAAGCTATTACTAATGAGTTCTCGGAATACTACTGTTCAGTATATACATCCGCAGGGGTTTACACAGAGGCAGAAAGTGCGGACATGGTGCGCGATATTCGTATGCCCATTCTGTTGGAGGATGATGGAAACTGCTTAGATTCCTCTCTCACACATGATAAAGTGGCGCAGGCCATTAGGGGGGGTGCACTCCGGGAAGGCCTTGGGCCCGAACGGAATCCCTATAGAGCTATATAAACTAAACGCAAATAGACTTGCTCCGTTTTCTCGCTCCATGTTCATATAGAGTAAAGAGAGGGGGCGGCTTCCCTATGATCAGAGTGTGACTCACATTGTCACTATTCACAAAGTGGGAAAGACCAAGACACACTGCTCTTCCTACAGGCCCATCTTGCTACTTAATGCCGAGCCTAAGGTACTGGCGAAGCTCCTGGTGACAAGACTGGCTTAAGTCATCACCACCCTGGTTCACCTGGATCAATCTGGCTTTATGCCGCATCGCAATACGGCCCTCAACCTGCGAAGGCTGCACGGGATCTTGGGAGGCGCCTCTATGATACACGAACCTGCGGTGCTGGTGTCATTAGATGCCACCATGGCCTTTGATAGGGTTGAGTGGCTCTATCTATTCGCAGTTTTGGGGAAGTTGGTCCTCGGCCCAAAGTTCATCGGCTGGGTCCGTCTCTAGTATGCGGCTCCCCTCGCTAGAGTGGTGGTGAATAATCGAAGATCCGCCGACTTCCCTTTTGGCAGAGGCACACGACAGGGATGTCCCCTGTCTCCACTTCTTTTTGCTTTGGCTCTTGATCCGTTGGGGGCGTGGGTCCGATGGGACAGGTCGATCAGAGGACAGAGTTGGATGCCAGAATGGGAGGATAAGATCTCACTCTACGCGGATGATGTCCTGCTTTACCTCACTACTCCCAGAGAATCCCTAATCTGCTTTCTTGATGTGCTTGCCATATTTGGGAGGTACTCTGGATTCGCAATTAACTGGTCGAAATCAGTGCTCTTTGTCATCAGTGGAGATCCTCGGGCAGTCCCGAGTTCCTGCCCGCTACAAATTGAAATTATGGGGTTCCGATATCTCGGCATCTATGTGACGTTGGACCTGAAGTTGACATATGCTAATAACTTGGGCCCCCCGCTGGCCCGGCTTAGGAAAGATGTGACAAGGTGGAAGGCGCTGCCGCTCTCCCTATTGGGTAGGGTGGTGCTTTTCAAGATGATTGCCCTTCCCCGATTCCTATATGCTCTCCAGAATTCTATGCACCCGGTGCCTTCTTCTATTTCAAAGAAATTGAAGCCCTTCAACGGCAGCTTCTTTGGGAGGGCAAGCCTCGCATCGCTTTTTCTAAACTTTCCCCCTCTTGGTATGATGGGGGGTCGGCTTGCCGGATCTGCGGAAGTATTACTGGGCCTCCCAGCTAGCGGCGGTGAACCACGCTTCCTATGGGTCTCCCGGAGACCCTGGGTATGCGATGGACCGCGGACAGGTACCAGGGGGCGACTTTACGAGGGCCTTATATGCTAGGGCTGGCCGATTTCCCCTTGTGGGTCCGTCGGCACACGCAGTGCTGGTGTAGCACGCGGCTACTCGGCACCTAGGATGGGACGGTAGACTAACCCTTGCGACCCCACTATGGAACTCAGAGAGGCTGGGCAGTCTGTGGCAAACAATGGGATTTAATAATTGGGATCTCATCAGGATCTCGCAGATCGGGGATATTTGGGGAAAGGATACAGTTCTCACATTCGGGGCCCTCCAAGACAAGTATCATCTACATGAGAATGAGCAATATCGATATCTCCAGGTCAGACATGCGCTACTCACACATGTTCCCAGAGGTGCCACCCTTCCAGACGCTTCCCCCTTGGAAGATCGAGTGTTAGATGGCCAAAAAAACTCATTAACAATATGGGGGACCCGCTGGCAACCATTAAGGCACAATGTGGTGCAGATGGTTTGGAGCTAGTTGATGAGGACTGGAGGGAGGCAGGCTCCTCTCCAAAGGTAGTGGCAATTCAAATGAGACTCAGGCTGGTGAAATTAAAAATTCTTCACAGGTCATATGTCACGGGTCCCCGTCTGGTGCACATCAGTCGGGAGGAGACAGGGGAGTGTCGTAGGGGGTGTGGGGAGCTTGGAACTTTTAAGCATATTTTGTGGCACTGTGCAGAAATACAGCAATATTGGGTTAAAAATCATGACAAGATACGAGAGGTGCTAGGGGTGGAGATAATATCGGAAGCTCGAAGGTGTATCCTGAACGTCTGGGAGCCTACGGAATTGAATACATACGGGAGGCAGTGGGTGACCCTGGTGTGTATGATCGCCAAACGCAACATTGTTCAGCTGTGGGGCGCTAGCCAACTGCCCGAGTCAAGAGGTGGATGGAAGACTTGGATTGGTGCATGTACAGGGAGAGATCGGTATATGTTGCTAGGGGTTGCCCTGTGAAGTTGAGGAAGGTTTGGGGCACCTGGAATAGTTACCGTGGGGATATCTGTGTTCCTCCCATTGCTCCGGAAGAAGTGGTAGCACATGAGTCCCTGTGATCCCTAAATCTAATTCTGATGTGATAGCGGTATATGTCACCTGATGTCTTTTTTGTTTGGGTTTGTTAATAAAAAGATTTTAAAAAAATAGAATAATAATGTCCAAACTCAAAATTTAAATCCACAGACGCAGAATGAGGTGTCAATGAAACAGCTGCAACAGGTAATACAGAATCAATTGCCTCAAGCCCCTATGCCAGATTTTTTGAGTCAACCAAAATACAGTATGACACCGTATTTCGGGAGGGAAGTGGTAAGAAAAATACAGTACCACCACAGTTTCTTTTACGGGACACATTTTTTGAGACGGAGGATGACACATATTGACGGTGCCTGAGAGGGGGGAAGAGGATTGCGTACTTGGCGTATCCTTACCAGTAGATCAGTCAGGTCCTTACATTGAAGGGAAAGTGGAGGGAAATGATGTTACCTTTTTGTTGGACACTGGTGCTACCCGTTCTACTGTGAGAACAGCAGACATCTTAAACCTACCCCTCTCGAGAGAAGCGATCCAAGAAGTGGGCGTTTCTAATAAACAAATCAGGACCCCTGTCACAGAACCCATGGAAATTTTAATTGGTAACTTTCGAGACATGCACACATTTGTGGTATGCAATTCTAGCCCTGTAAACTTGCTAGAAAGGGATCTACTGTGCAAAATGAACTGCACAATTTTTTGTACACCAAATGGTGTTGAAATGCAGACTCCCGATGAGGACAGAGTGTATAAAATTATGTTAGCCAGACAAGAAACTGAAGTTAAAAAGATGTCTCTAGAAGATTTACCAGGAGAACTAAAGACTTTTGTAAATCCTGATGTGTGGGATTTTGCCGGGAAAGAGGTAGGCCTAAAGGCAGATGTCGATCCTATAAAAGTGACAGTGAAAGAAGGTGCAATTTTCACAAATATTCGACAGTACAAAATGAGTCAGGAGATTAAAGCAGGAGTTGCACTAGAAATAGGGCGTTTGGTTGAACAAGGTATTCTGGAAGAAATAATGGGAAGTCCATGTAATTCACCTATAATTGGCATAAAGAAACCAAACAGAAAGTACAGGGTGGTATAAGACCTCCAAAAAGTAAATAAAATTGTCGTCCCATGTTGCAAAGTAGTACCAAATCCAGCTGTGATTCTATATCAAATACCATGGGGAGCCGGACAGTTCACTGTAATTGATTAATGCCATGCTATCTTTTCCATCCCACTGCATCCAGATAGCACATTTTTATTCTCATTCAAATTTGACGACCATGTTTACATTTGGAATCGTGTCCCTCAGGAGTACACGGAAAGTCCATCCATTTTTAATCAGATTCTGAAAAAGTGCCTTGAATCACTAGTACTGCCCGGGAAATCTGTTCTGGTGCAGTATATTGATGACCTATTGTTGGCATCGAGAACAAGAAATGACTGTGTGATCGATTCCATTGCATTGCTGCACCATTTAGCAAAAAGTGGACATAAAGTATCCCCAGAGAAATTGCAATACTGTACAACCTCAGTAAAGTATCTAGGACACCAGATAGAAAGAAGGGTCAGGAGAGTGACATCTGAAAGAATCAAAATAATTCAAAACATGAAATTACCCCAAACTCAGAAAGAAATCAGAACATTTCTCTGAGTTGTAGGTTATTGCAGGCAGTGGATTGTGGGATTTGCAGTGCTTGCAAAGCCACTGATACAAATGACAAAGAAACAAGCAAAAGATCCAGTCGAGTGGAATGATGAAAGTATGACTGGCAGAGCACAGGAGCACAGGAGGCTACACCTACCGCTATTGACGCCGCCACCGGAGCCAAGAGTCACTCACCCTGCAGCTCCCTTGCTGGGAGGACGCCGCCACCGGAGCCGAGAGTCACTTACCTTACAGCTCCCTTGCTGGGAGGACGCCGCCACCGGGGCCAAGAGTCACTTGCAGTCAGAATCGCGCCGCCGCTCCGGGACTACAGTTCCCGACAGCACCGCGGCGGCGCGCAACTGTGACATCGCGCCAGGAGGCGCTTATCAACAGCGCTAGAACCGGCGGAGAGGGGGAGAGCACAGGAGCACAGGAGGCTACACCTACCGCTATTGACGCCGCCACCGGAGCCAAGAGTCACTCACCCTGCAGCTCCCTTGCTGGGAGGACGCCGCCACCGGAGCCGAGAGTCACTTACCTTACAGCTCCCTTGCTGGGAGGACGCCACCACCGGGGCCAAGAGTCACTTGCAGTCAGAAGCGCAACTGTGACGTCACACCAGGAGGCGCTTATCAACAGCGCTAGAACCAGCTACGCGGGACGCGAGCGGGACGTCCGGGGCGAAGCCCAAGCAAAGGGCGGGCCCTCTACGGCCCTCATCGGCACGAAGAGACAGGGACAGGGCCAGAAACCCTGTTCGAAGCTCGAGAGACATCCTACTATCCAAGTAAGACAGTGCTGTGTATGAACTATACCTATTAGTGAGTCTGAGGAGTTTTGATCTTTGTTGTTACTGACAGGATGTCAAAAAAAGGCACTGCTCCACCAGTAAATACAATGGAAAATTATATGGTTCAAACAGTGAAAAAAATTAACCTACAAGGGAGAGAATCCTTGGGACTGAGTCAATCACCTGACTTACGCTGTCTGACTCCTACTCTATCCCCCCCACCTGACGACATAGTACCCCTGCAGACTCATCCTGAAGCTTGTTCTAACCGCCCTATTACTCAGGATATAGGCACTTTAAATGACAATACGCTGTCTGGACCAGAGGTTCTTATTGTGGACCGCGTGAACAACATAGACAGTGACTTGGATCAGGAAATTCATGTTGGTCCCTCAGAAGAAGACCTGTCTATTTCTGATCAAGCATCTCGGTCAGACTTTTGTAAAGCTAAAACTCAGCCAAAACGGGGAGGTTTAAGGTCGGGGACAAGGAGGAAGAGGGCAAACACCCCAAAAGTTAACCTGAAGGAAAATGGAGAGGGAAGAGCTAAGCCTAACGTTATTGTTGATGATGACCTGTTTGCTAGAATTGCCGAGATAATCGAAAGTAAAATTAAAGCCATTGTTAAACCTCTACTTACCAAAATAGACAAATTACAATCTGAGGTTAAAAAGTTAGGTGGGCAGCTGAATAAAATAACAGAGGGTGTTGATAACGTTACAATGCTGGTAACAAACTTGGACAATAATATTGGAGAACAAGATGATCAGGAGGGTGAGGACACAGACGAAGTATTACATAATAATCCCCCAACCCAGATACCGGTCTTAAAAGCTAATGAAACAAACAGTAGAGGGGACGGTCCTTTAATAGTTGAGATACCCCCTGCACAAGCTCAGCTAACTGACCCTCTACAATTCATAGTTTAAGCCTCACCTGTTGTCCTAGTACTAGCTAATGTACCGCCCTTAGAAGCTGGTATAGAAGAATCCCCTTCCTCTTTGTCTAATAAGGCATTGCAGTGGCTCACAAATAACATGAGGCTAGCCCCGGGGGGGGGGCAACAGTTGGCCCAAGAGATTAAGACTGCTAAAAGGGTTTCATGGTTAGGAAATCGCCCCAAAAAATTTAAGGGGGATTGTGTGGCAGTAAGTTTCTCACACACTGGTGTGTTGCCAAACATCCTCACTAATTTACTCCCACCCCAACGTAGGCAGGGTTCTGTTGTACCATTAACATTAAAATTCTTTTATGGAGAACAGCAGAATGTTACCTACCCTAAGACACCAGCTTTTGGATGGGACAATAACTGGGATGCAAACAATAGATGGGGCCGTGAACAACATCGAAATATTGTAAACCATCCTGCTCCTTTAGCATATCAGAATCCTTTTGCACAACCTCTTTTGTTGTCCAACCGATATGCCCCCCTATCCTTTTTGGATCAAAACGACTGACTTTTGTCGGAACATATAAATCAAGAAGACAATATTGTGCCAGTACTCAGTATGCTTACTTGGAATATAGCGGGTATCAGGGCTAAAGTAGGTAATGCGATATGGACAGATTTTATGACTAAGTATGATATTATTGCATTGCAGGAAACCTGGGATACAAATAACAGTTTCTCTCTAGATGGCTATAGCCATTTCTGTATTCCCGCAGTGGCTAGCGCAGCGGGAAGAGCTAAGGGAGGATTGCTAAGCCTTTTTAAATTAGACATCAAAGGTAGCCTTAAGAAATGTGACTCAGGATCCGAGCAATGTTTAATTGTTGAACTGTCTTGCGTAGAATCTCCCAATATTTTGTTTATACATTTTTACAACTCCAACGCATCAGACTGTACATCATATAGTCTAGATAGATTGGATCACTTCCTGTAAGTCTATAGTGAACTTGTTAACTTTTTTTAAATCATATTTTTGGGTGACTTTAATATACACCCTTGTTCACTAATGTGTGTTTGCGATGACTCAGAATCCCCTCCAAATTGTGCGCCTGTCCATCTTGAACATAATAAACAGGGGGGTTGTCTAGAGAACTTCCTAGCAAGATGGAACTTATACGAATCCAGTTGTGGGGAGGGGGGGGGGGGGAAAGGGCCCCTACTTTTAAGGGAACAGACAATGGCTCTATTATTGATTACATTTTTATCTCAGTACGTTTTTTACTTAAGGTTTTAATGTATAGAACTGTGGTCTCTGCTTTCAGTGATCATAATCCTGTCTCCCTGGACCTAGTAGCTTCTGAGGTTATAGGGCGTAATTATGGCCCTTGTTATGACAAACGAGCACTTAAAGTTAAGGACCAGGGTCGCAGACTGAAATGGGATAGTATAATCCCAGAACCCTTCGTACAAGAGGTACTTTCTGAGGCTGAGGAGGAGGTCAGTGTGTGTTTTTCCAGTGTGTCCAATGATAGGGAGGTGATTCTTGCATTTAGTAGCATATGTAGCAAGATAAATTGTAGGCTTTCTGTGACTACCAAACCTAAGTTGATGCCCATTAAAAGATGGTTTGATCACAGATGCTCAAAAACACATTCTGCATTGCTCAATGCTTTAAAAACTGTTCCAAAAAATCGTGATCTTATCACTACCAGTAGAGCCCTTTATAAAAAGGCTATCGCAGAAAGAAAAAAATAGATCAAAGATGAAGCCTGGACACAACTCTCTGATCCAGCAATACTAAAAAATAGTGGAGAATTCTGGAGGATTGTCAACCAAACCCTTACTTACTGGGGAGGAAAATTCCCCCCTTGAAACTAACATCCCTGATGAAGGTTGGATCAAACACTTTAGCGACATCTACTCAGGTCACACTAATGGTGAATCCAGGGAGCAGGAGGTTAATATCAACCCCATTGGGAACCAATTGCACTTTGAAGTAAAAGAAGTAATATATGCTATAGACTGTACTCTGAAAAAAAGGCACCAGGACCAGATGGTGTTCCGGCAGACGCCTTTAAATGCTTCCCTAACTTTTGGTCAAGACTACTTTGCAGGGTCTTTAATGCCTTAAACCATGATAACATTCCCGAATCATGGAAAACATCTATAATCATTCCTGTATTTAAAAAGGGAAATAGGCAGGATCCTGCATGTTATAGACCAATCTCACTGATAGATTCTTCAGTTAAGATTTTAGGGAGAGTTATATTAGCTAAATTGAACGAATGGGTTACAGAGAATAGTATTTTGACAAATGTGCAATATGGGTTTAGACCTAAAAGAAGCACCCTGGATCAATGCCTTAATCTCCACTTGCTGATTGAGAAATATACCAGGGCCAAGGAGGGGTCCATGTACCTAGGTTTCATGGACCTCTCCTCTGCCTTTGATTTGGTTAACAGATCAAAGCTTTGGTTAAAATTACTTGATATGGGCCTGGACAGGACTATAGTTAATTTATTGGCCGACCTGCACTCTGGCCTTACTGCAAAGATTAGAGTCTCCTCGAGTGGAAGGTGTACTGATGTTTTTGCCTCTGAAAAAGGAGTTAGACAGGGATGCATACTGGCACCACTGTTGTTCACGTTATATGTGAACGCTCTGGAGCCTGCTCTTAGGGGCGTGACCAGCGACATTCCGCGTGCAGGGGATCAGGGGATTCCTGTTCTCCTTTACGCTGATGACGCGGTTCTTCTTGCACGCACCGGGGTGGGGCTTCAACGACTCCTGGATGCCTTTGAATCCTTCATGGGCTCACTTGACCTGAAAATAAATGCCAAAAAATCTCAGGTTATGCTTATGGGTAGGGCATCTAGGAGACCTTTTCATAAAATCTTTCTCTGCGGGCAGGAAAAGCTTGCTCGTGTATCCTCCTTTCCCTATCTAGGGATCACCTTTGATGAGAAGGGTAGCTGGGGTCCCCATGTTAATAATAGAGCAACCATGTTGGCTAGGACATCTGCAGCCCTTCAGGGGTTCTCTAAAAAACTTGGGGGCAGGCCAATTGCAGCTGTTAGTAAAATCTATAAGGCCAAATGTATCTCAGTGGCATCATATGGTGGCTCATTGTGGGGATACAGGGGAGTGGAACCTTTACAGATAGTGGAAAACAAATTCTTTAGATCTGTTCTTGGCGTCCCACAGTCAACTCCGTCCTATACTGTCCATATGGAATTAGGGGAAGGCTACATCTCAGACCTGATAAAAATAGCACCTTTAGTTGCTTGGCTGAGGATGTGGCTTAACAAAGAAATTCCTCTAAACCACATTATAATGAGAGACTGTTTGTCTCTGGACAAAGTGCATAATATTAGGTGGTTGACTTATATCAAGGAAACCTTTTTGAGGTTGGGGAGGCCTGAGCTTTATACTGTAATAGACTCTATAACATCTAAAGATATTGTGTACACAAAACATGCAATGAAGGAGCTCCTATCCTTGGAGAGGGAAGAATCTGAATTGAAAAAACCCTGTGTCAGGGCCAGTTTAATATTGTCTATACCTAATGGCCCTGATAGCTATCTGAACATGGTGACCCATCCTTACCACAGGTTTATTTTAACTCATTTTCGTCTTACTTTGATACATTTTAATCTTGGTTTTTATCCTGTATGGAGTACCCCAGAAAAGGCGCCACCCTGTTCCTGCAATCATTTCTCTGAGCAAAATACCATGCACTTTATAATGTTTTGTAGTTACTACATTGATGCTCGGAGAATGTTCCTTGTACCTATACTTAAGGAAGCTGGATTCATCTTAGTTAAACCTGCTCTTATCTATCTACAACTGTTACAAACTCCCAGGATTATGTTTCATGTGGCTAGTTTTCTGGTGAGAGCTATTAGGAGCAGGAATAACAGATTAAAAAATGTGTCTACCTCTCTTTGTAGTACAGACTGTGCACTTTAGTTAGGTTGTTTGTAACCCTTCTGGGACTGTAATTATAGAAATCACTGTAACAGGGACATTAGATGCTAGTAATGATTATTTTGCTGGGGATTTCCTTAGTATTTTTAAGCTCTTTGCACATTAACACCTTGCACTTTACACTTTTTTTTTTTGTCGATATAAACTGTGATATGGTGTATGATGATTTTTATCTCGTTGCATTTTAACTGTTTTTTAATTGTTCTTAATGTATGTATTGCTTGTATTGTTTTTAATGTAATATATATTTTGCCATTGTCTTTTTATGATATTAAGTTATCGCAATAAAGTATTTTGACTGACTGACTGCCTTTTTATAACTGTGTAACAGTCTGTGTGAAGCTCCAGTTTTAGGGATGCCAGACTATTCAAAAGTTTTCACTGTTTTGTGACACGAGAGAAAATTGTGCACTTTCAGTCTTAACCCAGACCCATGGGTTAATGCGACGACCTGTGGCATATTTTTCTGCAACTTTGGACCCCGTGGCATCTGCACTGCAAGGTTGTCTGAAAGCAGTAGCTGCAACATGCATGAGTCTTGAGAAAAGTGAATCCATTGTTATGTTAACAGTGTATCTTCCACATTCAGTCATGATTATGCTAACCAGAACACGTACTCAGCATCTAACACCTAGTCGGATGACTAAGTATGAAAGAATTATCCTTGGTTCAGAGAATGTGACAATAGTGAGATGCACTATTCTGAATCCAGCAACTTTATTGCCAAATTCTCACTTAGAGGAAGTCAGAGAGGAGGAAGTCGAACATGACTGTATCAACTTATCTGAATTCAGTATTAAACCTCTCGAAGACAAACAGGAAGAACCTTTAAAAGACCCAGACCATGAGTTAATTGTAGATGGCTCATGTATGCACCATAAGGAAGGAGGACTAAACGCTGCTTTTGCTGTATGCACACTATTGAATATAGTCGAAGCATCCTATTTACCAGGAGTCAAGTCTGCACAAGTAGCCAAATGGATTGCTTGCAAGAGATAAAGAAAGAGTTAGAGAAGAACGTATTAATTATAAGTCTGCTTTGTCATCCAGGAAAAAAGAGTTGCAAAATTATGCTTGGTACAAACTGGATATGGCTGCCGAAACAAAAGATCATAAACTATTCTGGGAAACTATTAATGGCCCCTTCCTAAAGAATGACAATATTCCCGAAGTCAGTTCTCATGTCAGCTGCCACGCATGGATTGTTCATTTCTCAGAAATTTTTAACTCTGATTTTAATTTAGATGGGTCTATTTTTAATACAGATACAGCATTATGTTCTAAATGGCACTCTGGATGGAGTCACAGAGGCAATTAAAAATAGTAAGGGGGGTAAAGCACCTGGGCCTGATGGGGTACCCATGGATTTTTATAAACATGAAATGTCTCTATGGCCTCCAATTTTAACACGCTATTTTAATGCTGCGGTGGAAGACAGTTTACCACTGACATGGGGTCAGTCAATTATTGTACCCCTCTACAAAAAAGGATCTAGGTCAGAGGCCCGAAACTACCGTCCCATCCCACTTTTGGACTCGACAGTTAAAATCCTTAGTCGAGTCCTATTAGTGAGATTGGAAGCCTGGGCTGAGGAAAAAAACATCTTATCCCCAGTCCAGTATGGGTTTCGTAGGGGGATGGGTACAATGGAGCAGTGCGTGAACCTGGAACTCATAGTCGGCAAGTATACCAAAGCAAAAAATGGTAATCTTTTCCTGTGCTTTGCCGACTTGAGTTCAGCATTCGATCTGGTGGAACACGCACTGCTCTGGCCTACTCTGTTGGCAATGGGTGCCCCTATTGAAATCATCCATCTGCTTGCCCGACTGTACAACAATTTGTCCAGAAAAGTTAGATTTGGAACAGATGGAGAATGCACCCTTTTTTTTAAAATCAGTAGAGGTATCCTACAAGGATGTGTGCTTGCCCCTCTACTGTTCTCCCTTTTTATAAATCAGGTTGATCAAATTTTAAGACAGACTAATGCAGATGTACCTATCATTAATGGTAACCCGATCCCAATCCTCTTATACGCGGATGACGCGGTCCTCCTTTCTAGGACTCATAATGGACTGCAACATCTAATTAATCAATTCCACGTATTCAACGAAAGTAGGAAGCTGAAAATTAACAAAGGGAAGACGGTTACAATGATATGTGATAAGAAACCACGAAAATGCAAGCCCTTTTTCTTAGACGGGGAGAGATTAGAATCTGTCAGTAGTTTCTGTTATTTAGGCATTACTTTTTCAGGAGACGGGAGATGGGTTAATGAACAAAAAAGTATCCTTTTTTTATAATGGTTAGGAATACAAGTTGTATTTTTAGATTTGCTGCCAAATTAGGGGGTCGCAGAATTTATGAAATGTTATCCATATTTAATGCAAGATGTATATCTTCAGTCATATATGGGGCCGGGGTTTGGGGGCACGATGCCAAGAGTGCTAATTTGATCCAGCGCGAGGAGAATGTGTTTTTAAAACGATTAATTTGTGCCCCGGCTACGGCTTCAACTGAGATAATACAGAGGGAACTTGACATAAATTATATTAATGATTTAATTGTTCTACGTCCTCTGTCCCTATGGCGCTCAATTTGGGCAAAGGAGGAGACAAAGTTTACTCAGGATGTAATTACTGATTGTATTAAACTCGACCGCCGATCAAATATCCCCTGGCTAAGCCACATACAACATTGGTATAAGACACTGTATGGTCTAAACATTTTTAAAGATCTAACAATAGGGTCTACACTGTCGAAGCGGGAGCTTAAAGTTTCACTTCTCAAATATACAGCTGGGATCAGAACGGAAAGATATGTAAAACAAAGTACGTTTAATCTCTATCTGGAATATAATATTAATGAAGGCTTCCAAACTTATCTTACTGTTGTTAGTATTAATTCCCATCGTTTTGTATTGACCCGTCTCCGCTTGGGAATTGTGCATCATTTAGTGTCCTTTCCCGTGGTTAAGAAACCCGGCACCTGTCCCTGTCCCTGTGATGATAAATCCAAACAGAGCACTTGTCACTTTATGCTATCTTGTAACTTTTATACCTCTTTTAGAAAATTTTATTTGAAACCCATCTTTTTAAAATATAACACGCGTGGTATACAAACAGCGATGCAACTGATGTTTAATCTAGAGACTCCAGATGTATGTTTTCATGTGGCCACTTATATTTTAAAAGGTATTTCTGTAAGAAAATCAATTATCGTATGAATTCATTCAATGATGCTTTTTGAAACTTTTTAAAAAATGTTTTACTATGTTGAAATGAATACTTTTATCACTTACAATACTTATGGTTAGCTGAATGTAGTGAGTTAGATTTTTTTAAGTGTTCGGATTTGTGCTGCTAAAAGATGGGAAAGATGGTATTGACACTTTGCACCTTATCATGCTAATTTGCATATATATGAACGCTGTATAATTGCTGCTATTGTATATTGTGCACTGAAAGAATGGTATAGCGCTTGCACTTTAGTTTGACATAGTTAGACCTTTTTAAGTACTCGGTCTTGTGTTGCTAAATGCATATTGCACTTTAGGAAGGATGGTATCGATACTTCGCACTTTATCATGCCAATTTGCACATATATTTATGTCGGACAAATGCTGCTATTGTATATTGTACACATAACAAATTGTATAATGCTTTGCACTTTACTCTGACATATTTTGTACATATTTTAGTGGAAGTATGCCCCAAAAATTGATACATATGTATGTTGTTTTGTTTATTATGTCTGTTGCTATATGGTTGTATCTTTACATACCGAATAAAGCATCTTTGACTTGACTTGATTGCTTTATTAAAAGCGTGCAAAATTGGGAAAAATTGGAGAGTAACCATTTACACCAATAGCAGATATGGTTATGGGGTTGTGCACAACTTTGGCCAGCTTTGGATGCAAAGGGAGTTCATGACTTCTTCAGGAACTCCTATCAAAAATTGACAATATGTTAAAAAATTACTTGAAGCTATTAAATTACCTAAATAATTGGCTGTGGTCAAATGCGCTGCTCACCAATCTGGAACTGACAGAGTGACAGCTGGTAATCATTATGCTGACCAAGTGGCTCAACATGATGAGGATTGGCAGAAAATAGGGTGTCAAGTGAGACCTGAAGATGGCATAATAGTCTTCTTAGATGGGAGGCCAGAGTTACCTGACTGTATGCTTGCACCAATGGCCAGAATGTACCATGGGGTCACACACATAGGGAGAGATACTATGGTGAGACTGTTTAGAAGGGACTGGTTCAATGCGAAGTTCAGAAACATAGCAGAGAGTCTTTGCCAGAGAGGCCTTACATGTCAGCGATTAAACCCTGGTAAGAAAACTGTAGTGTGCCCTGGGAAAATTGGGAAAGCAAAAAGCCCTTTTATTAGACTACAAATTGATTTCATTCAGTTACCTGATTGTCAAGGATTAAAATATGTTTTGGTCATTGTCTGCCTGTTTTGTAAATGGGTAGAAGCATACCCTACTCGCAGGAACGATAGCATAACAGTAGCCAAACTTTTCTTAAGGGAATTCATCCAAAGGTTCGGTTTTTCAGTAACAATTGAATCAGACTGAGGAAGGCACTTCAATAATTAAATTATCAGTCTAATCTGTGAAGCATTCAAAATTGAGCAACAACTGCACTGTGCATATCGCCCAGAGGCTTCTGGAGTGGTAGAACAATTAAATGGCACAATTAAAACAAGATTGGGAAAGATGTGTGAATCTACCCAATTAGAATGGCCTGATGCTTTACCTCTTGTTCTGATGGGACTCAGAAGCATCCCAGACAAGAAAACAGGCTTGAGTCCCCATGAGATACTCATGGGAAGGGCAATGAGGCAAGCATGTGTGCCAGGACATCAGCTGTTAACTGTGTCTGATGATTTAGTATTGGAGTAGCGCAAAGAGCTGGCTGACCAAGTGCGATCTATCTCTCACCTGGTTGGGGAAGACTCAAGCCAGACATTCAATTCCAGCCCATGACTTGAACCCTGGAGACTGAGTTGTGATAAAGAATCACACTCAGGAATTTTACCTAGCACCAAGGTGGGGAAAGCCAGAACAAGTGATATTGGTCACCACCACAGCTGTAAAGTGCAAGGGAATCCCAAACTGGGTCCATGCAAGCCACACCAAATGGATACCAGAACCTGACGAAATTGAGGCTGAAGGTTGTGCAGCTGAAGGGTTTCAAGAAGTTGATCCTGAAGTAGTTGACGAAGAGCAACCGAGCACCAGTCAGGATGAATGGATCCCAGTGGTTGACATACCAGAAATCAGAGTGAGAATAAGAAGCCAAACATATTTAGATAGTCAGACTGATAGTGATGACGAGATAGGCATAGAAGAACGTAGTCAGATTACAGAAATCCAAGCCAATTGTAATCATGAGGAGGACCAGATAAGGAAAGAGCAATATACTCAGACCAACAAAACACCTACCAGAACTCCATTGTCTGAGAAGGGACAGATAGGTACTAGTCAAAACCTACAGGTGGAAGACAATCAAGAAACTGCAAGACCTGTGCAGAACCAGACAGGATTAGTCAAAAGGATTCAGGACGAAGAAAAAACTCCAGACCCAACAAAGTCATATCCTGAATCAGGTCAGATTAAATTAAAAGAATCCATCCAGGTGGAACAGTCAACAGTAATAAGCCCTGGACAAGGTGAGTTAGAGAGGAAACCTGAAGTTGACGAAAATCAAGTTGTGCCACAACTTAAAGAAAACAAGAGAACACTTGAAGAATCAGAAAGCACAGTGCCAGCTAAAAGACTCAGAAAAGGTGATAAATGGCCTGGTTTTGTTAAAAGTCTGAAATATCGCCTAGTGACAATAGATGAAGAACCTGAACAGCTGGACGAAGTAACTACACTTCAATATCATCCACAAGCAATCAAAGAAGAAGAAGTCCACGCCTGAAAAAGCTGAACAATAAATTCAAAGGCCCTGAATAGACATACGTCATCATTGAAGATTTTGAAAATCTGGAAATGAGTGATGAAAGTGATGAAGAATTGATTGCTGATCAAGATATTGAAGAAGTGAGGCCAACTTGAGATAAATCACAGGTGTATTCTGTGAAAATACTCAAAGGGGGTTAAGCCTTCTCAATCAAAATGGCTGATGAAAGAGTTACTGGAAACTCGAAAATAAGTTGTATAAAGACATGTTGTAGGATATGCATATGTGTGTATTGATAGTACTTGTAGTATGTCTAGGACTGACAATAGCAATACCGTGCTTGATGGCTGCTAAGCAAAATGACACTAGTATACACAGAAAAATAGCGCACCACAAACAAGATAGAGTAGACTTAGAAGCACCAGATGAGAGAGAATTACATCACATTAAAAATAGAAATGAAACTGAAATTAATGTATTTGCTAGTCTATTAGTACATTATGTAGAGGCTATGCAGATTAGTGATTGTTATGTCTGTTGCAAATTATCGAAATGGTGTAACTGAGGTAGGTTTAGATAGAGAAATTGTCTCACTTTTTCCGAATAGCTGACCTGTCACTGACTCAACGCAATCAATAGGCGATCACCTGTCCTGATCTGCACCTGTCTTGTCCCAAGGGCACCTGATTAGTTGGGAACCTGGTCCTGGTCTTCTTTGCCCCGGCCCATAGCCAGGATTGGTCATTACATCATTCTAGGTAAATATAATCTATATGGTATGTCCTTGTACAATTTCCCTTTCTCATCCTTCCCAGGTACCAATGTCTAAAGGTGATACTGTGATTTTCTTATAAACTGTATGTCCTACTGATTATATTCTTGCTTGTAAAATTTATGGTCACGAGATTGTGGCCCTTTCGTTTTGACTCAGAAAATATCTCATAGATAAAGTTTTTAAAACTTTCCCCGAGTCTGTGATTATTAGAAGAAAATTTGATGTATTTAAATATTACCTGTTTATTTTAACTCTCTGGTCCACAGGATTTATAGTAAGGTGACAAGGATTGGTATGTCATGGTTTACAGGTATAAGCCCTAAATCGAACCTCTGGGCAAACCGATAGGGTTACTGAGTTAGCAATTAGTTAGGCAGGACTGCTAGTTCAATGTGTGAATGTTATATGGGCCCAAGGTGAGTATGGTAAAACTGAAATAGTATGTCACTGTGCGCTCTATCACGACCACCCATCTTCATTCTCAGATTTAAATATCAAACTCAAAAAGATGCACATTCCATCATCATGTCCATCTACTGGGTTCTGTATGACATGCACATATTCTACTCTCATCACACTCTGCGATATCACACAATCCAAATCACAATACGCCATGTATTAAAAGATGTCCAAAGCTTTTGTATGTATGTATTTATGTAGGTACTTCTATAGCACAAATTTAGCCAAAAGGCACCAAATTACTGTACATGGTCATGGGTAATGATACTGTCAATGAGTAATGGAGAGGAAGCTGAGTAAGAATGGAGATGGATTGTTACTTTGTTGTGATTTAGTTTTCTTTAAAGATGTGTGTATTCAGCTCTTTCTTAAATTAGAGCAGGGTTGGAGCTATCCTGAAGGATTCACGGATGCCCTTCCAGAGGTCAGTGCAGAAACGGAGAAAGGCTATGATTTTGTTTTTTCTTTTTTTTACTTCTTTGTTTCCATACTTGGCTGCAGGTTTCCTGAGAGCCATCAGAAGAGGTATGGTTTTCAGTAATGGATTCCGGTCATGATATTTTTGGTAATTGATAAAGATAGTGCAGGTCAGCAATGGGAGCCAGTGGAGTTTCATCTGGGCAGGGTGAAATGGTCATATTTCTTCACATACTTGACTTGATGAGGCATGTTGTGTCATGTTGGATGCCCTTATGGTGGGCCAATGTGAAATCTGGGACACCATAGAGGAGGATGAGAGAGACGGTGATGCCACTATCTAGATGACGTGTTACGCAGTCATTGCGCCCGAGTATAATGAATATCATGTCACAAGTATGTGGTAGAGCATCACATGAGACAGTGGGGCAGCTACACTGCAGTCTCAAGGATGACAAGTGGCCTGTGTAGGAGCCGCTACACACATGAAATGATGTGAAAATGTAAGAAAGAGTTAGGAAATCCTGTTGTCATGTGGATCTGCCACAGTGGACCCTGCTCAGCTGCAGCCACCATGACTTAGGGCCCCATTAGGATGGTGGGTGGATCGCCCCCGCCGGGCCGGCAGTAGTCACCACCAGCCCGGCGTGGGCGATCTGACAGCCATCCATGCAGTAAAGACCCCCCGCCATATTACAATGGCTGGTGGGCCCGCAGTGGACGGAAAGACTGTCCGCAGCAGACGGAAAGACTGTCCGCCGCTTTTCCGCCCGGTCGACAAGTCGACCGGGCGGAAAAGGGTTCAATATGGTGGCGGTGTCTGTTAGACACCACCAGCCATATTACAATGTGGGCGGAAACATGCCTTTCCGTGGTGGCATTGCATCCACGGTCCTTTCCCATCTTTTCCAAACTGACCCGTGGCCAGGGTTGGTCTTCATTCTATCCTAGGTAAATATAATGTCTGTGTGGGTGATTGCTTATCCATATTTGCATTTCTAATTCTCGAATATTGCAAAGCATAATTGCATATGTTCCTTTTTCTCCCCTGTCCCTTTATGAATGAGATTTTCATGCGTTGTTTGTCTATTAGCATGTTCCACTTTTCTACCCACCTTTAGTCAAATCTAAATTGTTTCTATATAGCATATGTTCCTTTTCTACCCTCCTTTTAGTAAATAAGCTATATCTGGATAAATCAAATTACATAAGTTTCATTTCCTTTTAACAGTTAGTGAATTACGAAAGTCTACTTGGATTTAGCATGTTCCCTTTCTTTACCCGCCTCTAGTGAAGTTGTGAAAGTCTGATGATCTAAATTAGCATGTTCCTTATTTTTACCTTCCCTTTATTTTACAATTTCTAAATGATTAGTATTCTCTGCCTTATTCATAGCTATACATTATTCCTAATTCTAGTTATAGATAGTCTTATTTGTGTTAATCTTATGCTCATGACATATGATGATGATGATGATTAGATAAAGGTTTTCAAAATTTCTTGAGTCTGTGGATATTATAAAGAGTGCAAACAAATTTTAGTTGATACTATATTGTAATGACTGCTAATTTTTTCAGCTAGCTCCTTGCTCCATTGTGATCTTAGGTACCTGTGACAAGGATTGGTAAGTCAGGTACATTGGGAAAAATATAAAGGAACAGGGTTGATGGTAGTAGAGTGTAGGTTACCCGATTTATTATGAAAATAAATTATGGGCCCAAGTGTGCATGTTTGGTAATGGATTAGTCGGGTGACCTGCGCGCTCTATCAGTAATTTTCTGGTAGCAGAATGATGGTTAAGGACTAGTTAAGATAGGTAGATAGGTTAATTGCTGCTAACTGTGTAAAATGTAATTGCTGCCAAATAAGAGTATCGATCGATCAAATGTAAAATTGCTCTGAAATATTATGAAATGTTTTGAAATGTATTTTTAGTGAAATGATGCTATATTGATCTATGTATTAACACAACTCGTTAGTGATTGTTATATGTTTGTCTGGAATCCCCGGGGGCAGAATAGCGGGTGGTGAGGAGAATCCACCTCGCAGTGAGGTCAGTGGCTCGAGGAAAAAATTAGTGCAGGTTGGGCAGAACTGGAAGAACTAATTAGGGTTTTCTGTATGAATAATTGAATGAATGATAGCAACGAGTTCGCTAGCAAAACTTCTATTGTGACATAACCTAGTAAGGGTCACACAGAAGGAGTAGTAGGTTCATCGGAGCTTGAGTGATAGCAAAAGGGTTCTCTAGTGAAAATTTTGGCTTAGTATATATCCTAGGGAGGATGAGTCGAAGGAGTAGCAGGTTCTCTAATGCTTGTATGAAGGATAGGCAGAAGGGATCTATCCGTAGTATATGAAAAGTAGACAGTAGAAGTTTACTTGCAGTGAAACAAATCTTTCTTTTCTAAACACTCGAGTACAGTGGCGAATGTTATACATTGTAAATTAAATAAAGCACTTGCACTTTAAGAAAGAAATTGAGTTTCCGTTACCTTGTGAAGAAAGGAGTCAGTTGCGGAGCTGCGCTGACGTCACTTAGTGCCGCGCTGGTATTGGTTGAGACAGCGGGTGTGTAGCGGAGATAGCATTGTAAAGGAGGGGTAAGCACAGGAGCGTGAGAACGTGTCTCACGGAAAGGCCGCAAACCCATTGGAGGAAGGTATTTGCTACCACAGTGTTGATTGGTTGTTGAAAATTGAAAGACGCGCTAGCATTGGAAGAATTTAGTAAACAGAAGTATGTATTTTCGCACTATTTGAGTTTTTGCGAAGTATATGTGGTATCCGAGATATCCAGAAACTATACCTGATCCGAGTTACTTAGGGTTTGCTAAGGAACAGATGTTAAAGGGCAGACCTTGAAATATGTATGGAAGCAAGAGAAAAATGACTCTTGTAGACAAAGTCAAGAACTATTTTAAGAAAGACAAGCCGATTAAAACTAGAGAAGGAGTTATTATTCCACCACCAAACACTCCTGCTTCATTTATGCTGTTTGACAGAGGTTATCATGCTTGTGTATGGGTGGAATATACCAAAGATGATAGAATTTTAGCATTCCCTTTACACGGTACCTTCAACTGAAGAATTTTATTCAACCTGAGAAACCGAATGAATGATTTACATCCCAGACCTAGATTGAAACAATATGAGGCTTTAGAAGAATGGGAGATTGAGGCCTTTGAGCGAGATAGACCTAGGATTAACGAAGGGTTAAGTAAATGGTATCCAAAAATGCACCGAGAAGCAAAAGAGAAAAACATGAAACAGTGGTGACTGAATATGATAGTGGAAGGTCTTTTTCCAGTGCTAACGGTAAAAGAGCCTGTGGGAGGGAAAAGGACAGAGAAAACAGAGCATTTAATGACCAGTGGTGACTCTGATGATGATTACCTGGAGGATTTATTAATGAAAACTCCACCACCGTATAATGAGGAACCCAGGTCCCTGAAAGCGAGAAATCCATTCCTGAAACCAAATTATGATGAGGGACCAAGTATGGCAAATCCGAGTGAACCGAGTCTTTACCCTCCCTTGATCCCACAGATAGTACATGAAACCACCATGGAAAAAAGTATTACAGGACCAAGAGAGAGAGGCTTTAATTAAACAGAGAACTGAACTTATCCAGAAGATTTCCCAGTTAAATACAAGCCCTGAGGCTTTGACAGTTCCAGTAACCACTGGCCCAGTTGTTTCTCTGTACTGGGATAAACAGGTTAGTCCAAAAGCTCCAGTTATAACTACATCAGTAGTGCAGCCAAGAAAAGAGCCCTTAATAGTAGATGATCAGGCAAGTGAATGCAAATCTGTAATTTCCCTGATGGATTTACCCATAAGGGAACCAGAAGGCAGTTCACAGAAAAAGAACACTCCTTTTAGTTCAAGGGAAGTCCAGATTGAGTCCTTGTCTGGTACTAGAAGTGCCACAGTAGTGACTCCTGAAGAAATAGATTGATGGACCCGAGAACTAGAGAAATTAAATCATCAGCCAAAACCGTTAGAAATTTACAAATTGAGAATAGAATTTGAAGAACTAATAGCTCGGAACGTGGGATTGGACAGGCTGAACACCCTTAGTGAGGAAGAATTACTATTCATTTGCAAAAGTATTACCCGAAACACCAGAGTGTTCCATGAAAAATTAATGGACACCACAGCTAGCATGGGAATAGACGTTAGCAGATCCAAAGTGTTGCGAAAGCCCTACAGAGCAGAATTTTCGGACAAATATTTAGAAAACATGAACGTGTCAGGAAAAAAGGTGCAGATAAGAGAATTGCTGAACCTGTTACAGAAGTGGAGAGACTTAGATAAATGGAAAGCCAGGTGGGCAAAGAAAAAAGAAGACAGTAGATCCAAACAAATGACTTCTGAATATGTCTTAAAAGAAGCTGACAAGGCAAAAACATTATATCCTATGAGAGAAGTGCCAGGTGGAGGATATGTACATGTTCCATGGTCCAGACAAGATATTGTGTCATTTACAAATGATTTCCCAAAATTACGAGAGGAACCTGTAGAGTGGTACAGACAAGTGTGAGAGATTTGTTAAAGTTCAAAAATGCCTCCTGAAAGATCTAGATGGGTTCTTTGACATTGTAGTTCCCGTAGATTTATGGACAGAATGTAAAATTGCTGTTGATTGGCCAAGTGAAGAATACGCCAGAGACCCAAAGACAGGAGCTCCCTCAGGGGAAGTGATGAGGAAGTACAACAAGGTAATGTTGTACCTGAAAGGAAATGTGCCTGCAAAAGAGACAGACTGGACTCGAATAGATAGAACTACTCAGAATCGTGATGAAACTGTACATTCATATTATGAGCGACTGTTACAGGTGTTTAAAACATACAGTGGGCTTGACAATATTGAAATTAAGGACATGACCCACTTCATTTATCGATTTGTGTTAGGATTAAGACCTGAAATTTCCCAGTGGATTAAAGATAATAAAATCTGTTGGCAAGCTAAGCCCATTGATGAGGTCCTGAAATATGCAAAATATTGTGAAGATGAGCTAGAAAATAAGAAAAAGGAGTTAAAGGAAAAAGTCATGTGGGCACAAGTAAAATTAGCAGAGCACCAAGAACAGCAGTTAAATAAAATGACAAACACACAGAATCAGAACCCTGGGCGTGGAGGAAAACCAAGAGTGAAAATGAGCGGAGAGGAGGCCAGAAAGAAAATTCCCTGCCACGGGTGGGGAAAGATGGGGCGCTGGATGGACAAGTGTAAGGCTGTGTACAATGATAATGTGCAAATTAATGATTTAAATCCACAGGCGCAGAATGAGGGACCACGAAAGACACAACAACTGGCAAAACAGAATCAGTTGCCTTGTGCACCTAGGCCAAACTATAGGAGTAATGCACAACAGGGTGAAGAAGCGGAGGTTTGGGAAGGAAGGGAGGATAGAAATGCAGCAACTTTGCAATTTCTGTTAAATTATACATTCCTCTGTGCCGAACCCTACTGACGGTGCCTGAGGGGGGGGAGGAGGAGTGCGTGCTTGGCGCCTCCTTGCCGGTAGACCAGTCAGGGCCATACATTGAAGGAAAGGTTGAAGGAAATGACGTCACCTTTCTGTTGGACACTGGTGCTACCCGTTCTACTGTGAGAACAGCAGACGTTCCAAACCTACCCCTCTCGGGAGAAGCGATCCAAGTAGTGGGCGTTTCTAATAAATTAACTAGTACCCCAGTTACAGAACCCATGGAAATTAAAATAGGGAATTTCAAAGAGATGCATAGATTTGTTGTTTGTGATTCAAGTCCTGTGAACTTATTAGGACGAGATTTGCTGTGCAAAATGAATTGTACTATCTTTTGCTCACCAAATGGCGTCGAAATTCAGACCCCAGATGAAGACGGAATTTACAAATTAATGGTAATAAGACCTGACTCAGAAATTAAAAGACTGACAATACAAGACTTACCGGAAGAGCTCCAACAGACAGTGAAACCTGAAGTATGGGATTTCACTGGGAAAGATGTAGGATTAATGGCAAATGTTGACCCAATTAAAATTTCCATAAAAGAAGATGCAGTTTATCCGAATACTAAACAGTATAAAATGAGTGCAGAAGTAAAAGCAGGGGTTTCTATTGAAATAAAAAGGTTGTTGGAAGCAGACATCATACAGGAGGTATTGAGCAGTCCTTGTAATTCGCCCATAATTGGAATAAAGAAACCAAGTGGTAAGTACAGGGTAGTACAGGACCTGCGCAAGGTAAATAACATTGTTGTTCCTTGCTGTCCTATTGTGCCAAACCCTGCAGTGATTTTATACCATATACCATGGAATGCTGGATGGTTTACTGTCATCGACCTATGCCATGCATTCTTTTCAATTCCATTGCATCCAGACAGCAAATTTCTTTTCTCATTTGAATTCGACAGTCATGTTTACGTCTGGAATCATGTCCCTCAGGGGTACACAGAGAGTCCTTCGATTTTCAATCAAATTCTGAAAAAATGCCTTGAATCCTTGGTATTGCCTAGAGAATCAGTCCTGGTGCAATACATAGACAACCTCTTGGTGGCGTCTAAAAGCAGGAAAGACTGTGTCATTGATACCATTGCCTTACTGAACCATTTAGGTGAAGGGGGACATAAAGTGTCACCAGACAAACTACAGTTCTGTACCTCCTCAGTGAAATATCTGGGGCACCAGATAGAGAGCGGTATCAGGAAAGTTACCACAGAAAGGATTAGAATAATTCGAAACATGGAGCTGCCCAATACCCAGAAAGAAATCAGAATATTCCTTGGAGTTGTAGGATACTGTAGGCAGTGGATTGTGGGATTTGCAGTCCTAGCAAAACCATTGATAAAAATGACAAAGAAAGGAGCAAAAGACCCAGTGGAGTGGGATGAGGAAAGCATGTCAGCTCTTACAAAATTACGAGAATGTCTGTGTACAGCTCCCGCATTAGGAATGCCTGACTACTCAAAGGAGTTTGCACTGTTTTGTGACACACGAGACAATTGTGCACTTTCAGTCCTGACCCAAAATCATGGTTTAACCAGACGTCATGTAGCGTATTTTTCCTCTACTTTAGATCCAGTGGCTGCTGGATTACCTGGATGTTTGAAAGAAGTAGCTGCAACTTGCATAAGTCTTGAACAAATTGAGTCTGTCATTATGGGACATCCTGTAACTGTGTATGTTCCACATGCACTTGTAATTTTGTTGACCAGAACCAAAACTCAGTACCTCACACCTAGTCGGCTGACTAAGTAGGAGAGAATTCTTGTAGGTGCAGGAAATGTAACCAATTTCCAGATGTAATATCTTGAATCCAGCTACCCTCCTACCAAATTTTTTTTTTTTTTTTAATTTTTAAACCTTTATTGTAGTAAAGCACACAGCTATTCAGCCTAACATCCCGGAGGCAAGGCAGCAAAGTCTCAGAGCGGTCATAGTGCCAAGCGATTCATGACAGAACAATGCAGGTTGTTTTTTATTTTATATACAAAACAGAAACGTGAACAGAAGCGCCCGAGGGCGCGGAAAAGGCAATGGAAGGAGAAATGATTATGAGTCAGTAGGAGGCGTCAGAGGCTAGAGAGGATTCAGAAAGAACTGAAGTAGGATGTAGAAGAAAGGGGGGGGGAGAAGGAAGAGCAGGAGAAACAGAACGTGAATAGCATAGCCGTTGTCAACGTCTACGGTGATAGTCGTTCATCGCGGGGCATCGGTTCAGGTGGCAGACACAAATCACCTCTATAAGCATTCCAAGCACCCCACACCTTATTCCATGTCTGAGGCCGCCCCCTGGCAGTGTACACAGTCTTTTCACGCAACATACACCAGTCCATGTTGGCCTTCCATTGTACCACCAGGGGGGCCACATTGGATCCCCATTTCTGCGCAATGTCACGTTTAGCGACCATGTTGCCCAGTGTAGCCCACCGGGTCTGTGCCGTGTTATAATCATTTGGCTCCCAGACATTGAGGAGGCACCTACGCGCCTCCGCCACCAGCCCCACTCCAGTCACCTCCCTCATCACTCGGTGTATCCTCTCCCAGTAAGGGGCAATAACGGGACACTCCCACAATATATGCAGAAAGGTAGCAGGGGCTCCGCAGCCACGACGACAAAGGCCATCTGGCGAGAAGCCCATACGCACAAGCCGGGGGCCGGTGACGTACACCCGGTGAAGGATTTTGAACTGGACCAGCCACAGACGCGAGGAGATGGCGACCTCCTTAGGGGAGGACACAGCACTCTGCCAGTCCTCGTCGTCCAGTTCCAGCCCATCGGCCACCCACTGTTCCCGCAAGCGCTGGAGGAGGTCGACCTGAACATTAATCAGCTTCTTGTAGGACAGAGAGATGGCACTATCCGGCATATGCCCGTCCAATACTCTGTCCTCCAAGGGAGAGCTCTCGGGGATGTCACCCTCCTCCGGTCTGGCGGCGGCTATTGCGTGCTTAAGTTGGGCATACCGGAAGAACTCCGTACCACTCAGGTGATATTCTGCCTGCAGCTGCGGAAAAGTCTTAACATCCCCCCTGGCCAGCATGTCTTCAACTCTCGAAATCCCTATGAGGTCCCACTTGTCGAAGCCCTTGGTATGCCAGAGCTTGCCTAAAATGTCGGAGTCGAATAGAGGGGTGAATTTCGTCAGTCTGCCCTGCCAACCCTGTATCTTATTAACCGTTCGCCACGTGTGGACCGCCGCCTTGGTCGGACCCGTGAGGCTCCGATCGAAGGATCTAGAATAGAGAGCGTGGTAGTAGTTCCCACCTTGCAAGAGCCATCGATCCATAGCATAGCCCGGGCTGTCAACAGGACCGTAAAAACCATGATTGATGGCGGTAAGTTGAGAGGCCCAGTAGTACCTCCGCACGTCTGGTAACGCAATGCCCCCGTCATACCATGGCATGGTGAGCTTCTGGACAGCGACACGAGGCCGACCATCCCAAACCCTCCTACCAAATTCACTCACAACAGGAGTGAAGGGAGAAGTTGAGCATGACTGCCTTGATCTGACTGAGTATAGCACAAAACCACGCCCAGATATAAAGGAAATGCCCCTAAATGATGAAGATTACGAGCTGTTTGTAGATGGCTCATGCATGAGACATCAAGATGGAGGCTTAAGTGCTGCCTATGCAGTATGCACTTTAGGAGGTCCAGTGGTAGCATCCTATTTATATGGAGTAAAGTCTGCACAAGTAGCCGAATTGGTTGCATTGGCAAAGGCCTGTAAATTTGGGAGGAACATGAAAATAACCATATACACTGATAGCCAGTATGGTTATGGGGTTGTGCATGACTTTGGCCAATTGTGGCTTCAAAGAGAGTTCCTGACTTCTTCATGTACTCCTATCAGAAATGGAAATTTTGTGCAATAATTACTGGAAGCAATCCAGTTACCAAAATAATTGGCAGTGGAAGGAGTTGATTGACTTTCTATCCAGGAGACTGCGGCCGATTATGCTCTAAATCAACTAGAAAGCTCACAAAATCAAAAAGTCAATCCAAGGGGTTGTAAACAGCTAGAAACCCTGTAATCTATTCGATATAGATTGACAATCCAGAGCAAGGCAGTTAATAAGTGCCCCATGGTAGAAGAATTAATATTGCCCATCAACATGCTGAAAAAAATAGAAGCACTGGACTATAGTATTGAGCTGTCCTTGGAACAACCAGTAGGGTTAACAAAAACTTGCCCAGGAAAAGAAAACTCTCTGATTGTGTTCTTATTTTGGAACATTGCTGGTTTAAGATCAAAGATAGAAAATGGCTTAGGGACATGTCTGTTACAGAAATATAACATAATATGCCTTTAGGAGACCTAGTTAAAAACAGAAACTCATATGGTAGGCTATAAAACCTTCTTTTCACCAGCAACAAACACAACCTCAGGGAGAACAAAAGGCGGGATGATAACATTCATTTCAAATACAATAAGGGGTTTGGGTATTATTTCGATAGCCCTAGAAACAAATTATCAAATTCTATCTCTCTGTTTTGGTAAAGATGATACAGTATCATTGGTAAACTTTTACAACAACCTCCCGGTTGGTGAGCTGCTGACTGTTGTGCGACAGCTGGGTTCCCAAATACACAAAATGTCTCAGGCTTCTGCAAAGGGGGCTACCATTCTATGGGGGGGGCCATAATCTTTGCGGCCCAATGGACGAGAACGGGTTACCTTTGGTACATTTTTCCCATTCTAGTTACAGGAACTGTCTAAATGAACTCCTTCTAGATCTGGACCTTAAAGTCGCAAATAAAGTGAATCCTTCCACCCAGAGGTTAGACGCAACATTCATTGGTAGAGGGAGTCAAACTACTATTGATTTTATCTTGACTTCAAACACACTGGGGTATTGTGTCACCAACTTTCAAACCCTTATAAATATACATAGTGATCACTGTGCTCTCACTATAATATTTCATCCTTTGCGTGAGGATAGCACACAAAGCATAGCCAGTGCATTGACTCAAAAAGCCCTACATATGAACAAACTAAACGGATTTTCCTTAAAATGGAGAAAAATGAACCCCCAAAAATTCCTGAAGTTAGTCATAAATAGGGCATATAGCTCAATTATCAAATGCCTAGATTTGTCGGTTAGTGGTGAAGAAGTAAAAACAAACTTTAAGGTGGTCGTAGAAGCAATAAATGCTGCACTATTTGTAAAATCTAAAAACACTCAGGAGAAGAAAGTGGGGTGGTTTAACCACAGATGTAGCTGCGCACTCTAAATTGAAGGTCGCATTACAAAACCCTAAAAGGGTGCCCCAAAAGATAGCAATTTTGAGACAGGAGTATAAAACTGTTCTAAAGGAAGGGAAAACAGAACTCAAACAGGCTTTATGGGAACAGCTACACAGGAGCTGTACCGTTAAAAAAAGTTCAGCATTCTGGGCAGTGGTAAAATCTCCCTTTTTAATAGACCAAGAGAACCAACCATCTTTCGATGTGGCAATCGACGAATCAACCTAGGTCAATTATTTCTCAAAGATATTCGGAGGGGGACCACCGGGCGCAACCGTACACCCAACTGTCGTTCCACTTTCCACTACCTATCCAATGGAAATAGATATTGACCTTGCTGAAGTCCAACTAGCCATCAAGGTCAGTAAAAGTAATAAAGCCCCAGGACCCAATGGTGTCCCAGTAGATCTATTTAAAGCAAATCAAGATCTCTGGGCACCACTACTTACAAGGGTACTTAAGGCAACTTGTGAGGTAGGATTATTGGACTCATGGTCCAAATCAATCATGGTCCCCATTTTAAAAAAGGGGAACCGTCAGGAGGTATCATGTTACCGTCCGATCTCCCTGCTGGACTCACTGGGTAAAGTCGCGGGCAGGATCATCCTGGAGCGACTTCAGCAGTGGGCGGAGGATGGCAGGATACTTTCAGATATCCAGGTCGGTTTCCGGGAGGGTCTAGGGACAGTGGAACAGGCATTAAATGTAACTTTGCTTGCAGAGAAATATGTATGTGCAAAAGCGGGCAGTATCCACATGGTATATGTGGATCTGTCCGCAGCCTTTGACTGCGTCTGTCACACCAAACTGTGGTCAATACTGCTGAATATGGGGGTGGATTTACCTTTGGTAAATTTCCTCCGTGAACTTTATACAAATGCCACAGTCAGGGTGAGGTTCGGTGCAAAAGGGGAGTTATCGGCATCGTTTGGAGTGGAAAGGGGAGTGAGACAAGGATGTGTCTTGGCTTCCTTTCTTTTCACGCTTTATACCAACGGCTTAGAACAAGCCATGCAGAACGGGAGCCAGGACCTTCCTCAAGTTAACAATCGCTCGATCCCGGCATTGCTCTATGCAGACGATGCTGTGATATTGGCACGCACTCCCCTAGAGCTTCGGAAGGCTTTAAACAGGTACTCCCACTTTATGGGTGATTTGGATTTACATATCAATATTAAAAAAACTTTTGTTATGAGTGTTGGTCCAGTTAAACAAAAACAAAAAAGTATATTCTTAAACAAGGAGAAACTGGAAGAAACACCACAATATCCATATCTGGGCATCATTATCGACCATAAATTAAATTGGGTTACTGCAGTCCAGAAAATTTCACCTAGCACGGCTCTGGTAAATTTCTCAAAACAACTAGGAAGGAGACCACCAGCAGAACTCCTAAAGATATACAGAGCCAAATGTCAGTCAGTGGCGCTATACGGCGCAGGAGTGTGGGGGTATGCGAATACTAAAAACCTACAACTAGCAGAAAATAAAATTCTTCGATTTCTCCTAGTTGTACCCAAAAGCACATCCACTTTTGTCTGCCATACTGAACTGGGAATTTCCTACATCATGGACCTAGCAAAAATACAGCCACTCCTTCTCTGGCATCGTATATGGTCGGGGGAAAAAACACACTCACCCAGCAAATTATTCTTGATTGCATGTCCATGGACCACTCACTTAAAATAGGTTGGTTGGCATATATAAAGGGCTTTTACATGACCTAGGATTGGAAAAATATTATTTGGCTCCCACAACAATCTGGTCATTATCTAGAAAGGCCCCACAGGCACTCTCGCTGGCTCGCCTAGAAGAAATTCGATTAGTGAATGAAGCTTCCAAACATCTGTTCAATACAGTGTTGCTGTACAAATAACTCCATCAGTTCATCCATATCTAACCTATGATCTAACTATTTTTGAGAGATTTCTCTTAATAAGATTTAGGTTAAATATCTTTCACCGTTTGGTCGCTTTCCCGGAAAAAAACAACTGGGATTCTGTCCAACCTCTATGTCCCTGCAATGAGTCCTCAATTCAGGCCACTATTCACACTTTCTTTTTCTGTAAGTTCGACAGAGAGCATAGAAAGAACTGGCTTATACCATTATTAAGATACATTGGAATAAGAAGATGTCGTCCGGCCTTGCTATTCTTACAATCGTTGAGCGAGGAGTGGTTGTCGAAAACTATTGTAAAATTTCTGAAATGTATTTTCCACCATCGATTGAACTTGTAACTGAATTTTGTTAAATATGAATTAACTGAGTAAAACGGGACTGATGTCTCTGGAAATAGTTTTAATTATTTATAATGTACTTGTTTTTTACCATATAAAATATGGCGAAATATCCTAAAAGGTATTTTTTATGTAAAATGTTGTACTAAGTGTCAGTATTTCCTTTTAAAGTTGATCACGAAATGTAAATGTTTTATGTAACTGCTTTTATGTTTTTTTACCTGCTATAAACCGAATAAAGAAATACGTGACTTGACTTGAATTGGCAGTGGTCAAGTGTACTGCTCACAAATCTGGTGATTACAAAGTGACAGCAGGTAATCGATATGCTGACCAACTGGCCCAACATTGTGCCAAATACAAAAGAGCAATCAATACAAAGATGGAGGTAGGCGGAAACAGCTGCCAACTTATGGTGTTTGAGGAAATAAAAACATGGGAAGAAGTGAGAGATTTGCAGAATGCAGCAGAACCAAAGGAAAAGGAGAGATGAAGAAAATTTGGTTGTCGAATAAGGAATGAGGATGGTGTCATTGTTTACCTTGATGATATGCCTGTGTTGCCAGACCGCTTGCTTGCTCCTATGGCTAGATTGATACATGGAGATACACATTTAGGAAGAGACGCCATGATTCGTGTCTTTAGACAGACATGGTTCAATTCGAAATTCAGAAACATAGCAGAGGCAATCTGCCAGAGGTGCTTAGTATGTCAGCAATTCAATCACGGAAAGAAAATAGTAGTTTTACCAGGTACAATTGGAAAGGCAGAGGGTCCTTTCATAAGATTACAGCTTGACTTTATTAAGTTACCCCCCTGTCGAGGAATGAAGAACGTTCTTGTCATTGTCTGCCTGTTTCCAAAATGGGTAGAAGCTTATCCTGCACGCAGAAACGATAGCATCACTGTAGCCAAATTGTTACTTAGGGAAATGATACCAAGGTACGGTTTTCCAGTCCCAATTGAATCAGCAGAGGTAGGCATTTCCATAGCGAAATAATAAGACAAATCTGTGAAGCATTCATAATTACGCAAAAACTACACTGTGCATATCGCCCAGAGGCTTCTGGAGTGGTAGAACAACTGAATGGCACTATCAAGTCAAGATTGGAAAAAATGTGTGAATCTACTCAAATGGAATGGCCTGACGCTTTGCCCCTTGTCTTGATGGGACTTAGAAGTATTCCAGACCGGAAGACAGGCCTGAGTCTCCATGAGATTCTGATGGGAAGAGCAATGCGGCAAGCATGGGTACCAGGACACAAATTGATAAACATATCTGATGATTTGGTGCTAGAGTACTGAAAGCAACTGAGTGACCAAGTGCGTTCTATCTCTCAACAGATTGGGGAAGACGCCGTTGCCAGACCAGCAACTCCAGCACATGACTTGAACCCAGGAGATTGGGTTGTAATTAGAAAACATACTCGGAAGAGTTGCCTTGCACTGAAGTGGGGAAAACGAAGACAGGTGATTCTGGTTACCACAACAGCTGTGAAGTGTGCAGGTGTGCCACTGTGGATCCATGCCAGCCATACGAAGAAAGTGACTGAACCTGAAGAAACTGAGGCTGAAGGTTGTGCAGCTGAGGAGTCGCCTGAAATTGGTCCTGAAGTAGCTGAAGAAGAACAACCGAGCTCCAGTCAAAATGATTGGGTCCCATTAATCGATCTGACTGTCGATCCAATAAGAACCAGAAGACAAACCTACTTAGATAGAGAGTGGGATAGTGAGGACGAGACAGAAATAGAAGAAGATAATCAGATCATCGAAATCCAAATCAATCTGATGATGAGGAAGGCCAGGTAGGGCAGAGCAGGTTATCGACACACCTCCAAGAACTCCCGAGCCTGAAAAGGGACAGATAGAAATTAGAGCAGAAGTTCAAGCGGAAGAAAATCAAAAGTTCGAAGTGCTTGAACAGGATCAGATAGAAATAGATAAATGTGTTCAGGAAGAAGAAATTGAAACAAAACAAAGCCAAATCCAGCACATACCTGAACAAGGCCAGTTTAGTAACCAGGCAGAAGAAACTGAAATAAGACCTGGAACTAGTCAGACAAAGAAGAAAGAAGACACTGAAGCAGATGTGCCACAACTGAGTGAAAATAAAAGAGCCTTTGAAGAGGGCCAAAGCACAGTGCCAGTTAAAAGATTCAGAAAAGGAGATAAAGTACCGAGATTTGTCAAAAGACTGAGACTGAGACTAAAAACTATCGACGATGAACTTGAGCAAGAAAATCAAGACTCCAGTAAACCTGATCAGTCTGGGACAAAACCTAAAAGGAAAAGTGCCCGAATCAAGAGACTGAATAACAAATATCAGAGACCTAAATGGACCTATCTGCTATTGGAAGACTTTGAAAACCTACACATAAGTGACAAAAGTGATGACGAATTGATTGCTGACCGGACTGACGAAGAAGTGAAACCGACCTGAAAGCTGATTTTATGGATAGGACTAACAATAACTATTCCTTACATGATGAGTAAAGATACTAATTTGTACCCTACTAAACCAGTGACAAAGGACACAGAAGAGCTACAAACAGAAGACGCACCACAAAGAGTAGATACACAAGAGAAAGCAGTTAGCCTTAAACAAACTAGAATGGACGTAGATACCCCAGATGAGGAAGGACTACATTATCATAGAATCAAGAACAAAACTCATTTAAACGTATTTGCAAACTTGTTAGTACACTACGTAGAAGCAATGGAAATAGAAGACTGTTATGTCTGTATGAAGCTGCCTTCTTCAGTAGCTGAGGGGGTGACATACCACCATCTGCCACTAACCTATGGAATTTCCTGTAGTATTTTAGCTAGTTTATGCTATAAGAGAGGACCTTTACAGTATTATTACTCAAACTTAGATGTGATATTTTCTGAACTTCCTGTGAGAAGAAATCTGAACCCTGTACATACAACTAGAGACGTAGCAAAATACATGAGTGAATATTTTCTAACTATAGGTAAAATAAATATAGAGGCGCACACAGAGATAACTTGACCTGTATATAATCCACGAACAAGAAAAAATGTTTCTAAATATGGTAGAGAAAAGAAGAGAGAGTTTCCAAAAGAAAGCAAAGGACAAAAATCAGAAAATTCCCAGGAGGGCTGAAAATATAGAGAGCTCCTCAAATGGTGGAGCTAATGCTGCATTGTTGCTGGATTTCGAAAAGAAAGGGAGACTTTGTCTTCACAGAGAAAAGACTAGTTACTATATTAACATATTCATTGGTTCAAGTGAATGCGAACACAATTACAAGGTAATTGGAGGTTGGGGTTTCAAAGATGGGTCAGAGCCTGTGTTTCCTGGGATTTATTATATATGTTGTAACAAGGCTTACTTCAAATTACCCGACCATTGGTACGGAAGTTGTTATTTTGGTATTGTCTTCCCAAAGATATACCATATGGGGAATATCACTGGAAGCACTGAAAACACTAATGGATTAATACGTAGTAAAAGAGAAAGTGTAGGAGGAATAATAGGTGATATATTTAGTGCAATGATACCTACAGTGGGAGTGGCTCTGAATACCCACATAATTAGCAAATTGTCTACAGTAGTAGATCGATTATCAACTGACACTGCTGGAGGCTTCCTAATGGTTAATACCGAAATGGTTGCGATCAGATCTATGGTTTTACAAAATCGACTTGCTCTTGACACTTTATTGGCAAATAGAGGGCGGAGTCTGTAGAATGTTGAAAGCGCAACATTGTTGCACCTATATTCCAGATAAAAGTGTTGGAATTAAGAAATACGTGAGAAACATTACTAGTTTGGAAAAAGAGCTCAAACCACTGGAGGTTGATAGTGCCTGGAAGAGACTAACTGATGGTCTCTCCTCTGTAGGTAATTGGTTTTCTAACCTAGGTAAAAGTCTTGTGAGTAAAATACTGTTGCCAATAGCGGAAATAGGCTTATTTGTGCTCATCATAATAACTTGCTGTAAATGTCGAAAACACAAAAAGTATACTGTGAATAAGCGAGGAATAAAGAGAAATGTCGATGAACTCGAATTAGAAGAGCTGAATAATCAGATCTATAAAAGAGTGAAGAATTATCATACTAATAAAGATGCAGAAAAGAAACTGAATAGAAAGTCGAAGAGATTGAAATGGGCGAAATGTGAAAAGTTGGCATATGGTTCCATTAATTAGTGATGATAGTAAATATCATCAAAGAGGGGATTGATGGAGCAAGGATTCGCACGTTAAGCGACTTGCTTGTATCATGAACCTCAAATAATGTTAATAAAATAATCAACATGTTTGTCTTACTAATTTTGCACATTTTACATTATACGGGGTGTCCCAGTGACGCTTGCCTATGTGTTTACTAAACCTAATACGCTTGCCACTAAGATGGTCGCTGCTACACAGGAATTTAGATTGCGCATGCGTCGGTCACAACCATGTGACGTGACGTATTCAATGTCTTGGAGGGAAAGTGTTGCTCATGCGCGATACAGCTAATATGGCTACTTTGTGTTCTCACATGCTCCAAGCTTGCATTGCTGCTTTCGCAAAGCTGTTTGTTCTGCATAACCCATAATTGCTAGAGCTATTATAAAGTAAGGGGGTAGTGCAGAACTTCATGGTATACAGTGAAATCATTTATTCTGTGTTCTAAAACTGTTCTTTTCCATTTCATGATACTTTGCCAAATATGGCCTGTTATCCTTTGCCGCCTTCCATCTTGTGTGAAACTGAGTCTGCGCGAGATCTGCGAGGCTCAACAGAAATGACCTTTGGACGGAAGCCAGATAGCAACCGAAGCCAAGATGAGCCTGGGAAGACAACTTTGACCTAGTCGAAGAAGCTGAATTGTACTACATTTGTAACAATTGTATATGAAAATTGTATTCACCATTGTTATGTGAAAACATATGCCATGGGAAAGTAAAATTCAAGGGGCGGGTAAAAAAATTCAAATAAGGAGCATGAGAAAGCTAAATTTTAGGTGGTGTGATGACCTAACCTCCTTCTTTGTCCAATCAAAATTGGAGATCCTTACACTTGCAACATTGGGGGGTGGTACACTGACCCGAAAAACAGTATAACTAGCGTAGGTTTAGCTAGAGAAATTGTCTGACTTGTCCGAATAGCTGACCTGTCACTGACCCAACGCACTCTGTAGGTGACTGAACTCAGAGAGCTGTGAAGCACTCTGTTGGGAGGTTCGAGAAACCCATTCGGGGTTTATGCAGACTTAAAGTGCTGGCGAAGCACTTTACTGGGAGGTTTGAGAACCCAATGGGGGTTATTGGCAGATTTCTTGCAGAGAGGGAGTAGCGTAGGCATTGCAACCGGAGCTGCGGGTGTTGGTCGTACCCTTTGGTGAACCCGATCCTGATCCAAATTCTGGGGTTATCCGGTCCTGACTGTCCAAGAGCTGTACCTGCTCGCCTACTGGCACCTAAGTCCTTGAGGGTCCTTTCCCGTCTTTTCCAAACTGACCCGTGGCCAGGGTTGGTCTTCATTCTATTCTAGGTAAATATAATGTCTGTGTGGGTGATTGCTTATCCATATTTGCATTTCTAATTCTTGAATATTGCAAAGCATAATTGCATATGTTCCTTTTTCTCACCTGTCCCTTTATGAATTAGATTTTCATGCGTTGTTTGTCTATTAGCATGTTCCACCTTTCTACCCACCTTTAGTCAAATCTAAATTGTTTCTATATAGCATATGTTCCTTTTCTACCCTCCTTTTAGTAAATAAGCTATATCTGGATAAATCAAATTACATAAGTTTCATTTCCTTTTAACAGTTAGTGAATTACGAAAGTCTACTTTGATTTAGCATGTTCCCTTTCTTCACCTGCCTCTAGTGAAGTTGTGAAAGTCTGATGATCCAAATTAGCATGTTCCTTATTTTTACCTTCCCTTTATTTTACAATTTCTAAATGATTAGTATTCTCTGCCTTATTCATAGCTATACGTTATTCCTAATTCTAGTTATAGATAGTCTTATTTGTGTTAATCTTATGCTCATGACATATGATGATGATTAGATAAAGGTTTTTAAAACTTCTTGAGTCTGTGGTTATTATAAAGAGTGCAAACACATTTTAGTTGATACTATATTGTAATGACTGCTTATCTTTTCAGCTAGCTCCTTGATCCATTGTGATCTTAGGTACCTGTGACAAGGATTGGTAAGTCAGGTACATTGGAAAAATAGAAAGGAACAGGGTTGCTGGTAGTAGAGTGTAGGTTACCCGATTTATTATGAAAATAAATTATGGGCCCAAGTGTGCATGTTTGGTAATGGATTAGTCGGGTGACCTGTGGGCTCTATCAGGGGAAAAAGCTCGAACGCGGACTTTACATCTATGAAGGCGGCATATATACTGCTTTTGCCCAGGACCACTGTTTTCCATAGTAATATAATAAACGTGAACACCTGATCAATCGTGCTGGTGTATGCCCGAAACCCAGCTTGCAGGGGGGTCAGTATACTATGCTCATTTATCAATTCGTTGATGTTATTGAGGATCATCCTTCCCACAATCTTTTGCAATGAGTCTATCAAACTGATGGGTCGGTAGTTCCCCGGTAATGATTTATCCCCTTTTTTGTACACAGGGATTATTTTGGCTCCTTTTCAGGAGTCCGGTATAGGGGCACCTTGAGCAACTGCATTGGCCACTAAAGCAATGTATCTTCCCCATCTTGCTTTGTCATGTAAAAACACATCGGCGGGAATGCCATCAGGCCCAGGCGCTCTTCCTCTGCCTACCACTGCTTCAAGAGCTTACACAAACAACATTGATATGGTTGAAAAACTCTTCTACATAGAATGCATAACTGGGTCACCCATGTTGTGCACAATTGGACTTCATGCATATTGTGGTTTAAAATGTTTGACCCAGTCTTCCTTCATGACGTGGTTTTGTGGTTGTTCGGGTTGTCCCCCACGATCCCATTTAATAATGTTCCAGAATAATTTACTATTATTCTGGCTGTTAGCCTCTTTGAGGTCCTGCCAATGTTTCTCATCCCAGGAGCGTTTCGTTTAGCTTTATACACAGAACTCTTGTAAACCTGCCTAGCTGTACGTACCAGGGCAAGCTCCCCCTCTTTGATCGCTTTCCCAAGGAGAGCTCTTGCCCTCCTACATTCCTTGTTATACCAGTGGCAGGGCTTCTGACCTAATGATTTCTTTGGCTTACAATACTTAACAAAGTAGGTTCTCATATGCTTAAAAAAGTTTTCATGAGACTGGGTGACAAGCTCCAATGGTACGCTTGTGGACAGGATATTTTCTAACTCTAGTAGGACACTGTCCACATCTTTGGAAATACTATCCAAGGTCTCAGGATTTTCAACTACTCTTTCCCATTTAAGGTGTCTCATGTTGTTGGTGCGAACAACATCATGAGAATGCAGTTCAACCTCTCCCCCATGCAATGGCTCATGCTTCCACCATCTAAAGGTTGCACACAGGGGATTGTGGTCACTTTCAGTGCGTTCTCTAACAACCATGTCATTCTTTGTGTGCCAAAATTTTAAACACATTAGGATATAATCTATCCTGCTCTTACTATATCCATTGTTAAATGTGTTCGCCCCCATTTAATGCCCTTAGCCCCTTTTTCTAAGCAGATGGAATTTATCTGAATGACTGCCTCCGTCCAGTTTTTTACTGGGTCGAGTTCCAGTTCCAGGATTTCCCTCTGGGCATCTATTTAATCAGAGAGTTGCCATTCCGCAGTAGCAAGTGGCTCGAAGGTTGAATTAAAATCACCCACAATAATAGCATTGGTATCCATTGAGTATAACTTGAGGTTTCATAAAAAGCAGCTAAAACTTGGTATTTTCCTCCTCTGGTTCTCCTCGCGTAAATGTTATAGATGTCAATGCTCTCAAGCCGGTCCAATTCTAACCTTAGTACCTGGATGTCATTACTTTTAGAGGGGAGCTCCTTTATGCTAATATCTAAGTCTTGGCGAACCCATATGGTCAAGCCTCCTGAGGGACGACCTTTTACTCCTTTTATTGCCGGAATATGATCATTTAAAAAACCTGCACAGTGTTGTGGTGCCAGGAGCCATGTCTACCGCAAGAGACAGATATCGAAACAATTGATAAAAGCAAGCCATTCTGGAGATATAAATTTAGAACTCAACCAAGCAATGTTCCATGATATCAGTGTGCCTTTACTAGTAGTGTGGTAAGTACTCAATAGGCCATTTAGCTCCACTATGGAGATTTAACTTCACTCGCCCTGGCACACTAACTGAGGTGAGAGTGAGGATATCATTTGGCTGGACTTAGCAGATCTGTTAGTGCAATTGGAATTCATAACTGTGTGGCTACCCTTGGGGGATCGCAAATTACCAACACTTCCAGAAGCATACCATGTGTTCGCTAGACCATTTGACTCCACTGGGGGGATTTGACTAGGCACAAACTGGCACGCTAACTGGGTTGTGAGTGGTGGTACCATTTTAGTGGATTTGGCAGGTCTATTAATGCAATTAGACTTCGTATCTATATGGCTACCCCTAGGGACTGTTGGATTGCCAGCACTACTATGGTGTGGTCCGGGCTCTCCTACCAGTCAGTCATTACATTCTGGTGTGGAGCTACCCATCCTGCCTATATGAAGCTGCTTAAGATGGTGACTAATCTGGGTTACCGGCGGGAGCCTCCTTAGCTGGATGGAACAAGTTCTAAATTAAAAGGCAAATAGGTTTTCGGCCATCTCCTCCCTCTGAAAGGTTAATTCTATGCAGCCCAGTCGATTGGCCCGAGGTGCAGTCCTTAGTACAGCGAAACGTGACGGGTTTCTCCTTGGTGACGTCTTCAGTGCCTCAGTTAAGTATTTAGTGATAGCTAGCTGGTTACTTTGTGAGGGTTGTTAAAATCCTTGATCGGTTCTTGGTTTGGTTTGGTTTTGTAAGATTATCACTGGTTGTTCTAGTTACGATAATCTATTTGGTTTAGTTTGGGTATCGATACATCAGTTTGTTTTGGTAGGCCTAAGTTCTTGGTTCTAGTGCACGTATCTGTTCCGTGTTTTGTTTGTTCTGTGTTCCGGACTGAAAATGGTAAGTCGGAAAAATTGTATGTTGTCCTGTTTTAGTTGCAACAGTGACTCACGATTGGAGGACTCATGTCTGGTTCCTCCGATTGGGACTCCCCTATATGACTTGTATTGTAAATTTGGTGTGGGTCCTATATCTTATAATGAGGTGTGGGTCCGTTACACTAAAAAGGATGGTGTCCTTAGTTGGCCACTGCATGGTAGTTTTGAACCCGAAATTCTTGACAATTTATAAGCGAAATTGTTTAGGAAGAAAGCCCGACCGGCAATGTTTGATTCTTTCCGTTACTGGCGAAAAGAATCCAAACAGAGAGAAATGAAGAGGTTAAAGAAAGAACAAAAAGAGCAAGAAGAGTTGACCCTAGAACAAGCAACTAAACAGTTGCAGGCTAATGAGTGTGAGAAAGCCATAGAGGTGGCCATTAGAGAGCACAATTTAGCGATTGACAAGTGCTATCCTGCCTTGCCATCGAAAACAGCTAAGATACTGGAGGATTCCGAAAACGACCCTCTGTTATCTTATTTGTTACGATCACCTCCACCGTATGCACAAGGTGCTACGGCTCCACCTTTACCGAATGTTCAATTGCCGGTTGCTGGACAACCTGGTGTTCCTGCTCCTGTCCCTCAGAATCAAGCTCCTGTACCTCCTGTGGTCAATGTGAATGTTCCTACGGCTCCTCCTCCTCCTCCTGGATTGCCGACTTCTATACCTGTATCTGTCTCGCTTACACCTACTGTTCCGCAAACTATCTTCCTTGATACTTCTACTAATCCGTTATCTGTTCCTACCTCTACTGTGTTCTCTGCATCTGCGAGTGTGTTGACTCCACTTTCTGTTCGTCGGAGAATCACTGATTCTGTATCTAACATTCTGTCTCCTTTCTATAAAACTTTAATCAAGACTCCTACTTCCGACTCTGTACAGAGGCGTAGTCAGCTTCCGAGTACTGAGGAACGGGGAATTCTAGATTCCACGTCTCTCAGATGGATTTCGAAGAGTAGGAGATATAGTACGAGAGATGTGCTAGATACGTTTATGCAGTGGAAAGAGCCAACGCAACGGTATGTCTTTGACGAGATGTGCTCGTTGTTACGTGAGGAGATAGAAGAAGATGACGTTGAATCAAATCTAGAAGATTTGATTAAGGTTCAGAAAGACTTTGCTGCTGGAATGATAGTGGGTGATAATATAGAAGAAGCGATGGAACTGATTTTAAGTTATAGGAATGATCCATCACTTCGTTCACCAAGAGATTTAGAGAAAGGCAAGACGAAGCTAAGTCGCCAATATCCAATGAGGGAGGTTCCTCCAATTTGGCGCGAAGCTGTGCAAGCTGATCAAAATAATGGTATTGTAGCCGCTCCAGCGCAATTCCAGAGAGTGTGGATACACATTCCGTGGAAGCGAGCTGAAGTGCTAGCAGTAAAGCAGGCCTTGCCAGATCCACGTAAGAATCCTGCTGGATACTATAAGGAATTAACACAGACAGTTGAGGCTTGTATAATGAACTTAGCAGACATCGATATGTTATTTGGCAAAGTAGTTCCGCAACCAGTGTGGGCTAAAATTCGTAGAGAGGATCATCAAGTTGCCTTAGGTGGTGACTGGGCAGCTATCACTGCAGCGGATGGTCAGCAAGTAGGTGGTGCAAAACCCGAACCTCTAATTGCTAATCTTCCAGGTAGAATAATTGATCTAATGAAGACTCTGATGCCCGCATTGCGTGTTAATTGGGACAAGTTATCAGCATGCAGGCAGAAGAAAGACGAAAGTGTCTCTGACTTCTTCACGAGGTTTGAAGAGACTTTTGTAGATCATAGTGGTCAGGACATGAGTACAGAAGGAGGGCAAAGACTGTTTGTCGATAAATTTGTGCATAATTTGTTACCTGAATTATGCAATAAACTGAAGGATTCAGAGAGTGCGTGGGCTGTGTCCACAACCGCGCAAATACTTGCGACTGCACAGTACTACGAAAACAGGGATAAAGAGGAAAAGGAGAAATCAGAGAAGAAAACAAAGGATTTAAAGACTAAAGTTCTTTTACAGCAGGCGTATCCGCCTCGCACGAATCAGACTAATATGCAACAGGGTTCGTATCAAAGAACAGACTATAATACATCGAGGCCTCAATATCAGTGGAACCAATGTGCATACTGTAAGAAAGAGGGTCACTACAAAAATGAATGTCCGATCTTAGCACAGAATAATGCAGCAGCAGCTCAGAGAGGCCGTGGTGGTTTTGTGCAAAATTCTAGAGGTCGAGGACGAGGTGTTATGCCTCCACAAACGAATGATCGTCCATCAAATCACTTTGATCAACGAAATGGACAGTCTACTCAACAAAATAGATCTCAACAATATCTTGTTGAAGACTATTGTGAAGTGGATGAGGGATTTCAGCAAAATGGGTACTAGGACAGCCATAGACAGAGAGAGGGAGTAGTATCAGTTCCAGTGGATCAGAGTGGGCCTTATGTCGCAGTAGCAACATCAGGTGTAGTCGAACCGTTTCTGTTGGATACTGGTGCCGCAAAAAGTTCTATCATTCATGCGAAACTCCCTGGCGCACCTCTGTCTGGCTCAACAAATGTTTCTGTAGGTTTTTCAGGCGCCCCTGTTTACAACCCGATATCTGGTCCTTTGTCTATCTCTGTTGGGCCATGTCACTTGAAAGCACCTCTGATTTTGACAACAGGTTGTAATGAAAATCTGCTTGGTTTAGATTTGTTAAAACGACTATATGCAACATTGTACTGTTCTCCGGAGGGAGTACAGCTTACGTTGGGTAAAAATATCACTTCTCCGATGTACTTGTCAATGGATGCACTCCCGCCAGAGCTACGCTCACTCCCTGATTCTCTTTGGGCGACTGGTCCTAACGATGTAGGCCTTTTAGAAATACCACCATATGTAGTAACTTTAAAAGCGAATGTAAAATTTCCAAGAATTCCTCAATATAAAATATCTAGTGAAGGTGAGCGTGCACTTTTATTGATTGTGCAAGATTTGATTAAAAAAGGTGTGGTTGAAGAAACGAGAGGAAATGTCTGTAACAGTCCTGTACTACCGATTTTGAAACAAACTGATCCTACAAAGCCTCCAGTGTATAGGTTTGTTATCGACCTTAGAGAGGTTAATAAGATTGTAGTCCCGCAGTTTCCTGTAGTGCCAGACATTACTGCCTTGTTAACATTGATTCCTGCTACAGCCACTTGGTTCTCAGTCATTGACTTGAAGAATGCCTTTTTCAGCATTCCAATAGCCGAGGAAAGCAGAGATATTTTTGGCTTCTGTCTAGGAGGTCGCAGTTTCAGATTTAAACGCGCTCCACAAGGTTATTGTGAGAGCCCATCTATTTATAGTCAAGCATTAAAAAGCCAGTTAGATTCCTTTGTCCTTCCTCCAGGTTCTGCTCTAGTACAGTATGTAGACGATCTTCTAGTGGCCGCCGATGACAAGGAAACTTGCAAAGCAGCTACGATTTCGTTATTGCATCATTTGTCTAATTTGAATCACAAGGTGTCACCTTCCAAAATGCAATACTGCTGCCAAGAAGTGACCTACCTAGGTCATCTCTTGTCAAAGGAGGGAAGGAAGTTGACCCCAGAATAAAAGCAATTACGCAAATGAGTGTTCCACGCACACAGAGAGAGATACGTGCCTTCCTAGGTATTACCTCTTACTGTAGGCAGTGGATCCCAAATTGTATTACCTCTTACTGTAGGCAGTGGATCCCAAATTTTTCTCTTTTAGCCAAACCATTGGTAGCTTTGACTGGGAAAAACGTTCCGAGTCCGGTACCATGGTCTGATGAATGTCAAGAAAGTTTTACTGAATTACGAAAAGCCTTGTGTTCAGCTCCTGTATTGGGTACACCTGATTACAGTAAGCCATTCACGCTCTATGTTCACGAGAGGGAAGGTTGCGCGTTGAGTGTTTTGACACAGAAGTTTGGTGATAAACAACGCCCTTGTGCGTATTTTTCATCAACATTAGATCCGGTAGCTAGAGCGTTGCCTAGTTGTTTGAGAGCTACAGCGGCAGCTGCGGCTTCCATTCGACAATCTGCTGGTTTGGTAATGAACAACATGCTAGTGGTCATGGTTCCTCATGCAGTGGATACACTCATGAATCGAACGAAGACACAACACCTTACCAGTGCGAGACTATCTGGTTACGAGCTGACATTACTAGCGAGTCATATTCAGATCAAAAGATGTAATGTATTGAATCCAGCAACGCTGTTGCCGACTGATCAAGAGTCGAGTGATTCCGAGCCACATGATTGTTGTTTTAAAACGGAGGAAGAGACAAAAGGACGCATCGACCTAAAGGATACTCCGTTATCCGATCCAGATGGTACGCTGTATGTGGACGGGTCATGTTTTAAATTGGAGAATGGTGATGTGACTGCTGCTTATGCAGTAACGACTTTGAAGACGATTGTGGAGACTGCAAGAGTGAGTCAGAATTCTGCCCAAGCTGCAGAATTAATAGCTCTAACAAGAGCGTGTGTTTTAGCTAAGGGAAAGAGAGTGAATGTGTTCACAGATAGTCAGTACGCATTTGGCGTGGCCCATAGTTTTGGCCGTTTGTGGAGAGAAAGAGGTTTCATTACGTCCCATGGGACTAAGATCCAACATGGTCAGCTAGTTAACGACTTGTTGGAATCTCTAACCTTGCCGACTGAAGTTGCGATTGTAAAGTGCAGTGCTCATAAAGCAATCACGGATGATGTTGGCCGTGGGAATGCCTTTGCTGATGAAATTGCTAAACAGACAGCTAGAGACACGATGAGCAGAATGTATGTTGCTACGTCTGCAAGATGGATTGCTGACTCTGGAATGTGTGAGGATACTATGGAAAGTGTGAAAGAGATTCAGAAAGAAGCGACTGAGGAAGAAAAACGTGTATGGAGAGAAAGTATGGGCAGGTTGGATTCGAATGGATGTTGGATTGATTTGACAGAACAGCAGCGTTGGATGTTGCCTGACGCGTATGTGCTTGCAGTGGTGACAATGGCGCATGGAGTAGCTCACATAAGTTCTAAAGGAATTTGTAAGATGTTGGCTCCAGTCTGGAAGAATGATGGGATCAGTAAGTGTGCAGAGAGGGTGGTGAAAAATTGTATGGTATGCCTGATGCATAATCCTGGCAAGGGAACTCCAACTCCAGCTGGTCATTTCGCTCCTCCTTCCTGTCCCTTTGAAGTGATTCAGTTAGACTTCATTCACATGGAGCGCTGCAATAATTTGAAGTATGTCCTGGTGGTAGTTTGTGCTTTTTCCAGGTGGATCGAAGCATATCCACTAAAGGACAATACTGCCCTATCAACTGCCAAGATTCTTCTCAAAGAATATTTCCCTAGGTACGGAATGCCACGGATTGTATGGTCAGATAACGGAAGTGAGTTTATAGGGAAAGTTATGCAGAGTGTGTGTGCGGGTCTAGGGCTGAAACAAAAATTCCACAGTGCGAACCATCCCCAGTCTGCTGGTTTAGTGGAGGGTTACAATGGCACCCTCAAGCTAAAATTAGCTAAAATACAAGCATCCACAGGTTTAGCCTGGCCAGACGCACTTCCTTTGGCTTTGTTATCAACGAGAGCAACTGTACATTCTAGAGTGGGACTCAGTCCATACGAAATAATTTTTGGCCGTCCGGCAAATATTTGGGGTGTGCCGAGGCCTAAAAAGTTTTGTTCTCTAGAATATCCTATGTTGATAGACTACCTTTATGACTTGACTGCTAAATTGAGTCTTATTCACCAACAGGTTTTCGATGCTTTGCCAAAGCCTCCGGAGAGTCCAGGGCATCAGCTGAAACCAGGCGAGTTCGTTGTCATCAGGAACTTTGCGAGGACGAAGAACCTTCAGCCGAGATTTGTCGGCCCCTTCCAAATCCTACTGGCAACGAGGACAGCGGTTCGTGTGGCTGGACGCAAGCACTGGGTGCATGCATCCCATGTAAAGCGTGTGCCTTTGCCACTTCCTTACGACGACTGGGTGAAGAAGGGAATTGGTTCCTCCGAATTTGAAAGCACACCAAAATTCATCCCTTTCAGCGATGCCGAATTGATCACTGACACTCCAAGCTCTGACTCTCCTTCAGAAAAGACTCTTTCGAACACTGAACATTTGTCCCCTGTATCAGAAAGAACTCTGACATCTGCGAACTTGAACACTGCAACAGCTACTAGTGAAACGCTATTTGCTGATCAGACAGTACCTGCGAAACAGAGATATAACTTACGAAACCGTAATATGGACAAATAAAGCAGGCAATTGCCTATTGTGAATATTTTAAAATTTTGAACTTTTGCCTTCAGCCAGGAAGTTTGCTATTTGTTTTGTTATTTTGCCTTGCCGTCTGGGTAGCCGTAGGGTCGTGGCTGTGTGCCTAGTTGAATTTGCAGGGGTCTGACACAAGGTCGATCTTTCTGTTGGTTCTGGGAACTCCTGGGGCTGACAGAGGCACTTTCATCTACGTACACATCATCAGTGGTCGCGAGCGGATTGTAGAAGATGGAGCTTCCTGCGCTGCAACGAGAAAATGTGATTTATGTTCGCAGACTTTGTAGAATTCTTCACAGCAAATGCTTTTTGATGCAATGTGCCATTACATTCTTGATTATTTTGATAACGTTGGTGGGTGGAATCGTCTTCAGTATAAATTTGATTTTTGTGCCAGTTACTACAGTACCTCCCCTTGATCCTGCTACTTCTACTGTTCCTTCTATACACTCCTTCCATTCGTTTCCCGAACATGAGCAAGCCCGACGCTCAGAATTCATTAACAACACTTTTGTACAGCTCTTGCATCAACACCAACTGGTAGTTAACAATACAGACTGCTGGGTGTGTGGTTTGATACCCCACACTATGGATAAAGGTATTCCTTATCTGGTTTTGCCTTTCAGCTATAATGGATCATTTCAGGCCCTTCAAACCATCTTTGCTTATGCCCTTGAGACCTATCCTCCACGTCCACCACGTTCCACTAAATATAACTCTGCCAACAAAGCTTTAGTCCAGGGAATTATTGACATGATCAAGGACGTCAATAGTACTCCATCATACCCTAGAGACGAATTGCGAGTGTATTTAAGTTGGAATACTTCAGAGTATCGCCTTAGTTTAGAAGAGAGCAAGCGTAAAAGCTCAACTCCAATCTGGGTCGTACCTCACCGAGGTCAGGTCTGTTTGCAAGGGAATGGGAGGAATCCGAGAGCTCAGCTAGGGAGGAGTGAGTGCGTAGAGACTTATGTGTTTCCGGCTAACTCTTCCCCTGCTTTTCTTACTGCTAGGGGTACCTACTTCATCTGTCGAGATAGAGCTTATACATGGTTGCCTGCCGACTTTTCAGGATCATGTTATATTGCTCGATTATTGCCTCCGACATACACTGCTTCATCTGATTACCACAGAACCAGAGTAGCGAGAGGTGTCTTCAGCAAGGAAGATACTGCTGGTCAGGAAGCTGGAGACTTCTTCAAAGGCTTCCTTCCGTTCTGGGGGCCTATGGCCAATAGTAGAAACATACGTCAGCTAACACGGGTAGTTGAATCTACTATTACCGAAACTGCTGGTGCCCTTAGCAATCTGACAGCTGAGCTTCAGGCGGATAGACTCATGACGTTGCAGAACCGTATGGTTCTAGACGTAATACTTGCAGATCGAGGTGGGGTATGCAGAATGATCCAATCGAGCTGCTGTGTCTTTATCCCTAATAATGCTCCAACAGTCTATGAGGCGATCTCTAAGCTACACAAGATTTCCGACTCTATTCACGTAGACAAGGGAAACTGGTCCTTCATGGAGTGGTTTTGGACTCTGATATCAGCGTGGGGATGGAAGGTTCTGATGGTCATTGGTGTCATCTTAGTATTCCTATTCTCATGCTGCCTGATTATCCAGTGTGGTCCAGCTCTGTGTAGTCTTTGTGCTACAACTTGTTTTAGGAAACCACCTGCGTTTGGAGAAAAGGCGCGAGAAAGGATGATGATACAACAGCATGTCACTGACCTGATGAGCATAGAATTAGACTCTGACGTAGACTGAGTAATTGCCTATGTAAGGGCAAAAGGAGGGTCTGAGGTTCCGTGACGATTTGAACCCGTGTTTTCAATATTGTCGGAAATACATAATATCGGTATCAGCGAACCGCAAATGATCCATTTAGTATATCCTGGTGTTTTCGCTACGCTACGAGCAAGAGCACTCCTTTAATAAACACATTTCTGATCTACCCACGGCATCCATCTTAGATCATGGCCGCCATTTTGTGTTTCTTGCCCTCACATACGCAATAGCCTCTAATCACTTCATTTCGATTAAGGACACGTAGCCTTAGCCGGAGATTCACCTCTTACATGACACGTGCACCTTAAACCAGATCACGCTGTAGCCGCATGACTCGACAAAGACTGTCTCCTCTGCCCGAGGCCAGTCCTGCCAAACTGGTCTTCGTGTCCATTGTCCTGATCACGATTAGGAGGCCGAAGCCGGTAGCCTTGCCCATTTATGACCCACAAACATCTCTTATCCTGCTTTTCTATCTTCTGCACCTGGCTCTGCTCCTTTCCTTCTGGGCCTTTATTAGGGGGAGGTAACGAAATTTACGATGAGGCGGTCCGGCTCTTGAATGAAAAGCTGACATGGGATTATGATGGAAAAGTGGGAACCCCTCGTTCGTAATGTTGTGACATCAGATATTGTCGACAATTTCTGTGTACGCCAAATATTTATTGTTCATGACACAAAGGTTTGGGAATGTACTAACATGTGAAGAATTTGCCTAAAGGCCAAAATTTAGTATATAAGGAGCAACCTTCTTTGTACAATTCGAACAGGCTCCTAGTTACTGCCCATGCGTAGTTTCTGTGACTTCTGTGTCCCTGCAGTAATAAACCTTTGGTCTTTGACGCCACCATCGAGAAGCCCGTGTTTCTGTTCATTTGTGCACCAAGGCAGGTGGAACTCCGGGGTCTTTGGGTGTTGTTCCCTGACACCTCTGGACGGAACCAAAAAGTCCAGAACTCCAAGGGTGAGGTGCAGCAAAGCGAGATGCCCCTGAGAGAGCGCAATTTGAATAAAAAATATGTATGAACCATATTCATAAGCATATCGCATAAACGTAGAATCTATAACGTGAAGTTAACACTTCTAGCGAAAAATTAGTTGATGTAACCAATGTAATAGGAAATGTATTTGTATTCACTTTAGAATATGCATTAGAAAGGCCCGTATACATAGTGGGCTAATATAGAAATGTATAGTAATGCTTAAGAATAGTAGAATATGCAAAACTGAATATACGTGTGTAATTATTAAATGGAGAAAACGGCGAAACGTAAAGTGAAGAGAATATATAGCACGATGTAAGCACGAGAATATAATGTTGTATTCTATGTAGAATGTATTCACTTATAATCATTGCTTTGCTAAATTCGATTATATATAAATGTGTGTTAAAGGTTATACTGTGTAGAAGGGTTTTGTAGGAATGTTAGAAAAGGTTTAGTCATATGTGATTTTAACCTAACTGACCAAGAGTTCACAGGAGTGTAGTCCGCTGTATGTAATTTAGTGGGCTCACAGGAGTCGTGAATAGCCTTGATTTGAATGTGCGAGACAAGAGTCAAAGGTCTTGCTAGATTTAAGGTGACAATGCTGGAAGAAGTTTATGGCCTAAACGTGATAAGAGACGCTTGGAATTTGAGTCTTGTTTAGAAATGACCGTTCACAGGACCAACTAAGGTTACGAATACAGTCGTAAAGAGTAGAGTTCTGCTGAAGTGATAGACTTTTGCTTCGTAAATGTCAAATGAAGTCACCAGCAAGAAGACGAAGATGGCGTCTAAGGAGAAGGGTCAACTTAACGGACGACGCGAAGAGATGAAACTATGGAAAGAGCAAAGAATGACATCATGGGGAAAGTACGTGGTGGGCGTCGAAGGGGTGTTCCACCCATACTGTGATTGTGTATTTAGGGACAGCACCCTGGGGAGGAGAAGTTAGGAGCGAGCGCTGAGAGAAGATCAGAGCGCAAGAGAGCAGTAGGCCGAGGACCCTTAGAGAGCGGATGGGTAGGCAGAGAGGATACTGCTTCTCGATATAAGTTACCATTAAGGGATAAGAGAGTTTGAACTTCTTTGGAAGTCAAACTGCTGACACCTTTTTAGGTAAGGAACTTGCGAAGTAGGGATTTCACCTAGTATAGAGTAGGGACAGAATTAACTTGTTTATTCTTTTTGTAGATGACGCAACGGAACCACATTGTGTCGATGCTTTTAATCTGTTGATTCTCGAACTGACTTTAATTGTATTCTTTTGTAGACTGAGGTTCTTTAGGGAATTTATGTTCCTTTTAGTTCCTGTATACTTGTTGAATCTTATCCTGAGAGGATTGTATATGCATTTAATTCTGATTTTATATTAAATTTTAAAACTTCATCAGTCGTAAGTGGTTCTTCAGAGTTGCGTCAGTTTATGGGGTTAATTTAACCTATGCGGGGGTTGTCTTTTACTCAATGACAGAAAATAATCGATCCAAATTGATGAATGAGATTAGTATCTAAGTGATCAAAAAGGGTATCAAAATCTCATTCCCCGCAGTTGGTAGCAGAGAAAGATGGTTTTCTTCTTGAGGAAGTCAACCTAGGTCAGGTCTAGATTACCCCAAGGTCCCTAGTCATCGACGACCAGAAGAAGAATCCCTGCCGAAGAAGGTGCTGACGGTGCGTCGAGAGAAAAGCAGCAGAGTCGGTCAAGAGTGAGTATAAGGGTCATGCGTTGTAAGATTGCGGTATTTTATGTTGTACCTGTGTTGTAATGTCAAGCGGAGTTGAATGCCTGTAGTGTGATTGAGGGAAGGTTGTGAGCGCGCGCAACCGGATAAAATCTTAAGTTCAAGGAGAGCTTAAGTGGTTCGGGTGTATCGAACACCCAGAGTAATTGTTCACCATTGAAAGGGGGTCATGAGGTACCATTGATCGCCCGAAGGACCGATGATAGGGGGAGCGTAAGAGTGAGTGTATGAGTAACGGACGCTGGTCGTACGTTTACTGTGTGTAAGTAACCTATCAGTTAAGGCGATCGTCTGACCGTGTGAGGAAAGACGTTTCGTCAGTTGAGGTGACAATTACAGTTAGACTGTGGCCGTACAGTCAGAGAAAAGTGATCGCTTGGACGGAAGTAGTCATTTTTCAGCGTATGAATGAAAACGCATGCAAGATCGTGAGACGAGTTGAGAAAGGAGGGGAACTGCTGCAGAGGGGACGAGTGACGTCAGCGTAGAGCTGCGCTGAGATTGGTCGGTCAGCGTAGAGTCGCGCTGGGATAGGCTGATTAGCGAGAACGCGTAGGGATTGGTTGTTTGTCATCGGGACGCAAATAAGGAAGAGAAAAGGAAAATTGTAGATTATCGAAAATGAAGTGTTTTAAACGTTTAAGGGCGATCTTTAAGAGAGACAGAAGAAACTTGTATGCCGGAGAAGAAGCTCCACCAGAAGGCACACCAGCTTATCATATGGCAGTGAATGTAGGCTTACACTCGATATTATGGATCTCTGAGTGGAATAAGCTAACGGAAGGGAATAAGGAACTGACGTTTCCGAGATACGGGACGTTTAAGCTAGAAGTATTGAATCAACTGAAAGCGGTAATGCTAGCAACGAGACCTCTACCGAGGCCAACACAGTTCGAAGCCCTTAGTGCATGGTTTAGAGCAGCACACGGAAAGAGCTTAAAGAGACGCCAGGAAAGAGTGAGGCGATCGGTAAAAGCAGTGCAGGATGCTAAATGGGACGATGAAGCTAAAAAGTGGAGGGTGCAAAAGATAGAAGCAGACAAACTGTTCACAATGCTAGAAGCTACAGGAGAAAAGAAAACTCTAGAAGAAGATGAGGATAGCGAGCCAGATGAGGATTTGATAGAAAGACTGTTAACAGATAGACCACCTCCATACAACAGAGAAGCCGAAAGTCCCGCATTACAGCAAGGGGACGGAGCTAGATGGGGGGAATATAAACCGCTCCCAGCAACAGAGTGGGATGCCAAGAAAGGTGAGGAAGTACCTCAATCTAGTCCCGAACAGAGAGTAGTGGGAAGATTCGTGGTCCAGAAGGTGCCAGAAACACAGCATGCAAGGTCGTATCAATTGCCAGACGCTTTACAAGTTCCTGTTACCATAGGCCCTATAGTGTCAATCTACAACCCAGAGGGGGTCCAGCAGGAGGAACAGGCACGATGGGACAGAGAGAGGGTAGAGATAGAGGGAAGGAATAATACGATCAATTCCCAGAGGCAGTTGCTAGGGCCAATGAGTCGGAGTACCCCACTAGATTCCGCAACGGGTCCCTGGATAGAACAGGGGGGCCAAAGAGGACAGATGGATTTGAGGGGACCGAAACCGAAATCCTATAAGGAATTAAGGGAATATTTGAGAGAATGGGACGCTGCCGAAGAGACTCAGAATAAAAGATTCGAAACAGGAGCAGAATGGAGTGACCAGGATAACAGGATCCTCTCTCACTGTGGAGCTGGCGAAAGCAGCCCCGAGTGGGAGGGAGGGAGTCAAGGAAGCCGAAGAGATACTTGCCATACTGCCAGTGGCAATAGGCAAATGTGCGACGACAGGAATGCAGGGTATGGGGGAGTGCCTCGCGTCATCCTTAGTGAGGGGGAGCGAAAGACGCAGGAGTACCAAAATAGTTTCAAGTGCACTCACCATGCCCCGGACAAAAATGAGCGACATTGGAATCACGGGAACATGGAGAGTCGCGAAACGTCTCGCCATGCATCCGGTGATCACGAACGATATCGCGGGAACATGGAGGACCGTAGAGGACCCCTCATTTTATTAAGTGACACCAGACAGCAAGGGATTTGCAGTGATACAGAACAGCACGGAGGATCCTATATTGTATCTAGAGAAACCGAGCCGAAAAGACAGAATGTAGTAATGAGAAATAGATCAATGTTCCACCATACCCCAAGGGAGGATGGAAAAGCTTGGGATCTAGAGAGGTGGGAACAAAGAGATGGAAGAAGAACTCCTCATAACTCACCTGTGCTTAGACGGAGGGCGCATAGTGGAGATGAGAGGGGTGTGAGTGAACAACCTAGGACTGACGTACTGAGAGCTGAATTAAAAGCAAGACGGCTTGATGTAACGAGTTTAAAATCTGACTTGGATGAGATAATTGACGGCACAGTGGCAATAGAAAGGTTAGAGCTGTACGAACCGGATGAAATACTGTTTTTATCTAAGGATGTTACTCGGAAAGCAAGGGCAGCTCATGAAAAATTATCTGAAATGGCAGACAAGTATATGATAGACATGTCACGGACTAAAGCTTTACAGGCTAACCACAGGCTAAATTGCACGGATCAGGATCTAGATGAGCGTAGGACGATTGGGCTAAGGGTACACATAAGGGAACTAATCATGTGTATCAGAATATGGAGGGATCTGGATAGATGGGAGGAAAGATGGTCCAAGAGGGGGTCCGTCAGAAGGAGTACACTTGCGAAGTCCCAAGATGGAGAGCTAATGCAAATGGAAGCTTTCCCTTTGCGAGAAATCGCGAACGGAAACTACGTGCATGTACCCTGGAGTAGGGGGGATTTAGCGGCATTTACTAATTCTTTCCCCAAGTTAAGAGAGAACCCCGTGGAGTGGTACAAGCAGGTAGAGAGGTTCGTGAAGATCTCTAAGGTACTGTGGATCGATTTGAACACCCTGTTTGATATCGTAGTACCCGGAGATTTGTGGACGGCATGCAAGCTTAGTGTCGAATGGCCCGCTTGCGAGCCTCCGAGAGATGCCAGGACAAATGGTCCATCAGATAGAGTCATGGAAAAGTACGAGAGAGTAATAGCTTGGTTAAAAGAGAAAGTGCCAGTGCAGGACATAGACTGGGTTAAGATAGATCGAACAACTCAGGAACCTAAAGAGACAGTGCACGAGTTTTATGAGAGATTGCTGAAAGCATTCAAACAGTATAGCGGGTTGGATGTCATGGATCCTAAAGACATAGGACAGTTTGTGTCGAAGTTTGTTCTAGGATTGAGGCCAGACATAAGCCTAATGATCCAACAGCATTTGATTTGTTGGCAGAACAAACCTTTAGATGAGATTCTGAGGTATGCAAGGTACTGTAGCGATGAAATAGACTCAAAAGCAAAGAAACTTAAAGAAAAGCTGATGTTGGTGCAGATGCAATCAGCTGGAAAGGGTGGACAGCGACAACAGGGAACAGGAACACCAGTAAAGAAACAGAATAATCAGAACAGAGATGAGGAAGAAAGACCGAGACCGAGAATAGATATTGCGACACTTAAAAAGACAACGAGGTGCCATCAGTGTAACGAGGTGGGACATTGGAGACGCGAGTGTCCCTATAATGTCGAGACGGGGGAGTTAGAACAGGAGGAGGATGAGGTTCAACCCAGCATGGTAAAGGGAACAGCAGTCCCGAAGGGAAAGTTTATCAAAGGGGGGAATCAGACTCCTCGAGCGCCGTTCCCTCAACCGCCTCGTATTACAAATGGAGGGAAAACCTATAGACAAATGCCATTGTTTGTAGGAGGAGAAGAATGTTACTACGTTGATCCTCTTACAGGGCAACGAGTGAATAGAGAAGAAGACTGTACTCTAGGAGCGGCCCTGGAAGTAGATCAGAGAGGACCATACGTAGAAGCTGAGGTGGCTGGATGTCCTACGACCTTTTTGGTAGACACGGGGGCCACTCGATCCACTTTGAGATCAGCGGTAGTCCCAGGTTTGCCAATGTCGGGAGAGACGATTCAGGTGGTAGGAGTCGCAAACAGAAGGATGACGAATCCTCTAACTGAACCAGTGTCAGTGAAGATAGGGAATTACAGTGATGAACATCAGTTTGTAATCTGTGATTCTAGCCCTGTGTGTCTGTTAGGAAGAGATCTGTTGTGTAAACTGAATTGCACAATACATTGCACACCTGAAGGAGTAGAAGTGCAGACCAACGATGAGGATGCTGATTTTAAGGTTGTAAACTCGCAGGAATGCGTGGAACTATATCCTACCTTGACAGTGGAGGAGCTTCCACAGGATTTGAGGGAGAAAGTGTCAGCTGAGGTGTGGGATTTTACTGGAGAAGAAATAGGATTGATCAAAGGGGTAGAGCCAGTAAAGATCATGGTAAGACCCAATGCCGAGTATCCAAGAACACCACAATATAAGTTGACACCGGAGACAATTGCAGGAATAAAGCCTGTGATCGAATCCATGATTAAACAGGGAATACTGAAGGAGATCGTGGGAAGTCCATGTAACTCCCCGATTATGGGTTTGCAGAAGCCTAGTGGAAAATACAGAATAGTGCAGGACCTTCGGAAGATTAATAATATCGTTGTTTCATGTTGTCCAGTGGTACCGAATCCATCAGTGATATTGTTTCAGATACCGTTCCAAGCTGAATGGTTCACCGTGATAGACTTATGCCAGGCTTTCTTTTCGATTCCTTTAGATGAGGAGAGCCAGTATTTGTTCGCTTTCAAGCTGGAAAATCGCGTTTTAACATGGTGTCGTATCCCTCAGGGGTATACAGAAAGCCCATCGATTTTTAACCAGCTGCTGAAGAAGAATCTTGAAAGTCTAGTACTGCCCAAGAACTCGGTTCTAGTCCAGTACATAGACGACCTCCTAGTTGCGTCAGAAACAGAGGAAGCTTGCAAGGTAGACACTATTACCTTATTAAATCACTTGGCCGAGAACGGACACAAGGTGTCTCCAAGTAAATTGCAGTATTGTCTCACCGAAGTACAATACTTGGGCCACAGAATTGAAAAGGGAAAACGGAAGGTGTCTCCAGACAGAATAGAGGCGATCATGAAAATGAACGCGCCTAAAACACAAAGAGAAGTCAGGATGTTTCTAGGCATGGTCGGTTATTGTCGGCAGTGGATAGCCAACTTTTCACTGAAGGCAAAACCTTTACTACAACTGACGCACAAAGGAGTAAGTGATCTGGTACCATGGGACAAGGATTGTTTGATGGCATTTTTGCAGCTGAGGGAGGACTTATGTCGTGCCCCGGCTTTAGGAATGCCTGATTACACAAAACCATTTTTGCTTTACTGCTGCGAAAGAGAGGGTTGCGCTTTAGCAGTTTTGGCCCAGATACACGGCGATGCGCGTAGGCCAGTTGCTTATTTTTCGGCTACATTAGACCCAGTAGCCGCAGCGTTGCCCGGATGTCTCAAATCCGTAGCTGCAACGGGTGTCAGCATTGAACGATGTGAAAGTGTGGTTATGGGACATCAGTTAGTGGTGTACGTACCGCATTCTGTAGAATTGTTAATGACCAGGACTAAGACTCAGCATCTGACGAATAGCAGGCTCACACGCTACGAGCAAGTCATATTGGCTGCCGAGAATGTGACCCTAAAAAGATGCTCCGTTTTGAATCCTGCAACTTTGATGCCACTTCCTAATGATATTGATGATGAAATCTGTACAGATCATGACTGCCTTGATGTGACTGAACTATGCACCAAACCGAGACCAGATATCGTAGATGAGCCATTGACTGACCCCGATGAAATATTCTTTGTTGATGGTTCATGCGTAAGAGACGATATTGGTCAGCTGAGAGCAGCTTATGCAGTTTGTACAATTACCAGAGTTGTGGAGGCCGCCTGCCTGGAAGGAGTACATTCCGCTCAGGTAGCTGAAATTATTGCTTTAACCCGTGCCTGTTTAGCAGGTAACAAAATTCGAGTCACCATATACACCGATAGCCAGTATGGTTTCGGGGTAGTTCACGACTATGGGCAGTTATGGTCTCAGAGAGGTTACATGACCTCCTCGGGTTCTCCAATTAGGAATGGAGAATTCGTGAGATTATTGTTAGAGGCATTGCAAGGTCCGTCAGCCATAGCAGTTGTCAAATGTGCCGCGCACACGAAGAATGTAGACTTTGTGTCGCAGGGCAACCGTTATGCTGACGAGGTAGCACGTTACTGTGCAGAACAAGGTTATTCTCACACCAATGTAGAAGTGGGGGGAATACAGGAAAGAACTGAATTGACAATGTTGTTAGATACTGTAGATACATGGGATGAGTTAAAATGTGTTCAGGAAAATGCACCAGATGATGAGAAAAAGGGCTGGGAGACAGCTGGTTGTACAAAAAGTGAAATGAACTTTTGGATCTCTGCAGATGGGAGAGCAGTTTTACCAAACGAACTTGTTAGTCCAATGGCAAGGAAATTGCATGGATCAGCACACATAGGTAGAGATGCCATGGTGAGAGTATTCAGACAAACGTGGTTTAATCCGAAGTTTAGAGTAGCGGCAGAAGCAGTATGTCAGCGTTGTGCGATCTGTCAGCAACTAAACGTAGGAAAAAGAACACCAGTCACACTGAGTCACATTGGGAGGTCTGGGGGGCCTTTCAATAGAATGCAGCTTGATTTCATTGAAATGCCTCAATACAATAGACTCAGATACGTTTTAGTGATTGTCTGTATATTTTCTAGATGGGTTGAAGCTTACCCGACACGTAGGTGTGATACACTTACGGTAGCAAAATTGTTGCTTAGAGAGTTGATACCGAGGTTCGGGGTGCCATCCTCTTTGGAATCGGACAGAGGAACTCATTTCAATAGCGAAGTAGTGAAGATGCTATGTTCAGCTTTAAGTATTGATCAGAAGCTCCATTGCAGTTATCGACCAGAAGCTTCAGGGATTGTAGAACAAATCAACAGTACAATCAAGTCCAGACTCGCCAAAGTTTGTTCATCGACATCCCTGAATTGGCCTGATGCACTTCCATTGGTTCTTATGAGTATACGTAGCACACCAGATAGGAAAACAGGTCTGTCTCCACACGAGGTGCTAATGGGAAGAGCTATGAGATTGCCATCGGTTCCGACTGCAGCGCTATTGAACATCACAGACGATTTGATCTTGGACTACTGCAAGGGACTATCTGATGCCATTCATTCTGTGTCCCTCCAGGTCCAGGCTGCAGAGGTTCCATCAGCACAAGACTTGTGCCATGACCTGTGTCCAGGGGACTGGGTCCTGGTGAAGAAGCACGTCAGGAAGAACTGTCTAGACGTGCGCTGGAGAGGACCGTTCCAAGTCATACTAGTTACGAACACTGCAGTAAAGTGTGGAGGTTTGCCCAACTGGATACACGCCTCACACACCCGAAGAGTGCCAACACCTCTGGAAGAAACAGCTCCTCTCTCGGATGAAAATCCAGCAGAAAGCGGAGAAGCCACAGAGGGGGAAAGCCAAGCTGTAGAGGTGATCGAAGAGGCTGAGCCTGTGTCGGAGCAGGCAGACGATGGTCAGGACACTAGTGAGACCGAAGTCGTCTCAGAAGAAGAGAGTACTTGGGAGTTCGAATCAGATACCGAACAAGCTGTAAGCGATCAAGAAACAAGTCCAAGGACCAGGAGCAGGAGGACAAGGAGTGACGAAGCCAGTTGGCCGGAGAGAAGGAGAAGGCCAAGCTTAAAAGCAAATCAAGAGAGAACCCTTGTCCCGATTTCTGAAGAGTCGGTTCAAGAAGAAGAAACTACAGATTCAGGATCTGAGAGTCCGAGAAGATCGAGAAGGGTACGTGTGCCCTGCAGAAGGTACGCCACCCCAGAGTGGACTTATCTAGCAGATGTCTTGGGGACAGAAATCTGGGAGAGTGAAAGAAGTGAAAGTTATCGATCTCGATCCATTTGTGGCAGTGGAGATATGGATGTTGACGCCTGGACTCGAGACTGAGGGGTTACTGACTTTCACACTTCCCATACCCCCATACCTAAGTCGGATCAAAGATCTAGTGCTAAATCGATTACAGTTTCCGACTTTTGGTCATCAAATACCAGAACAAGAAGAAAAAGTCATTCGTTTTGAATTATTGGAACATGTTATAAAAGCTGCAGGTACGAGAATAATTGTAGATGCATAAAGACTTTTTGTGTTTAAGCTATAAAGAAGAAGATAACCTAGCGCCGAGTGGAAAGAAGAATAAAATTAGGGATTACATTTAGAGGACGGAGAAGGGTTAGGGTTGTCTATTGCTGAAGATAAAAAGACATTGTTGTGAAAAGAGACTTTTGTTTATAAAGAGCACTTTACAGACTGTGAAAGCAAATAAAACAAGACAAAGACTTGAAAGGAGAAACTTTCTTCGAAAAGGAAGGAGCTACGCTGTTTTGATAACATGGAGAATGGCAACCCAAACCGAAAAGCAAAATGCATAATAGGTACACTAATAGCGGAAGTAATTTCTCTTATTATTACAGTAGTTACCACATCGTACATGGTAGGACATGCAAGTGAAAAAGAGATAACAGATGTAAAGCCTGTAACGACTTTGAAACCTGCTCTTGTTGGGAAGAAGGAGGAGAGCAATGTCATCTGTGAAAAGGCGTTACTGGCAGATGAAGCTCGTAGGTTACATGTAAACGAGTCACAGGGAAATTTTAGGTCAAATGCATATGCCAAGCTATTGTATGAGTATATCGATGCCATGGAGGCCAAAGAATGCTATGTATGTATGCAGTTGCCGGCTTCCGTAGACGACGGCATCCGATATCATCATCTCCCACTGACTTATGGGATAACATGTAGTTTATTGCTCAGTATATTTTATGGTAGAGAAGGATTCGAGTACTACTTTTCAAATTATGATTCGGTACTGCCTGAAGTCCCGAATTATAAACAAATGAATAAGTGGGACTATTACAAGAAGGAAGACAGATTGACAAAGTTCTTTCTTCCTTGGGATACATTAGATACTTCATATGCACGCAGAAATAATCTGACTTGCAAAGTGTCAGAAGTAGAGAAAAAGTTCATAGGACAAGTAGACGACCGATACAGAAGGCAGAAGATTCTGAAAATGTCAGGACAGTGGAAAACTGATTGGACCGAAGAAGAAAAAGCACACAAGAAGAAGGGTAGCAATGGTCCAATAGCTTTGGATAGAACGCAGAAAGGAAAGTTATGTTTAACTCGAAGCAAGACGTATTATGAGAGTGTATTTGTAGGTGAAGTAAATTGCGAACATGCTTTTAGGTTAGAGTACTATACGAAGGATTTTATGAAAGGGATGCAAGCGATTCCTAATGTATATTTTGTATGTGGAAGAAATGCCTATGTAAAACTGCCTGACAATTGGTATGGTTCGTGTTACTTGGCAATTGTCTTCCCCAAAATATATCATGCAAAGGATTTAGCGATCATAGAAGGAAAGGCTTCGACAAGAACGAAAAGGGAAATAGGAGATGCTGAAGTAGTTGGAGACATTTTTGGAGCGATGTTTCCTATGTTAGGTTTAATACTTAACGATGTTAAGATCAGGAGACTAGCTACAGTTGTAGATAGATTATCTGCAAGTACTGCAAGGTCATTAATGCTAGTAGAAGGAGAGATGCAGTCGATTAGAGCAATGGTTCTTCAGAACCGACTTGCTTTAGATGTACTGCTAGCAAAAGAGGGCGGAGTCTGCAAGGCTTTGAAGGTCCAAGAATGTTGTACTTACATTCCAGACAATTCAAAACCACTTGAGAAAGTCATACAAAACATTACACAGATACATAGAGAAATCGAAGATTTATCAAAAATAAATGTTTGGGAGAAAGTAGGTCATGGAGTAGGAAAGGTTGGAAGTTGGTTTGCCAACCTTGGTAAAAGCATTGTGTGGTATATACTAAAACCTATATTGATAGTATTGATTTGCATAATCACATTATTAGGGTTAGTGAAATTGTACAAATGGTATAGGTCGAACCGGTTACAAAGATCCATGAGAGAGCAAGAAAGGAGATTAGCTGCTTTACAAGATCAACAGTACAAAAGTTTGAGAGCTCTCGAAACGATGAAAAGAGGAAATCTTGTAACTAGTTCTGTGTAAAGGTGTTATTCAAATTGCATTTAGTGATGACCACTAGAGGTCATCAAAGGGGGGAACTGAGAGAGCGCAATTTGAATAAAAAATATGTATGAACCATATTCATAAGCATATCGCATAAACGTAGAATCTATAACGTGAAGTTAACACTTCTAGCGAAAAATTAGTTGATGTAACCAATGTAATAGGAAATGTATTTGTATTCACTTTAGAATATGCATTAGAAAGGCCCGTATACATAGTGGGCTAATATAGAAATGTATAGTAATGCTTAAGAATAGTAGAATGTGCAAAACTGAATATACGTGTGTAATTATTAAATGGAGAAAACGGCGAAACGTAAAGTGAAGAGAATATATAGCACGATGTAAGCACGAGAATATAATGTTGTATTCTATGTAGAATGTATTCACTTATAATCATTGCTTTGCTAAATTCGATTATATATAAATGTGTGTTAAAGGTTATACTGTGTAGAAGGGTTTTGTAGGAATGTTAGAAAAGGTTTAGTCATATGTGATTTTAACCTAACTGACCAAGAGTTCACAGGAGTGTAGTCCGCTGTATGTAATTTAGTGGGCTCACAGGAGTCGTGAATAGCCTTGATTTGAATGTGCGAGACAAGAGTCAAAGGTCTTGCTAGATTTAAGGTGACAATGCTGGAAGAAGTTTATGGCCTAAACGTGATAAGAGACGCTTGGAATTTGAGTCTTGTTTAGAAATGACCGTTCACAGGACCAACTAAGGTTACGAATACAGTCGTAAAGAGTAGAGTTCTGCTGAGGTGATAGACTTTTGCTTCGAAAATGTCAAATGAAGTCACCAGCAAGAAGACGAAGATGGCGTCTAAGGAGAAGGGTCAACTTAACGGACGACGCGAAGAGATGAAACTATGGAAAGAGCAAAGAATGACATCATGGGGAAAGTACGTGGTGGGCGTCGAAGGGGCGTTCCACCCATACTGTGATTGTGTATTTAGGGACAGCACCCTGGGGAGGAGAAGTTAGGAGCGAGCGCTGAGAGAAGATCAGAGCGCAAGAGAGCAGTAGGCCGAGGACCCTTAGAGAGCGGATGGGTAGGCAGAGAGGATACTGCTTCTCGATATAAGTTACCATTAAGGGATAAGAGAGTTTGAACTTCTTTGGAAGTCAAACTGCTGACACCTTTTTAGGTAAGGAACTTGCGAAGTAGGGATTTCACCTAGTATAGAGTAGGGACAGAATTAACTTGTTTATTCTTTTTGTAGATGACGCAACGGAACCACATTGTGTCGATGCTTTTAATCTGTTGATTCTCGAACTGACTTTAATTGTATTCTTTTGTAGACTGAGGTTCTTTAGGGAATTTATGTTCCTTTTAGTTCCTGTATACTTGTTGAATCTTATCCTGAGAGGATTGTATATGCATTTAATTCTGATTTTATATTAAATTTTAAAACTTCATCAGTCGTAAGTGGTTCTTCAGAGTTGCGTCAGTTTATGGGGTTAATTTAACCTATGCGGGGGTTGTCTTTTACTCAATGACAGAAAATAATCGATCCAAATTGATGAATGAGATTAGTATCTAAGTGATCAAAAAGGGTATCAAAATCTCATTCCCCGCACCCCCAAAGATGTCCCGGCGATGCCCCGCACAGAAGCTGCTAATATGATCGGCTCATAGTAAGTCAAACATCTGTAAGATGCTGAGATTGGTTTCAAGACAGCAATGCCTCAAATGAATAAAGAACTTTAAAAAAAAGTGTGTTTCCCATCACAATCGTTTCACTTTGCACAATTTCCAAAGGAGTACCTGCAAAGCTTTTCATGCAAACTGGGAGTATAGAGGCCAGTGTATTAAGTGTAGCAGGAATGTGTGTTATCTGCAGTGCTTAATTTGTGCTGGTTCTTTCCGGTGCTTAGCACCGGCACTTATTTATCAGGGCCGGGTCTAGAGACCTGATTGCCAACTAACATCGACTACACGTGTGTCTGTGTCACATCACCCAATAATATGTGTTCACAATCACAGTCACTCACCTTGTCTCCTTCTCTTCGAGTCCCCGGTGAAGAGCTGAAAGTCGATAATAAATCCATGCATGCCCCTTCAGTCAGTGTTTCCGGTGGGCTGTATTTGGTCCTGCTGCAGCCACACAAGCGTGCAAGCTGTAACCTGTTTAAAACTCCATGTCGTCGGCCTTTCTTATCACTAGGTATTAAAGCATGACGCAAAGGCACCGCCAGTCCCGTCCGACCTGCAGTATTATTTAAAGTAGTGTGTTGTGTGCTGAGTGCAGCAGAAGGCCAGGCCTTCTATAATAAAGGCAGTAAGCTTAACATTACGTGATGTGACTCAGTAATTAACGCTGCTTTTTATTGCTTGTACAGTGCTGGTGGGTATGTTACAGTTCCGTGAGTGAAGACTGGCTCCGAGCAATCATGCACCAGGGCACCACGTGCAATCTCCCAGGCCGGAAGGCTGGAAGGGCAAGGGACAGGCCACTTTTGAAATGGGCTGGACCAGCATTGTAAGGTGTTTCTTCCCCTATTGCGCAGCAGTTCCAGATCCTTGTCTTCTGAAGTCTGGGTCAGTGATTCAATCCCTATGGCCAAAATGAGGTTCACAGAGCGCCACTCTGTAGTAGTCGCTGATTGCCTTTTGGGCAGAAAAAGCCAGACATTTAAATTCTCAGAGGGAAAGGTTTGGAGATGGCGATGGCTCTTTGTTGCCTTTCCCGTACGTACTTTTCCTACTGGAATTTTCCCTGGATGGTTTCCTTGACTGAGTGGCCCACTTTCTGTGTCGGCTTTGCCAGGCCAGCACAGCCTCATACTTGTGGCAAATCCTAGCTTGCCGAACGCTGGCAGCTTAGCATCAACTAAGCCCTTCCTTACTTTGATGTACACGACCGCTGCTCTGTGCTTAGTTGTCTCGTGGCTTCCATTATGCTCCTAACTGTCCCCTTATCAAATTGGGTTTCCTACAGTAGTTATGACACTTTAACAATCTCCATCCCCATACTCCACTCCCGCCAAAATATATGCAGTAACCCCTCTTCGAACTCTACGCAGGTTTCATCAAGTTAACAGAAGCACACAGTAATGGCTTTCTCAGAGTAAGATGGTCCATTGTTCCATTGTTTCTTTTCTTGAAAACCTGTGGCGATGGCTGTCCGTCAGCTTTATTGTTCTATCATGTGCCTTGTTTTCAGAGCTCAATCTAATTTTGAAATTACACTGTGTTTTATCTCGACATGTCGTGTCAGCAATATTTTCATTTGTCAGCCTCATTGCTCCTTAATCATACACACTGGCATTTTTCATTAAGGGCACATTTGTTATAGCAGGCACAGGGAGATTAAGTGATTTGCCAAGAATTACAGGAGTTACGGACACAGATACTCTAACCTGGCACCCCAGTCAGCAGCTCTAGCATTACCCACATCCTCTCACCACCTTCATGGTTAGTAGTTGACTCTGTTTTAGGTGGCGCTAACAGGGGACATGGCCTGGTGCAAGCCACTTCCTGACGAGAGCCCAATCACTTCTCTTTTTTTTTACAAACTAATCACTGGTTATCTGTAGTTTTGCTCTCCTTTGGAGCTGTATAAAGACTGAAGGTGCCTACTCTTCTCTCTCATGATCGAATAAATAAAAACATTTCCAGTAATTTGGCAATTTTGGTGCAGGGGCAACTAATCAAGCTTTGTCAACCGCCCGGAAGGCTTGCAAACATTCATTGGTCCAAGGCATCAGTTCCCTCAGATCTGTCTGAATCAGTATCTGTAAAGCCTTTGCAATCAGGGAAATTTGTAATCCACTGATGACAGTAGCCAACCATCCCTAGAAACATCCTGTGTTGTTGATTGATTAATTTTCAGACTCTCAGATATGCGTTCTTTGGACACCCTCTACAATCCCTTTTCTATTTAGTGTCCCAAATCAATCACTCCTTCTGAAAATATTTTAGTTTGACAGGGCACACCTTATGCCCATTTCCGGCTAGATGATTCAATAGGGAATTATTTACAATGTTTCTTTTGTTTTGGCAGTGATTAACAAATCATCTATATGATGACCTAGCACTGAATCATGTGGCAAATTCAATTTTTCCAGATCCTTCTTTGGAATTTGGGAGAAAATTGCGTGAATTTCTGTATAGCCTGGGGGGGCTCTTACACCAAACCAAAACTCTATTGTTGAATTCGAACGCAAATAGGTACCGATTTTCCTCATATAGGGGAATTCAGAAAGACGCTTACCACAAATTGATCAGAATAAACCACTTAGCTTCTATGGGTATCTGAAACAATATAGCTGCAGGATTAAGCATCGCTGGATATCAAACAAAAATATCATTCATTTTGAGCAGGTCCTATATTATCCTCCCTTCTCCATTAGTTTCTTTATTTGCATAATCAGAGAGTTACTGGGGCTCCCCAATACTTCTTTTGAAATACTTGCTCAGTCAGCCTTTTTATCAATGACATGCAAAATCTGCTCCTCGGCTTATCAGTAAACTTGTACAAAGAAGTACGAGGATGCATTTGGTTCCACAGCTATCTGCACTGGCTCTGCACTTTTATTCAATCCAACCTCTTTTCCTGAAAAATCCCATACCACCTTACAGTATGTTTTAAATCTGGAGATAAGTCTTCCTCTGAAAAAACTGGGAACTCTTGACTCTTGTGATTTTAATTTAAAATCAGAATCTTCATTTTTTGTTTGACACAGAATACTATATGCAATTCATTTTACAAAGCACGTCCCTTCCTGGCAAGTTAACTGGGCTCTTCTCACTACTTATGAATTTGTGATTATTCATGACTCGCCCAATTTTGACTAGAGCATTAAATGAAAATGTATTAGTCACTTGTTTGTTTGAATGCCTCCAATTTTGCTTCTCTTCCTGAGAGGGCTAAATTGGGAACCTTTAACATTCTAAACGTGGAGCAGGTAGTACCAGTATCAATCAAAGATGATACTGAATGGCCGTTCACCTCCCCACAAAAAGCCATTCTGTCCTACCTCCAAGACTGCACATTGCATGCTATCATTCTCCCCCCTCAGACACTGTCATTGTGCTGAACTTTGTCATGTAGAAACTCTGGATGTATCTGCATATCTTGAACAATCATCAACAATTACTGGAGGTTTTTGCTTACATCTATAACTGTGTTTAAAACCCTGCATACTATTATGTTTTTTGAATGGAGACAAAGGCATATTCCCATTGAATTGCCTTGCATTCTGCATGTTCTGCACACAAGGCTTTAGGGCTGGGGTTGCTGACGGCACCATCCCATTTTGTAACATTTTATTCATATTTTGCTACATTTGGGAAACCCTTTATGAGTCATTTTGAAATGTATTTTAATTAAACCTACAATCTAATTTCTAGTGGCCAGTCTTTTCACAGATAGAGCACTGGGTATTCCTAATCTGCTTCACAAAGCCTCTAACACAAGGACCACCATTACCACCTTGCACAAACTGCACACCATTTCCCTGTGCAGTTACACCTGCGCCAAGATGAAAATCAGGCCCAGTCTTCTGAAAACCACCTTGACCGCCCTTCTGGGAAAACTTTGTTTGAGTCTTCATTAATTGATACTTTATCGTTTCCTGGGTTGTGTGACACCACTATTCTATCTGTAAATGTGCATCAATCTCTCATTATATGCATGTGCCGCTCTCATAATCTTTGACCAATTTACATGTTTCTGGGTAACTTTGTCTTCAAGTACTCAATAACAGGTTTATATTTCTCTATAGCAGCTGCGAGAAGCTTCTCGCTGTGGTTCCTTTGTTGGTCCCTGTACTATGGTCTTACACTCAATCCAGAAATCTCAAGGCACAACAATCGAAATTAAACATCTAAATCTGTCCAAAGCCCTTTCAAAATAGTTACAATCCTTCTCCCTATGTATAGAACTTATCGTGCTCCTCTCTGATATTTGTGTAGAGATACTTTCTTAACCAGGGCTTATGCAAATATGTTTCTGTTTGCACTTCTCTCAATGGAAACCCCCCTTCTCAACAACCACATTTCACTCAGAATCACTCACATTCCCATTATTCTTCCTTTTGCTCTTTTTATTTCTTCAGGTTTATCAGGGGGATCTGTCCAGTCCTCACAAAACGTTGTCGAAGCTTCCAATTTGATGACTGCCTCTATTATCCTATGAAAGTATTCTTCAAAGTTTGGGAATTCTGATTCATTCATCTTTTGTGTCAAACCTACATCTGGACAACTCCCCAAGTTTTTCAAATGTATGATGTGCATGTTTCCCTGCTTCTGCACCCAAATATTCAAATTCATCCTTATTGTACTTTGAAATTTATCTCTATCAAGTCGACTTTATAACTTTAATTCCTTATCTTCATGGAGATAAAAAGCATTGATCTTCACCACTTTCATCTTATTATGAGAAGATCACCTAGGTACTGCCTCATCTCCCCTGAAACTTGGCTCTTCTGCTTCTGTCTCTTGCACCTGCGTTTTCACATGAGCCCCTTTATACAGAGGTGCTCCCACTTCAGTCCTTTCCCTCTGAGTCACACTCATTCATGACCGCCTCTTTCTTGTCCTCAATTTTGTCATCTTTTGTTTTTTTTGGTCTGTTACATCAGTAATCACAGGGAAAGCACCCATAGTTTTAACCCTTCCTGTTTCAATGCTTTCTTCTGTAAACACAATTTCACATCCATCCAGTGGTTTATAACCTTACCAATCTGTTTTGTAAAAACTTTTCTGTGTATGCTCTCATTTGTTAAGGTTCAAACTGGGGAGGTCTAGGAAAATATGATACTCAAATTCTCAATATTTTTACTTCACTATACCATACATAGGAAACTGTAGCTATTTTGTTGTATGCAATACTTCTATTGCACTCTTTGAGCCATGAACATGTCTATAACCCATGGTCCATCAGCATCTCGTAGGCGGGGGTATCAATAAGGGGTGGAGGATCTCTCCAATTATCAAGAATCGTTGGCTTCTTCAAATACGCACCTATTGTAACCTGAACCTACCTCATGACACACAAAGGTAATTCAACCAAGCACAATGCAACTCAAACTGAGACTTGAAATGCAGTTTAATTTTAAAACATGTACTTAGAAAACTTTCCACTGCACTTTTAAAAGCTGTGTTATTTTCAGCAGTCAATGCAAAACGAGAAAGGCCTAGCATATTTGTGTTTGGCCTGGTTATGTTAACCTAAAAAGACAAGATGAGCATTAAACGTTTAAGTAATAGGCCTGCTCTGAAAATGTAAAACAAAGAACCCCTGGGGGTCTGGGAGGCCTATTTAGGGGGTCAGTGACTGTTTCACATAATATTCAAATGCATCAATTAAAATCAATGCAGTATATACAAACAAACAAGTAACATTTACATTCCAAAACACTTCTATATTTGATTGTGTATTTCTCCAATCATTCAAATTTTTGAGCATTTGTTTGGTTCAAACTTGTTTTTTTTAATTTTGTGTATGGTTCGGAGGTCCAAATCATAGAAATTGCTTAGGCTTTAAGTCCCGGCTTCTAATAATTGCTCAGTGGGGGTCCCTAGATTCCAGTAATGATTCAGTTAGAGTCCACCAAAGTCAAACAGTTATGAACCACTGATTTAAAAGACTAAAAGAAAAACGTTTGAATCTTTTAGTTTGAAATGTAATAATTAATTTAGTTATCATTTATTATGTTACCCTTTTCTCAGCAGTCTTGTTTCAGTTATAGACTCTAATATAAAAGGGTATGTAATTCGTATATAATAATTAAAATATTAATAAATATAATATAAATATACACAAAGTGACTAGACTCATGAGACAATGAGGCCACTAGAACTTTGGTTTTAATTTAAAAATGCTCACAAACTAAATTTGAAAATTTATACATGCTATCAGAACTGACTGGTATGCCTGTGATTACACCTCAAACCAAGCATTTGTCTGCCAAGAGATTAGCCAGGAGTCATTTAGACCTTGGTAGCTTTCCTGATTCCATATGACTAGTTTGGAATTTAACAAATTCCTCTCCGCATACTCCGGTGTGGCAGGCTGCCTGTAGCCAAACACCATAACCTCTGCAGCTAATGGAGACTGCTAACCTCTCAACTTTGAACTTGAACCTTCAGTTGGCCGTACTTGGACCCCCAGCCAACTGGGTGTGTGAGAGCCACCAGGTAAATCCTTTGGTACTGTTACATCTACATTGCCATGAGGTTAAATACACCCTGCCAACTACCAGGATAATAAAAATGGAGTAACCAGTGCACATGCATTACAGAGCTATATTCATATATTCTCATCATATCGCTCCAATAGAGCATGACTTTCTACCTACTAGTTGTATTTTCTCTTCATATTTCCATTGAGCTACTAGGTCTGATATGTCGTGGAGAGAAGCATATTTTACTTCTAATTTGAATCTGGTGGTTGCACATGGCCTTCTCTGCAGGGTCGCCCCCTAACTTTTAGCATATTAACCCCCACTTTTTTTTATTCACTTTTGTTGGGCTTAGGATTCTGTGCAATTTACCCTCCTAATCAGTGCTAAAGTTCTCGTGTTCTCACCTTTAAACACGGTTTGATTTGTGCAAACCTGATTTACACATTAAAATGTAGACTGATATACTATATCCCTAGGGCCTGTAAATTAAATGCTACCAGTGAGCATGCAGCACTTATTGTGCCACCAACTTAAGTAGCCCCTTAAAACATGTCCCAGGCCTGTTATTGAAGCCTGAGTGCCGTTTTAAACAACTACCATCCTGACTTGGCAAGAAATCCCACTTGCCAACCTTAAACTGTCCTTCTATTACACATAAGTCACCCAAAAGGTAGGCCTTAGGTAACCCAAATGGCATGGTTCATTGTAATTAAAAGGCATGACATGTACTTTTAAGTTTTACTTTACCTGGTAGAAAAGAGCTCCTAAATATGTTTTTCAAAACTGGGATGACTGTACCTTCCATTGGATAATATTGGGGATTCCTTACTACTACACTTAAGAAGCTGAAACTTCCAAATGGGAGCCTGTAGCTATGTCATGTTTGGCATATTTGGAATTGTAATGAAAAGCCATATTTAATGGCAAAGCCTGTTTTTTTTATTACAATTTTGAAAATGACACTTTAAGAAAATTAGCATTTTACTGCTCTTAGTTCTTGTCCCTATAACCTGTCTTGGGTCACATGGCTTGGAACAGCTGGCAGTTTGACTTTGTGAATTCCTCCCAGTTATTTACACAATAGGGAGATAAGGTGTGCCTTGATGGGCATCTGCTGGCAGGCTGAGGGGGTAAGGCTGAGCACAGCCCCACTTGCAGCTGAATTGGGTGTGCTCTGGCTTCACACAAAGGACCTATCACCTCCACATTCTCACTGCAGCCAGCTTGAGCCAGGGCAAAGGTCAGGAATTTCCATGCACTTATAAGTCACTGTCTAGAAGCTTCTCCCATCTTCTGGAAGGGGGCACCAGGGTATCAAAAAAGAACTTCAGGCACCAACTTTTCAGTATACTTCTGAATGTATGGACTCAGGAGGGAAGAAAGACCGCTGTGCTGCTGAAAAGGCTGCTACTCTGCTGGGCTACTGCCATGTTTGACAGTTGCCTTGCTGAACTGCTGCTCTGCTGCTGTCCTCTTGCCTGGGGAGAAGAACTGAATCTACAACTTCATATTGAACTCAGGAATACCACAGTGGCTCCAAGGGCTAGTCTGCTGGCCTGCTGATCTGAGCCTCAGGGACATAAAAGGCTCCACAACACCCTGAACCAGCACCTGGACCGAGCTGAAGTGGGTTCCTGACCCCCAAGTGGTGGCCCCCGGGTCCTGCACCCTTGGTGTGGCATGAGAGAGCTGTATTTAAGTTTCTTGGCTCTTGGTGCATGGACCTGTATGTGACAAGACATCAACACCTGCGCCACCATTCAATGAGAAGCTCCAGAAGCCATCTTTTTGTGCTTCAGCATTGACCACTCATGGGGCCTGTCAAAGCTGCAGCATCACCCGACTACGATGCATGGGCTGCTCTTTATGCTACTCCGGGAGCCTCCTGCAACGCTCTCCCTGCTCCTTGCGCCCCCCCTCCACCACGAATGGGACTCTTGGCACTGATTTGAGAGAGTAAACTTTCAGCTGGACTAATCTGTGACTGTAGCCTACCTGCGCTCCATCGCAGTTGGCCTGAACTTATGACTTTGACCCCACCCAGCACTACCAGAATCTGTAGTTAGTGCTTTGTGCTTTTTGGAGCAATTTTTATGAAAATCATTAAAAAATCATAACTACAGTTCTACTGGTTGGATTTTGGTAGTGTTTGTGTCACATAATGTATAAAGGTTTCTCTATTATTCTAATTTGTGTTGCATTTTTCTTGTGTTGTGTTTTTACTTTGTTACTGTTTGTGTGTTGCTCAAATACTTTCCACATTGCCACCAGATCAACCTGTCTGCTTCTTGTGCTAAGCTACCTAGGTGTAGGCACAGGTTAATGTAGTGGCTTTTTCCTACAGGGGATTGTGGCTGTTGCTTGACCACGGCTCACACCCCGGTGAACCAACAACCCAATGCCTCACAGTGCCCAAGAATTCTCATCCCTTGGGAACTATAAAATTACAGATATCTATTTTGTGCCCTTAGAGCCATGAATGAAACCTATCATCATCATCATCGAAAAACTTTATCTCGATCTTTATGGATTATAAGTATAAAGTGTAAACAAACAAATCAACCAGCATCACACATAAACATAAAAATGCAAGAATAAATAAAGCTATAATATTATGGGAGAAACTCCATCTAAAATATTAGTTAAAAAAGAGCAATATCAAAACCACAAGTTTGCTAAGCACATGATCACTATCTAAAGTACATAGCAAGGACAATCACCAAGGTTAAGGTCTACAACAGTATTGCATATCCAAATATCAGGGAATTAATTCTATTAATTATAAACTGACTGTGTACATTTCACGAGCTTTGTCCAGAATGCCATTAAAAACTTGGTCAGGCAAAAAACCCACAACCCGGCTGGTATCAAACTGCAATAATCTGAAATTTTCCTGGTGCTCCCTACTCCTAGCTTTTTGCAAAGGGGAACAATCCATTTTGCACTTATTTGTTTATAAAAAGTGGTAGAAAAACTAAGCATGAATAAGCGATTCGGAACACCCTTCACAGCCTACATATAAATAATCGTGTGAACCACTATCCAGTTGCCATCTACCAGTGAATGATTTAACAGGTAGAGTCCCATACCTAAACTGACGGTAGAGTTTCCTGGCTAGTGGAGGGACAATTTCATTGATGGTATTTTCATGAAGGGCCACTGACGTTTGATCAGTAAAGGCTACAGATAGGGAACCCTTGCATTGCATAACATTGTCTACTGTCACACTTTCCTAAAAGATTGCTTTTATGCTGGACTTGCCTTTTAAGCACGTACTCTCTGGCGAAACCCAATATTGACCCACGATAAGCCTTCGAAGTAGGGCCTTAATAGCACAAAGCCACAGAATTTCCCATGCACACTGTGGGACCAAGATGTCTTTGATTCCCACCCGATAGGATTCAAGGGTGGGTGTTGTCCATGGTCAATGCCAATAGATCAGCATTCCACTCTCATTCTTGTGGGCGATTTTCTTTTGGGCCGGTCTAGATATAAAGGGATCAGCAGTGTAGTTACAGGTTCAATAGAGTTATTATAGACCTTTGCTCCACTATGGAGAGGCTCTCTATGTGAGAACAACCTCACAGCTCTGTACCATATAAAGCCGCCCCTTGGGTCTTTACATTATATATTTTGAGTGCCAGAGCCACACTTCTAGATGAGGTTTTTCTGTGTATTTTCCATATATAGGCAGTGTGTTTAATTAAGGACAACTGTGCTTCTTCCACCTGTCGTGCCCAACATAGATTCTTTGTGAGTTACCCAGATAATCAAAACTTGCCACCACATCTAAAGGAGTGTCACCAACTAGCATCCTGATCTTACAGGAAGTTGATGTCTGCCTAGTTAAAATAATGCATTTGGCCATGGAGGTGTTAAGCTCCAAGCCCCACTCAACAAAAAATATTTGAAAGGAATTGAGGAGCTGTTGAAAACCCTGCAGTGACTTGGATATTAGCAAAGTGTCATCCGCGAAAAGGAGTGCAGGGACCCTCTGCCCTCCTATCTTCAGTGCACAGCAAACGTCCCTGTCCAAAAAGCCAATTACACCATTTATATATAGTGTAATGAGTGTGGGCACCAAAATACACCCCTGCCTGACCCCCGGTCAATATGAATAGGGTCTGTTAGGGCCCCATCCTTCCCCCACATCACCTGCACAAGTGTGTCAGCATGTAGCCTCACTAAGATGTCCAAAAAGGGAGCTGGTATCCCCATCCCCTCAAGGACTTTCCATAGCTTAGCACGGGGAACCAAATCAAACTCTGAGCGGAGGTCAACAAAGGCAAAGTAAAGCCAAAAATCTGGTCCACAGTGCTCACATTTGACCCAAAACCTGCCTGCCAATCAGAAAGCACACTCTCATTGCTTATCCACTTTTGGGTACAAGCCAGAACTTGTTGACAAATTTGTTTTGGAGTGTGTCACTGAGGCTTATGGTCCTATAATTGGCTGGATTTGCCTGATCCCCCTTCTTGTAGATGGTAATCATTTCTGCTAATTTCCAGGAGAGGGAATCTCCATACCAGCTAAAATTGTGTTGGAAGTTGTTTTTGCCCCCCAGATTTCTGAATTTTCCCTGCATATGTCCTTTGGCAGTCTATCTGGGCCTGGGGCACAAACTGAAATACAAGAATTTATATATTTTAGTGTTTGGTTTAACAAAAATGTCAAGCTATTAGGCATAAGGATGGTATTTGTTTTCATAGCCATAAAGTCACCCTTGGCTGCATCGCATTTGGAGCAGTAGGCCTGCCCAAAGTATGCCATCCATTCCTGCGGCTGAATACAGAAGTCGAGATTGGGTTTGAGACCATTTGGACAAATCACAACTGTCTTCCAGAAGGACTTATTATCTTTATTGGAGAGTGATTTATGCAAATTTACCATAGTGAACTGTCCCATTCCCCTTTTGCTTTATTTAACACCTGCTGGTAGCAGGTCCTTCTTTGGGTTATATCTAACTGCAATTTTGACTTGATTGTCACAATAAGCTCACTCTTGGCTGATCTACATTCCTCATCATACTAATTATCAAGATTTGGCACAGTTTTCCCCCTATGTCTTTCTTCCTCCAATACCTCTCTGATATGGACTATTAATTTGTTGTGACTGGTAGCAAATTCCTCAATCCAGGACTCATAGTCCACAGTTACATTATCCTTAGCTACTTAAAGTGCTACTGGATTTTTCAGCACTCAGTCCCACCTAATGTTTCTAAAATTCTTAGTGAACAAGAGGGAACCTATATCTCCATTGCCATAGGACACCTCAAATGGGGATACTTCATCCCTTAGTGACAGCCAAAGGGCAGTATGGTCACTGTCTGTGTGCTCGACCACTTCCATATCCACAACTGCCAGCCAAAGCTTAACTTCTGTCAAGAAATAGTCTTTCCTGGTACTATGTCCCACCCTGTTATATATCATTTTACCCTGACGATCTGAAAGACATCTGTCATTGGTGGCTCTAAGATAACTATTTAATGCAAGGGCCAACAACTGGCTCATCTTTGCTGTCCATCCAACTAAGGGAAGATCTGTCTGTGGTACACCCCATTGATGGTCCTGATCCTGAGTTAGATCAAGTGAGGAGGCCGTCAATGGTTTGAAAATAGAATTTAAGTCCACAGCCACCAAGAGCCTATATTTGCTAGTGCTCTCCAAAAGTGCTCACTCTAATATGCTGATTACCTTTGTCTCCTCAATACTATTCTCCACTCTATTATATACATTTTACATTGTTGTTAGCAGCCCAGAAGGAAGCACCAGCCTAACTGCTAATATGTCACGAGAGGCAATGAGCATTAAGGATATTCTACACTGGAGTGTTGTTTTAACCCATATACCCAACCCTCATGAAGGCCTGCTACTAGCAGATTGGGTAGCATTCACACAAAAAGATGTCTACCCACACTTATTAGAGGGGGCTAGACACTGCATCTCTTGAAAGAGGCAGATGTCAAACGATTCAGTAAATTGACCACACTCATCCTCCAACAGTAACTTGTTTAGTCCTGCTACATTCAATGACAACATTTTGAAAGGAATCTCATTGGACTGTATGACACCATCAAAAACAGGGGAGACTAGCTCCACAATGGTTCTTCTCTTATTACTTACAGCAGGAGGCCCAGCCACCGAATACAGTGTCTGGCCCATACATCCATGTCCTGTGGCTTCTAAATGTATCCCCATACTCAGAGGTGGTGAGTAAGCCAACACTTGGGCTTGTATACATTCTGACTGCTCTCTTTTCACAAAAACACTAACATCTGTATTACTACGGGGAAGTGCCTTAGACTCCAGTCAGCGGGGGCAGCAATTGTCCCGCTGTTGGTTTCGTCCAACCCAGTCTTAGTCCCTGCATGCTGCAGCCCCTACAACATAGCTGGATCACGGAATTTAAAATGTATATGTGTGTTTGCATTAGAGATGGTGCAGGCTTCAACTGTCATAAGGCCTTTCCCCAAGTCGCTGTTCGTAAAAAGAGATTCACAGTTTACATAAGACTAATCAGAGGTTTCCAACCTTTCCACCCCATAATATCGCTCCTGATGATTGGATAACATTGTCTTGTCTCACAGAACCGGTATGTTACCTTATTGATTAGGGAATCCTGGTCTTCCCAAGCCCCAGAAGCCAGCTTAGGAGCCCTGTCAAGGAATACCTTTGCAGGCTGATCCTCTATAATACTCGGAGTGTAAATACCATTTTTGACCTGCCCTCTTTGCCAGCACTTTCTATGTCCATGCTGATTTTGAGGGAGGCCTCCCTGATTTTCCTTCAGCTAGCCAGTAGTGATAAACACAGTCCGAAAGAAGTGCAACCCAACCACTATACACAGATTACAGTACCTTGGGAGTGGATGCCAACAGTTTCAACTTCAAGTGAGTCTGGGGCAAAGGGGGTGGTCCTGCCCTGCCTCTTTCTGTTGATGACGGGCACAGGATGCTTAGGAGCGCGCTGCGAGTCATCGGCGCAGGTGGATCCTCCTCCTCCGGACGGTAGCAGCTGGGATAGTGGGTCCCTGGTAAAAATCCAGTCGACACCTATCATTACCTTTGTCGATGAAGCAGGGTCAAGCTTATCATGAGAAAAACCCAAGTGCCTGAACTGGGCCCTGAATCATCGGACATTAGATCTAAAAGGCCGTAAGATCCACAACACCCAGGCAGTCAACTTTTAAGTTGTGCGAATTAGAGTGGATTGAGGAGTTATGATATCAGAACTCATTGTACCAGGGCTGTCCCTCAGAAAGAGGGATGGAAGCAGGCCAGTGGAGGCTGTCAGAGCCCCCTCATAACAAATATGCCTCCGTTGGATGCCTCTGCCCTGGGGCATTCTGGTACTTGGAGTCCTGATGTTTTCCTAATATAACTCCAGGCTACAAATACAAGCATGCAAAGAAACCATTCTGACCTGGATTAGCTACTACATTTTGGAACTGGAGAATTTATGAGCTTTGATAGTAGCTGACTGGTACCTTTGGCAAAAGTAAGGACACCTGTCAGATCCTCTGTTGTGCTCTGGAAAACAGAAACGCTTCGTTGACCGCCTGCCCACCACAGACGTCACATAGCTTTAGCCGCAGATCCGCCCCTACGGCCTTACAATCGACCTTACGCGCTAGAACGTGCAGGCAGCACAGAGCAGAGTGCAGAGACGACTGCTGCTCCCACGTTAGTTTTATGTGGTCGGGAAAGGCCGGGAAAGGCAGCAACGCGATTCCAGGGCCGTTTTGCCTGGACTGAAAAACAAAGAAGAAGAAAGTAACCGACGAGAAGTGGAAGGAGGTGGCTCGGCGAGCCGTGCCGGCCGGCAGTGGCTGGCAGTGGCAGACAGCCACTGTACCTTGCCCAACAAGTAGACCGCGGGGTGTGGGGCACGAAGGCTGATTCAGTCAGACATAACAGAGGTAAGTGGGGGAGCGGAGAGGAGGGAGGGCTGTGAACACCTCTCCGAGTTTATGTTCACCACTGGAGCTTGTAAATATGTGGTAAAAACATATGGTGGCCAAACGTATTTTACCCCAGTAAAAGAAAACTTACAGTGCACGTGGAGAGTCCAAGCTACCGGGACCTTGACTTTGACTCCTATGCTTATTGCTGCATCAAATAAATTACCCTCTATTAATAACCTAAAAAAAAGGAAATCAGCCCCGGGGTACTTTAACTGCACAGAGAAATTCCAATGATGGCTCCAAGAAAAGGGAAAAATCCGGCAGAACACAATCTGAGGACGAGATTAAACACAGTAAATACAGTAAACCCGGGCACCTTGGAAGAGAGCAAAGGGAGTATAGAGATGACACCGGCGAAAGCAAAAAAGGAAAGGAGCAAAAAGGAATAAAGTGGTGGCTAAAAACCCGGGCAGGTCTGCGTCAATCTTGATAAAGGAATTTGTGGGGAAACACTTTAAAAATATTTTTTCACCAGGAAAAGATCAAGAAATTGAGACAAGCGAGTTAGCATCACTTAACGGGAGCCTAGAGAGGGAAGAGATTGGATGTGTCTCCCTACCATTGGAAGCACATATGTCAGATTCCCTAATTATGGTCAACCAGTCATTACAGTTATTATTGGACCAT